>NW_028277034.1:31757500-32382500 GCF_059951505.1 Python bivittatus | reverse complement strand
AAAAGAACTGTTTAATAGCATTCATGGACCTAATTGTACCACATAATTCTGGTGAGCATTCCAAGTACCTTTCGAATGGAAAAATACATTTACCTGCTCTAATTTATGCCCTTCTACTCTCCAGGAACGTTGTGTAGCTTTCTTGGTGAAGACCAGAATTTTCAATTTATCGAACCAAATCATTTTGTCTGCAGTAACTTAATGTTGCTACAATTGCTCTTTTCAATCTAACAGGGGTTTGTGAAATTATACCTGCACCATCGGCGTAAAGAAGTATTAGGATTTTGCACTGTCCTAGATTGGATGCATGAATATCCATGTTATGTACAAGGTCCACCAATGAATTAATGTAAAGATTAGAAGGGGAGGGGACAAGAATACATCCTTGTCGCACTCCTTTCTGCACATATTTACCGTGCCAGAAAGGGTCCCAAATGGATGACACCTCACTCTTAAAGTGGAATTGGAATATAACTTCTGAATGAGATGGAGGAGGTGCCTGTCAATAGTTGTATTTTTTTATTTTTCCCAAAGAACATTTCTGGATATTGAGTCAAAAGCTTGTTTGCAATCAAGGAATGCTATGAAAAGGGATGATTTCTTTTTATACATGGATTTTATTTATTTATTTTTTTTGGTACTAGGTGATGCAACACCAGTATATGATCTACTGTTGATCTTTCTTCTTTGAAACCTGCCTGTTCATCTTGAATTGTGCCCTCTGTCTCAATCCATTCTTGTAATTTAAGAATTAAGTGTTTAGCATATAACTTGCTTACAACACTCAGGAGACTGATAAACTTGTAATTACATGATTCATTCTTGTGGCCCTTTTTATAAATGGGGACTATTATTGCCATCTCCCAGTCTCTCTGAATATGAACGGTCTGATCTATAAATGTGAACAGAGATATTACCAAAGGTGCCCACCAACTAGGATTCTTTTTAATGATTTTGGGCATAATACAATCAGCACCTGGAGCCTTATTTACTTAAGAGATTCGATCAGTCCAGATTCCTCTTGCACAGAGACTGGTGGCCAAATACGGGTTTGCTCCAGATCGATCTGGCTCTCTTTCATATTATAAACTGGATCTACATATAACCCTCTAAAATATTACTCCCAGGCTTAAGTTGGTACTTGATTAAGTGGCGGGGCCAGCGATTTTCCCATCCTCTGGTAATATGCCAAAAAAGGGATGAGTCTCTCATCCTGACTGCTTGGGTTAGTTTCCGCCAGGACAGTGCCATTTTTTCTTTTCTTTTAAAAAGGACTTATATTGAACCTTTAAGTTGTTTAAAAGATGCACTGATTCGCTGAAGGAGGGGGGTTACTTTTTCTATATGCCCTATTATATGCCTTTTTCATCTGTGCACACTCCTGGTCAAACCAATTTTTATTTTTTAATACCCCTATTTCTAGGGTGTTGTTTTGTTCCTTTGGTGAAAACTGATCTGAGCTTAGCAGTTAACATATCATACCATTCAAAGTATGATCTTTAGGATTTATTATCTAACAAGTGTGCACGAATTTCTATACTTTTCTGGGGCTACCATCCAGTTAGCAACTGCTATTGCATTATTGTCATTCCACTTAATTCACACCACGGTATTATTATTTTCAAACATTGGAAGATTGTTTCAGCTCTTGCATGTTTCCAAAAAGATGTCATAGTTAATATTGAGGGGTGATGATAGCTTTCTAATTGGGAATCTACCTCCAGCCATTGTAGGGCTTTTATAAGGTCACACAATACAATCCAGTAATCAATTATGGATCTTCTGCCTGCCCCCCAGTAAATATACTCTGCCGGGTAGTCTCCTTCCACTGAACCATTAGGTATATACAGCCCCAGGCGAACAATAATCTGTCTAGCACATAAACATCTCCTCAGCTATAATATAAGGATGGTCTGAGTCACCCTCCCAGGTTCCCCTGGTGGCTCATAAGGAAGTGGAGATCATAAAAAAAAAAAAAGGAAGTGGAGAGCTAGATATTGGAGAACAGTGTCCACCCATCCCTTTTTCCACTGAGAGGAGACACTTAATGTCAACAGTTGGAGAAGCAAGGTCTATAAGTGGCTCGGCTGTAGCCATTACGACCAGTTATGTTTTCCTCAGATTTTCAATGTTCAATATATAGTACCGTACTGTGCAAAGGTTTTAGGCAGGTGTGAAAAAATGCTGTAAAGTAAGAATGCTTTCAAATATATATATTGTAATTGTTCATGTTTATCAATTTACAAAATGCAAAGTGAGCAAACAGAAGAAAACCCCAAATCAAATCAATATTTGTTGTCACCACCCTTTGCCTTCAAAACAGCATCAATTCTTCTAGGTACACTTGCACACAGTTTTTGAAGGAACTCGGCAGGTAGGTTGTTCCAAACATCTTAGTGAACTAACCACAGATCTCCTGTGGATGTAGGCTGCCTCAAATCCTTCTATCTCCTCATGTAATCCCAGACAGACTCGATGATGTTGAGATCAGGGCTCTGTGGGGCCAAACCATCACTTCCAGGACTCCTTGTTCTTCTTTATGCTGAAGATAGTTCTTAATGACATTGGCTGTATGTTTGGGGTCATTGTCCTGCTGCAGAATAAATTTGGGGCCAATCAAACACCTCCCTGCTGGTATGGCATGATGGATAAGTATCTGCCTGTATTTCTCAGCATTGAGGACACCATTGATCCTGATCAAATTTCCAACTCCATTTGCAGAAATGCAGCCCCAAACCTGCAAGGAACCTCCACTATGCTTCACTGTTTCCTGCAGACACTCATTATTATACCACTCTCCAGCCCTTCAGCAAACAAACTGCCTCCTGCTACAGCCAGACATTTCTAATTTTGACTCATCAGTCCAGAGCACCTGCTGCCATTTTTCTGCACCCCAGTTCCTATGTTTTCATGCATAGTTGAGTCGCTTAGCCTTGCTTCCATATCAGAGCTATGGCTTTTTGGCTGCAATTCTTCCATGAAGACCACTTCTGGCCAGACTTCTCCAGACAGTAGATGGGTGTACCTGGGTCCCACTGGTTTCTGCCAGTTCTGTGCTGATAGCACTGCTGGACACATTCTGATGTCGAAGGGAAGTAAGCATTAAGTTTCCTTGGCCGACCACTGTGTCTATGGTCCTCGACGTTGCTCATTTCTTTGTGCTTCTTCAAAAGAGCTTGAACAGGACATCTTGAAACCCCAGTCTGCTTTGAAATTTTTGCCTGGGAGACACCTTGCTGATGCAGTATAACTACCTTGTGTCTTGTTGCTGTGCTCAGTCTTGCCATGGTGTATGACCTGCAACATGAAACTGTCTTCTACAACCTCACCTTAGTAGCAGAGTTGGGCTGTTCCTCATCCAGTTTTAAGCGTTCTACACAGCTGTTTCAGTTAATAACTGTGTTTCAACCTACGTATGAAATTGATGATCATTAGCACCTGCTTGGTATAATTGGTTAATCATACACCTGACTCTAATCCTACAAGATCCCTGACGTTGTACAAACGTACAAAGTGTGCAAGTGTAAGAACTGATGCTGGTTTGAAGCCAAAGGGTAGTCACACCAAATATTGATTTGATTTAGATTTTTATTCTGTTTGCTCACTTTGCATTTTGTAAATTGATAAACATACACAATTACAATATATATTTTTGAAAGCATTCTTACTTTACAACATTTTTTCATACCTGCCTAAAACTTTTGCACAGTACAGTATATTATCTTGTTCATTCCTTGGTAAAGAGCTAAAAGCACTGAGGCCAGCTTCAGCTGGGTCTGGAGAGTCTTCTTCTAATAAGGCTGACTGACTTCCATAGCCTCACTTTCTCAAATCTGGGGGTGATGCAGCAGCAGCCTTGGAGACATCTGAAACCAACATATTGTTTGATATAGGTGACTTAAAATCAAATAAAGGTTTGATCTGATAGGAAAGATTTGAAATGAAACTAAATATACTCTCATCTTAAATAACATCAGTGAGATGGTAGGTTGTTTGAAAGACAAAAGGATCTGCTTACCGTTTGAGATACTTGGGAGCCATTGAACATCACAAATCTATCTGGCCAGGTGGCCAATGAAGGAGTTGTCCTAGAGAAATTACTATTGCTCTCTTAAAATTCCAACAACTGATATTATAATTATTCAGAAAAATGCTAACAGCAATCTGTCGTGTCTGCAACAAGCATTTTGAATTAGAAGAAAATACTTCTTTCGCTCCAGTGGAGCTTTAGTATGTGTGAGCACACACACCCCTTTTCACTTTCTCAGAAGTTACAGCGCTATTAGTACAAACATTTGAGTGCCGCAGCATTTGATCAGATTGTTTTACTTTTCCTTGAATTGCTTGCTCTCTATCACCACATGTGACCGGGATGAAAGGGTTAGACAGAGCAGTTGCATAAGACTTAGTGGAGTAAAAAGTCCAGTTTCATGCTTTCAAACATATGACTCTATATCACCTTTCAACACGTCCAGTTCATGTTTTATGGCTGATAGCTGCTCAGATATCGAGATAAGTTTGTGCTGTGAGCAGGCCTTGTTTTGCCATAAACTCAGATGAGATTTCCCATGGGAGTCTCTCTCTGTTCTGATTACACTTTTTATCTTTAAATTTATTTTTAATCCCCCTTAGGCTGGTAAATGGACTAATTAAGTTGCAATGGTGACACAGAAGGCGAGCCCATGAGGGAATCCCAACTCCCATTTATGTAGTTCTTCCCTGACAGGTAATGAGAGTTCTGACAGCTGTTGTTTTTCCAATTCTGTTTGAAGGTCCCATTCTAATGCATCAAATGTGTTGGAAATAGGAAGAAAGTTTGCTTTACTTAAGGTCCTTTTCATGCAAAGTGTTCTATCTTTGGTTGTTTAGCTGACTTCCATAAGGGGAGAGAGCCTGGGCTGGTAGTACGTTGTTTCTTTCTTTTTCCCATGTTGTTCAAATCCACACAGAGTCCTATATCTATGCCTTTGCCTTCACATTCATCTAATCCAAAACATTGAAAGTTGGGTTCAAAAAGAAAAATCCTATGAAAGTTACTAAAAATCTATTAATATAATTTAAAAAGTTACTAAAAATCTATTAATATAATTTAAAAAGTTACTAAAAATCTATTAATATAATTAAAGGGGCAGGAGCTGCAAGAAACCTGCATTACTCTGCTTTGTTTTGAGATCATGTAAATCTTTGGGCAGCAGTAATATAGGAAGATGCTGGAGGCAGATGATCATTCTAGTGACAATGGCAAAGGCATCAATTCATACCGTGTGGGAGAAGACAATGGTAAACCCCTCGTGAATTTTTACCAAGAAAACCACATGGCATGGATAAAGAATATAAAATGATGGATGATACAGTGCTGGATGCCAGTTGGATGACATTCAGCATGCTTCTGAGGAAGAGCGGAAGATCTTTCAGAATACCAGTGTTTTTATTGCATGGCTATTAAAGCCTTTAGGGTGTCTAGTTGCTGATGTTGCCATGCAGGAAAAAAAAACTGAAGCTGCAAAGACCAAAATACAATGGGAGCATGGAACATAAGAAGCATGAATATGGGAAAGCTCAACACAGTAAAAGATGAAATTAAACAATTACAAATTGACATCTTAGGCATCAGCAAATTGAGATGGACTGGGATTAGACACTTTTGGTCAGAAGATCACAATATTTACTACTCAGGAGAAGAAAAACAAAGAAAGAACAGCATTGGTTTTATAGTTAGGAGGGTATAGCAAGAACAGTACTTTGCTACAATGCAATCAATGAGTGAATAATATCAATTGAACTTCACCTTTATCATGACAATTATCAAAGTTTATGCTCCAATGCAGAAGAATTGGTTAATGAGTTTTATGACCATGTTTAATTTGAAAACAACAGAACACGCAAGGGAGATGTGCTGCTTGTGATTGGAATGCCAAAGTTGGAAATATTAAATTGGATTGTATGGCTTAGGAAACCAAAATAAAGTGGGTCTTCCTGTGAGTGCCATGGCGAGCTGACATCTTACCAGCTTGTTGGCTAGCTTTTGTGAGGGAAATCACGGCTGGATGCTGGATCTGGGCCAGCGTAATCTCTCTGGAACAAAGGAGAGATAGTTGAGATCATCCATGTGACTCTGGACAGCCGCTACTCATGAGTAAACCATGGAAACTGTCATTTTATGGTCGGCTTATGTGTGGAGTGGCTGGGAGTCAGCATTATATCAAGCTCACACTCGCAAAGCAGCCTTATGGACTTTAAGCTCGACTGAGTCTTATATCTTAATCACCTTTTTGGATTAATTTTTCTTATTTTTTGTATACTGGAGAGACTAATACTCTTCGGACCGGTAAGGTTTTACTATATTCATCGAGTGAGTTTCTGCCTCCTTAAAAGATGATGGTGTAAATTTGATCTTAAATGTTTTGAAAATATATTATTTTTTTGGGCTATGCAGCAAAAGGGTTCTTAGTATATGGATTTTGTAAAGTTAATAATGGATTAAGGGGCCAGAGGGATCTGGAATTATACTTTTCAATTAATTAGAAGATAGCTTCTCATGAGAAAATGGTAATTGCTTTGGTTTCTTCATGATAAGGAGACCTTGAAGGTTGGACATTACAACCAGCCAGAAGACAAAGAAAATGGAGCAGATATACTTAGTGCAAACTTTAGCCAAGTTACTGGATAGAATGGATCAATTGTTTGAGAAACTGGGCAGAACATACGAAGTTGTAAAACAAGAACAAGTAGCAATGGATGTCTATGAAATTAATTTGAAGGAGGATTTAAATATTTGTATTTAAATACAAATGGATTTGATGGATGACTTATCACCTAAAGGAGATGAACAGATACTAAACCAGGAAATTGATTTGGATAATATTTTTCTTCTGGATATACAGTACAAAAGGGCTCTGCTAAGGTTTGGAAAGGCTTTTTTAGAAGTGACAAACAAAAGGATAAACTTAAACTAATGGGCATCCAAATGAAATCTCTTAAAGTTCTGAAGGATTTTTGCTTGGATGCACAGATGACCAGCAAACCTCTGGGACTTTTTTTGAAGGGACTAAAGAATAATTTTAAAAATTATTGTTTGAACCGGGCTAAAAGAGGAAAATAGTTATATCTAGTTGCCCTTACTGGACTTCTGCTGGCAAAGAATGATTGATGAAGCATTTGGATTTTGTTTTGTTTGTTTTTTTACCTAAGAGATGAGTCATGGGGAGAAGAGTGATTATGTTTTTTTTAGAGTCAGTGATAAGCTATAAAAATTGTTTTTGCCTGCTGAGATGAAGGGGGAAGTTACTTTTTTTTCTTTCTCTTATTCCTTTTTCTTTCTTTTTTTCTTTTCTACACCCCCCTTTTTTTGTATTTTTATGTTTGTATTTTTTGTAGTTTGTATTGACTTTTATTCTTTTCATTTATAATTGATAATAAAATTATTTATAAAAAACAAAGGAAACTGAAATAAAGCAGGAAAACATGCTTTTTACCAATCCAATTATTTCTTTATTTCTTCATTGTCTTCAAACATCCAAAATAACACCTGTATACCTAGGCATCACAAGATGGAATGCATAGAAATCAAGTTAACTACATTATTGCTTAAAAGAGGTGGAGGAGCTCAATTATAACATCAAAGACATAGCCAGGTGCTAACTATGGAACAGATCATGAACTGCTCACATGCAAGTTCCAAGTTAAGCTAAAAAGATGAAGAAAGCCAACAGTTTCCACAATATAATCTTAAACATACAACCATTTTCAAGGAGAACTTCAGGAATCACTCTGAAGTCCTGAACCTCATTGATAGAGAACCAGAGGAACTGGAATTAACTTAAAGAAGACATTAAGAAGGGGTGTGAAAAGAGACTGCCAAAGATGAAGAAACAAAAGAAAGCAAACTGGATTTCAGAACAAACTCTGGAAATTGCAAAGAACAGAAGAGATGACAAAACCAAGAAAGACAAAAACTTTATGAAGGAACCTAACAAAGAATTGCAGAGATCTGTTAGAAGAGACAAGAAGAGGTGTTACAACAGCATCTATAAAAACACTGAAGATGGAAACTGACATGGAAAAACAAGTCTTCCAAAAGATCTGTGAACTCAAAAGGAGGTTCCAGTCTTGAATTAAAAACTGGACTTGAAGTATCTGAGTTTGCTTTGTTATGTGACGTAGGGAAGCCTTTTTGCTTAAATTTAGTCAAAACCTCTGTCCTGGATGTATACTGTTAATTTTGCCACTGCTGCATATTCCCCAAGTTTGGTGTTCCAATCTGATATTGTCAGTGAAGTATTTCTTCTCCAACGTTGGGCTAAATTTGTCCTTGTGGCCATCAATATATTTCTTAATAGGTTGTGATGTTTTTTATTTATTTGTTCTGGAAATATTCCTAGTAGAAAAAAACTGAGGATTCAATTCAAGTTTCATTTTTAAGATTTTTTAAAATAATTCTCTGTATTTCTTTCCAGTATTTTACTTGACCATCACATATAATAAAATGTTCCTTCTGTATCACATTTTTAACTTTATTTCATCATCATCATCATCATCATCATCTAATAATAATAATAATAATAATAATAATAATAATAATAATAAAAAATGTTGAAATAGAATTGTCTTGTTTAGGTATTGTGTCTGCATGGATGTAGGGGTACGTTAAGAGCTAGCAAGAACCTGTAGCTGAAAGCAAGTTCATCATAAAGTATTCTTGCTATGCTAGCTGTTACTCAACTCCTTTTCTTAAGATTAAAGAAAATTTGTGACAGAGAACTATAATGGGCGTTAAAACTGTTTACAAGTAAGCCTATCTTTGTTGAGAACAGCCTAGATTTTGATTTAAGAGAAACACTTAAAATAGAATTGATGACATTTCTGGTGGTGGAGTAAAGAGAATGGACCAGTTTGGAAAGAAAGTACCAGATGAACAGACTGCATATCAAGCAGGAGGTGAATCACAAGTCTGCTACTCCCAATAAACACTGAAGATATACCAACCCAAATAAAGAAAGGAAAACTGTTCTCGTAGAGTTCTGCCTCATCCCCAACATATCATTATCCAACAGCAGTCCAAACTAGAGCAAGTGAGAAGATGGAAAAAGCCAGTCAAAAGGTAGGAAAGTTAGGGGTATTAGTGAATTAAAAAGCAACTGCACTCCAAGCCCAGTGACTTTTAGCATTCCTTTCAGTTCCTTTCCTCTTCCAGTGGTTTACATTTTCCTTGCACCAAAAATATTTCATCTGAGTTCTCTTGCACTGAAGGCCAGGACTCACTATCCTAAATTTTAAGTACTTTTCCTCATTTATCTTCTGAATTACTTTTTTGATCTAGACCTTCCTAGAGATTTTTTGTCTGAATCCACAAGATCCTGTCCCTTAGAGCTCAGCTGTGAATTGGTTTACTTTTTTTCACTCAAACTTTAGGCCACACTGCTATATGAATAACTACTTAAAGTCACTTAACTAGTTGAACTGGTGGAGCTAGAATCAAATAATTATTAACAATAAATAGTTTGTTTATAATAATCTGCCATGTTATTAATTATTTCATCTGCTAATTTATATGATGTTAGTTTCTTAAATTGTAGTAAGCTATACACATTGTAATCTTTGTATTTTAACAGATGCAATTTGATATTTTTTGTGTTTCTCTTCCTCGTTTCCTCTGTGTGAAATTCACTTTCATAAATGAGAAAAGATTCCGTTTTTCTGCTTTGATTGTTTAATTAAAATTTGCAGAATATACGTAAATTTGGGTCTGGTCATCCTTTTTGTAAATGAGCTATTTTTACCAGCAGCTGCTGGCTAAGAGTACTTGAAGTTGTAGTCCAAAGACATCTAGTGGGCACTAGTTTACAGTTTCCTAAATCATAGCCTAACTCTAAACTGAGGCACTAGAGGAAAAACTAACAGATAAAACCCCATAAGAAATAAATATTTTGAACCTTGCCAAATTAGTAAATTGAAGAGGGTGGCATTCAGTTATTACAGTGTAATTTTATATAAGGAATCAACGTGGCTCTTAGTGCATCATACTAACAGATATTAATAGAATGGAATTTCATTTATGCATATTGCCTTATCCATGTATGTCACTCTGTGCCTGCAATTTCTGTGTGAACAAACTAATCTTTGAACAAATATAAATCTTCTAATTTATTTGATAGCTGGGAAGTGTGAAATTAAGAAAATGAAATAACAAACATGGCTACACATTATGAAGGTTAATCATATAAGCAGTCACACTGAAAACAATTGGAAAGGATTATGCAGTCATAGAAATGTGCAGTTTTACTGAAGAAAGCAGAGATGGATAAGAGAGGGGGAGAGAGAAAGAGAGAGAGAGAGAGAGAGAGAGATCTGGGAGCACACAGCTTTATTACTGAGCATTTCAGAATCTATGAATGAATCCCTTTTGAAAATACCAAAAAGTCTTGCAATTTTTGAAAAACAAGGTTTCCATGATAATCCATGTGAACAATCAATTTAAATTGGTCTGTGACTTGCAGCGAGAGGAGTCTTTTCCTCTTTTGCTGCAGTCCCAATAAAAATTCCCATCCAAGCAAGGCAATCCATTACCAAATTAGGTAAAAGCTCCCATTGGTAATATTGGAACGTCTTTTTCTTCCTCTGATGTTAATTGTCACTAAACGGAATTATTTTTATTGAGAACACTGCTAAGGAGGGAAGGATTAACTTCTTATCCCCATATTGTGCAAAACTGGCCTTTTCCGTGTCTAGATTTAAAAAAAAAAAATACAAAAAGCAGTTGTAGCTACTGAGCATGTAGTCAAAATCAATATCTGTTTGGTCTCTGTTGTAAATGAGATAATTAACCATCGAAAGTATCTTTTTTATTTTCATCTTTATTGCATGTATGTGTTATATATTGAGCCTGAGTATAGATGGCGCTTCCACAAATATCTGTAGCCCTCTGCAAGCTGCGAGATGGCTATGGGACTGAAGAAGACAAGAGCCCAGCTTTTTTGCCTCCCTTCTCTCTGTCAGTAGTACACAAAACAGAAATCTTCAGTATATGCTGCTATTAAATACTGGGGGAAGGGAAAGTTGTTTCAGAATGGAATAACTACTATCTAGATGGCATTCCTCTCTACAAAACAAAATGCAAATGCAAACTATAAGCCACCTAGAAAGTAGTTTTGCCAATTTTGCAGTGTTTATTTGTATTTCAATCTCCTTTTTGACACTTCCCATAAAAATATAGGCAAAAAAATAGCTATGCGCCTGATCAAATATACATATAATAGATGAAGCACAGCTGTTGTATACTCTTCTAGCTGGAAGGGTTCTTTGTGTAGCAAATTCATAATATTGTTTGAAAACTGTCAACAGGCTTAAATACGGAGAGTGAAACCAAGATAGTTTCTTATCCTATTTTTTTCTGTCCACTCTACCACCACCCCATTTAATATTACTCATGATATTAAAGTTATTTTTGCCCTTTTCTAATGCATGTTTGTAATTTAATGTATATTATTGGTTAGGAAGAGAATGCAAAAGATGTCAGCAGTTTCATATTTTTAAACTGAAGTATTGGATGCTACAAAATTGAATAAAATATTAATAATATAAGAGTTTCAGTAAACATAGGCTGACCCAAATGCTTCTAACAGTTATCATTATTTTATATATCCCATACTGAGAACATTAGATGAATATATCCATATGAATTAATTAGACATCAGAACCAATTCTTTGCTCTTCAAATATTAAATTTAGATATGGTTTTGCATTTCATGAATATTAATTACATTTATTTGCATTCCATCACTTAAAACAAATGTTCAGCTCTCCTAATGTTCAACAAGGGATCCTCATTAGTTGTACAATGTAAGAGTTTAAGATCATATCAAATGTGAATCTTCCACATTTTACATAAGGCATTCTTTGCTAACAACTTGTCAATAACAAAATAATAGAATATACATTCCATATTTATATTACCATTATATTCCATTATATAAGTGTTGCTGAGCCTGTCTTGCAGACCAAAATAGTACTTTTGTTCTGCGTTGCAAGACAGTTTCAACTGCTAATGAGAGAAAGAACCCCAAGGCTCTTTAAGCCAACTGACAAACATCTCTTCCTAATGATCCATGTAAGAACAATTGGCACAGCCATAGAGTTGAAGACATTGCAAGGGATAAAAAGCACAAGACAGGAAGGTAAAGGAGCTGAGGTCAATGGGAACAGTTGCATTCTTTGCTGATGGGATACAGTTCCACAAATGAGGGATTCCTGGCCAGAGCTAGACTGTACCTGACCAGAATGGAGAAGAATGTTTTTGGACCTTACAGAGGGCTTTAACATGAATCCTGTGGGAAGAGAACTGACGAAATACAGCACCAATACCAGGAACAGGACAGGAAAGAGTATGCACAATATGGAGACATCCAATAATGAGCACAGAATACTGGAAGGAATAGAATAGGTCAAGTTACATGACTCAAGGATTCTAGTGTCTCTATGTAAATACAAAGAGTACAGGAAACAAACCTGAAAAGCTAAATATGATTTAGAAGGCATTATTTAACTCTCCTGAAATAAAACACATGAGTGCAATGTAAAGATTGAAGGATACTGCTTATTCAAAAGCAGTAAATCAGGCAAATGGAGATACAGAGTGACATTATATGTGAAGAAAGCACACACATATATTTAGATCCATGAATCTGAATGTAAAAGTCAGTTACATTTGGGTAAGAATACAGGGAAGAGGAAACAATATAGATATTATTTGGGGAAAGGGAGCATGCTTTGAATCACTAAGCCAGGCAGAAGATTGAACCCACCAAGTTATAGAACTTTCAGGGAAGAGAGACATAGAAATAATTAGAAATTCTAACCACCCAGATATCTGTTGGAAAACCAACTTGACTAAGACTAAAAGTCTCCCAAATTCTTCAGTAGACTTGCTGACAGTTTTACTATCCAGAAGTTTGAAGAAGAGGCAAAGTGATCAGTTCTCCTAGATCTGAACCTAACCAATGTACAGCATACAATGGTGGATGAAGAGAAGAAAGCAGTGAGGACTTGAGAAGGAAATACCCACATAATGACCCACATAATCTTGTGGGTCATGATTCTATAGAAAAGGAGATTGGAATATAGTCTAAATGCATTTCAGATTGGAGGAAAGCCAATTTAAACAAGCATTAAGAAACAGTAGTCAGGGATCCATGCACAGAAATCCTTAACTCAATGGGAATACTCTAACACTAAAAGCAATAGATAGGTATAGGAATAGGTATAAGTATACAGTAGGTACTATATATGTCTGTGTCAATAGTAAAAATAATAGAAAAAGAAAGAGCATAATCTGCTGCTAGGAGAAGATGGTAGGATACTAACAGGTGATGGGAAATGGGTAGACCCTTTATTTCATTCCTGTCTGGTCTGTCATTGTTATCATCTTCCCCCCCTTGGTTATTATTAATTTCCCTTGTTTTAGTTGTTGTGAGCCATCCAAAGTCCTTGAGAGATGAGTGTCATACAAATTGATAGATAGTGGAAGAGAGACAGAGATGTTTCTGAAAGTATTTATGTTTTTACTGTAAACTGCTTTGAGATGCTTTTGTGCAGGACACAGTATACAACAGTATTAAATAATCCTAAATTCAGTCTCAAGATTGCAATAGAGATAATAATATGTACATGCAAAGATATTTGAAATTAGTGCATGGATTTTGGAGCTATTTCTCTATAAGTACTTGTAATTTCTTTGGTTTGGAGAAAATGTGATGAAATTTATAAGGAATAAAAACTCAGTGATGAAGAACATTCATGGCAAATTTAAGATAGAAAAAGGATATTCATGAGCAATGAAGGTGCTCTTCGTGAATGCACTGGAGCTGATAGTCAGTAATTGAAGTGTTTATGTGAGATATATATTCTTAGTTTTTTCCATTAATAAATATGTCATTATGGAAGTCAGCTAGCTAAGAACAGGAACAACCAGCCACCAAAACTGATGGCACGTTGAACCTTTCCCTCCCCTCCCAACCCAACTCTTTTTGCAAATTCCACTTGTTAAATTACATTATTTGCTCCCCTAGGTGCTGCCATATAGTTGGATACAAATTTCTAGAACTGTGCAAATCAAAGTGCCCCCTGAATCCATTCTTTGAAATCATCACAGTTTCTCAGAGGTTCAGGGCATCTTGAAATCCTTCCCAAGGTGTTCTCATCATGTGTAAGTACTGACAGATGACAGTTCCACCAGGCTAGCTAGTGAAATGAAGTGGCTTCAAGGAACCATTTCAAATGAGTTTTGGCAAATGATTTGCACAGTCTATGGGACTGATGTATTAGTTGAACTGGCATTCGTAGCAGTACCCAGTGCGTACACTGAAATTGATAGATTTTTCTTATAGAACCACAGTAAATGATAAGCCTAAACAATAGCAGTGCCAAGAACAGTTTCTTTAAACCAGACTGAGTAATCCAGAGGAAAAATAGAAGGCTTTAAAATCAATCAATATTTTATTACGGTCACAGATCAGAATTACAAATAAAATACAAATTTGTACAAATACAAATAAAAATGCATTAAAATGAAATAAAACAAAACATGATAATATTAATGGTGGGATCATCAGAGGGCAATCAAAGTCTGCCTAATTTTACAGACAGCATAACAAAATTTAGCTACATTCAAAGAAACTGAATCATACTCATCAAATAGCAACAACTATACATAAAAAAGATCAGAATTTCCCAGGTATTTTATTAAATAGGGAGTTATAAAATGGGTCTGTGAGTCCTTATAGAAGGTACAGTATAGCAGGACATGAGCTATAGTTTCAATAGCCCCTTGTCCACAGGGGCACAATCTCAGTTCATATGGAACTTTTTTGTATTGGCCCTCCAAAACTGTTGTGGGAAGAGCATTGCAACATGCTAGAGTTAATGCCCTTTGGAATTTGGAGACAGTTATATAATGTAAGTATCTCTCTGGTTTTTAAAAATGGGCTTGACTGCTCAGGAAATGTTCTTAGGTAGAGCAGAGTGGTCCTGTTGGATTTCCAGATCTTTGATACGTTGTTTAAATGCACTAAGTGCACGCACGTAACCCATTATTAGGAACACCTCCCTGGAGAAGCCAAGATGTTGCAATTTTTTGTGAAACAGTCCTGAACTATACTGATTATAATTGTCCTCAATAGGAAAGAACTCCAACCTGTGGGAAAGAACAGTAATTTCAGCCAATGTGCTATAATACAAGTCCATGCACCTGTTTCGACTTTAGACAACCCTGCCTCCCTCCTTAATACTACATTTGGAATGCAGGGGACTGCCTGGAATATAGCCCTTAGGAATTTAGATTGAACCCTTTCCAGAGGAGTAAAGGAAGGGTAAGGTCCTAGCTGGGCATCGAAGGGTAGTTGTACATGAGCCTCAGCCTTCAGTGCTGCTGGATTATGCTGTGCTCCTCTGGTAAAATGAAAGGATTGAATTGCAGCCACTGTTTTTTGAGCATTTTGTATAACATAGTTTTGGTGCGCACTGCGTTTAGTGGAGCTATGGAAAACCATGCCCAAGTATTTAAAGGATTTTACTTGTTCAATATTCTGGCCACTTACCCTCCAGGAGTGCAGTTTAGGTCTCTTTGCAGGGATCAGGATCTTAGTTTTGCTATAGTAGATTTCAAGCACTTCCTCAGAACAGTAACTGGCCAGAGCATTCAGAGCTCGTTTAAGTCCAGTTAGCATTTGTGATTAAAATACTATGTCATCTGCATGCAACAAAGCTGCAATAGGTCTGTTTGTTGTAATTGATTTCTTTTGGCCTTGAGTGGATTTACACACACACACACACACAACAGAGGAGATAAAACACATCCCTGCCTCATTCCTCTCTGAGTTGGAATGCCATTAGTGTGGTGGCCTTGCAAACTGCATCGACCTTTGATTCTAGAGTTCTTATAGAGATTATGCATAAGCAACAGTAATGGTCTATCAATGGTGGTGTGCAGGAGAATAGTCCAAAGCCTTGCTCTGGGAACTAGATCAACTGGCTTTAAAATTACCAAAAATATGCTCATTAAAAAAAATAAATCTCTTACATAAATTTCAAATTCCTCATTATTTTGAAGTGGATAACAAAGGGCAATTATACCAGAACATAGGCATGTCTTGGATTGGATCTTGGAAGCAACCATGCTGGTCCTTGAAGCTAATTTGCTTGACCTTCAACGTTGTTGAGAAAAGCAGCAGGAGAGCTTCAGGGTGCAGGTCCAGAATGCTTTTCACAGTAATTTCTAGTTCAAAAGGCACACAAGAATACAGAACACATGTTTTGTATACATATCTCAGCCTCAATTGTTGGCCTTTCCAAGGTAGAGCTAGGAAAATTGTTATCTGAAAACTTGGAAAAATATTGCTATTCAGAGTCACCAATATGGAGTAAGATGAATTTGATATAAGCCAGTTTCCTATGTTTCTATGGGCATCTGAGAGATGTTGGGTTAATTTCTCGTGGATTTGGGGGGGGGGGTAATTTGCAACCTGGGTGCTGTGGGAACCATTAAGAAAGATTCTGAATTCATGTCTTTCAAGAGTGTAAATTCCCTTTGCATCTGAATGAACAAAGACAGAACATATCTGGAAAACTGATCGGAATCAACCCACTTCTCTGCTGTGACCTTCATGATTACACCATGAGTAATATTTGTGCGTGTAATATTTCTTTTTAAAATGATAGTATTTGAGTCTTATGGCTGTGATATACCATTCCTTGGACAACTGACTCCAATTGTTCTGTTGCTTATAGTATGTCCTGGTTGCTCTTACAATGAGGGTCTAACATTTCAGACAGATGGTATGTCAACTTTTGTTTACATCTCAGTTTCTAGGATTCAGCTGGAGAAAATAATGATGTCAGCAGACGCAGTACTAATAATGGAAGTGATAATAAATCTCTAGTAACACAGGTGGATTGTTTTAATTATTACCATGTCTCAGTCTATGTTAACAACCTAAGATCTTTTTTTCTTTTTCACCAACTTGGCAGTGAGGCCAGATGTTTGTGCCAGAGCTCCAGTTTCTGGCAGATGTTGGAGCATTTAGTATGTGGAGAAAAGCTGAGGAGGGTGGTTGGGGGATGTGTCAGTCACTGAGAGCCAGTTTCTGTGAGATCATGGAGAGCCTGCAAGGCTTTTTGTCCCAGCACAGTGCAAGAAATGGTAGCAATGGGGCTTTTGACCCTGGCAGAGAGAAGTCCCTCAGAGAGTGATTGGCTGGTCAGCTGCAGCGTGTTGAGCAGCTGGGAGAAGTTTGATCCTGGAGGTGGAGAGATGCTACAGAGCTTCTGCAGAGGGTCAGTGGCAGTACAGCAGCCTTAGTGATACCACTGACCAGCTGTTTGTGTGTGATTTATGGTGCTGAGATTGTTCAATATCAACCTCCAAGGGTCGATGGGACTATCCAAGGGATTGATTATTATTAGTAGTAGTAGTAGCAGTAGTAATCTGCAGTTAGATTCATGGTCTAAGACTGGTAAAAACTTAATAATTCAAGTCCTAACCAAGGACCTATTAAGGTAGCGTCTAAGAATATAGGCAGTTCCAAATAAGGTTTTTGTTTTGTTTTTTTGGTAAGATTAGGGTGTTCAGGTCCAATAAATTCAAAATTTCCAAATATCAAGAGAATCCTTTAGGTATTGCTACAAGGGCTCCAATCACAATTGGTATAACAGCATATTTCTTTTTCCATAAACGTTCAACTTCGATCTGCAAATTATATTACATAGACCATGTTTTGTTTAAGTTGTTATCATTCTCATCATTTATTGATTGACTGATTGATCATATTTGCATAGTTGACCATCTCACAACTGTGAGCAGTGTACAACAATCAATTAAAAAGAACCAATAAATACATATAAAACAATCATTAAAATATAAAAACTATAAAAAAACACACAAAACAGGAGAGGATGATGTTAACCATAGTAAGGGAGCCATCACAAAAGGATTGCCTTAGAAAGAGTTGCCCTAGCTTATTTTCAGCTAATGCACTGTGAACTCATGCATTTAACTGACTGAAGTTCTGAGATATACTTTGAGATCTGCCCCTTTTTAGCAATGTATAGACTAGATTCACAGAGTGCACCATCCTGTGGATTGTTTAACCATGATTTAAATCAAACTCTAATCCTAATACAATTGACTGAGTTCACATAGCTCAGTAAATCATAAAACATGGTTTACAAAGCACAGTAAGTGGATCAATCCAATATTTTAAGCCAAATTATAATGTAACAAATTATGACTTAGTGTGTTTTGAGAACATGGCCACAGAGACTACCAAAAGTATTTGATTAGTAAAATTATTTTAGTTTTATAAATTAAATTTTAATTAATTAAATGTTAAATTAAATATTAAATTTTAATAATAAAAATATTTGATTAGTAAAATTCTTGAGACTTGATAGTTTAGGTAGGTGGTTCATGAAATAAGTAAGATTCCATGAAATTATCTAAACATCAGAAGCTCTCACTTTAATACATATAATTAGAAGCACTGCATGCTGTCTTCACTAGTGACACTTTTAATTTTAATCCTCAGTAGTTTCTTTTTTCACTGTGATCTAAAACAAGTGAAGCAGAGTTGATGTACTTTCCCTTGCTAGAAAGAATATGACCATGTTGTAATTTAAAAGTATTGAGGGCATCACTTCAATTAGATAAATTAAAAGGTAATATTCTACAATAGTTCTTGTCTACTCACATTGCTAGCTGATAAATGTAGGGATGAAGGTAATAAAATATATTTAGCTACAAAACAGACAAACATGACAATGAATAAAAAAGTCTACATATTTTATCCTAAACACATAAGCCTTTTCTGAGCTTCTTTGCAAACATTCTAATCTAACATTCAAGAAACTATACATACAAAGGTACATTCACTGAGCATTTGGGGATGTTTTTCTAATTGAGCCCATAATATTGGTATTTGATGTATCAAAGAGCAGGTGGCAGCTGTGGCCAGGAGGGCCTTTGCAGAGCTTCATGTTGTGCACCAATTTTGCCCATTCCTGAACCAAGGGGCCCTATTCATGGTCATTCACGGCTTAGTCACCTCCTGATTGGACTACTGCAACATACTGTACATGGAGCTGCTCTTGAAGAGTGTTTGGAGACTTCAGCTGGTGCAAAATGCAACAGCATGAGCAGTTACAGGTGCTGGTTATTTGGCACATGTAACACTTCTGCTTCGTAAACTGCATTGGCTACTGGTACACTTCCAGGTACAATTCAAGGTGCTGGTGGTCACCTTTAAAGCCCCTCATGGCTTGGGGCTAGATTACTAATGAAACTTTCTCTCCCCAGTGGTGTCTACCTGACCTGTTAAATCCAGCAGAAGTATGCTCTGGGTTCTGTTGCAAGAGAGTGCCATCTGGTGGGACATAGGAAGAGGCCCTTTTCTGCCATGGTGCCCACCCTTTGGAGCATTATCCCCCCTGAGATCAGACATGTCCTGACCCTAAGTTTCACAACTTATTCAAAACTTGGTTTTGCCATCAAGCCTAGGGCCCTGACGGTGTGGATAAACCCATTTCTTCTATATTGATTGTGGGACGCTGTGAGTGTTCTTGGCTGCTATTTTATGTAAATTATGTTCATAATTATTGGTTGTGTTTTTCTTCTTTTTTTTTAATCCTGTTTTAACTGTCAGCCACCCAGAATCATGTATATGAGATGGACAGCCATATGAATTTAATAAATAAATTCAGCAGCCACTTTGTGTTTTAGTTGGTTGTGAAATGCATTTTTAAAATTGTACTTATATTGTATTTTCTCCTCTTTATCAGCTGCAATCAGCCCTTCAAGATAGATCAGACCAGGAAACCAATATCATGTATGTCAGTACTATTTTTATTGTAAAGCTGTAGTAATAGAATCTTGCAAGTCTGAATGTGCTTCCCCTTTCCTCCCTTTATCTTGTAAGCACTAGGGAGGGGCTTTTCTGAGACATTTACTCACGTTACATTCCTGCCCTGGGCTCAGTCCTCTTTTATCTGATCATTGTCTTAGTAACAGTTCTTCCTCCTGTCCCTTACAGCCATACCCTCTGTCCTTTACAGCCATCCAGGGTCTCATTAGTGAGATGGGTCATATAAATCAGTTTAAATAAATAAATAATAAATCAGTGTTTTAGATAATCCAAGACTTTGGACAGTGACAGTGATTTCTTTTTTAAAAATTGCTAACTGTTATTATATGCTTTTCCTATTCCAGGCTTTTGAAATGATCTGTAGGTTGCATTTGCACAACACACTTGATCAAATCAGTTAAAGACCTAGTGGTTGTATTTGTGCAATTTGCTGACTTTGGTTGGTTTAAACTTAAATCATTTTTGTGGCTTAGTGAATTGTACAGTTCTTCCTCATGTGGTTAGGTTATGGTTTATGTGTGGTGCAAACTACAAAAATGAGATGTTAGCAACCAAGTTAATCATGATGCACAAATAAATTAATAGTGCCTTAAAACTACTTTTTGTGTGGAATGTAGTGGTTATGAAGGTGGAGTGAGAAAAAGCTTGATGGACAAGAAATACAAATATCCTTGGGGGGCAAAATTTGCTGCATAATTCTTTAGCTTTTTGACATAGTTCTGTAAATTGCTCTAGTAGGCAGCTAAGCACACAATGGGAAAATCATAATAAGCCATTCTAATGGGTCTTGTCATAATTAGACCAGTATAATGTATGATCCACCAAGTCAACCACAGCCCATCAGCTATGTCTGACTATTTTGGACTACATTGTTCATTTGAATTAGAAAGAAAATCTGATTCAAGGTCCTGCTATTAACAACAACAACAACAACAAGATGAAAGTCTGTGTAGACACTGCTAAGTTTAAGCATTGTTTCTCTGTGTGCAATTATATGTCTCTTCACAATTTAAGGCATTTCACAGATAATTCTTCTAATGTAATTCACTCATTTCCCCACTACCACCGTCTACCTAACGCTGATGCTAAATTATCTTCTCTTAGTTATAATGAAAGTGTGATTAGGACTCTGCCCAGTATGGTATAGCAATATTAATGAACTGGCATGTAGCTTTTATAAAATTGCCTTATTTACTGATATGAAAAAGCGGTTTAATTTCTCTTAAGTGGCCTATAGGAAAATCAGTTACTATATTTTAATAAATTATAATTAGCCCAATATGGAAGTTGGTATTTATTTATTTATTTATTTATTTATTTATTTATTTATTTAATAGACTTGTCCCCACCCATCTCCCCACAACGGGGGACTCTGGGCGGCTTACAACAAACTAAAATCAGAAATACAATTAAAAGTTATAAAAACCAGACATTACAAAGATAAAAAGCCTAAAAAATCCAAGAGGCTGATAGGGGCCACACCAGGCCGCTAAGGGGCCAGCCAATCCCATTTCTGATATCCTCCCTCCCCGCCCCAGGCCAGATGGCAGAGCCAGGTCTTCAAATCCCTCCGAAAGGCCTGGAGTGAGGGGGCCTGTCTCACCTCCAGGGGCAAGATGTTCGAAAGGGCGGGGGCTACAGCAGAGAAGGGCCGCCTTCTGGACCCCGCTAATCGAAGTTCTCTTACCACGGGGATCCGGAGCCTGCCCTCTCTGTGAGATCGGGTGGGACGGGTTGAAATCGTGGGGGTGAGGCAGTCCTTCAGGTAACCTGGCCCCATGCCATGTAGGGCTTTAAAGGTGATAACCAACACCTTGAATTGGACCCGGAAGCAAACCGGTACCCAATGCAGCTCATGGAGCAGAGGTGTTATATGGGTCCTTCGGGCCCCAAAAATTGCTCGCACGGCCGCATTCTGGACCAGCTGAAGCTTCCGGATATTCTTCAAGGGTAGCCCCATGTAGAGCACATTGAAATAGTCTATCTGGGAGATAACAAGGGCATGAGTGACTGTTCGCAGGGCATCCCGATCCAGGAAAGGGCGTAACTGGTGCATAACCCGAAGCTGTGCAAAAGCTCTCCTGGCCACGGCTGCCACCTGCTCTTTGAGCAGGAGCCGTGAGTCCAGGAGGACCCCCAAATTATGCACTGGGTCTGTCTGGGGCAGTGCTACCCCATCCAGGACCAACAATGACAACGTCCCAGATACAGAGGAGCCATTAACCCACAGCCACTCCGTCTTGCCAGGGTTCAGCTGGAGCCTGTTGTTCCCCATCCAGACCCTCACAGCCTCCAGGCACCGCGAGAGGGTGGTCACGGCATCACTTACCTCACCAGGGATGGAGATATATAGTTGAGTATCATCAGCATACTGATGATACCTCATCCCATGATGACGGATGATCTCACCCAGCGGTTTCATATAGATGTTGAAAAGGAGCGGAGAGAGAACCGAACCCTGCGGCACCCCACAAAGGAGGGGCCGAGGATGGGACCTCTCGCTCCCTATCACCACCGATTGGGATTGGCCCCGGAGAAAGGAGGTGAACCAGCACAACACTGTGCGGCCCACCCCCATGTCCCTGAGCCATCCCAATAGGATACCGTGGTCGACGGTATCGAATGCCGCTGAGAGATCAAGGAGAGCAAGGATGGTCGCACTACCACCATCCCGCTCCCGCCAGAGATCATCCATAAGTGCGACCGATGCCATTTCCATTCCATAGCCGGGCCTGAAACCTGACTGATAAGGGTCCAGATAATCTGTTTCCTCCAGGACCCTTTGGAGCTGCGAAGCAACCACTTTCTCAACCACCTTGCCCAAGAAGGGGAGGTGGGAGACTGGACGAAAGTTGTCCAGTACCGTAGGATCCAGGGAGGGCTTCTTGAGGAGGGGGTGCACCAACGCCTCTTTAAAGGGCGCTGGAAACACTTCCTCCTGCAAGGATGCCTTAACCATCACCTGGATCCAACCACGTCACCTCCTGAGCTGCTTTCACCAGCCAGGAGGGGCATGGGTCCAGATGACAAGTGGTGGCCCTCACAGTCCGGAGGATCCTGTCCACTTCCTCAGGAACCACAGGATCAAACCGTTCCCAGCTAACTAGGCAAGAATGATCCCCGGTATCTCCCCAGACCCTGCACCACGCTCGGAGTCCAACTTGGAATGAATCCGAGCAATTTCATCCTGCAGGTGCTCTGCAAATTCTTCCATGCGGCCCTGCAAATGAACCACTACATCCCCCTTACCAAGGAGGGACCTGGTGATCCCAAACAGGACCGCTGGGCGGTACTCTGCAGACGCAATAAGGGCGGAGAAGTATTGGCGCTTCGCCGCCCTTATCGCCACGATGTAGGCCTTAATAGCGGCTCTAACATGTGTTCGGTCAGATTCAGTCCATGTCTTCCTCCAGTGGCGCTCTAGACATCTCTTAACCCTCTTCAGCACCCTCAACTCCTCCGTAAACCACCGGGAGTGTCGGGGCCGATGTATAATTGTTAATTAGCTAAAGTCATATATATAGTCCCTAGAATGATAATTTCCTATATATAATTGATCAACCTGATAATTTTGAGAGAGATCATCCATATAGCTTTTAATAATTTGGCATGAAAATCTTTTGAATTCTGTAAAGTGTGGCTTCCTTTAAATCCCTGCTTGAACTGACAAAGTTCATTTATTCACACCTGATAGTGTGATGAGTTTGCCATACTTAATTACATGGGCTATAAAACTGGGAAGATTAAATAGCACTATGTCCTCCATGGATTTGCATTAGGCTAATTTCTTAGAAAGATCCACTCTGTGCTCAAGCCTCTTTTGTAGCAAAGCATTTGGCATGGACACAATGTCTGTCCTAACCATTTTAATGAAATTGTATTAAATGCATTGAAGTTCTCTTTCTTCATGTATATTAGCAGAGGTTTGCAGACCTTGTCTGGGTTTAGAAGAGACACAGGGTCAGGCCTGATTGGTACACACACACACACACACACACACACATTCTGGAAGGAGGCAATGGCAAACCACCTCTGGACTGCTGCCAAGAAAACTAGATACAGACATCTGCAAAGTCGCCAGAAATGGTTTGGTAATATCAGTAGGGGCATGAATCATTTTGGGGCTGAGAGCTGCCCCTAGCCTTTTACCTTATAGCTATCATTTACCAAACAGTAGGTGAGGCCAGGACAAAATTAAACTTACCTTATTTACATCTAAATTTTATTTAAAAATAGATTTCATTAGAATGTTGCCCCTATACATTTATTCTTTCCCATGTCTGAATCATCTGAATCATCAAAAATTACATTGTTCTACAGAATTGTTCGGTGACCATTTTTGAAGGGTTTCTACAAGACATATTCAAAGAGAGTGCACGTGAACCCTTCAGCCTTCAGTGTAAAACACTGGTCTATAGCTTCAACTTGCTATGACCACTTTCTAAATCTCTGCTCCAGTATGAGCAGAGTTTTGTATGAGCTTCCTGCATTGACGATTAGCCAACTAGTAACCAGTGGCACCTTTTGGAGACCTCTTGGATGTTTCATCCTCTAATTCCTCCCCATCTCCTCCATTCTCCCTCCCTTTGTGGCACACACACACACACACACACACTTTTTTTTTCTTTCTTCAACACTTTCCAGAATGCAACACTTGCATCTTTTCTTTGTCATAGAATCATAGAATTGGAAGGGGCCGTTTAGGCCATTGGATCACCTGTTCAATGCAGGAATTCAAATTACTGTACAGCATTCCAGAAAGACGGCTGTCTAGCTTCATCTCTCTCTCTCTCTTTTTCTCTCTCTCTCCATTCAATCATGTCCGATTCTCAGACACTGCCTGGACAAATTCCTGAAGTTTTCTTGGCAAGGTTTTTCAGAAGTGGTTTGCCATTGCCTCCTTACTAGGGTTGAGAGAAAGTGATTGGCCCAAGGTCACCCACCTGGCTTTGTGCCTAGGCGGGATTAGAATTCATGGTCTCCCAGTTTCTAGCCTGGTGCCTTAACCATTACACCAAACTGGCTCAGCTTCTACTTAAACACATTCAGTAAAGGCTATTACACCACTTCTCTACCATCCTCCTTTCTGTTAGGAAGTTGTTTGCTCTAGCTTTCAACAATGATTTGCTTCCTGAGATTGGAATCTATTATTTTATATCCTGCACTTTGGAATAATGAAGAACAGATCTTGATCATCTTCTGGGTGACATTTTTCCAGGTGTTGAAGAAATGGATCATATTCAATCCATCCTGGACTTCTTTTCCCAAGGCTAAACATTTCCTTCTCTCTCTCTTACATAAACATAAAACCAGGGTATTGCACATAGGACTTATGTGTAATACCCTGGTTATGCTTATTACTCTTCTCTGAGGGATAAGATTAGATAAGGTTACACTTTTTCTTGATGAATTTATGCTGACTTTTGGCAATTACCTAAGGTACATTGGGAAAAGGTGCAGTCATGCTTAGCATCTATGTTTCTCAGATAGCCTTTAGGGATACCAAAATTTCTGCTGAATTTTAAATGTATATATTTGCTTAGATAGGAAAACCTGGTTTTGACTGTATGCAGAGCTAGGCTCTGTAGAACAGACAATTGGTTTCCCTCGAGTTGGAATCCTAAAGATGAAGGATGCCAATGTCTAGGTGCATGCAAAATCTCCCCACAGAAATGCAGACGATGGTGCTGTTAGTGTGGAGACCATCTCTCACATGATACTAGCTGAGTTGGCAGAGGGGAGGGATTGCTTCTTAAGCAATGGGTTGGACATGTAAAGGTAATGTCTCAAGAGGGCTTAAGAGTTCACTTTTGGGCTGGCATATGTTTTGGGCTTTATGAAATGTGATGAACTATAACTCATATCATCCTCAATCAGCATAGATAATGGTATCTGAAGGGTAGTATTTTGGCCAAAGCACACTATTATTGTACTGTAGGCCTGATTGTTCTTGCTGAGATTATTTATTCTGCTACTTTTGTCACTCTTGTTCTTATCCGAAGATAAATAATAGCTACTGTATGAAATGAACACTTAACATTGAAGTTATGGAGCTACTATTCCTATTTCAAAACTCTGAAAGTAAAGTGACATGAAGTTGCAAAAAGATGATGGTCCTTTGACCTTTTTTACAGTTGTGCAGATCAAGGAATTTCACAGTTTCTCTTAGTCTGCCTTGACAAGCTGTGCCTGTCAAGCTTTCTTTGTACTCAGCTATTATAGCCTAAAGAGGCACTGCATTCAATTTCAGCCTGTCATTTTCCCTGTGAATGCCTAGATCAGCTGACAAAATTTACAGGCGGTGTCAGCTGGTGGCATTCTCCCTTTCCCCCAGCTTGAATGGAGGAGAACTGTAAAACTATCCAAGGTATCTGGAAGACATAATTGTATTACAAAACCAAACCAAAAAAGAAAAAAATGTTGCTAAAGGCAACAGTTTATTTCCAAGTAGATGCACAAAAATATACATGCAACTGATTGGGAAGGACCCAATAAGCTGCTTGCTAAATATAGTGAGAAGGTTACTATTTTTTTTTTAATTTCTGTATTGCATACTACACTTCTTCCATGCTGGAACTCAAGGCACTATTCTCAAAGGGCTCTCCCAGCACACAGCAGCCTGAAACTTGTTTCTGTTCAACAGGGATGCTGGATGACTTCCAGCTCAGTTGGCAAAATGCTCATTTTTGCTGTGTTTCTTTGCTTGTTCTAGTAAATGTGGATGACTGGCCTTTCTATAGCACATCTCTGCTGTACCTGTTTTACTAGAAACTAAACTTGATGTCCAAGCATGGAGCTCCCCTTTTTCTTAAGTTTCAGAAAAGTCATTAATATATCCATTTTTTTTTTTTAATCTGTGCTCAGTCGTTACCGACTCTGCAGTGACTGCTTGGACGAGTCCTTTGCAGTTTTCAAGGCAAGTGTTTCGGAAGTGGTTTGCCATGGCCTCCTTCCTAGAGCAGAGCCCAGCTGGTGAGCGCAGGAGGCGGGGTTTCCGTTGCTTTGCGCCCTTTTCGGGCGCGCACGGTTTTTCACGCTTGCCAGCAACTGCTCCCGACTCCTTTTTGCAAGGCGCTGCCAGCATTTTTCCTCCCACCAGAGTGAGAGTACCCATTTATCTACTCTCGTGAGTTTTCGAACTGTTGGGTTGACAGGAACTGGGGAGGAAACAGGAGCTCACCCTGTTTAACGCGAAGGCTGGACTCGAACCGCTGAAGGGTCAACCATTTCTGGCTGGCAACTTTCAGCGTCATTAAGCCGCTGCGCCACCACGTCCCCCTTAATATATCCATAGGAAAAAACAATACTTTCAGAGACTTCTCAGACAGAATGAAAAAAGAACACATATATGGAAATGAAGTTGAAAACTGGTTGAAAACTGAGTAATTTATATTGCAACTTCACTGGCTTAAAAAAATTTTTTTAAAAAAAGTTAGATTGCTGTTAAGTTCCATGTTTTGTTCTCAAGAAGAAATGTAATAGTAATGTACTATTTCTAGAAAACATTACCCCCAAATAGCGTTCAGAATAGTTTAACTTTAGGAAAAGGATCAAATAAAACACTTTTAGTGGACAAGTGATTGAGAGTGGCCTAGTGATCCTATCTAAAATTTGCTAAGGCATAAGTAATCCACCAGCACCATCTTCTGGTCAGCCAAATATGTGGCTGTTAATACAGACAACAATAAATCTACTGGCCAAATTTTCACACCATATTAATCCATGATTGTGTACCTACAGTTTATTGAATAAGGTACAACTGCCTATGCTCACAAACATGTTAAGCCATAAATCATGGCTTACAAACCACTAAATCAAAACATGCCCCAGATTGTTATATAAATCCTCTAGGGAAAAATGTAGCTGTAAATACAGTTCAAAGGGACCATTGCTCCTTCAGGAGGGGAAAGTTCAAGGGCAAAGCAGTGTCCACCTTCCAAGCCAATGACAAGTCATGGTTTACAAATAAGCCACAACACAATTCACAGAAATTATATACACAGTAAACTGTCACACAAAGAAACTTAAACTAACTCCACCTTAATTCTCTTTGGTATAAGAAAGAAGGAGGGAAAATATTGTCAGACTTTCATCATTTCTGTGACTATTTTTTTTTTTTAATCTGCACTCAATCGTTACCGATTCTGCGGCGACTTGCAGTTTTCAAGTCAAGGTGTTTCGGAAGTGTTTTGCCATTGCCTCCTTCCTAGAGCAGAGCCCAGCTGGCGAGCACAGGAGGCGAGGTTTCCATTGCTTCGCACCTTTTTCGTGTGTGTGCGGCTTCCGCGTTACTGGCAACTTGGTCCCGTCTCCCATGCAAGCGCCACCAGCATTTTTCCTCCCACCGGGGTGAGAGTACCCATTTCTCTACTCACGTAAGTTTTCGAGCTGCTGGGTTGACAGGAGCTGGGGAGGAAGCAGGAGCTCACTCTGCTGCACGGAGCTGGGCTCGAACCGCTGAAGTGTCAACCATTCTGGCCGGCAACTTTCAGCATCATTAAGCTGCTGCGCCACCGCGTCCCCCCCTCTGTGACTATAGTCAATATCAATAAAATAGAATTCCAGTATTTCTTGTGGGGTAGGTTTCCTGGCCTGGCCCACCTTCAAGGGCTGACATTAATCTTAATAGTGAGAGCTTTTCCCCTCCTTCTCTCTTATACCAAAGAGAGTTAAGGCAGAATATGTTTCTTTCTAATGTTCTCCTCTTCCCAAGCTTATATCATGTTTTGCTGTCACATTCCTTCCCCAAGGTCATCTCTGTGGTTCTCTACATGATGTAATTGAACCAAATTCCATCCCATTGTTTGTGCATCAGTATCATGATGCACATGGCTTCATTCTGATTTCATCATGGCTTGTAACAGTTGCCTGTGCCAGTCTGGGGGGATTTTAAATATAAGATGTGCTCAGCTTTCACTTGAGCAGAGCTAGCAATGGTAACTCCTGATTTCCAGTAGCAGACTGCTCCTAAGTAGACCAGTCAATCCAGGCACTTCTCTATGCAGTGGAGCATTCCTGCGTTTCAGTGTGTTTTTATGACATTTCGCAATTGTTGCTAGGGCTGGGCTGTGTCTGACTGCCTTATCTTGGTCTTCCTCTTCATTTTAGAAACATATCCTGCTTAATAACTTATGCTGGTCCATTTGATGTTGTCCCTGTGTTCTGCCATATTTGGATGGTCCTGTGAGACCGCCTGAGTTGCAGGCATCTGGGCTTGAGCCTCAAATCTAGCTCTAGCTATGATTCTTGATTGAAATGTTAGGGTTTGATCAGAACAGTATTAATGAAACCAGCCAGGCCGTTGGAGAGGTCTTGGTGGTTTGAGCAGACAATCTCCATTTGTTAAAAAGTTTCTCATAGATGGTCTCTTTCAAGAAATTCATTTGTGAAATCAGGAATTAATTTAAAAATAGCTATTGGTATGGAGAATTAGCAGATATGGAGGAGGGGTTGGATGGGACTGAGAGTGTTAGAGATTTGATAAAAAGAAGCAGTGGTTGTTGGGTGATGAGGAAAACAGAAAATAAACAACACTGAGTCAGCATCTTTATGAAGCCAATCATATAAACATTAGAGTATGTTTTTCAGTTTTTTAGGTTCTTAGAAATCTTCATGTACCCAGGTGATTTACAATTACTCTGTATCTCTTCACATTTTTAGATGCAGAGCGAGACCTTCAGCAGTCTCAAACCAGGTCTTTCGAGAAGTAGGGTGCAATTGTATTAGACTCTTCAGGAGTCTACATTGCTTTCTAGATCCCATAGCATATGTGTTCTCCATAGAAGTTTGATCAGACAGCAAAAATCTCTTCGCTGATTTTTCGCTGCTAGGAACTTCTGGTTTAATTTCTACTTTGTATATTAATCAACATACAAATATACGGCTATCAGAAGATTCTTGTGAACAATTTTCAATGGAAACTGATTTATTGCATAAACTTGTACCACTGAAATTTCTGTTAACATTCTACATGCATTAATGCTACTCAATAAAAAAAAATAAATGCCCAGTCCATTGGGCTAGTTGGTATTATGTATTTGTGGTTAGCAAATTTGGGATTGAAACCCGTTAAGAACTGCTGTCAGAAATATAACAGGATGATAATACAGGAAATAATTAAATACATGGCTAGAGAGAAATGGGATTTATTCAATTCTAATAATGTCTAAATCATTTTTTTTTTTTTTTGGCATGGTCTCACCCTCAGCTTTTGGGTTCAGCCTCTCACTGCTGAAGACCAAATACAGCCATCCTGGAAAGTTGCATGATCCTGGTTTGAAATGCTTGTTTAACTCCAGATGACTCCCTATTCCCTTGTGATCTTGACTTGTATTTTTATATTGAAATGAAATTATTTTGCAAACATCAGTATTTTCATCAATTTTCATTGTGAAATTTATCTTTATTTGAATTCTTTTTATTCCACCTTCAGATCTTGGTTGGTACTTTTAGCAGTTTCTTCCTACCTCCCTCATTAATCATTACCTTTAAAAAGGTAGGGCATCCAATTCTGTTCTCATGGTAATAATGTAATAAATATTTGTACCATTCGATCACCCATTGCATGTCAACACATCTGGATAAAGTTCTTTTGCAAAATATAATAATGATTAGGGTTGTACAAGGAGCGTCCCATCTGATTTGTGGCCAGATTCTCAACTTGGAAGTGCTTCCACCTACTTCACATTTGTCTGAGAAACTTGTCCCTATTCATTCTTGATCCTAGCATATTATTCAGGAAAACTGCAGTTCTTCCTTCCCACTATCCAACAAAGGGGAAAATGAATCACAGAAGCACTTTAATTATACAGAACGAGACACCTCCACTCCTGTTTGAAAAAGTTAGACTTTCCCATTCTAAGCTGGGTTCAGAGTTCATTCCTAACTGAAGTACAGAACGGTATTCTTACTGTACCATTCGACATAATATTTATTTATGATAAATAAACATTATGTTGAATGGTACGGTAAGAATATCATTCTGTACAGTACTTCAATTAGGAATGAACTTTGAACCCAGCTAGAATGGGAAGGTCTTTAACTTTAATAGTGTTAATGTTGACAATAGGACAGAAGCGAGGTACTAGTACCATAACCCTTTATCCTCACATAGCAGTAAATATTTTAGTTTTATGGCATTTGAACAAGTCAGCTAACCAAGGCTCCTCCCCCTTCTTTTCATTTACAGAGCTATTTTGCACTCTTTATTAAAGCAGGAACATCAGTTAGGGATTCACTAACTTACATGCTTTCTTTCTTACGTATGGATATGTTCTAGACCTCAATTTTCTTGAAACACTCTAACAGTACAAGGCACACAATTCTATATTGTGACATTTTCAAAATGTTTCTAATCTTCAGTAGAACATAAAGTAGCAGAATGTAAGCATACAAGCAACCTACACTGAAATTATAAGAGACCCAGAAATTGTGAAGAAAGCTTTCTAATGGTAAAAGGAAGATCCTTCATCCTAATTCCAGCAAATTGGAAGTATGGAAGACGTTTTTTAAGCTTAAATAAAACCATGTATTCTCAATGCTCCTAGCTGTATTCCTTTTATTGCTCCTCAGTGTACCATACAGACAACTCAGCCCTTTAGTAGATTATAAACATTTTTAATTGTACCAAAATCACATTACATGAGGACAGTTAATGCATAGCTCACAATTTTAAATCTATTAGTGGATGCTTTCTTTAAAATGAGTACAAAGTGCAAGTTATAGTGCAAGATTAGCTAAGAGGAAATTTGGTTTTAGTTCTTGGAATGTATTTTACTTCCACTTTTGCAGAAAAAGAGGAAGATAGCCCACTATTAGCACTGTCCTCTCAAAAGACATTGTGCAATTATCATACCTTTTCCTCCTGATTCTTTGTGTGAGGAAAACCGTCAGAAGCAGCAGGGGGAAAATCTGGGTATGTTCCTCCAGGAAAACAGTATCATCTGGACTCGCTGTGAAACTTTAGTAAACAGTAATTGCATAATAAATGCTTTGCCTGGAAGCACCCTCAGATTTCTGGTTTTTGGTTTTAAAAATAAAAGTATATTTATTTAAGAGGCACTTTTGTCAATTTTTTTGAATATGGAATGTATACATGAGAAACTGGATCCAACCTTGTCCTATTGATTTTACTGAGACTTAAGTAAACCGCAACCTGTAAGTTTCAATTATGTAAAAAAAAAAAGATTTGCATAAACAAGATAACTTCCCTGGTTAGGAAAGTAATCCTATGTAAGCAAGCCAATACAAGAAGAAGCATTATAATGTGTGACTAGCAACATGCACATTGCTTCTGACATACAAATGTCAGCGTGAATACAAAGAAGACTGCAGATCTACGTAAATGCCATTTTACGTGGGCATGAAAAAGGCACAAGGCATGAGTTAAGATTCTGTCCTCTGTGTTACTGTAGACTTTACTAGTCTTCTCCTCCACACAGCAGCAGCAGGCCCTTCCTGTAGTCACCAGATGTGTCTTTCTATAAAGCACAGGAGCAATCAGCAGTGAGTCCGTCCATTCTTTAAAAAAGGGTATTTTTTCCAGCACTATTTATATCATTATCTCCTAGAAAATGGTGCACACAAACTATCAAGCAAACTATTTTTGCTCATCAGAAATCTAGAGCTGCAGAACCAATACTATCTACTTATCTTCCATTTGCAAACTAGTAAATGGTAAGTTCTAACAAAAGGAGAGTTTAAATATGCTGCTACCCTTAATCAAATGCTTACTCCAGAGCCAGTGTGTGGAAAGGTTAAGAGTAACCCTATCCCTAACCAGGAGTGTCAGGTTCAAGTCTACCTTCAGCTATGGGAGCTACTTAGGTGATTTGGGGGCAATCACTATCTCAGCCCTAATTGTTCAGAGGGTTGGTATAAGTCTTGAGCTCCTGGAGGAAGAGTGGGATATAAATCTATAAATAGATCTATACATATAAATAATAAAATAAATAAAACAAATTTCTCAATCAATAAACCATGATTAAAATGCTTCTGTTTTAACTAACCTAGGCTGAAACATAACACAAAGCTTGGCAACCTGTAATACATATATACTCTTCTGAAAATTATCACATGGAGCAGCAGTATTTTCTATTACAAATAATATGAATTAATCATAATGGGTAAGATAAAATTTACCTGAATTACATGGTGCAAAGATTTTGCAAAATCTCTTCTGAACGCCTGCCTGATGTCAAGTAGATCAATTTCACTCCTTGAAACCATGATTCTGATCAACGTATCATCATCAGTGCCTGCTCCCTAGTAAAACAAAGTTAAGCAATCAATTAAGGGCACTGAGCAGTAGTTCTACCAAGTCATGCTTGAGTCTAGCTTAACTCTTCCCACTGGAACCACTAAGACAAATGTCTTATTCAACAAGCCATAGTTAAAACTAAATAATGACTTAGCATGATGTATGAAAACGGCCATAGTTCTGCAAATCAAGAGGAACAATTCATTTTTTAATGTTTATTGCTTTAATACAGTGGTTCTTGAACTCTTTGACCCAACTCCCCCTTTTCCCAGTCTTAAATAGTGTCATTACCCCCACAAAAAAAACAGATTCTGTTGTTTTACACCAGTGTCTCAGCAGTCGCAATCCCAAACTGGATCCTCAATTTGCAAACAAGCAATTACAAATTGGTCCATTAGCTCCACTATATGCTCAAATTACCCCCTTGGGGATAATTACTTTCAGTTTAAGAGCCACTGCTTTAATACAACTTCAAAAAGAATATAAAATATGTGAATGCAAATAAAATAAAAATTGACAAAACAAATGAAACAGACTGACAAAGCCAAAGAGGCTAAATCAATGACTACTGCTATATAAAAATTGCTGCAACTTAGTTTTTAAGCAACATATTGAAAATGGACCATATGATGAACACCTCATGACAGTTCTTTACTGCAGATCAACTAATAATCAGCAATATCCAAATGCATATTTGAAATACTACACTGTATATATAACAAGCAATGAGAGAACTGGAAACATCCAGCTTTAAATTACCTTCAGTTCATTTTATTATCTCTTTTTCAACTATCTTCAACAGTAAACTAAGGTTGAAATCCTACAGATGTGTCCCTAAAATGTAAAGTTCATTGAATAAAATGGGCCTTATTTCTGAATAAATATACATGGAATAACAAGAAGCCAAAATATTCATGTTCAAGAAAGTAACTTAGATACTGTCTATCTGAGATTGTTTAAATAGTAGCACTTGAAGATGTTGATTTTATTTAAAAATGATTAATACGTACTTTCACTGCATAAAAGAGAGATTCAGCCAAATACGCAGGAACACTTCGGACACACTTCACTGGGAGAAGAAAAACAATCCATTTGAATATCATAGCGTTACTTTATCAGATGACAAGCAGCTATACAAATGGAATTTATTCCCCTGAACACTGGGAAGAAGTTTTAACAATGAATTATTTGATCCACAATTTCCATCACACATTATATATATTTAAATAGAATTTACAGAATCTACACTTGACAATTCTCTGGTCAGGAGTACAGTGTAAATCTATGGCACTGGATTTGCATCAAGGAGACCCAAGTTAATTCTTCATTTAACCAAAGATCGCACTGGGTGACTTTAAGCCAGTTGTTCTCTCTTAGCTCAATCTACCTTATAGTATTATTGTGTGATAAAACTCAGGTAGATCTGAGCATATGGTATTTTGACTTTCCAAAGAAAAAGTGAAGCATATATGCAATCTATAATATAATTCCATGTCTATACAATTAGCAACAAACCCCAGTCAACAAAAACATAAACCTATTGCTTAGTAAACACTCACAGAATTGCACCACCAATATTTTGTCCTGTTGGGAAGTTTAATAAACAGGGATCCCCAACTCTTAGCTAGTAGATGCCAGTTAAATATGCCTTGGGAGATAACAGTTAAGAAGCACCAATTTAGCAGAATACCACCTTCACACCCTTCCTGAAGGATGTTACCTATCAACATTCTTTTCATATTTCTTTTAGGTAAGTTGGTATACTTCTAAATTAAGCATCTGGCTGCTGCTGACCATTTTTATTTTTGAAAAAAAGCTTACAAGGTCCATATGGTATTTTTGAAAATAAAGATGATGGTAAAAGTTTGCATCTGCTTTCAACCTACACAGTTCCTGGATTTTTAGTCACATTTTTATAAAATGTTCAAGTCTGATAAAACAGGAAACTTCATGGCACTTAGGGAAGTGTCCCCAGGGCATAGGCTCCAAACTGGAGACCGTGATCTAAGCCTCCCCTTAACTCAGGTTCCTAATAGGATAACCAAGGAAGTTTAATGATCCCACCAGATACCTCCTGTGCACCAGAGTCAACAATGCAGTCCCCCTTGGGTATCCCTCTGATATCCTTAAGAAGTACTTCCGCCCCTCCAAAAATAATGAAATAAAATAAAAATGTCCAAAATATCAAGAAATCAAACTCTCATGTGATTCTAGTGACCTTGCACAAAATCTTGGGAAACTACCAACATACTGTCACTAAGTATCATCATCATTATCAGAGGGCAAGAGCCAAAGAGACAAAAAGTAGAGAGTCTCCTGCTGAACTCTATTTTATATAAAAACTAGCACTATGTGAAACTTGAAAGGAACGGTCCTTCCCTTCTCTTCCCTTCCGCTGTTGTTCAGCCTCCCAGTCCTGAGGGAGATTCAGCAGGGCTACTGTTGCCTGTGATATGCATAGCAACATGGTTGCCACCATCACACAGCTTCTCAGGGAGCTTTGAGTTGGCTTGTCCTTCTACATGGACATGAATTTCCAAAGTTCCTGGCCAGCATGACCATGCCATTTTCTTCCTCCATTGACTGGCTGACTGGTGACTGAGCAGGAACTTTCCATCTAAAGAGGCTTCGTCTGAGCAGCTGCAAGGCACAAGCGGTGACATCACTTAGGAGTTATCAACTGCTTGAAGGAGTTAGGTGTGCTTTGGAGCACATACAGCACACATGGCCACACAGCCACAACTCATACCACTCTGTTTAGGTGACTATGAGTGGGCAGCTGCTTCATTTATAGCATGACCATCCATGCCACAGCTGCTCAGCCCAGTGCCTCCTGGCCTTGCAACAAGGGGTTTTGGATGTGTATCTATAGCTTACAGAGCAACAGAACTACTCTCTGCACTGCAGTTGCTCAGCCCAGAGCCCCTGTGGCTTGTGCTGAAGGTCTTCCAGATTGGGCAACTTTGGAGTATGTTGCCAGCAATCCAGAAACCACCCAGACTGGGAAACTCTTTGGCCAGAGCTGAGGGAGAAAACAGACAGGAAACTTCTCCTGTAACACTGGCTTGAAGTGATTTGAGCCCATCCAAATCACTTAGTTAAATAGAATCTATGTTGCTTCACACAGGCTTAGTATATACAAACTTAAGATTCATCAAGAATAGGACTATACATTACCAACTGCCAGAAGCAGCTTCTCTAGTGCACCAGATGTTTCACGATCAATTGTTTCTTCAATTTGAAAACCAGAAATAGTCATGTATTTGTCAAACACTGAAAAATCAAAAACAGGAGTAAAAGAGATGGTAATTACATTTTAACTATTACATATTATTTATTTTCAGCTTCTTCAAACAAGCATAGAAAAACACACATCCAAACCCACACACATCCGTCAACCTATGGGCAGAACAATGCAAGTAGGCTACAACAGCAGGAAATTTAAATATTCAGAAACAACATACGTATAAATTCATTCCACATCAGGGTGCATTTATATACTTATTAAAGTTGTTATTAAAAACACCTATCACTACTCTTTTCAGTACTACTCACCCTTTCTTAAGTGAGATACACTTCGAGTTCCCAGAATGGTGATAAATTTTTCTTCATCTGTTCCCCATTTCAGTTCCCCAGCTCTAAACAACAACTGTCAAAATAAAAAGAAAAGAAAGTTCATCATTAATTAATGAAAAGAAATAGTAAGATTTTTTCTGTATTTTAAATAAAGCCATGGGTGATAAAGATAGCGCTTATCTTGGGTAAGGGTTCAATATTAGATTACAAGTCTACTGGAGAACTTTTGAACCATCCTTACACAACTAATATTTTTGCATTCATTCTTTTGGTCACTTCAATATGATTCCCAATCACAATCTTCCCAGTTCTGCTACCCTCCAAATGCGTTGGACTACAACTCCCACCAACCTCAATAAGAACCAGTATTATTTTGGTCCCTTCTAATTTTCTCTTGAGACAATAGCTTCACGTTGTGGAATGTGGACAAGGCATCATGTGAATGTTCCATGATTAGCATTTCAAATGCTTTGTAAAAGAAAAATAATTCTAGATGCCAGTCTTCTGTACTAAAAAAAATTCCACACAATTTAAACCATCTCCTAGAATAAATCATGTAAATGATCAAAAATATGGTAATTTATTTTTATACCATGACCCTTGGGTCAGTTATTAATCACTTTAATGTTTCCTGATCCCATTTGTTAATTACTATGCAAATAGCTATGCACGCCAAAAAGGAAAACACAGTCAATGTAGCAAAAACTAACAAATTCATTTTCAGGGCTGTCTGTTTCTGTTTAAAAGTATGCAGTAGGTTCATCAAAATGACACATCATTTCTTAACTTAGGCTTCAAATATGATCTTGTCAAGTTTTACAGGGCAAGTTCCAGAATGAGGAACTCTTAGAAGAATGGAAAAGGTTTGCCTCTTCAATTATGCTAAGATTGAGGGATATTCAAAAGTCCAGGCAAAGCCAACATGAATACAGAAACATGTTCCTGCCTTCTTTCCCAATTCAGACCTAGGGTAGGGGACAGAAGTGATTCCACAAATGCATTCAGCTTTACTGCTAAGTTGGAGACAAAGTCTGATCTAGTCATTCAGTTGTACAGATACCCCAACCACTGACAGACTACAGTCAATCCAAAGTAATGGACAAGATAGTATCCCCTAGTCATTTCATATATTGAAATTGATGGTTGGCAATTATATCTTATTTCAGCATTATCTACAAAACAACAGTTAAATTGAGAGGCAAGTGTATGGCCAAAGATTGTCCATAAAATGTATGGCCAAAGAGGAATCTGAGCCAGGTCTGTTTAATGCCCTACTATACTACACTGGGTCACAGTAAATACTTTCACAACAAATGCCAAATGTGTGAACCACAATGGTATATTTTGCCAAATTTAGTACCAACTCTCTTCTTCAAGAATTTGCTTCTACATTACATTCTTGTAGCATTTCCAGCTTTATTAGCTATCTCCAAATATCTAAGCCCAAGTTAACATTGAGGAGAGGGCATCCACGGGAGGAGTGCATGTGTCAAAATAGTCAAGACAGTAGTCAAGAGGTCTAAGCAATCAAGCCCATCTTGACTTTTTGACCACCACCCCCATGGACACCCCGACAGATAAACAGAAAGCTATTTGCAACAGAAAAAATAGTTTGCAAGACTGTCTCAAAATTATCAGATGTAAAATAGAGATATTATGAAAAAGCAGGAAGTGCCTCATTAAGAAAAGAATCCCAGTTCAATAACTTTTTAAAACTGTCATTTTTGTAATTAGCCTTTCTTGTTTTCTAAAATTTGTTTTCCTCCAAGTAATATATGTAAAATAATGTATAAAATTAATCTGCTTCCTCTTTTAATGTGGCTGTTTTTAAAATGTCCTATCTATCTGATTAAAAGAGGATTCTAAGTCCAGCTCTTCATAAAAGAGGGTAAATAATGATCAGTGAGATATGCCATCTATTCGATCCATTTTCTGGAAACAAAAGTGGCTCGTACATAAAAAGCGTTAATGGCTTCTCAAATGCTTCTCCGGAACAGAATGATTTAGTACCATCTCTATATTTAAGTTTAATTTCAGAACAACCTTATGGCAAAGTATAGTTTCATTTATTATTTTAATTCCAGATTTAAAATGATAAAGCAGAAAGGATAACTTTATTCTTAACTTGCTATATAAAGGAGAATTATTAGGAAAACTAATGCCAAGCATCAAGAATTAACTGAAATTTGAGCAATAAGCTAGTATAACCATGTCGGAAAAGCTCGTGTCCAATGTTTTACAGGTAGTCCTCGGGTTACAGCTCTAATTGGGACTGGAATTTCCATCACTAAATGAAGTGGTCGTTGAGCAAAACATCACATGACCACACACTTAGCAACAGCAGCTCCAGCAGTCCACATTGTGGTTGTCAGGCCAAGAACATGAGGTCATTAGGCGAGGACCTCACGCTTCTCCTCCCCTACACAAACTGCCTCAGCTTCAACTCCCCCCACCCATCTCCCCCCATCTCTGCCCTTTTGGCTGCCCTGCATTCCACCACCTACCCCTGCTGCCCCCCACTGCCGCTGCCTCCAGCTGACCTGGAGCTGAAATGGGTGGTTCATGCAGGGCAGGAAACTGTGACCATAGGATACAGCAACTGGTCATAAATGCGGACCAGCTGCCAAGCACCCAAATTTTGATCATGTGACCACAAGGGCACTGCAACAGCCAGAACTTTGAGGACCAGTTGTAACTTCCATTTGTTCAGTGCCATCATAACTTCGAATGGTTGCTGAATTAATGGTTGTAACCCAAGGATTACCTGTACGTATTACAAGCTCAGTTACTGTCAGCCTTGCAAGATAATCCAGACAAGAAACACACCCAGCAGTGCTAGCTCTTACTTCACTGTAAGGTTACATTAACAGAATTTTGCAAGTCTAAAAGTACATCTCTCACTCCTTGCCTTTACAGTCCAAGAAACTAGGAAGGGACCCTTCTGTTTGCCACACCCCCATTCCTTCTTAGGACTCAGCTGCCTTTGTCCAACCGCTGTCTAGTCTGCAGCTCTTCCTCTTGTCTCCCAAGGTCATTCCCACATGCCATTACAGGTATCGATATTATTCATGTAATTATCTCCTGGCAGAAACAATTCTGTATCATTCTAACTTTGCTATTCAATTGGCATAGATAGACAAAAGGTAGCTAATAATAGCTATACCATTTTGGACAGCCTCACAAACAACTCAAGAGCCTTTGCCCATTCCCTGCTTTACTCATGTAGACTCCTCCCAGCCCCTCTGCATGACAGCACATACCACTTGTGAAAGATCTAGGACTTGGCTACACCAAGAAGATACTCATGTGGTATTTGGTAACTGGCACAATAGGATCTGTATCAAACAAGGCATCAAAAAAAAGTAGAGAACAAACAATGAAAGGTGCTAAAATGGATTTGTTGATATCTGGTGAAAGCAGACAAATATAGAGAGTCAATACAGTAGCAATATTATGGACATGAAGCTTTCATTGGGGCTGGCTTTTTTCTGTCACAAGCCATGTCTATACTAAAAGGCCCCTTTGCCCCATTCTTCTCTTTCTTCTTGCAAACTCATCAGACCCCAACATGTGATTTAAGTTTATGGAGAAAAAAAGTTACTTGAGCCACTGATTAACCTTAGTGCTAGCTTCTCTGTTATATTGGAAGAATCAAATATGAGGATCTCATCATACCTACAGAGGAGCCAGCACAGAGTTGACAAATGTAGAATGTACATATTTTTCATTATATCAACAAATCCATTTTAGCACCCTCTACACTGATCCTGAAGCCTTTTTGTCTTTTCTTTTCTGGTAAGCCCTACATTTTTCAACCATCTGAACCTTAAACTTTTGTTGACAGAAATCACTGTCCTATGAGGAAACAGTTAAATTACTATAATTAACTATAAAGCTTATCTGATCTAGAAAGCAGAATGATCTAACCAATAATTTTGTTGCTACCACTCCTTTTTCCTGGTTGTAAACCAAATATTAACAAAGCAACAGAGCAATAGAAAACATTCACCAGAAGCATTTGCTTCTCTAAGATTCTTAGAAGACTTGTACTCTCTGTGGCAGACTCTGGATTATAGTTACTTTGAAATAATGTTAGGCAAGTAGTTGAGCCCTCCTTATACATCCTCCATACACTATGAGTAATACTAATTTCATGTCATATACCAAGATCAGCCAGTACAGTGTAGCACCCTTTTCTCCATCTGGACGTCTTTCATATCTATCTATCTATCTATCTATCTATCTATCTATCTATCTATCTATCTATCTATCTATCTATCTATCTAATCAATCAATCAATATTTATATAGCCACCCATCTCTTGGCAGCGTACAACAATTTAAAAAATGAATACATTAAAAACTACTACATATAAAAAAACAGTAAAAACACACAAAACAGGAGGGGATAAAATTAATAAGGGAGCCATCGTAAAATGTCCCCACTCCCCTGGCAGCCCCAGGCCTGATCACATAGCCAGGTCTTGAGGGACTTGTGGAATGTCAAGGGCGATGGAACTAATCTCGTTTCTGGGAGGAGAAGATTTCACAAGGCAGGCACCACAGCAGAGAAGGCCCACCTCCTGGGACCCGCCAAATGTAATTCTCTAGCAGACGGGATCCACAGCATGCCTTCTGTGCCAGATCTGATGGGACGGGCAGATGTAACCGGGGACAGGCGGTCCCTCAGGTAACCCGGCCCCTCTTATAAATTTGACTTTAACTCCTATAATCTCCAGCCCATCATGCTGAAAGGGTACCAGGTTATAAAAAACTGGTACAGTGAATAAGAGTCAAATTGGAAACACAGAGACTAAGTACTGTCTTGCAAAAGTGCTGGGGGGAGTCTGAGTGAATAAAGCAGGGAATGATCAATTATACAATGTTTACAATAAAAACAATGTTTGCTCTAGCCCAATCAGCCTAATCTATCTCACTAGACTAGTGTTTCTCAACCTTAGCAACTTTAAGATATGTGGACTTCAACTCCCAGAATTCCAGACTGGCTGGGAGTTGAAGTCCACATATCTTAAAGTTGCTAAGGTTGAGAAATACTGCACTAGACAATCTTTCATTTCTTGGATATAACTAGAACAATAAATGAAATGCATCCTAAATGATATCTGTAGTTGCTGAAAATATAGCCCACCAATATCTGGAGGGCACCTCTTGCTCAAGGCTGTTCAATAGATATAAGTGAGAAACTTGTATTTAGCAGAACCTCTCTCAAATAAAGCAAGCCTGAACATCCCATCCTCCTTTCCCCATTTCACATACAAAAAGCAACAACTGGAGTTACAGGTTAAAAAGTAACTACTCTGCTGAATTGGGGTCAGTTCCAGGTGGTTTCCTGGACTCCAAGAAGTTAGACCTCCATAACAACAGCGAAGTGGTTTGGTAGTTGCCTCCTCTTCAAGTCATAATCATGTCTGATTCTACTTACCTTGTTAAGATCAGTCAAGGTTGGTTAGATGCTGCCACCTTAGATACCAGATTTATAGACTTCAGTACAAAAACAGTACATGCTGTGCAGATTTCTGGGACAGCAACTCAAAACTGATGTCTTTTGGAGCCATGAAATAGAGGAGTAAAACATACCCCCATTTCCATTTTTTTTTAAAAAGAGGGCAGTTATAAACTCTTCAAGCTCTTATTACCAACTTTTTCATTTTTGTAGAATACCATCTTCCAGAGCTATTTTGAGAAATGGAGGTTTTGGTCACAACTGCTTATGTTCCTAAAACTAAATGGTGCTGCTGTCTCAAACGGGCTGCTTGCAGTCACACAGACACAAACTAGAAATGATTTACTTCAGATAGTTTGAGAATGGAACCATACAATTCAGGGAAACATCAGGGGAACTACCACTGATTCCAAAAAACCCGATTCAGTTATTTGCTTTCGTTCATATAATGCAATTATTATACAATTATGGTTCTTCATACAAGGGAAAATTATCTAGATTTCCTGGCTTTTCCACAGTAATGAAGCATAACTATAAAAATTGCCAGTACCTTTTCCATACTAGAATCAAGCTCTCCTCAAGTGAGTAAACTCTTTACTTTCTTATGTCCTTATGATGTCATTTTAGATATGTTTAGGTGAAACAGGAAGAGGGAATCTTTACCTACCTGAGCATCTTGCTCAACTAGACTTTCTTTAATCTGGCCATCAGGGTCTCTATTAGCCTAAATGGAATACAAGGAGAAAGTTTATGCTATGACTCTGTGAATCAAAACTGTAATTAGAAAGAGTTTAAAAATCAGTCGTAATCAAGTCTTCTGTGCCTGGATTATCTTTCTGTTCTTTTCTTTATAGCATATGCTTTGTACATAGCCCAAGTGATTCTTGTCTATAATACAGGATGCTACGTGGCTTTTGAGCTTTAGGTGCTGAATTAATAGGCCGAAGACATGAAAAAATCTCTATGGGAAAGTGCCCTAAATTGCCAGTGTTACTAAAAGTGCAGCACAACTGCAAGAAGACAGTACCAATAAATACAGAAAAATGGAAGTCAACTCAAGACAAGAGGTAAGGAAGAAAAAGGTCTGGAAAATACCAATGCATGCACGGTATTTCTTTAGTCATATTTTGGAACAGAAAGATTCATCAGGTTAGGCAACCTGCAGCCCTACAGCTGCATGTGACTTCCTAACCAATGTATACAAGCTATTACCAGAACAGGTCAATGTCTGAACCCTTCGTTTCAATTTCGTGCTACCCAGCTCCAAACTGACACTGGGTGTCTCACAATAAACCTTGTCCTGAAAACACCCATACACAATGAAGTTTTTCGTAATTAATCAACCCAAGAAAAAAAATGTGCACTTGGCATATAGAAATTCTAGTCTCAAAAAAGTTCTCTTTTCTGTGTTTTAAATTTATATTTTAGGAGCTTACTTGTAGAAGAACTACCAACATTCGCTGATAGTAGCCAGAAGTATCTGATGTTATATGATCTTCTAAATCAGCTTCATATTCTGCAAAAAGACAATACATATGCACTACTAAACAACATTTTAATTTAAAAATAAAAAATATTCCAGTTGTTAAGAGTTATACATGACTGATGGTTTTCTTTACACAAAGACCAGTCACTTCATAATTCAGAAAATTCATCCCTGTACACAACATATTGAGCAAATTGGCTAACAGATTTAAGTCTCCTTACCAACCATGTAAGACAAGCTTCTCAGATGAAAATTATGACCAAGCAAACAGGGAGATCAAACAGGAGTTGGCAAGGGAGTTCAACTGTGGTGAGGAAGCACAAGAAAGAGGAAGACCCACAGAGGAGACTGACTGCTAACTGATTGCCACTGTTTCTGACTAGTGCTGATTTTTTCTTGACTGATGCTGTTTCCTAAGTGCTGCTAATTGCACATGTTGCCTCTGATTGCCCGTTGTGTATGAGTAGAACACTGCTTCCTGCTGATCTAGTTGAAGCAGTTTCAGGGAACATATACAGAAATCACCTCCCAGAAAGCAACTAACTGAGCAAATGAGCAGGAAGTCAAGAGAGAGTCATTTGTTTGTTCTTTATTCATACATCCTACAAGTGTATACTGATTCCCTGGAGGACAAGCTGAAGGTATACAGGCTAGACAAAACTGTACACACATACATATACACACACACAACTTATCTGAAAAGTTGAAGAATTCTTAGATTGGACACAGGAAGCCCTTGCAGAGGGACTCCAACCCTAAAAAGCCTCCAAGAAGACAGAAGACATTAGGCAGAAGGGATGGAGAGATGCAGGAATTTAACTGCCAAAAAGATTCTAATTCTCTGGAGTTTCAGAATACAGTAGATTCCAGGCTCTCCCCAGTGATGGTTCTGGAACCCTGGATGAAGAGCAGCTGTCACAAACCTCGGGACTTAAGAAAAGCACTCTAGAGCAGAGTTTCTCAACTGTGGCAACTTGAAGATGTGTGGACATCAACGCCCAGAATTCTGGTAGTTGAAGTCCACACATCTTCAAGTTGCCAGGGTTGAGAAGCACTGCCCTAGAAGCTCTGCAAAGAGAAGGATCCGTGCCTTTGTCCTGAACAAGAGAAAGTAATGGATGGTGGTGACTGGACACTTACTATTGAGAGGGACTAAAGAAGTAGTCTGTTGCTGAGAAAGTCTATCAGCAGAAGTATAATCGATAGATACTGGAAGTACAACTGCACAACATTTTAATAATAAACCAAAAGACAGGGAGGAGACTCAGAAAATGGTTATGGATGCACAGGGAGCTTTCAACTGAGCTAAGAGTTACAAAGGACACAGACAGGAAATGGAAGATGGGTGCAATCATCAAGTAGCCCTACCAGCACATTGCTAATAAGTGCAAAAAAAGTCAGAAAATGTAAAACACAAATGGAACTCAAACTTGAAAAGGAAGCCAAGGCAACAAAAAAGGGCTTTTAGCCATGTCACTACTAAAAAAAAAGGGGGGGGGAGGACAGGACTGACTGCCACTTCAGAAAACAGTAGGATATTATTGAAGTGAAAAACTGGATAAATGATTTCTAGATGGAAATAATATATTATTACTATAAATAAAGGCTTTCAACGTAAAATATACAATAACTGATTTCACAAATCAACATTTTTTTCATTTTACACTCAGCTTTAAACTGTTGATGAAGAACTGAGGATATTTTGAATAAAATAATTCCAAAAATTTTTTAAATGCTTGAAAAAATAATTGGTATTATTAAATTTAAGAAGACTGAGGGAGAGCCTCTGGTCATGATATTGTTATCTTAAGAACAGAGTAATTAAAGAAATGATATTTTTCATAAGTGGAAACAGTTGAAAGGTTGGTTAGCTTAGTTGATTCTGAATTGTGTTTTATTTCCTGTCCGAATTCTTTAAAACAATCACATACAACTGTCTGCATCAGATGCAATCCAAAATATTAACTTCTCAGGAAAATGACCCAAACAGTTCAATAAATGAGCAAGTAAATATTTCTCTAATTTCCATGTTCATATAATGATAAAATCCTCTTTGCTATGAAAAGTATCAAAAGACTGAAAAGTGTAATTATATTGTCTAAAGCACTTAACAAGTACACAAACTAAGCTGGAGCACCTCTGACCAACTTTTATTCCAGGAAGAATTGAAACAACACATTATATTCTGCATAGCATGTATTTTTGGAATTTCACATATTCCCCACCCCCCAAAACACCCCACACTCCCACAACCAAAAGTTACCTTCCTGATAAACTTGCTTTATATTCCGGATTTCAGCAGGTGTCCGAGATGCAAGAATTTCAGTCAAAACTTTTTCATCAGTTCCTGCCCCCTGAAACCAATGCAATGGGTTCATGAAATCGTATCATCTTTGCTTAGTATTAACAACCAAAAGGATTGATAGTTCCTTCTACAATTGTGCTTTCATGCTGCAATTCCAGATCAGAGTTTTTACTTTACATCCAAAATGTAATTCTTCTAAATAAAATACTTGCATAACTCCAGCATATTTGAAATAAATCCATAATGTTCAAGACTGCCAAGTTCTCTTTCCTAACCACCGTATGTCCCATAAGGGTGGGTGAATCACAGAAATAGATTCCACACTGACTCAGACAGGAAATCGTGGCAGGGCTTATTGCTGAAATTTGAATTCCTGTAAAATGGTCCTTTCCTCCAACAGATTTGCTGAGCAGTTGCTTTAGCTCAGAGAAGTTAAGATTGTTTGTCTTTCTTTCATATCTTCTTCAGAATTCTAAGATATTCCAAGCTTCCAGGTGTGCAATGAGACAACAAACATTTCATCTCAGGTGTATCGGATGCTATGTCCCTAAGTTCATTTTTCATTTCCTCTCTCTATATGTCTCCTCTCTACCAACTCTTGGTATAAATAAAGAAGAGAAAAATTAAAGACTTTTGGTAGTAGTAAATTAATATAATTAATACACCTGTCTGCCAAGATTGCTTTTTGAAAATTTGAAACTTTACTGTAATTGGCATATTTGTTCAGCAAGTAATAAAACCATGTTATGTTTAATGAAGGAAATGGATATTTTCAATCTTGTTTGGTATTCTAGTCTGTATAACTTTTATAAAAAATTGCATCAGAGGCTGCAATTCACTTTCCCAACCAGCAAATGGCATAAGCAGAAGGGTGACAGAACCACTGGAAGGGATGGGAGTGACTTCTTCTGCCTATATTTTAGTTTACAAGGAGGTTTTAACCCCACATAAGAATGGAACTATCTGGAAAGACAAATCTTTAGAAGTCCCCTAAACCCTCCCCCCAAACATTTCAAAGCCATGCCATCGAATTTCAGTGGAAAAATGGCTGAACTTTCTGGAATAATTTTGGGGTTCTGGGTTTTCAACAGGGTTGCCAAGGGGTCACTTACAACCTACTGGTTGTAAGTTACCCATCTCAGCCTTAGGAAATTACTTTCAGAGAATGAGGATCATACTGACGAAACACAACCATATCTCCAATGATACCAGAGGGACCCAAAATAAGATCTTCACCACGGCATGTAGGCAGGTTGGTAAAGGAGAAAATGGCCCCTCCTTCAGGTATCCAGATAACTATCATTTCTCCTCTAGTCAGGGTCCCATAAATGTGTCTGCAGTTACAAAGAGATGGATGATAGCCATGGGCTTTCCAGAAGAAAGCTTCTTGACAAATGTATAATTCTAGCCCCTGAGGCAGGAAAGTAAAAAATAGTGCAATTGGATGGCATGGGGGAAACTATCAATGGTTGCTTTCTCTAGGCTTCAAAATCTAAACAGATCTATTCATTGTGCAACCGCTATGGAATTAATAAGTCTTCAATCATTAACACAGAGTGACTGACATTAAAATTCCTTTCCAAAATCACCTGCTGCTTGTTCTGTAGTAGAGAACAGGAAGAAAAATTACCTGATTTCCCATTCTATTCCTGTTCTTTCTTCTGTCCAGCACCTTATCGATTTTATCACTTGAATCAGTGATAACAGCTTAGCTTTTTTCCACTGACTCAATAAGTTAACCTGTTTCCATCTTCCTCCAAATATTAGCATTAAAAATGAATATTTGGCTACAATACTATGTAGGGATTGTTGCTGAGTGACTGCATTGGCAAAGAAATGTCCTATTATCACAAGGTTTCACGGAATATTTTGAGTAATTTTTTAACACCCACACTGAATTTGAATGACAGCAGCAAATTGTGTCTAGAACAATATTAATTGCCCACTACATGCATATTGTAGAACAGTTCACTATGTGAGCTGAAAAGGGCAGCCAAAACAATCAGGCAGGGGAGCTGGAATGACAGAGGGCTGAAGTTTTTGGAGGGGAAAGTTAAGTAGGAAAAAGTTAATAAAGAAGATGGCATGTTAAAAAGGTATGTAGTGATGGAAGATGCAGAGAAAGCGGGGGGGGTTCTTTTCTCTATCACTGTACTAAGAACTGGACTCATCAGGGAAGCAAACTGACAACAGTAGTTACAGAGTTTGCAAATTAACATAAAGAATTCATGGTTGTATTATAAGGCTATGCAGTAATTTGAATTTACAGGCAAAAAGGTTCCCTGTGATCTTGGAAAAAGGTGCAGCTGCTTTATTGTTCCTCAAAGGTGCTACATTTGCACCCTTATGCACTCTGAAGCTTCATTTGTATTCAAATCCAAATCCTGCCTAGCCCAATTATAATACGCTGATGACCACTAGCTTAGATATCTTGCAAAGGGAATTCAGTCAAATTAATCAATTAGAAGTTTGTTGTAATCATGAGCTTTTAATATCTAGGACTGTGCAACAAAATGTTTCAGCGTGAAGTGATTTTGTTCAGGTATGCCTATTCACCATTCCATTCCACTTTTATCAATTTTCTTTTTACCCCTTCCATCAAATAGCAGCTACCTACGGAACGTCTACCCCTTAAGAAACTTTTTTCCCCCTATTTGGGAGTTTATTCCTCTGAATGGGTAGCATAATATGGCTCTCTGATTCCTACATTTAAACACTTGCATTTCTTAGTCAGCTCCTTACAGCACACTTTACTTTTGTCATTGGGGTTATTTAAAATCCCAGGCCATTATGTTTTGTTTAACAAACCACGATTTAATGCAATATCTATCTGATCCTCCCTTCCAAGGATACTTTTTCCATTCACCTTCTATTTGCTGTTTCATTCTTTTTTTCTGTTTCAATTCTCCGGCCACCGAGCAGTCCTCGTTCTTTCCCTAAATCTTTTTCTGTGAATCTCAATTTCCTGGGTTCTACTAATCAATCAATCAATCAATCAATCAATCAATCAATCAATCAATCTCTCTCACACAGACACACACAGGTGGATGGTGCTATTTTAGCTCAGTAAGCAGAAGCATTCAAAATATACTTCAAAATACCGAGTGCTGGGGAGCAAGAATGAAAGTTGGCTATTACCTTCACATACAGTTTGATGTTTTCTGTAAGCATTTAGCTGATTGCTATATTGGACACAGATTTCTTCTGCCCCTTCTTACTTCTTTGTACACAGTGTATTTAATTACAAAACAGTTGTAAGCAACTGCTTAAAAATTACCCATTAGATGCAAAGCAGCATAAACTGAAATTCAACCATAAGTGTAATTTAAAAGGAGCACTGTGACCTGCAGATTATATTATAAATGGCTTTATAATACATACTCTTATTCAAGCGCATGGGTAAAACTAAAATCTGTGGATATGAAAGTAATTTTTTTATTAAAATAAAAACCAACACTATAACTAAGCAGATCAATTGTCATAATTGTTAACTTTACAATTAAAAGGGAAGATTCCATCCTAGATAAATGAACACCTTTTTTTTAAATTTTGTGCCATTCATTTTACCTTAATAGCATGTTTTAGTGCATGAGCATCATAAATCCGTGCAGGTCTCATCAGGGAAACCACGAGAGTCTCCAGCTTGCCTGTAAGTTCTGATTTTAGGTCATCAATTAAATCCTAGTTGACAGAATGAAGAATGAGTAATGAGAAATACTTATCAATAATAGTCCTTCAATTATACAAATTAGAGTATCACTTGTGTTATTAATCTTCCATCAGATTATATATACAGTATATATTTACAAAGAAATGAGGAGCATGAGAAGTATACAAGTAATGACCAGCAGACCAGAAACATTAACCATCATGAAATCTCTGTTATATAAATAAGCACAAGTAGAATCACCTCCTTACCCTGCCATATAAGGATTTAAAAGCTACTGCGATTTCCTGACGCTGAGCATTGCTTCTGCATGTTAGAATCTTCAGGATTGGCTCTTCATCAGTTCCTTAAATTATGCAAGTTAAAATAAAATCATTCATTGAAAGAACAGCAATAGTTTATAAATGAATGCAAATGAACACTGAAAATTTATATTATGCCTGAATATTCATATTCTAGAAATCCTATGTTACTGGGAAAACTCTCTATAAATGTACAGGTAGTCCTCGCTTAGCGACCATAATTGGGATCAGCAACTCAGTCATTATGCGAAGCAGTCACTAAGTGAAAGATCACAATTTTACTTCAGCTTTCCTTTGCTTTATGACCTGTGAAGGTCGTAAATGCAAAGTTAAATGAGGCAGTCACTAAACAAGGTCTATGTGTATGTTATAATTGGTTCTCTTTCTCTTTTTACATATATTGATATTTTACATATATTGATATAGATATACACACACATATACATACACAACCACACACACGTATATTCAGCAATCAAAAAAAGTGAAATGTATATCATGTGGAAGTCTGAGTTGTCACCCACGAAAATGTTTGCATCAAAAAGATGCATTTTTAATATTTATTTATTTATTAAATTTGTATGCCGCTCCTCCCCCCCGGATATCCGTTTAATATCCATCCCTTTACTCTTTTAAAGCATTGTTCTCCACCAAATTTGTGTGGATAATTGAGGATAATTATCAAGGATTATGTTTCTTTTCAAATCTGTTGCTTTAGCATCATTTAAAAGAAGAACAGAAGCAAAAACTGGCAGTAAAACTTGAAGTAATCCCAGCTGACACCACACAATTAGGGAGTCAATTGGATTTAACTATGTGACCACTTTACAACAAAGAGCATGTGTACATACCCTCATTCAGAACAAGTGCTCAACAACACTGCACAGCTAACTGGATTTAAATGGGCAAGCATTACTGACCAGCAAAAATTTTCTTAAAAGTGTCCCTCCACATTTCAACTTACTATTTGCCTCAATTTTTCTAGGAGAATAAATAAATCAGTATAAATCAACATGTTTAAGGACAATTTCTGTTTCCTACTCACTATCTGGCCATCAATTGTTTTGTATGAATAAAAGTTAAGATAAAGTTAAGATACTGAGATAGTCATTAACATTTCAGGAATGCCAGTAAAAAAACCCTAATAATCCATACTAAAACAATAATTCTATTGTCCTGAAGAAGGTTCTACACAGTTCAACTGAAATAATGTTTAAAAGTATAGATTAATAGTTATATATTTACTGGGACTTTGGTCAGAACCAACCTGGGTAGTATATCTAATTTTAGGCACATCCATTCAGAGAAACTGGAACATGTTCAAAGAGCAACAGTGGCAACAAGGGGACTATGAAGAGATACCAAAGGAACTGGGGATGTTTTAATTTGGATTCTTATACCATGTAAGGGGTTGGACCTAATGGCCCCTTCCAATTCTATGCCTGTTTTTCTCAATGTGTCATCTTAACTTCTGCTATTGCAAATATCTATGAAAAAAGGCCAAGTCAAAGTAGGAAGCAGAACATAGCCCCCTACTTGGTGACCTCACTGATACATTTCTGGTCCCACTTTAAGGCCTATTTTCAACTTTATCCAATATCCAATCAGAATCCTGTAAAGAGAAACAGGATGAATCCAATCCCCTTGAATTCTATCTTGTCCTCACTGTCTTTAACTCTAACTGTTCACACTGCAAGAGAAAGCCAGAACTATTTCTGAGCATTCCCTGAATGGATTAGTGCCTGATTCTAGATCATCAGGGAGCCTACATGATGAAGATTCCCTGCTATCAAAATGTCAGCACCCATGCATCGTAGCCATGGAAGACAGGGGATGACTATGGAGAGCTCATCTTCCCACTCCTTTTCACATGACTGTCACTGTATGTAGGGAAAACTTTCAATAGGGCTTTATTTTGCTTCTGCTTACCAAGTCCTTTCATTGCCTTACGAAGAATTTCAGCATCAGCTCTGGCATCAAACCCAGGGAAATCCTTTACAGTACCTCTTGTATACTAGAAGAAAAATAAAATTATGTTCATGCAGCACCCTTTTAGTGACTTTTATCACAAAACTGTTAATCAAAGAAGCATCGGTTATAAAATCTAAATGATGACCATTTAGAAAAGAAAATCACCTGCTATATATATGTTGAATAGTAATTAATCCAGATGATCTAGCACAATTTGCAAACTTATGTCAGGACTAAAGTAGTGAATGCAAAGCTTTCTTACATGGCAAAAGCCTGAACTCAAATATTATCAATCAGATCTTGAGGAAAGCTTGTAGAATTTGGAGGTTTAGGAATATGATCTCCAACATTCCTAAAATAAGGTAGGGAAAGCTTACAGAGGATGGCTTTTGAAATTATGTCCCATCCCTTTACTAGCAGAGGATGGGAAGGCATCTGTAGTCTCTTCTATGTAACAAAAGGATGTGTTGTGTCTGTATCTGTTTATGCAGCCTGTTACAGACAAGAAAGGAAAGACATTTTCCATAGTTTACTGATGAAACAGGTGTTGAACATTAAAAATTGTTTTCCCAGAAGACCATTAATAAGAAAATATTTTAACAATAGCTTCCTGGCAGCTTGTTCATAGCACAATTGTATTAAAAAAGAATTCATATTCTGCTCATTATTCTAATCTTCATACCTTGGACTCCTCTGTGATTAGTTTGTATAGGAGTTATATGGAAGTCAGCTGTAAAGAGCTTACCTCCTGAAAAGTCTTGTATTTGATATCTATAAAATCACCTAGTATAATTCTGATATATATAACTTATAATCTGTCCAACCTATGTATCTAGAACACAGTCCCAGAACTTGCAACCAGGTAGTTGATAATTCTGAAAAATTGTCCCAACAATTCTAAAGAGCACTGGACTGGAGAAAGCTGTTTTGATGAATGTGTGACATAACTAATTATTAACTTATGAGAATCATGAAATAATATCATTTTCTCATTGGTTCACCTGAATCAGTGACAGACAACCCACAATACTCCAAAGCTGAACTTCAATTCCCAGCTGCCCCACTAATCATGAGTGTTGCTGGGAGCTGTAATCAGCAACATATGAAGTACAGCAGGATCCTTGCTTCAGTCTCAACTATCCTAGATCTCACCTTGTTACAGAAAAATGGTTGCATGAAACCCCAATATTTCAATCTAACAGAACAGTTTCAATATCAGTAAATTTTACTGCAGAAGACCAACTATGTCCTCATTCTTAGCTTCTTAGAAACTAGCTTATTCTTTATTTCCAGAAAGGAAACTCAGCTATTGCTTGTTCAATTTCAGTAAGTCCATAATATTGTTAAAAATTAGCAAAAGAGATCTGGCATAGAAAGCCACCAAAATCTAGTGCAAAAAAACCCACAGAATTGTCATGTGAATATTAGTCATGTGTAATTTGGCAACAAATGTATGTCCTCTGAAGCCTGAGATGAATCACCATCTCCTAATGGGATAGCTGTCTTGACAAAGTAAAACAACCATGCTGATAGTTCTTATATCCTCTGGCAAGTGGAAAGAATGACTAGCCTTCCTCCCTTTGAGGCTGAAGAGGTGTGCAAGATTCATTCCAGCAGGTAGCCAGCAATTCTTATTCTTCTCTCCAGCTCCTAAATTTGGAGGATGCTGACAGCTGTTTGGTTGCAAGGATGGAAGCTCCCAGGAGACCTCCTATGCTAGTCAGTTATCAGCCAAGCACTTTACAAGAAAGGCATGTGTTATTTTCTTGGCCAATCAGAGACAAGGTATGCCTTCTTTCTAAAAAGCCTAAATTCCCTACAATGCCCAAACCAGAACATCTTTAGCTGCCTTTCTACTGGAAAGGCTGGCAGGGACTGGTAGGGAGAACTATGAAAACAATTAATTAATCCTAATTAATGAGGTCAACCAATAGCCCAAGGAAACTAACTGCTCTGGGCAATCTATTTAGTTATATAATGGAAAAAAAGCAAAAACCTATATAACTTGAGTGCATATTCTAGATATGTTTAATGTCAAGATGGAAAAGAAAAAAAAAAGGAATCTGATATTCCAACATTAATAATTGGGATATATATGTCTGCTATTATTTTCATCCCTACACTTTATCGGAACACAAGTGCTGGCAAATTCCAACAAAGGGTTTTAAAACCAGTAAGATGTCACAGAAGAAACAATAATGATTGAAAACTACATGCAGCATTTTACAATAAATTTCCATACTGTACATACAATAAATTCCATGTACTGAACTATTTGAGACCCTGATCTTGGGTCTCTGATACCTACATGGTATGGGATTTTGTTGCACAAGTACTCCAAACAAAATAAACAATGGAATTGATTATGTAGTTAACTTTTACATGTCTACAAGATAAAGACCCAGGTTTTTTTTTCAAATTGGGCCTCCTCCTCACTGAAAAATAATAGGTCAGCCTCCCTAAGTTTCTGTTAAACAGCTGCCAATGCAATGAACAATGAAGCTGCAGGAGGAGATTTCATATCAAACCATTTGTGTACGCTCAGGGAATGGGAAGGCAAAGGGAAGTGCATGGAGGAAATGATAAACCAAGATTCTCACCCCCAATCTGGAGCCCCTCCAACTGCATTCTACAAGTTTCACTACCTATGGCCAGCAAGACTGCCCGTGCTTGCTGTAGATAATAGCAGAAGCTGAAAGCATTTGGAGGATAATGTTGGGTGAGGATGGGTAATGGGTGATGCAAACAAAAAGAACAAATTAGGGCCAAACCAAACAGGACATGCCAGAGTCATCTGGTAGTGTTTGTTTTATTTTTAAATGAAATACATGGAAGTTCAATTGGTATGAACCAAAGTTAAGCAGAAGCAGTAACTTCCTTTTTCCTTCCTTTATTTCCATGGTATTTGGACCTCATGGGGGGAAATTATGTTTTAATGCCATGGGGGAGTAAGAATAAGCTGGGAAACATTTAGAAGATAACATTAGGATGATGAAAGAGCCCTCCTTTCCTCCTCTTCTCCATCAGACTGCAACCTTCTGGGATTGGATTTTAGCCTGATTAAAAACATGAAAGTCTTTCATGCAAAGAGGAAGACTTAGGGATGAAGGCACTAGCTCTTCTCTGCCATCCTCCACTTTGTGCTGACCCTCAGATGAGAAGGGAGGCCATCCATATTCAAGTCTAATGTTTAATATTAAAAAGAAGAAATCATTATATGTATGAGTGCAGAATAATCATTATCTATATTTAATTGCATTTCAATGCAAATGAAAGCAATTCAAAACTGTGTCATGTTCTTTCTTTCTTTCTCTCTTTCTCTCTTTCTCCCTTCCTTCCTTCCTTCCTTCCTTCCTTTCTTCCTTCCTCCCTCCCTCCCTTCTTCCTTTCTTCCTTTCTTTCTTTCTTGGTATCCTTTTCACACTTCTCAAAGGCCAAGTGCATCTCCCAGCCCAGGAAAAAAAGCACACATGCCTTAAGAAAATGTTCTGACAACACTTCTTCTCATTTGCAACATCAGCCATACAAGTAAGCTGTTACATTTGGTGCTCCAAACTAGCAATTTTGTTTGTGAACTGCATATACTGCCACAGATAATTCTGTGAAAAGGTAGCTTTCATGGTTTGTTCACCAGTATTCTCTGCCTCTTCTTCATTCAGATACAGATCATATTCTAAAATTATTGTTGTTGCTGTTATTTCTATTTACTATGAACATTTAGCCTTGGGAGAACCTCATTCTACCTGCTTCAAACATTTACCTTCAGGCATCCCACACTTTCCACAACTATGGCCAATTTTCAGTTATTTTCTATTTGACCAGAAATAGCATTAGAACAATTTATCTAAATCAGGAACACCCTGGACAACCTTTTAGAGGCCAAAGGCTGCATTTAACTTTTGGGATGAGGGACTGAGGATCCCAAAATAGAGTACGTCACATATGTAGACAGGCTAAGTCTGGGTAGTTTCTTATTTTTAATTACAGCACAGGTAGTTTGGATCATACACTCTTTCTTCACTCACAATGTCAGAAAATTGTAGAGTTCAATTTAGAGGGGGCTGTTGAAGCTGCATAGAGTCCTGAGGCTGTAGCCTGACCACTTCCAATTTAAAGGTCCAACCAATTAACTATGTCAAAAGCAGCATGTTCTTGCCTTCCTATTCTATATATTTTGAGGATATATTGCTCAAACAGATTATTTATGTCTCTTTGTAGTTTCTTGGAATCACATACACAATTTCCTATCTGCAAGTGCTGCTATAGAAACGGCACTGTTAGAAAAGGAAAGTCAGGGTCAAGAAAACTCCAGTTACAAATAGTAGGCAAGTAATACAGTAGGGAAGTTATTCTAGACATTAGGAAGTGGCACCACAATATAACATTACAGCCTTTGTATTAAACATGCAGGCAACTGAAATAAAACTAAGCATATATAAGGTAAAAGGAATTGGGAAACTACTATTAAGACTGAAGGATTATATTACTGGCAGACATATCTGTCCATTTCTCATACCCCATGTTTGATGTTTGATGTATTCCTCTGAATATTGGCTCTCCAAAATAGACATGATGTTGGAGATGCATGGAGATCCCACACTTGATTTTCTGTTCATTTCTTTGGGATCTTTTTTATGACTGAAAAGAACAGTTGGATGAGAAAAAAGAAGCATTTTCCTTCTGTCTGAGAAGTCCTGCTCTACTTCCTTAACTGCAAAGCAAAATGGAGGGCATCCTGTATCACTTACTCTTCGTGAAGAAAAAAATGGGAAGGAAATTTTGAACTTTAAAAATGGACAGAAACAACTCTGATTTGTTTAAAGGGAAAGCAGACTTTGAGGAAGCAATTCTTTTTCAAAATCCTTTCCACAGCAACTAAAACTAAAGGCTAAAGGCTAATTTTCAATTTTAAAAAAACACTCATATGCTGTTCATGGACCATGTACATAATGTCCAATTTAGTTTACTGCAGGCATTTAAATTTGTGTACTCTAAAAGGAAAAAAACATCTAGAAATGCCAAAAGCTAGATGAAAGAGTGCAATTTCTTCTCTGTCTCCAATAACATTTAAAAAATATCGTTGGGGACAGAAAATGAAAAGTATACAAGCTTGAATGTGCTTTAAAACATGAAATATTATTAAGAATCAGAACATAAATATACAAATAAAATTTAATGATTTTATATCATAATATATTGGCATTTTTTATCAAATTAAATTCAAAGCATTAAAAATCAGCAAAATATTATGTATGGTTTTTTACCAAACAGTCCTATGCACCTTTCTTAAGAAGGCTTCCAAAGGAGTTCACAATGATTAAAATACAATTTCTAGTTGAAATAAAAACAAGACAACATAACAGCAACCCTACCAAAGTTAAATATGTAACACTAAGACACTGAGAGTTTGCCAAACGAAGCCTTTTTGGCTGGCTGCCTAAAATAAATACAGGATACAAAATGTCAAAATGCAAAGGATCAAAGATAAAATATAAAAATCATCAGCAAAATTGTATTATCAAAGGTTGCAGTAATCAAGCAGCACAGTATGATTGTATATTAGCAAAGTGCAAAGTCTTGGGAGCTGATTAGTAGAGATTATTTCAAATAAATAATTAAACAATAAACGAATATTAAGCCACATCAGCTAAAATCTTAAGTTTCCAAGCAAGACATGGTCTCCTTTGCAAATATGCTGCATGTGTCATAATAATTGATCAAGCAATAGAATAACAGTAGACAGTACTAAATTGCTTTGATTTATATCCTACTCCATCCTTAAATAACATAGCCTTGAAACTACTATCAAGACTGCCTCTCTCTACTTGTAGCCCAGTTCCAATGCTGAGTTTTAGAAATGTAAGACCTGCATAAACTGGACCAAGATTTAAGACAACTCTGTCATATCTGTTTGTTCTTTAATATCTATTCACAAGTTATCCTCTGTATGTTCCAACCATCCAGCCCCTACTAGCTCTGCTCCCAGGCCTTCACATTGTTGGACATATCTAAAGAAAAAACCAACATGTATTTCACTTGGCAAGAGCGACTGCCTTCATGTAAATTGGCATCCTAATTAACAATGATAAAGCAGTGGGGGTTCAGCTCAACACAGGTTGGTTCCCCTTTAGAGTTTTTATGCAACATCCCAAGATCTGAAGGTAGAACTGATAAGGGTGGGGATGCAGAGTTATGCATAGCTCCACTCCATACATAGGGCTTGGAGAACAATTTCTGAAAGTGTCTTCAAGGATGTGTTTAGCAAAATATGCATTAATCTAATTCCCTCATCCACACTCATACATATCAATTTCCAATAGCAGCTTCTATTCCTTCAGTCAATGACTGAACTTTTCATCAAACACAACTGCCAGATATTCTACATTGCCTCTAGAGCATCTACCAAAGCGGATAGATAGATCATATTACAATTCACGATAAGACTGAGAGAGCTGTATTGTTACATCCAAAATGCTTCTTTAATTACATCAGTTCAAATCACTTTCTTTGGTACTTAGACATCTCTCTGGAATTTTGAAACGAGTTTAGGAGCCATTCAACACTGCCTTATTTTCACACAATAAATGCACACAGCTGTTAATTTATTGAGCCACATGTAAAGCTATCTTCAATCTGACATTCTCCACTGTGTTGAGCTATAACTCCCATAACATCTACCCAATATGGTCTAAGTTGGTTGTTAGGAATTCTCACAATTCTAGACCAAAACTTGGGTGCCATCAAGTTAAGAAAGGTCTAACAGCCTCCACAACAGGTACAATTTGAACTGGCCTGTGGTTGAACAGCATCATCCCTGCCCTTAGAGTATTTAACTTTTGTAAAATAAATATCATTGGGACTTTGAGTCACACTATCTGATCCTCAGCTCCTCGTGTGCCAAGTTACCATTTTTGCAAACTTCAAGAAAACTCTGTAAACATACTTCAAACTCAGTCTGATTCAAAACTACATAAAGAAGTATTCAAAAAGGCTATTTGACTTGTAAAAAAAGAATACAGTATACAGGAAATTCAACTACAAAAATGCAAACCATACAAAAAGAATGAAAAGAAAGAATCATTTTTTTATATTTAATTATTTTTTGACCTTTTCACTGCTACAAAAAGGATGCACCGACTCACAGCACAAATTTGCAGTGCAAGAAAAACTTGGCTAAAAGAATGGAAAAGGAAAAAAGCATGACGTGGAATCATTTGAGTAGGATGAGCTCACCCTGTTCCCAGCTTGGCCTCTTTAAATATTTAGATAAATTTGCCCAGATCAAATCAGCACAGAGCCGCAAGAAAGTCCTCCCCCATCCCCCAAACAGGGATGTCCTATTCCCCGTCATTCATCTTCACAGTAGCTGGGACTAAGGCAAACTGCAGGAAAGCTAACTGGTTGGCTAGGAATTCTGGGAGTTGTAGTCCAAGCACAGCTGGAGAATATCTTATTGTGGATGTACAGGGAGCAGAGCCACCAGAGTTAAGTTATACTGCAACTTAACAATGACATCTTTTTTTTAACCCCCACCCTCAAACTTTTCTTTTCTTTTCTTGGGCTCAAAACGTTCATTTGTAATTACAAACTAACTTTAGCAACCTAACCTATTCCACAGGCTTGCTGTGGGAATCAAAAGAATGACAGGTCGCCCTTCGGGTCTCAGCGATCGCTGTGGAAGAAAGTGCCATCAATGAACAAATGCACAAAAATGAACGTCCTGCAAAATGGCGGTAGCCTTAAAATGTATTTATTAGTTTATTCAACCAATGTATATGGCTTCTTTCAAAATTTGTTCAGCCCTCTTGTAAGTTAATTTTAAAAATAAGTGGCGAGGAGAAAGCGAGGTAGGACTTACTTTTGCCATGGCTTCGGGGATTGTTTAGGCGAAGAAGAAAAGCTGCAAAGAAAGATAAGGGATGGATTAAGCCGCGAGAGTTCAAAAGAACGGGCGATCAACAAGCGCCGCAGCTTCCCAGGAAACAACCGAATAGATCCAAGAAAATTCAGCAGCTGGCTTCGGTCTCGTCCGAGAAGCTCCGATTTCGGAGTACCCACAGTAGGGACCCTAATCGGGAGCCCTGCTGAACCCCGACTTGCAGCAACAGGAAGGCGCCCGGGCACTTTCTCCGGTGACGTTTCCACGCCCTGTAGCTCCAAGCTGGGTTCAGCCAAGGCCTCCCCAGACAGACCGACCGACCGACCGACCGCGGAGCTCTGCTGAGCGTTCCACAATGGCTCCTCCGCTCTCTCTTGAACTACTTTCTATCCTCAGTTTTCCCTCCCCAAACTAACTGCGCTCGGAAAGCATCCCCCCCCCCCCCCGCTCCGATACGCACCGTAGCTTTAAAATCAGAGGGCGAAGCAGCGGGACGCAGCAGCGACTCGGGAAGCAACGGAAATGGACAGACCCAGAGAAAGTCTGCGACGCTCTCGCGGCTGCCACGCCCTGCGCTCAGATTCTCCCTGCGGCTCCCCGCTGGAACCAACCGTGGGTCTTCCTGCTTGGAGCCCCACCCCGGATTAGTCGGCTACTCCTTGGCGGGCTCTGGGTGCGGTTACGTGTCTCTTTCCTTCCCCTCCCCTCCCGTCTCAAATTATCACAAAAGTGAGGGAAATTGGATGGACTTAATAATGGGCGGATGAATGAGACGAAGCTCTTTCTGAATCATTATTGCTCATATGCAGAACGGTTCCTTACACACACACTCGCACCGTTTCCACAATTAAAACAACTAAGGGCAATAGTTGTAGCTGTCCTGTAATAAAAGTCTCAGTGAATTCAGGGGATGCGTTCGCCCTACACACAAAGCTATTGTTTGTTTCATCATGGTAAAAATCATATCCTGACTGATTCGCGCAAGAGGCTACACCTATCTGGCTGGGTCCGCACAATATTTTCAGGCACAAATGATGAAAGCTCATGAAAGGGGAGGTTTAGGTCTCCCGGGTTTGAAGTTGTACTTTGCAGCTGCTTGTTGGGTTTGGATGAAAGAGTGGGTGACTTTGAGAAACAGGAGGTTACTGGAACTAGAGGGGCATGACTTAAGATTTGGGTGGCATGGCTATTTATGGTTTGATAAAGTTAATCATTTTATTAGACATGCCATATTGAGAATATGCAATAGATATAAAGGTTCCTTTATGGCTGTTGCCACAAGAAGCTTTTTATAGAAGAGAAATGATAACTAAACATAAATGGTTAACTTATGGAGATGTCTTGGAGTTCTCTCAAAGGGACTTTAAAGATGAGAGGATTTGATATCAGAAGGAAACATGTCAATGGTTTTCCTATGTACAACTACAAGAAAGATTTAAAATAGGACTTATGATGAATATGGTAAGACTGAATTTGAAGCAGAATTATGTATTAATAATGAACGTTATTGCAAAGATGCATAACGTTATTGAAACTAGAGACAGATGAACAAGTTAAGGACTATATGATAAAATGGGCTAAAAACATTGGTTATAACATACAGATGGAACAATGGGAAAGTATGTGGCAGAAAGGACTGGAATTTACATTGTGTTATCATCATAAAGAGAATTTTTATAAAATAATGTATCACTGGGATTTGTCACCAGAAAAATTATCTAAAATGTATAAAGGCACTTCAAATGTATGTTGGAAATGTGAACAACTAGAAGGGACTTTTTATCATCTCTGGTGGACTTGTAAAAAAGTGGGGAAAAAATTGGAATCAGATACATATTTTAATTCAGAAGATTTTAAGGACTGACATACAATCAAAATCAGAGTTTCCTTTTGGGTTTGATGAACAAATAGTTGGAAAAAATTAATAGAATTTTGTTCTTATATATGATAACAGCAGCAAGGCTTTTATAGGCACAGAGGTGGAAAGATACAACATTACCTACAGTGGAAGAATTGATGGCGAAGTTGATAGAACTGGCTGAGATGGTGAAATTGACAGCTTTGATTCGAGAAAAGACATTGTGTAATTTTAATGCTAATTGGAAACCTTTTTTGGACTTTTTGTGGGAAACAGAAAAAAATGAAATTATGTTGTATGGATTTGATGATTAGAAATAATATGGATAAATAGAAATAATGAAAGTTATGTTGTAAACTTAGAGCAAGAGTTTGATGTACACTGCTACTTATATCTGCTGTGAGGAGAGTTGAAAGTCAATTATTTTCTTTGCTTTTTCTTTGCTTTTCTTTGCTTTTCTTGTTTTCTGCATTTTTGATTTTGACTACACTTTTTCTCTAATCTTCTTTTTACTTTCTTTAATATTAGTTCTTGTTAGTTTTTACTGTTTCTGTTTTAAAAATTAATAAAGTTATTTAAAAAAAAACAAATAATGGAACCTCATGTTGGCAAAGCTGTGAACTCAAAGAGATGCACTTCCTAGTAAGCAGGTATAAAAGAAGAAAGATCCATATCTATTTTAAATAAACCAAAGGATTTGCCTCTGCGAATATGTCCAAACAGGGTGAGCTTTATCATTGAACAGAGTGAGGCAGTGGCCTTGACCTTTCACTCGGATTTTGATATTTTAGTTATTCATCACAAACCACCAGGTTTGTGCGGAATTCGATTTTCAGCCTGGTGGATCACAATAACTTTATAGAGAGAGAGTTCAGTTTATTATTGATTAGTCATTAGGCCATATCAGGATACAGAATATAAAACATATAAAACATAAGACATTAATAAGACCATATATTGAAAATTGGATAAGAGAAAATTAAAAAGAAAAAAGATGCAAATCATATTTCTGTATCACCCGTACAATTTACTCCAATCAGAACCACATATGCAATCTCAGCGGTACTGTTTTGTTCAAATAAAGGGCCATATTATATGTAATTTTTGAATTCTGACCACACATGAAATATGTTGTTTTAATATAAGGATCTCAATAGGTCATTTGTTTAATGTGCAGTCCAAGATACTGCACAATTTTTATACAATTGACATTCACATAATATATGTGTTATGTCTTCTATCTCTGGAGCTCCACAAATACAAGTGTGTTCATTATAAGGGACTTGGTTAAATCTTCCATGTTTAACCATTGTGTCCAACTGCTCAAATCTTGCTCAAGTAAATACCGCCCTAAGATATTTGGGCATTTTTGGGTTTTAATGCTTGGCAGTTGGAAGGTACATTTGTAATGGCTCATCCATTTCAATGGCCAGCTTTACTAAGGGTGGCTATATCTTTCTGCGCTTCTCTATCCAAGATTTTTTGTGCAGCAATCTTTTTAGCTTGTTCTCCAAAAACAATTTGACACAAGACACGGAGACCACTGCTCCTAATATAATTGGATACAACTGACTATCCAATTCAGACTTCTTGGATAGTCAGTTGTACTATCCAAGAAGTCTGTAATTGAGATTTTGTCTGTTCTAACAGACACAATTTTTGGAGTCTGTCAGTTTCATAGCATTGATTTTGCACCAATAATTATAAGCCCTGATTTTCGACAAAGAACAAATTGTATGGATTCCCAATTCGACTCTAATTGCAGCAGCTGAAGTTTTTATCCACACCCAGAATACTTCTCAGATGCTGTGATTGCATTTGTTCTAATAGCGATATGTGTTTTAACCCCAAATTTTAGTGCCATATAAGAGCATAGGAGTAGCCTTGGGCTTGTATACTCTGATATTTGGGGCTAAAGAGCCTGGATAGCTATAATTTATTAATTTGAGCAATAAGTGCCCTCACTCTAAGTGAGTTCTTTGGATGTTGAGGAAGCCAAGATCCAGTCTCAGAGAAGATTACCCCTAAATAACAGAAGGTATTAACTTGCTTTATTGTCTCACCATCTAATAGCCATTTATGATTATGATGTCTTTTTCCAAAGACCATAATTTTTTACTTTGATTTATTAATGATTAGAGAATTATTATGACAGTAGGAGCCAAGTTAACAATCTATGCAACCCAACTTGCAAATATGATAGTAAAATCATATCGACAGCGTATAGCAAAGTGTTACAATATGTATTTAACAGCTTGGGCATATGTACTTCAGGATCCTTCATTAGTCCTGGTAATTTGTTAATGTACAGGCTAAATAACAATGATGCAAGTATGCACCCTTGTATTACCCCTTTGTAAGTATCAATCTTTCTTGTCATGGCTCCATTAATCCCAAACCACACTCTCAAACTAGTACCTGTATAAAAGGCTTTGATCAATGCCAGCAGTCTGGGTTCCATTTTGAGGACAGTCAATTTCCTCCATAATATTTCTCTATTTACTGTGTCAAATGCTGCACTAAGATCTATAAAGGCAGCAAACAGTTGTTTTCCCTTACTGATATATTTTGTAACTAGATGGTTCAAGACAAAGCAGTTATCAATAGTTGATCGACTCTGTCTAAAGCCAGTTTATTCTTCCATGAGAATACACTTTTCGTCTACCCAACTCATGACTCTACTCAAAAGGAATCTAGCATATACTTTAGCCACAATATCTATTAAACGAATGGGCCTGTAATTGCTAGGGTCCTTTTTATTCCCTTTTTTTGTATATAGGAATTACTACTGCCCTCTTCCACCCAGCTGGGATGTGGCAGATATTATTATATGTGTAAATAAACCTGCCAATAGAAGGCCCCACCAGTCGGGATGTTTTTTGAATAGAATAGCTCAGCCGGTAGAAAGTCCTCCCCGGGGCTTTATTACTCTTCAAGCCTTTTATGATAGATTTGATTTCATTTTCTAATACTGGTGGCCAAAGGGGTGAGGCTTCAGTAAGTGATAAATCACTACTTAGAAACTGCTTCTCAACAGGTTCTGATAGAGCAAACAGGTCATGATAGTAGTTTTCCCATTCCTTGGCAGAGATTGGTATATTGAATGTGAAACTCTGTGCTTTCAGGATTCCAGCTACAGAATCCCAAAATATAGCCGAATTATTACTTTTTGCCAACAGCTCAAGTCCTGACCAAATTGAGGCAGCTTTTTTTTTTTTTTTATGAGTTTCTTATATTCGCTTCTTAGAGACAGCATCTTAGCTTGAATATGTACAGAGAGATGCTTTTGTGGAAATCTCATAGCTGCCTTTAATTTCTTTTTCATCAAATGGCATTCATTGTCAAACCAAGGAGATCTACTGATAGGGAAACTTTGGAGGAGGATTTAGTTATTAGGTGTTTCTTCAACATATGGCACAAATTGGTGAACACATTGGAGACTGACTGCCAGTCAGCGGTGGGTGACTGGATTATTAAGGCCCAACTGACAGCATTCTCTGATTTGAGGCTATTCAATATTGCCTTGGTATCTACTTTGGACCATATTAACCTTTTATTTTGTCTCACCTCTGAGTTAATAGTAACCCACCTATCAGCCTTGTTATATGATCTTAAATCTAAATCAGATGGGATTTTCACACTCACTGGCTGATGATCACTTTCTCCTCTTGGATAGGCAGTGACCTCTGAGAAGGTCAGCTTTACCTCTTGATACACAAATAAGATCTAGCACACCGCTTGACTGGGCCAAATGAAAGGTGTATGAATATACATAATTATTATCCTTACCTCCCAAAATTTGAAGATTACATTTAAAAATCAATGATGCAAAGTATAAACCAGTAGTATTACTTTTGTTATCCCTTGAAAACCACTGTGGATGATTATCAAAAAATTTATTTGGAAGTCCATTGTAGTGAGCAAACTCATGAAGAGATTGGCCTAGTTTGGCATTAAAATCACCAAGTAATATGATTATGGCTTGAATATGCAAAGTAATTATTTCTTCCAATATTATTTCTAAACATATACAGTAATCAGAATTAGAAGAAGTGGTGTTTGGGGGAATATAAACATTTACCAGTATGAGCTCAAAATCTTTATATCTGAATTTCACGGCCAGTATAGGAGGGAGTTTATCCCCATTATATAATTCCTCACCTGCCATTGCAATTCTTCCTTAATAAGAATGCATAAGCCTCCAGAGGCTCACCCTTTATTCTTTAATTTTTGGACAGGGGTATACCAGCATTGAAAACCAGGGAGTTGTACTGGTACATCCTCTCCAGCTAACCAGGTTTCTTGTAAGGCTATTATCTCAAATCCAGAAAGGAATCTCACCAAATCACTGTCAACAGACTCTTTCCAGCCAGCTACATACCAAGTTACAATTTGTATAAATCTCTCTGAAACAAAATGTTCTGGATAGAATGATTGGATAGACGATAAAGATTCAGACAGTCACTTTGTTTCTGGGATGGAACAATGTTATATATTGTTTTGTACAATGTCTGTGTATACACAGTTATTATAAAGTTCAGCTTTCCTTTCCATAAGTTGTGATTGTTTCTTTATCATAGGAGTCATTATTCAGCAAACTCTGATCTGGTACTGATGACTCTATCTGTGAGCCCAGCAGCTACTGCTGATGACAATAGACTCAGTCCGTTCCTCTCATTTTCTAATTGCTGAGCTTGAGGATAAGTAAGAGCAGATTGAAGGCTGATAGCTGCCCCAAATTAGGGCTCCTATAGGTAATGTTAGCTTGCAATAATGAGTGGCAAGGTGTGGATGGAATTTCCCCTTGAGAAGTAAAATCAGAGTTGTGGACAGTGCTGGGGTCAGCTGGAAGCATTTCTGAAGATTGCTCAGACTGATACTCAGGAGCCAGTAATATTAGGTCATCAGCTACAGACTTATCCTCCAAATAGTTACATGAAGATTGTGCTACACTGATCTGCTGGATGTCTTTTTTTTTCTTTTTCTTTTTTTTGTAGTTTTGCTTTGGATTGGCATACCTTCTTTTTTTATTTGTTGGGGATTTTGTGCTCTCAAAGACTGGGCTTAGCAACATTTCCACTGAGGAGCAACTAGAAGAAAGTAAGGTGTTAAGAGTCTCAGTTGCAGCAGTGGCTGACTGTAGCATAGGTTTAACTGTTTCAAGCTTGCTTAAGATCAGTTGTTGTTCCTCTGGGAGGAGAGTGGCAAACAGTTGAGTTAAATCTTCCTCATCTTCCAAAAAGTCATCTAAACCTGTGTCTTTGTCTTTCCTTTAATTAGATCTGAGGCATCTCTTTCTCTGCATTTTTCCTTTTCTAACCTTGGCAATAAAGGAGTTCTCCGTTTTACAGATAGTGGATGGTTGCAATTAAAGGCTCTAGAGCTTGTACCATCCTCCGTCACTGGCTTGGCTTTCCTCCCAGAATTTAGCAAAGGCTGGATATACCTGTTGCAAAAAACATGTATTGGCAGAATATAGGACTTCCTTAAACAGTTCTTCAGTTTGAAAAGCATTGATGGAAAAGTAAACTGCCTAAAAGTTAACATTATCCTTTTAGATACATGCCTGCTAGGAACCCAGGAGATTTCTGTAAGTTCATTAGAGGATATTCTTTATCAGAGAAGTTGAAAATGGGAGTTTAATGTTACCCATCTATTATGCCACCTGCCCTTATTCAAAGGTGTATCAGCAACTTGAAGCAAGACCCTGTGTGTCTACGAGATTAGTTTCTCCCCAATATCTTCTTTAACTGGAAATTTTTGTACAGACCATACTGTCTGTGGATTAGAGGTAAGTGTTGAAAGGTATGAGTTGCTATTTGTTTCCTTGACTGATTTGGAAATAGTCTTCCATTAAAGTCTTTAATTCATCTGTTTTTTTATTAGCATCCAAAAGCTGACCAAACATAGCAATGACTGTTGAGCTGTTAAAAGGCAATTTTTAGCAACCAGATCCAGGTCTTCATTTAAATTCTTCCTGGTATAAACACCATCCTCCCCTCTATCTCCTGGTACAGCCTCATTTTCAGAGTAAAGGCAATTATCCACTTCCCAGTCCAAAGAGGAATAAGAATTGTTAATAGAGGTTACTGGGGAGAAGGAAAAGGAGACTTACATGCAGTATCCTTAAGCTGGAACAAGTCCTTTATCTTTGGTTGCCTAGAAGTCATTGCAGCTGTGAGCTTAAATGGAATGCTCGACTCCCAGCTGCTCAACTCACAAGCTGATTGCAAAAACCTCAGTTCCTGCTGTCTATGCATGAGGAGCAGCTGTCCGGAGTTCAAGTGGGTAATCTCACAATCTCTCCTTTCTCTGGAGAGATTTCGCCAGCCCAGATCTCACATCCGGCTGCCAATTTCAGCCATAATACTGTCCTCACTTCTTCAGGGACATCAGTTCGCCATGTCCTCACTGGATGTTGAGCCTATTTTCATTTCCATATATTTTCATCTGCACAAAGATGCACAAAATCAGACCGCTTTTACCTTTCCCCTTTCTGTTAGTTTCACAAACATGCATTTCTTGGTTTCATTTCATTTGTAAATTCATATTCTTTATCATGTACTCCCCTTATATTCCAAGTCATAGTTTTCATATGCCATGCTATCACCAGATGTACATTGACATTCACCATCCATCATGTTTTTAGTCAACTGAGGCTTTCATAGAAAGTTTTTATTAGATAGAGAAAATAATCATTAAGCTATCAGCCTTGGTCATACTTGTGCTACCTGCAGTATTCTCTGCTGACCCTACGGTGAGTATTAGTCAATTTATACACATTTTGGCCAGTATTCAGAAGCACAACCAAAGCTTAGCTTTATCCCAGGCATACTCACAGTGTTCTGTGCAGGCTAGGATCATTCAACTCTTGTAACCCAACGTACTGTAACTTGCATCCCAACAATAAGAGGTACAGTGGTACCTCTACTTACGAACGCCCCTCCTTATGAGATACGACCAGCTCCGGCCCCAAAAATTTACCTCGACATGCGAACTCCACCTCGAGATACGAACCAGATCCGTGGCCATTTGCCCTGCTGCCACACAGTCGCGGCTTCCTGTGGGCGAGATCGCGGTAGCAAGGAGACGTTCGGTGAGGCTTGTGGTGTGTTTTGTGGTGTTTGGAAGGTTTTTGTGGCGTTCAGAAGGTTTTTGAGGTTTAAAAATAAAATGCATATGTTTCAGAACTGTTTAGCTGTATTTACATTGAACCTTATGGGGAAATTTGCCTCGTGGTGCGACCAAATTCAGAGGGCGGAATGGATTAACCGTATTTACATTGAACCTTATGGGAAACTTTACCTCGACTTGAGACCAACTCGAGTTGCAACCAGAGTCACGGAATGGATTAAGTTCGTAACTAGAGGTACCACTGTATATGCAATGCACTAACACTCAGAATTCATTCATTATTGAGCTGGCAGAATGCTGGAAAAGAGATTAAAAAAATAGGGGACAACTGAAATCATTTCAGAAAGCAGCTTTATGGTTTCTGCCAAATATGCTTTATTATTACTGTATTGCCTAACATTAAATATGTAACTTTCTCTCTTTTCTTGTTTTTATATTTTTATAAAGATTCTGTACTTCTGTCCAAAATACTGTGATAAATGTTATTTCATCTAGATGATCATTACTTTTCCAATGAGTATTTCAATAATTACTTTGTCAGAAGAACCAATAACAAATTTTATAATTCATCTCTGTATGAGTCTATACAAAAACAATAGATCATTGTGTTCAGTGAAATGCTCAAGATAGTTTATTTTTAGTTATTTGGTTATGTCTGGTTTAAACTTTAACTGAAGATTCCCCTAAGAGACATTGTAAGGGAACAAAATAGACTGAATATCTGACCTTGCTACTGTACTGTGTATTGGGCGTAAATTAGCACTGGCTGCTGTAGTTACTGTTGCTAAGACAGAAAGATTTCAGATACTTCAGAAAATTAATAGAAGGAAGGGTAGAGTTATTAGATCTGGCCTGCAAAAATCCAGATAACCACTAGGTCAGCAAAGAAATATAAGGCAATCCTAATTCCTTTCAGCCAAATAATATAACATGCATAGATATTTCCGTTTTTCTGCTCTGTGGTGTATGTTTAAAGAAATGGCATTGGCTGCTCTTGTATTAGGCTTTCATAGAATGTTTTTATTAAAATAGAGAAAATAAAAATTAAGCTATCAGCCTTGGTCATACCTGTGCTACCTGCGGCATTCTCTGCTGACTCTAAGGTCAGTATTGTTCAATTTGTACACATTTTGGCTAGTATTCAGAAGCACAACCAAAGCTTAGCCTTATCCCAGGACTTTTTTCACTTTAGACTAAGCAAATTTACATTCATTCATTTTGATTGGACCTTAAGGATAAACATCATATTTGCATTTAGAGCATGAATTTATTTCTGCTAAGAAGTGTGTGTGTGTATATATATAACTATACAGTTGCTAAAAATGTTCCCACAATAACATATTTGTTTTTGTTTTGAGAATTTCATCCTGGAAAGGAGAAAGAGTTAGCTTGAAAAGAAACGTGTATGCAGTAGATAACTTGCATTTACTTAACTAGATGTTTAGTTTTTCTAAGGGCATTTTGCAGGAAGGTGTCTGTCTGCAAATATAAATTGGATGTTAGTTTCACAAAAAAGGAATCATTAGGAAATTGGTACACATTCTTTTATCATTTATATTGGAAAGGACAGGAATGCATAAAATGTATAGACTTAACAGTGTAAATTTACAGACAATTCAAGAAGTCAAAGAATTCAAAGGAATGATACTTAGTTTCTAGGTAGGAAGTTTCTTGGAAGCAGAGAACATTTTATTTATCCAAAGTGCTAAAATGGTTAGCCATATATATGTGTACTAAGAATCTTAAAAATAAGATTTTATCAGTAACTTTATGGATATGACAAAGCTGAATTTGAGAATACAGTGGATTGCACAATTAACCAAAGGTTCCAAGTCATATATTTCTCACTCAGCTATGTAGGTATTGGTCATGTTGTTATGGGAATCCATCTTTACACCAGCTTCCATGCAAACAGAAGTGATCATTTAATAGTTAATAAGAAACTTTATTTGGTCCAGAATTGATTAAGTTTTTTTGTAGTTTATAGTTTTCCTAGTAAATGCAGATACAAATGCAGATGCAAAGGCATTTATGTTTCTTCTCTTACTCTTTCTCATTGTCTAGTTTTACAGCCATCCATTTTAACTGGAAAGACCATTGCTTTAATTAATCATATGAACAATCTTTAGTCAATTTAATGTACTTTAGGTAGAATTAAAATAACATTTAACTTTTATTTATTGAGTTGAATCTGTATAAGTGCTTTTGTCTAATTTCTGCCCACTTCTTTGTTCAGTTCCAATGTAGTATGGCCTTACCATGCAAACTGTTCAGTGACTGTTTGAACTTACAATGGCACTGAACAACTGGTCCTCAACTGGTCTTTGAAGTTCCAGCCACCGCAGCATCCTGTGGTCATGTAATCACCATTTGCGACCTTCTTTGCCAGCTTCCTATAAGCAAAGTCAATGGGGAAGCCAGCAGGAGGTCGCAAATGGCAACCACTTGATGTCCTTGTTTAACAACCCACAGTGATTTGCTTAACAATGGCAACTGGAAGTGCCAGAATTTCTGTCACTAAGCAGTGCGGTCACATGACATTGCGCTTTACAACCACATCTCTTAGCAATGGAAATTCCAATCCCAATTACTGTCATTAAGTGAGGACTATCTGCATATCACATAGCATCCCTCATTAGTAGTCATGCATACACACTAGGTCCAAAAATAATTGTCGAGAATAAATTAGTTGAAATAAAGGGCATTTGTTATGAATCCTATTAATTTCAGTGTCTAGTCTAATTTTGTCTAAATCTGGATCCAACTCTTTAACTTAGATCAGAAGTCCTTAAACTAGGGTTAATTATACCCATGTGGATAATTTTGGCATATCCTAGGGGTAATGGAGCAATTTGTAATTGCTTGTTTATGAGTTGAGGATACAGTTTTGGACTGCTGCTGCCAAGACACTTGTGTAAAACAACAGAGTCTAGGGGTTTTGTTTGTTTGTTTGCTTTTTGTGGGGATAATGACATTGTTTGAGACCAGGAAAGGGGGGTAATTGGGCCAACAGTTTAAGAACCACTGGCTTAGATTTTGTTGCTCCTCCATTTACATAAAATATAGGGGAGTTAAATTCTGCCAACTATTCCCACCATTTCCAATCCCTCCCTCCACCCATTCATTATAATATGCATTATTTCCAAGGATAATTCAATCCCCAATACCCCATCATGGGCAGCTTTATAGGGACCAGGACATTTCAGGAAAAGTCTACTGTGGAAACATTATTTTTGAGCTATATATGGAAGAAAGGTGAAGAACCAAACACATGCCAGTTTCCTCCAACCTGCTATCATAAATATATTAGTATACTGTGCAACTCCTCAAATTATAGACATGAACAAGAACATTGATGAAATATTAAGATATGTCTGGCAATATCTTGATATTTCACAAATGCTACCTGTTGCTAATTTTGAATCACTGGACACAAAATGTTTTCACTGGATACAGCACACCATATAGAAAATTAGAGCACTGTCATTCAGTCTGCAGCAACCATCTCCTAAGTTGCAAGCAATTTTTGTATCAATGAAGTTTTCACTTTTTACTGAAAGTAGTTAAATGCTGAATTTCAAAACTAGTCAGACAGAAATTATTTTATTCTTTCTATACATTATTCCAAGTTCCAATTTGTTAAAGCCAGTTTAAGGAATTGGAGGGCCCATACAAACTATGTTCTCTCTCCAAGCTACCCTAGATTAACATTGAAGATAGATTTCTTCAAAATGAAAAGTTACAACTATGCACACAAAATAGAACCCAAACTAATAACAAAAATGAATCTAGAAGAAACATATTGGATATAAAAGTCACCACACAATAACATCCTGCTTAGGAAAATGACCTGTTGGCTAATATGGCTGTGTTTATTTATTCACGAGTGATCCCATCAGCCTGACCTACCTGTTGCTTAACACAGAGCTGTTTCGGCCTAGGGGTAAATCTGCCTGCCTGATACTCTTGTTGGCCATTGCCAACATTGGCTCACATGGAGCTGCTGTGTTATCCAGTTGATGAATCTTCTTGCCCCCAAAACCCATCCTCTTGAGGCAAACACAAAGCAGGCTAGTCTCTTTGCTTTCACACTTGCCCAGCCTACTTCAGACTGCTTTTTGATTAGAGGCCACACTTGTGGGGCCTCAATGCAGCTGTATATGTTGTGACCCCCTTTCAACCAACCCTGCCATTTGTCATACTATCTTCATTTAAAAAAACAAACACTTTTGCTTTTTTTAAGCAAAAGAGAACAGGCTATTAAAATCATCCAGAAAATATTAATGATTCAGTAAAACTGAAAGTTGCCTGTTCCCACGAAATGTTACAATCCTGAGGTCTAGAAAGAGTGAATCATAAACTGAAAAGTGGTTCGTGCTGTGGGTTACACCATTAGATTGTGTATAAAATGAAGTCCAGATGAATCAGTGAATTGGTACTTTTCTGCTGGCCATGAAAAAAAAAATCCATTTATAGAAATCCTTCAGAGAAAATTACGCATAGAGAGAGGTATACTGAAGACAGGGGCTTCTGGGGGGGTCTAAAAAGTCAAGATGGTAACCACAACTGCATAATAGAAGTCCCACCTCTTTTCTATGTGCATCACATAGAAGGGGTCGGGCTCCTAAAAGAGATGGGGTTTCAGTCATGTGGTTGCAAGCCTTCATCTTGACTTTTTTGACACCAGACCACACCCACATTCACATACACACACAGCTGCAGATGCTCCTGACTGAAGATCCACCAGTTGAGGAACTGTGAGATGTGGCAGAAGTTCAATATCAGCAGGAACACTGCTGCCATGGCAAATATCAGCAAAACCGCTGATAGCACAGCCCTTCTACCAGCAAAGTTACAGAACCAGGATATAAGTGTAGACACATTAAGAACAATATGCATACTTCCGCCATGTCTTGTACACCTATGATCTAAGGCATATTTCTGTCAGTGACATAATATATGATTTCTTTGTTAATTCAGCAGAAAATGATTATATACGTTTGCACCTTAGGAAAGCTTTCCATTTAATTCTCTTGTTGCTGATGTTTCCTCCATGCATAAGGGAAAAATAAAAATACTTTCCCCACTAGGTATTCAGCTCAATCATCCTTGGAACATATGTGTGCTTTAGCAGAATCACCTTCTCTCTCTTGTTGCTGCTATCTGATTATAGATTTATTCCTGTCAAGGAGTGGGGGAAATTAAAGTTTTCTCTGAGGAGATTTCAAGTCACACACCTTAGATCATGGGTCCTTGCAGATAGACTGAAATTGCTTTGGTTTTTGCTATTTTCTGTATCTGATTCTTCATATGCACTGTATACTACTGATTTACTAGTTGCAAGTTAGCAGGGAAAAGCAGGATAAATAAAGCAATAAAATGCTATCAGGGTTGCCTGTCAGAATCCAAATATCTGGGTGCCCTCACTAACTTGTCCACTGATTTAAGAAGTTGACTGATTTTGAAGGTGTTGGAGGAAATCTACTGAGGTTCTGCCATTTTTGTGTTTTCTGGCTTTTCACCCTGCCCCTTGAGTAGGAAAGCCATTTCTCCTGCATAATAGCAGAATATCTCAGATGATATAAATGGAAGGATCAGACTGCCCTGCTCATTTGCACAGAATAAAATTATCACAGTGCTGCCTAAAGGTTTTCTGCTCATTCCCAAACTCCCTGTGCATCATGTTAATATATTCATCTCATCAGGCTCTGTGGAGCATCACAAACATCTCTCATCCTATGAAATACTGAAGGTGGTCATGAAATTTTGTCATGGTTCTATTTCTCTCAAGCCTGAATATCCGAGCAAGAATGAAAAAATATGTGCACATACACAGACATATACGATTCATGATCGGCACACTTAAACAGAAAGGTCTTAGCACTACCAATCAAATAGTATTGTGGAGGTATTCCATCTTTCTGCCTTAACAGATTTTTGTAGTAAAAGATGAAGAAACTATGATAAAAAATATGGGAAGATTACGCATAAAAGATGATGCTGTTTGGACCAATGCCTGTAAACGAGGCATCTGGAACCATCCTGTTTCTTCCATTTCATGCAAAATAGAAAACAGTGGCTGTGCTCTTCTACTTTCAGAATAAACTGTATCAGAAAGAAAGCCCCTATTTTCTCAGCAGCGAATTGGTTTTGGCATTTGTCCAGATGGGGAACTGTTAGATTAAGCTGTTGTGAAACTGTCATTCCTAATATGCAATCATCAGTCACCTTTCAGGAAGGCAGAATATGGTGCATCTTGTAGTGTTATTTTATTTAAGCAAGAACTATTGCAGTATTTTATTATTTCTTCTACCATTATATATATAAAATTTTAAAATAAATGTAAAATAACATGCAGATTCTAACCATAAATGCATCTCAGACCTGTGGAGTTATAATTTTGGGACATATGGTATTATTATATTTGGAATGACTGAAACCATTGTAAATTGTTCATTTATTCTGTTTACTATATGGTCTACTCCCCATTCTTGGATCAGCATGACATACCTGTCCTGAGTCCTGCCCTGGATGTGCTTGACATGAATAGCGATGTTGCCTTCTTTGTGTAGAATCCATGCTATGGAACAATTTGATAGCCTCATCTTTATTATGATTTAGTAGAGGACTAAAATATGCTATACATTCAGGCTTTTGAAAGTTTTAAGTAGACAACAGTGCTTCAGTTGTAACGTAATAAAGGAACTTGGCAAAGAATGTTCATGGAAGAAAAGTTTGCCATTTCTTCCTCTTTTCTTCAGCAACCTATGACCCAGATCCAATCTCTGAAGTGCTGGGATACAGTACTCTCCTATAACTTGGGAGATAACACACTAGAATAGGAAGATAAAGGGAAACTTTGAACTACGAATTTTCTTGAAGGCTACAGTCCTTGGAAGTCAGCCTCATTGAACACAGTGAAAGTTTCTTTCAAGTGTAAAATTGCACCACTGTTTTATTTACCTAAGAATCTGTGCCAGTATAATTAAACTCAGACATGTCCATGACATTAACGTATTAGTCACCAGCATAAATTTTATGTTTGTTATAATATTAAGAATTCTTATCAGCTTTAGCTAACTCCCAAGAGACAGAAAAATGTATCCTTGATTCATCAGAATTAAGTGAGCAAGAAAAGGAACGTGGAAGGTAAACTTTTTAAGTTGAAAAATTCAAATTGTAAATCTATATCTCAATTATGAGATTAATTTAAAAGCCTAATGTGCAGTATGGCATTTTGATAATTACACAAACCGAAAATAAAGATGATTGTTATATTTCTATTTATGGCACAACAGTCTACATAACTGGCCTGACCCAGGGGAAAAAAAATGTTCAGTAAACAATTATCCAGTCTGAGAAGCTTGGAGACCACTAGGATTAGAAAGTTTTTGTTTTTATTTTATGATTATCTCTATGAAATAAACATAAGGAGACTGATTTGTGTTAAAAATTATATAAAGAGATAATATTGACCAATTCAGCAGCAGCAATAATAGAGGGGAAAAAATATACTGTAGTGAATACCATAAAAATTGCACTGGAGGTTATTCACGATGTCGGTTACGGTGTATAAATAATCTCAAGTTTCAGACACGTAAAGAGTTTTAATATTAGCTGAATGTTAAGTGGAGTATATGGGGGAAAATAAGATGGTGACCCATATGGCTGATCTCTTTGGAGCCTTCACTATCTTTCCTAATCACATTACAGGTAGACCTTGGGTTACAACGGCAGTTGGGACTGGGATTGCTGTTGCTAAGCGATGTGGTTGTAAACATTTGCAGTGGATGGTCTCCAGTGCCTTGTTCCAAAACTAGTGGCAGATTCAGTTCCAATTGGCTGCAGTGCCTGGCATGCCCAGGGGCTGGTCACTGTCCGTGCAACCATTTCATCCTGAGCTGCCAGGCTATGTTCTCTGCTGGTTGGCAGCTGCCATTTTCCCGTAATCTTGCTGTTGATTTAACAGTGGGCTGTTAAGTCAATGACCTACCCCTCAAAATGCACGCTTCATTCAACCCTTCTATCTCCCAGTGGGCACCCTTTTGGATCCTGCCCAGGCTCGATTAAGCATGGTCCCCTGCCCAAAGTACTGCAGAACTTTCCTTTCCTTTCCTTTCCTTTCCTTTCCTTTCCTTTCCTTTCCTTTCCTTTCCTTTCCTTTCCTTTCCTTTCCTTTCCTTTCCTTTCCTTTCCTTTCCTTTCCTTTCCTATCTTTAAATGGCAACAGGGATGTTGCTATTTTGTTTCCTGGATGTTCCTCCTTGCTATGAAGTTTCCATAGACCTAGAGAGGAAGGAAGAAATGAAAGAACAACCTTCTCTCCTGTTACTTTAATTACTGCGGCATCACAGCAAGGATCGTACCACAAGTGGGGAAAAAGAAGGTCTCCATTAGTGTCAAAGAAGATAATGTACAAAGGGGTGTGTGAAGTCATCTATGTATGCAAACATCTGGGAAGGCAATAGCAAGGCCCTGGAAGTAGTGAAGAAGGAATAATACCCCAAAGGCAGGCTTTGGTAGTCCGGTTCACACAGCAGCCAGCCAGCCAGCCAGGTCTACTTTCTCTGCAGGGATGAGAAGGCAAGGAAAAGGAGAATGATCTGTCAGGGTCTGCACTGGCCATAGTCCAGACTGAGCACCACTGTGGCCCTTTGCCATTCCACTACAATCCAAACTGGAATTTCTGAAAAATTCCTTACAAAGCAGATGGGAGCAGGTGGGAGACAAGCAGCTTAGGCTGCAGTATGGAATTGCCCAGGACTAGATCATTTTCTGGTCCTAGTAACCCATCACTGTATTCAGTCTGGTACAGTACATATTGGTGGCAATCACAGCTGAACAGAATTTGGTTGCTTTTTGGATATATTAGTAGACCTATGGTGAGACTAGGCTGAAGCTGCCATAACTAAAGATGAAACGGGCATGTAAGCAGAGAGGGCAAAAAGCCAGGAATCTTGTCTGAAAGATCCCTTTGGGGAAGTAGATAAGAAGGAAACAAGCCATTAAGGAAACAAAGGAAAAAGTGTCACCTGAACCAGACAAAGGAAGTTGGGCCTGAGCACATGGGAAAAAACTCAGTCCCAGCTAATCAACAAAGCAAGAGCTTTTGGGGATAAAAATGGGTCCTGGAGCCCGCCCACTCCTTGAGTTGTCTTTGGATCCAGACTTGGTGGTTTCCACCCCTGTAACTAGTGCCTGGCAGGTAGTTGAGAAGGACATGGGTAAGGGTGGATGAGTGTGTGCGTGTGTACGTGTGAGAAAGAGCAAATGTACATTGTAACCAGTAAAGTTTTGTTGTTACTTTAAATTCACTGGGTCTCCATGTATTCCAAAGGACCTGTTGTGCCTCAGTGTTTGGCTGAAAATGATTTGTGTGTGTCCCTAATTATTTCCTGGCTGTTGACCAGGGCTGGGTGTCTTGTTTGCTCTAGCCCATTGGTTCTCAACGGGGGCGGTACCACCCCCCGGGGGGCGGTGGGAGGATGCTGAGGGGCGGTGAACTTGTTTTGGGCGGTAGGGGGCGGTGGGCATGTTTTGGGCGGTAGAGGGGCGATGAGCATGTTTTGGCATTCGAACTTAATTTTAAAACTCCCCAAAAAATTTATTAAATCGATTATCCAGTTTACACCATTTGTACCAGCAATAAAACGAACTTACGCGACAGCTGCCCTCACGCACTTCTAAGAATGGTGAGACGAATTTGTATTCTAGGTAGGATGACCTTGAAGAACTCAACACTACGATTCTTCTCTGATCCCAACCAGCACAGCGCATGCGTCAGCTGTTTTCCCGTGCGATTAATTGCAGCGCGTGCGTCAGCTGTCTTCCCACGTGATTAATCGCAGTGCGTGCGTTGAGCGTCCTTTCAATATGAATGTTTGATTTGACCCGTGTTTCTTGAGTTGCTTTTCGTTTGCTTCATTTCTGTTTTTTCCCCTCAGTTTCGATTTACTTTCATTGTTTATTTGGCCAGTCGGCTAGGTAAGTGCGCTTATTAGTTCTTTATCGTGGTCGTGAATTATTAATTTTGAGAAACTAATGAAACTTTGAAAGCCAGCTTCCAGAATGGTGATCGTCTCACAAAATTTTGGCTTCAAAGTAACATCAATTGCCTCTACCCAGGACTGTGGACTATCATCAAAAAATTTTTAATTGCCTTCCCTTCCTCCTACCTTGTCGAGCGAGGATTCAGTGCTGGGACTGATCTAATTACAAAAAAGAGAAGTCGACTCCAAATCGTGGAAAGAGGGGACTTGCGCCTTCATCTAACAATATGGAACCGAACATTCAGAAACTGGCTCTGAACCATCAAGCACAACCATCCCACTGACATAATCAAGCATGATTCATTGATATTACTCTTTTAGCGTATTTTTTTGCTGTTTTTTTAATTATCTAATTAAGAATAAAGAATTTTTAAACATTAAAAAAGCATTTGCAAAAAAATAAAATAAATAAAATAAAAAATAATTTTTTAAAAAAAACTAGCATCAAAAAAATAAACGTATTTACAGCATTTTGAAATAAATGTATTTACATAAAAGAGCATTTAAGCATTTTTTTTGCATTAGTCATTTTAATTTTAATAAAGGAATGCAATTACCTTCCAGGGCAAAAGTATCGAGTTAAATCGAACACATTTGGTGTGTAAGTCTACTGAAAAAAATTACTTAAAATTTTTGCCTTTTATAATTCAGTAACTCCCCCCACCCCCACCCTAAATTACAGGATTTTCACAAAGGGTGGCGTTGAAAAATTTTCAGCTTCTTAGGGGGGCGGCAGCTTCAAAAAGGTTGAGAATCACTGCTCTAGCCTCACCTAAAATCCAGGTAGAAAGTAAGGGGGGGTTACAAGATCTGCATGCCTCAACAGGCTGTGAATGTGTGAGTGAGTGACCATAGGCCAAACCTGGGAGTGTGTGTGACACTATCCAGTAATAGAAAATAAAATGTTTGCTCTACAGGGCAGCCAAAGCATTTAGTGAAGGGCGTGATTATTAGTTCAGCATGCCAGATGGCATAAAAAGGATAGCACAATAATAAATAGGCAATTGTTTCAACAGCTTCATCCATCTAGGAACTTAAACAAAAATGAGATATTGCTATATCTTCCCTCTAATATTCTACATGGCAACAGGCTCGTCTCACTAGAATAAAAGCTTTTCTGTGAGAAAAGGATGGGATGTTTTAAAAAGTCTTCAGGTATGAGGGGAAAAATCAATAAAATGGTCATCACAATGGTTCAAGGCCTAAGTCTGTCTCTCCACAAATTCAAATCAAAGAGTCTCTGGCCTCAATAAGGGCTTTGTCAGAGCCAGGCATTATCAAGAATGGAGCCGAGAGACTTCAGTGATTAGATCCTTGCTACACCTTTCTTCCAAGAAACATCAATCAATAAGGATGGACTCAACCAGGGGCTACCCAAAAGATTAATTTCATCCAGAACTTTAATTTGCAAATTCTCATATGGGCCTCTGTGGAGGTGAAGATGAGCTCAAATCCAGGAATGTGTTACTTACGTATAAGGAAATTTGGATAAGCTTCTTCGAAATTTGGACTGTACAATTTCTGAAGAACTCCAGTCTTTGAGGGAGCAAAGCTATGCCAAATATAGCAAGAGGCCCAGCACTTTTACTTTTACATGAAAGGAATTGTGATAGTGAGACCTCTAGTGGCAGCACTTCTAACCTGCATTGTGATCACCCACAATAGTTGTCACTTGATGGAGGAGGCTCCCAGTTTCCTCCACAGCCTCACCATAGCAGTGGAGCTAAAAGCCTCCTTTGAGTTAATGAAAGTGACATATAGACTGAATATATGCCACACTGAAGCCAGCTTTCTCCTTATCCAAAACCTCCTTCTACATTAACCAATCAATAAGTTTAATGTAAAGATGTTCAGCATGCAGTTTGGTGGTGATACTTAGTAATAGTGTTGTTTGCTTGGTAACAATAGAGAAGTGAGTTGCCATTGCATTCTTCAGGGATAATTTTTCTACTTCCCAGTTTAGTCTTCAACTTTGGGATCTTCTGGTAGTATATCACTGCAGTACTAATTAGGTCCAACTGTCCTTAGCATTTCTGAAATCAGCCAAGATCAGCTAAGTTTTATGATTGTTGGTTCTTTTCCCCCCAAATATAATTGTCTTTAAAAAAAGAAAAAAGAAAACACATGAAGAATTTAATGGTAGATTGCATCTATGAACCAAGTTCATAAGCTGAATAAGTTGAGAAGAGAACAGATATAATGAAAGATGATAGATAATTTATTGATTGGTTACATAGTACATAGTACATTTTGCTTATTGGAGATAGTGATTATCAGTGATATTCACCATGCATTCCTGCAACAATATATGTGTACCTTTGTTTGGTTTCTTAAGTTGTCTGTGTTTTGCACAGTGGACCACTGTTTTTACTTGCGTTCAAATAAATTCAGATGACCCAAAAATTTAATAACTTAATACTAAAAATATAGAAATGGGATAGCATTGTTACATCAAGTGCACCATATAGGAAAAGGGCATGCTGTCCCTATAATATGCACAATTGCAAACGCCTTCAGAAATAGTTGGTGCAATCATTAAAGTCTGGCAACCGCATGGCAACATATATTTTAACAAATGTTGACCTTCGTGGGCATCTAGAGACAGTGAAATAACAATGCATGCATGATAACTTCATCATGCAAATACTACAACTTGCATCATACGTTAAAACACAAGTCCAAAATAGCAGCATTTGCATGATGACATCATCTTACATATTTTGTCATTCACAGATTTTACTACTTGGCCAAAAAGAGCTTTGCCAACAGCGCAGAACAAATTCAGTGAGATCTGGTCATTGTTTATTATGTAAAAAAATCTTCCTTCATAGACTGTCTTCATTCTGTATATATTTTGTTTTGGACAGAAAAATATGGATCTTTCAAGTATTTATATCTCCCCTCAACATTATAGAAATGCTTTACTCAAATGAGAGAAATGTATACACACAATAAATACTCCTTTTATTTAAAATACTCTGAGTTTATATTTGCTTAACTTCCTTTTCAATTCTATAGTTTTTTTTTCAAAAATAAGAAAAACTGATGTTTTAGCACCACTGAACTTGTGTTTCTTTAATTATATGAACTGCTTGTACAAGTAGAATTCATATACCTAAAATTTACTGAAGTTTCTTTCTAATAATTTATGTCATTGCAGCTATACAATGATTACATTTGGTTTTCATTCTTTACATCTGCGTCTCATAAGCATTCTGTTTCTGCAGTGATATGAAAAGTTTGAGCAATTCCTATACTAAATGATGTGGTTTATCTTTTTTAATTGTAATCAAGTTATTTTTTTTTCAAAAGTCTTCTAATTTCTTTCCAAAATGATAAGATTTTATTAAAAAACCAGTTCCTTATTGGAGAAAGGCCATTTTTAAAACAGGCTTTTTAATCCAATTATTGCATGGATTCTATTGCTTTTAAATCCTTTGTTTTTAAACAGTGAAGTATATCCATACTAAATCAAAAGTTCACATGGGATAACTATTTCCCCATTATTTTTTGCATTACGTATATGCCAAACTGAATGCCAGACATAATAATCTGTAAAATAAAATAAGTTGAAGGCACCCTTTATATCAATGCACAGCATTGTAAAACATTGCAGTCACACAATCACGCATCTTACAACAAATAGTAAACACAGGATATATCCCCAATTCCATACAATGCAGTGGAATTTTTTTCCCCACTGAGTTTAATAGATTATCATAAAATCTATTCCATAAAAGGGGGACATTTGCATATATGTCAAATTTGTATTCCATTTAGATATCCCACCCCATTCACTATTTTTAAACTCATTCTTGAGCAGCTTTCCCCAACCTAGTATCTTTCCATAACTTCCCAGCAGGAGAAGGCTACTCTTGAATATGATAAAAAGTGACTTTTTCACAAAGGGTTGACCATAATTTATTACAGTCACTCACAATACAGTTATCTGGCTATGTAATTATGCTGTTTAAACTGAACAAACACTGAAAGCTCTCCACAGTGCTCCTTTTTTAAACGTTCCAGCTTAATGAATCTTTTGGAATAATGCTTAAATTAAAAAAAAAATCTGTTCTCTTCATTATTAGTGATAAAGACCAATGCTCTTTAATCCAGTGACAGGTGTTATTATTTCAGGCTCGGAGTTTCCAGAACGATAAGTACATAAATCACAAGAGAGTACAAATTTCATCTGTAGAAACAAAGGAAGGAGATGAATGAATAAAGATCTTGCTATTTCATTCTGGTTTATCATTCACTCTAAACAATGCCTGCCATTCAGCCACTGTTACAGTCATATGCCAAAGAAGCAGCTGACCAGATCTGTTAGGGGTAAGGAGGAGGAGGAGATTTAAAAATATATACAATATATACAACAAGCATTTTTAATTAACATTGTTTATCACTGAAGCATACTCATCTTGCTCCACAACCATTATTGATTATTCCACAACTTGTCCATTCTCCAAAGACAGCCATCTTTTTAACCGGGTTGTCTTTTTTCCAAAAAGCATAGTCTCATTATCTTTTTGTGTGTTTGTTTCAAGGACAAAGTTACCCAGCTTTCAGTCCTAATGCCCAGGAGTGTGGGAAGTCCATCTGGAAAAAGAGGATAATCTCACCTGAGCAAAATCATTAACATCATGCCTTGTGTAAATTAGCAGATAGGCAAAACTAAGCAAATTACATCAGGGCAAGCACCCTGCACACTCCAGATCCTAAAAAAAGGGAAGCAGTGAAAGATTGTGTCTCTCCCCCAATATCTAAATTGTATTCAGAGTTGATAATAACTTCTGGCAGCCTAGGATTGGCTTAATCTATTAACGGAGAAGGTGCTAGAAGAATTGATCCAAGTGTTCCTTTCCTCCTTTCCTTATTTGATGGTTTGGAGAGGGCTGGTGCAATACATTACACTGAGGCCAGATTAAATTCCATCCCATATAAAAAAGGCAGCCAGGTTAGTAGTTGGATCCTACAGTGCCATACCTGGGAGTATCTAACTAGCTTAGGGAATACCTGAACTCAAAAAGTGCTGTCCCCCACAGAGGGCAATGGCTGTTTAACAGTTGCCTTTGGAAGGATTCACCCTATCTCCATGCCCCATCTTCACTATCTGCCTCATAAGATTGATAGAGGCATTCCTCCAATCTCCAAGAGATATACAAGAGAAGGTAACAATAGAAGAGAATATGTATAGCTCAGGGTTGAACTGTGGAGTCCTTGGTGCTCTCTGAGCTTTGTTGTTTACTTACAGACATTTCATTGCCCGACTAGGTAACATCATCAGTGCTAGTGAGTGTGGGGTTTGTTCCCTGTTTATATCCAGTAGCTCGCCCTGCCAGTGTTGGTGGAGGTGCGGTTTTCTCCTTGGTAGTTCCTTGATTAGGGCATTGTTTTCTGCTTGATTGTTTGTCTGGTGTTAATCCCTGGTTATCCTTGGGTGTTGGTTGCTGGAGAGGATGTGTTCTGGTCTTTTTGTTTCCTTCTTAGCTTTTTTTAATTGTCTCTTTTGACTAACATGTAAATATGTATATAAACAGGGAGCAAACCCCACACTCACTAGCACTGATGATATTACCTAGTCAGGTCATGAAACATCTGCAAGCAAACAACCAAGCTCAGAGAGCACCAAGGACTCCACAAGAGAGGGTAAGCCCCAAACTTAATCTGGGTTTGAAAGCATTAAGTCTGGATTCCCTACTGAAGCTGTCCATTCAGCTGTCTTTCAAACTGTTGTGAGACTAAAGAGCTGGGTGCCAAGGGGCCGAAATCAGTTACCATCTTGCAGCCAACTCAATGTTTAATTACAAACAATGGGATCCCTCAGTAATTTTTTAACAAAGAAAAAAATCCTATTTTGTAACATTCCTGTATTTGAAAGCATCAGGACAAGGATGCAACCAATTAATTGTACTGATGAGCTATTCACAGAGTCCCAGGATTTTATTTCCTGAAAGATTAGATTATAGCAGGAATGCACAAAGATTTTTGAGCCAAGGCTATGTTTGCTTCTGAGCATAGGAAACATGCCAGGAAGTGCACTCTAAAATGCAAATCTTGGTGGGATTGTGATATAAAATAAATTTAATTTAGTTTAGTTTGCATCTACAAGTAGTAAGAATTAATGCATATGAATGAAATACAGTTAATTGGCTTATTCCCTTATGATTTGGTGATTGTAACCCTTTGGAAGTCTCCTGGAGGCTAGGAGTTACAGAATTTCTCTAAACTCATATTTCTTTTATCCATTATAATGTTTATAATGAATTGGGGAATTATGGGAGCTGAAGTGCAATATATCTGAAAATCAAGTGCTTCGCGAGTTAAAATATCAAGAAGTTAAAGATTATAGAATGTAGCATTTTTGAAAATACAGAGTGATTATTAATGAGATGAATTCATAATGTCTTTCTCTGTTTTAAGACTATTAATATTTCAGTTTTATTGTGTAAGCTATCTTCAAGGTAATGTTAGCAGTCTAAGTCAGGATATAGGTCTTAATTAATTAACTAAACTCAATGGAGGCGAACTCCATAACTAAACTCACTCCATTTCCTTTTAATTTAATGCAAATGAGATTAATTAACTCATGCTTTTAAAAAATTGTCATTATTTGTTCAGGGTCACTGTGCTCCCTTCAGGTATCAATTAATCAAGCAAGCCTTATCATTCTACCTTTTATTCCTGTAATTTACACTGTTTTTATCATTTTCCTGCATTTGGTCAATATTGTTCTAGTCATTAGCCGTTAATGGTGTGTAACATCTCTTACGGTGGTGACATTAGAGCCAACAGACTGAAACTTCTCTTTTTGCTACCTAGTAGAACTGAAATTCTTATCACTGTTTACATTTGTCTTCTTGTCATCTCCAGATATCTACCCATTCATTTGCTTTGTGCAAAAAGTCTGTGGTTGCCGAACCATATTTGTTATTTCGTATAGCAGACAAAATAGCTGCCAACCTAGTCATCCCAAAGAATGTTCTTTCAGGCACTGAAGCAATCATCAGATGCTCCTTCGGTCCCTTTATCAAATCAGAAGTCATTTCACCTGCCATACGGGTGGGCATTTTTCAACAGTTGTTCCTTGAATCTTTTTAAAAAGGATTTGTATTGTTACTGATGAAATCAAATTATTAGATTATCTCATTTTATTAGAAATTTAATGTACCAACCGTGTATCGTTTGTTTTTACCTTTGTAGCTTTTTGCTGCCTTTAAAATACATAAATATAAACCAAATATACATACATGATACACAATGCATATATGTAAAATGCTAGCTAATTAGAGGGCAATTCTGAGACTCTCCTTAAAAAAATCTACTCAGTAAATGAGGATAGCCATATTTTTGAACACAAAAAAAGAAGATAGCACATTGGCCAGGAGGAAAAAGTACATATTGCAATTCAACATTAATGTGAAAACAGATTCCAGTTGAAGTTGACCATCTCATAGCATAGAAGTCCTAGGGGAGTAAACAGGCAGTAGCATGGAAAGCTCTACAATTATTAGCTAAATAATCAACAATTCCCTATTATTACCATATCCCATCCATTAATTGCTAGGGCATTGTGAAAACAAAAGACTGCACAAAACGGTCCTTGGTTCAGTCTCATAACTCTGTATGCAAAAATGTATATTATTTCTGCATGCACTGCACACTGGATTCCCACTTGGGCTTCATATTTGGTTAACAGCCTTGCAGACCTGAACTGGTTACATTCTCAAGTTGCCACAAATACCTCAGAGCACATTTAATAAGACTTGGTTACAATCATCCTATTGTTGGAGATGTAACACAAGAGTTGGAAATTTAACCCATATGGTTTGAATTTGTTTTATTATTGTTGCAATTAGGCCAACATCAACAAGATTGCTAATATGTCTCTGGAACATTCACCATATGTCAAGGATATAAATGATCTTAATGGCTACATCCCAATATTGGCAATCTATCAAGAAATCAGAAAATGTGGATTCTTCATGCATGAGGTTTGGCTAAAAGACTTATTATACAACATTGGGAGGAGAAATTTACAGCAATGGATTATATGTGTTGTTTATCAGCATTTGAATTAGTTTTTTTTTTAAAAAAAGAAACATTAGAAACATTTTCCAGACAAAATCAATGGGGAACCGCGTGATTCACTTAATGATGGCATGATTCGCTTAACAACCATGTGATTCACTTAACAACTTAACAAAAATCGGGTCTTGTCACATGATGATTCAGTTAACAACCATACAGCTTAGTCTAAATTCTGGTCCCAGTTGTGGTCATTAAGCAAGGATTACCTGTACTTTCAAACATCATAAGTCAAAGTTTTTGAACTTTATTGTATAATTTCTAGGTTGTTTTTTAAATAGCTGTGCTTAATTTTGTAGTTGTTTTGATCCTTTAATTCTATTGTATGCATTTGTACTTTTTAATTAGTTTGCATAATCAAATAAATTTGGCCACAGAAGTCAATACATAATTTACATATATTATCATATTGCTGCTTCCTAATTTGCTCCTTTTATACCTTTTCATACTATTTGTGATTGCTAGAGCCTTTCTGAAGATAGCTTTATAGTGTTCTGAATATTATAACTACCTTGTGAGATAGAATATGGTCCAAGTTTACAAATTGGGAGATAGTCATGTTTGCACATTATTGAAGCTAGATATCCCAGCTTATTAACCACATTGTGAATAAATGGTGTGCAAACAGCTTTTTACTCCTGCTTCATTTGTCACAAATGCATAAACAAATTAGATAGGGAAAGGAGAGTGGTAGGGCAAACAATTTAGTGTCAATATACAGTGGTACCTCTACTTACGAACGCCCCTACTTATGAAATTTTCGAGATACGATCAGCTCCGGCCTCAAAAATTTACCTCTACTTACGAATTCGCCTCGACTTACGAGCCATTTTCCGCCCATTCCACGTGGTCTGTGGCCATTTTTCCGCCCGTTCCAATGGTCCGTGGCCATTTTCCGCCCGTTCCACGTGGTCCGCAGCCATTTTTCCGCCCATTCCACGTGGTCCGCGGCCATTTTCCCGCCCGTTCCACATGGTCCGCGGCCATTTTCCGCCCTGCCGTGTGGTCAGCGGCCATTTTTCCGCCCCTGATGTGTGGTCCGTGGACGCTGGAACGGATTAACAGTAATTACATTGAACCTTATTGGAAAATTTACTTCGACTTGCGACCAACTCGACTTGCGATCAGAGTCACGGAACGGATTAAGTTCGTAAGTAGAGGTACCACTGTATTTTGGACTCGAGTTCCCAAACCCAGTATGCATGCTTAATAGTCAGGGATGATGGAACTTGCAATCCAAGCAAGTGACAAGTATCAGGTGAATGTAACAGTGGAACCTGGGATTGTTCAAGCAAACCAAAATCATGACTCAGATTCAAACTAGTATTTTTATAGTTTACAAATCCTGATTTGTTCACCTACAATCCTGAAGTAAGAGATCATAACACAGTATCCCTACTAGATAGATCCAACCTATACTCTAAGAATGGACTGCATTTTGATCTTATGAGAATAGGGATTTGGAATCTCATTAATCAGACAGCATTAAATTCATATCATTCTAAGGTTTTCTTAATGTCCAGGATAACTTTTATTGCTTTATAGCAAGTATGAAGGGTTTGGCTGATGGTACAGGAGAAAGACAAATTCACTCAGTTCACAACAGCTGTGGGTTGTTTCAAATGATGGGATAAGGAAGAGATGGTAAAATGGCAAGAAATGATAAGAAATTACAAGGAATGATAAAGTCAAAAGAGATTATATCTTAGCTGGCTCAGACATCTTCTGATCCCTGGTAAGCACATCTCAGTAAAGAAGGATCCCCCAACATTTAGTACATGCAGAACACTCTGAGATCTCTTTGGATCAGGATGCATCCAAGCTTGGCCCAGCAGCAAAGAATTTTGGATGTAAGTGTCAGTGATGTGGATTACAATGCATGGTGTAATCTAGGTATCAGTCCCATTAGGTAGGCCAGACCAGGGAATCAACTCCCCACAAAAGCTAAAACTATTTTTATTGAGATTGGCTGTATTAACAGAATCTTGCAAGTCCAACTGTACTCTGCCTTCTCCTCCTCTTTATACTCCAGTGAATTAGGGAGATGTCTGCCTAAGTCGCTTCCATACATTATCTCATTGCTCTAGGTTTAAAAAACGTTTCAGCTCCTTGTGCCTAGGCAATGGTTCCTGCTTATTTCCATCAAGGTCATCTTCCTTACTCTCTACACTAGGCTAGGCAGGATAGATTAGAAGGCCTGAGGTAACATGCAAAGAACAGAGGCATTTGTGGGCAGAACGGAGTAGGAATTGGTGGACTGTGTGAACTAACATTCAATGTCTTTGTACTATAGTGAAATAAACAAGAATTCCTTGCTAAGCATGTCACATAAGTACTGCTAGTGACTTATTCAAGCCAACCACTAAAACCAAGTCTACTACATGTAGAACTAAGGTTCTCTTTACTGTTGGTAGAGTAATCTACCAACATCATATACATCTTCAATAAAGTGAGATTCTTACAATGAGAGAAATTATACAATGTAGTCCAATAGGACACTTCTCATTATGCTAGCTGGATCACATTTGCACCTGAGTAATTTTAGGTGAGGGAGAGCCAGTTTGGTGCAGTGGTTGAGGCACCAGGCTAGAAGCCAGGAGATAGTGAGTTCTAGTCCCACCTTAGTCATAAAGCCAAGCTGGGTGACCTTGGGCCAGTCCCTCTCACTCAGCCCTGGGAAGCAGGCAGTGGCAAACCACTTCTGAAAAACCTTGCCAAGAAAACTGCAGGGACTAGTCCAGGCAGTCACCAGGAGTTAAAAACTGACTCAAAGGCACACACACACATACTCACACACACACACAAAGGTGCTTAATCCAGCATCTTATAGTCTGCGTTGAGGCTTATGAAAGAAATGAATTAACCTACCTCCCTTGGGAAAACCTGTTGCTTCCCTGGTGTGTCACTCTGCCTGAAAATTACGATTGTCAGGACACAGCTACTGCGGTTATTGTCAGGACCTAACAAGAAGCTTCCTTACACACACACACACACACACACACACACAAATTAATAGTCTAATTATTAGCCTCAAATATTAAAGGTAGTCAGGAGCTATTTACAGCATACAAATGAAAATATTTAACTATGTGTATAATTTTTCTTTCATATGGCTGCTAGCCTCCAACCTATTCCAAATGGCAAGTGGTCATAAGTATTTCCCATGCACCCTCTGAAAAAATTATCTTTATTGAAATCTGCTGATTTGACAAGGACAAGGACAATAAATATATCAACATCAATTGAGGAAACCAGGAACTCCTGAAATACTGATCCGAGTTACTGGGTCGTCTTTGGGCCTTGTTTGCTATTCCAGGCTTCAGCTCTGAAATCTAACCAGAATAGGAGTGATTCCTGTGGGAGGAAAAACTGGCATGTTGATGATCCTGCTAATTTGAGCAACTGCACAAAAAATTCATCTGTCTAAATAAGGACATACTGTACATATATTTTGAAACTAGCAAGATGTACAAAGGAGCAACAATGCTATCCCACCCAAGAAATACTAAGATCGAAAGCTTAATTAAATTAAAGCCAAAAGTTTTTATTATCTAAAGCCAAAGCCAGGTAGCATTAAAACATTACTGCCAAAGCCAACAGTTGAAAAACACAAAAAGAATGCCTGTAGGCACATACAGATTTCTTCTCTTTACCAAGAAACCTGATGGAGCACAAACCTTAAAGATTACGTTACATAATTTGGACCCAATATCGTCCAAGGACATTTATCAAGTGTTTTGTGTCCATTTTGTAAATTTCATTTGAATAAAGAGATCTACTGACAACTGGGTGGAATGCTAAGACTCCATTAGACTAAAGTAAGAAATCGGATGGGAATTATAGCAGGGCATTCATACTCATACTCCCACTGACACCTCTGGGACTTAGGTTAGTCAGAACTAAAGTTTCTCATTCATTTTCATGGGATATAGTGCTCTGGATTCATGCAGCATATTTTATAATTATAGGACTAAGAAGAACAAACAAGACAATGGCTGTAACCATTGCTTACCAAGTTAAACTGGAGAGTTAAGATGGTCTCCAATCTCGGAAGTTTGGGGAAAGGCTGTTATTATTCAGTCATAAGAAAATTCCTGTCATGATAGGATTCACACATTGCCATGGCTTGTTTTAATCATGATTTGTTGAATTAGCCACCATGGCTGGCTTATACATAGCAGTAAGCCAAAACTAAACAGACCATATTATGGAATAACCTGTTGTGCATAGCAGTTTGTGTTTACTCAAAAGCATTTAATTGTTCTTTTCACATTTTGTGGCCTAAGCCAACACTGCAAGTTTTAAAGCTGAGCTCTGAAGCCACATCTTGGCTCAGTGGAACCATTATAATAGTTGCTGAAAATTGTACTTTTTACAATATTCTTATGGGAAAAGCAGTGCAATGGAGTTAACAATATCCAACATCCTTTCCTATTTTTATATCCCTATGTATGTCTGATCCTTGGCTAAGTAAATCTGTAAACCAATATTATTTATGTCCCAGAATGTCCCAGAAATTATTTTATTGAAGATGAGAGCAGAGTAAGTGAAAAGGATATATATGAACAGTACCAAAGGGACTGGAGGGATTGTTATGATTTTAAATTAGTGAACAGAAAAATTGAAAAATAAGTGCAAAACTGGAGAAAATTATTTGAAGCATTTTAAATATATTGTTTCAGATGTTCGGAACATTTCTTACTTCAGTATCTCTGCAGGTCTGGGACTTCAAAGATTTACTTGGGGAATTTGAGGCACCAGGTTACTATTATCACTTAAATTGAGGCTGGTTATGCATGTTCTTTTGACCAAGAGGTATTTTAGGCAGGTTGCAGTATAAGCACGTTCTGCAATATATACAGAATATAAAGACACCCCACCCGCCCAAAAAGTTACCAAAGCCAACTTAAATGAAGAAACTAAAGGATGGCTCTGGAGCTGATATATTCTTTTTACTGTAAGTAAAATTGTTTCTATTTATGGCTTATCAAGCCTTTTTTAATTTAAAAATTCCAATCATTAAGGAACCCTAACATACCACTTACCACATTTATCAGATGGGAACCTAAACCTAAGAAGGACTTGCTTTGTGATTACCCAGACCAGCTTTCTCAAAGCTGGTCCCCTTCCCAGGTGATGGGAGCAGTTTCCAGAACTGCTGGCTGCAAAGTCTGGGAGTGGGAGTCCAGAAGACTCAGAAAGGCCCACCTGGGCGCTGGCAATCATCTCCCGAAGGGAACTGAAGAGTGCAAGGTGAGGAGGATGCAGTAGAAGGCGATCTCGAAGTCAGCATTTCCCAGCCCAAAGCTCCACACTGTCGCCACCGGATCGCACGCCCCAAATCCAAGATCCACTTTAACCCACCGAGATGCATCTGAAGCTGCTCCGTGGAGCCCCTTTTCTCCAGGCGGGGTCGCCTCGCCTCACAAGGCTTGCTCGCGGCAGAAAACCCAGGGCTCTCGCAAGGAGGGGCGCCCGGGTTGGAGGGCGCCGGTGCTGGCCACGGAATTCTTCAGCTGCTTGATGACCCCGAAGAGGAGCAGGAAGAGCAGGAAGAGCAGAAGGAAGAAAAGCGCGAGGTAGAGGAGCAGGTTGAATTCCCACTCCATGGCGCCGCTGTGGCCACCCCTCACTAACTGCCCCGCGAGGCCCCCTGCGCCGGGGAGGGGGGGAAATCGGGGCATTCAGCCGGCCCTGGCATCTCCTCGCCGAGCTTTTCCCCACCCATTCTTCGCCCAGGCTGGGGGGCAACCGAAGAAGGCGCGGGGAGAACCGCCGGGAGGTTTAGACCGGCTCCAGTTAGGAACAAAAAAACCCCCAGTCCATCGTCGTGAAGGGCTGAAGCTTTTACGAGCTCTGTTTCCACTCGCAGATCCCGCTAAAGGAACACACAGAGACACACGCACACGTCGCACTTGAACCTATTGCCCAGCAAAATCCGGGTGGCCAGATCAATGCTCCGCGCGTTCAAGACCACGTCTCCAAAGGTTGGTTGACAAAAACGAGGGGGCCGTCGGGGGAAGCAACATCCCGGCAAAAGACTCCAGCAAGTGCGGCCGCTCTTTTGATCAACCTAAAGCCCCGGGAAAGGCGAGCAAGTGAGCAAAAGAGGGCGGGATTGAGGGAGCCGCGGGCCGAGCCCGCTAACTAACAGAGCCCCGCTCCCCGACCTGGCGCTCTGCGGATGTAATGGACCACAGCTCCCGTCAGCCCCTGTCCCAGTGGGCGCCCGAGACATCTGGAGGGCATCAAATCGAGGGAGCTGCTGAGAGACGCGCAGGGGGAGCGCGGGCTTTTCTGACGCAGGGCGACGCTGCCTCGACCTCTCTGCTGTCCTTTCAGAAGGCGGTGAAGTTTGTGTTGCTCTCGTTAGAGACATTTACCGTGAACACCTCCAGCAGACGCCAGCAGCCTGTAGCCCATTGCAGTGTTTTGTAGCAGTGTGCTAGAATAGGGTCAGGCAACACATGGTTGGTTGTGCCTTTGCACACTTCCAGCCAGTTTTGTACCTGCCTCTTGATTCACAAGTTCTCTGAGTTCCTGAGTAGCTTAATGCTTAATAAGTTTGCACGGGATTGCTTCTTTTAACTTCCATTTGGCAACAGTTGATAACATCCCCCTTTTTGTATTTTGATGTATTTTCACGCGTGGAATTTCCATGAAGGCATCTAAAAAGCAGGCTTTATTTATAAATATATAAATAGGGAAGGGAAAGTGATACAAATCAAAATGACTCTCTAACCACAGGCACAGTCCGAATGCAGAAGCCCAACTAAAGCATCCACTGGAAAACATTCTTAATTTACGAACAATGTAATAGTCTGATCATTAAACATTAACAGATTAATGGCTTAATCAAAGATTTAAAAACACCGAAGATCAACTAAAATTCACTAAAGTACTTGTTCCAGCTACCTTTATTCTTTTGGCTTGTGCCTACTGCTAGAGAAATCCATTCAACTGTGCATTTGGACTGCACAACTGTAGATGACCAAAGCAACAGAGAGAGGAACTTTTTACATCAATAATTTTCCTATCCATCCCATGTACTGTGAAGGATAGAAGAAGATGTCTCCAGAAGTGTAGGTATTTATTTATTTGTTTTTTATTTATTATTAGATTTATATCCTGCCTTTCTTTTGTACAACTCAAGGTAGCCTACCTAATGCTCCATCTCCTATTTTCCCCACCACAACAACTTTGTAAGGTGGGTCGGGCTGAAGCGGAGTGACCAGCTCAAAGTCTCCCAGCTGGCTTTCATGCCTAAGGGAGGACTAGACCTCACAGTCCCTCTCCTGCTTTCTTGTCCAGCATCTTAACTGCTTTATAGGCTTCAGAGTTTGTGGTCCATTTATCTTACCTTGATACTCTTCCTAAAGATGGAATTCTATGTATGGTGTTTCAGTCATTTGCTGAATTTGCTTCTGCTGCCCTGGGTCTAAACCCATTCACTTAATTATAAGCACTGTTTTGTCATACAAAAGGTTTGTTTGTTTATTTATCAATCATATTTATATCGTATTCCCCATGCTGGCTGGGGAATTGTGGGAGTTGAAGTCCACACATCTTAAAGTTGCCAAGGTTGAGAAACATTGGTATATGCAGAACCAATAATAAAATGATGTCTATATTTGTGCACATGTCAACTGCATCTGATTATGACATGTTTATAAAGGTAAAACATAAAGTATGCTGTGAAAAATAACAACAGTCCAGGCACCCATGCATGTCCAGGGGTTCCTCCCTTTGTCACTTGCTGCACTTGTGATTGTCACTTGGGGGACTTCCAGGGCTTGTGGTTCTCAGACTTTGACACTACTGGGAGAACCATCTTGATAGACTTTCAAAGATCCATTTCTCCCAGATCAAGCTTTTATTAACTTCTAGTTCACTCTTTCTGCATATAAACAAATCTGAGATTGAAGAAAGTCAAAACAATTCCCTGTTACTATATGACGACAAAACCATTTCAGTCATACAGTGCATGGGCAGTGAGGACCCCTGGCAGGACTGTGTGGAATTATGAATATATGGGTGTCTATTTACATGGCGCTTTGCTAGGTATGAGAGTGCAGATGTTACTCCAAAGTGCTTGCAAACTAAAGATAGTCACTAGGAGGATAGGAAGCAAAGGAAAATGAAGAAAACATATGCAACTCTTCAGTTAGAACACCTAGCCTCTGTGGTTATAGCAGCTAGGGATTAATCCATGATGATTTCAAATGCCGTCTTTGTACAAGACCTAGTGGAAAGATTCATGGAAAAATGCTTATGGACTATTTTGACCCTTAAAACTTTCCATAATATTTATTTATTTTTGGAGGTGGATCGGGGAGGAGATTAGATAGCCATGATACTGGAATTATAATGTTTGTGCTTTTCAGTTTCACCTTTTCCTGAGCCTCCAGGATAATCCAAGTTTTTAACTGACTAGCCAAGATATCCTAATCATAATCACCACTTCCAGGAAAAACACCAAGGAATTTTTTTTTAGCAATGTTTGTTATGACATAACTTTTGGGTGCTGGACAAAACCTTTGGCCATAATAAATTTGTTTGTCTTTAAAATACCACAGTGATTTCATTACAAAACAAGGAATCTGATTATAGAAGGGTAGAACAGCATAGCTAGATTTTTAGAGTCTAAGTTGTTGATGGCACTTAGCTTTCTGACCTGCCATTTTAATGTGACAATAAATGTACTAAGTTGCTTGCCTCTGAAGAGATCGAACTTTACCATTAGGCAGAGAGACAGTCGTCTCAGGTAGCTAAATGTTATGAAAATAAATAAAATGAATATTTTAAACTACATTTTTATTTCTGAGAGATTCTTGGGGGATTTTCTACCACTGGTACCAATATAGCTAGACTAGTTTTGAGAAACATGAACTTTGGCTTGGGTGTCTTCACTGTTTAAATAGGAATCTAATCTAACTTTTGTATGAATTGATTGAAAATTGAAATGCAAAGTCGCTTTCTCATGTATAAAATGTAAATAGTCAGATGCCTTAAACTTTCATTTATGCCATATGCTGAATTGTTTTTAGATAGAACAAGGGTAAGGTCTGTGTATGAAAGAGTAACTGAGCTGGAATCTAAACTGCACAATTGATAGCACGGTCAATGTAAAATCAGTGAGATCAGGATTAAGATAACATTTCCAGCTCACTGGCATACTGTATGTTATCAAAACATCTCATTCAGAGGTGATGACCATTGTTATTCCAGCTAAATATGAGAATTTTGAACACTAAATTACTGTTCTTAAATCCCCAGTATGTTTAAAAAGTGGAAGTGAATGACATCCTGATACAATGTGCCAAATGATTTCCTAAAATCCCAATGAACTTTTTTCTTTCTTTTTTTAAACAACATTTTAGGATTTGAAGATTGCAAAATGTGGCCTTTTATAGTAGAGTATCCAAACACACACATTTCTTATAAGAATAGGGTTCATTTCTGTAGGATTAAAATACAGCAAAGCAATTTTAGGGTAATATGGTAAAAATAACAAAATATTAGACTGAGTAGAACTAAAAAAATATCCTCATAAATATTTAAGCTGGTACTAAGTGGGCAATCTACAATGATCAGTACAAAAGTTTAATAAAAACATCATTCCAAGTAATTATATATTTTAGATCTGAGTCCATTACAAGCATTTGTTTGTATTAACAGAAATGCAAACTGTAAGGATATTAGAACATTATGTTAATTTGTTGTTTGCTACTTCACCACAACTTGGATTGTAGTGTGTACCTCATGGGATCAGTGTGTGGGCTACCTAGAGACTACCCTGAGGCACTGAAGGGTGAAATAGACTATCACAACTTCACATTGTCATCTAGCTCACAAGCTAGCCTGTCTTTTGGGCTCAGTAGTCCAATGACCAGCAAGGATGGGTTGGAATGATGCCCCCTTCTGGCTGGAACTTTGGTATCAAGTAATGAAAAATCAAGTCTAATTTGTTTGCATGTATCTGTAACAGATACAAATTGCTCTAACAAAAGCAGATGAAAGTCTTTTTTAAAAAGAGAAGTACCCAACAGAATAAGTTAATTCTGTTGTCATCTTAACAAATGGCAACAATATTTTGCTAAGTAACTTACGATTCTTTAACCATTGTACTGATTTGCATCTTCATTCCTACATGGAAGGCCAAGAATTAATTTGCCAATGTTTGTTTCTCTTTATGGAACAGGAGTGGGTGTGGGGGAAGATGTCCCTTTGCCTCAAGCTGCAAAGCATTTTGAGTCTACCCTAACCATTGAAAGTTAATACTGAGACTCCCTTTACTCCTTGCATACTTGCACAGGAGTAAATCCAAGCAAACAAAGAGAGTTTACTTCTGAGTAGGTCTGGATAAGATTGCACTGTCAACTGTATGGTTACAATAGCGTTAAAATTTAAATCATCACTGCATGTTTTTTTCAGTTGAATGTTGACATTCAAAATTTGATTGTGATGCCTGTTATTTAGAATGTTATGTGTCAGTCTCAATCTTGAGACAAACCACAATCAACCTTCAGACAAAGAAATCTACTTTGTTTGCTAAAAACTATTTCTGTTTCAACAGCATGAAGTGTGGCATCTTGATTGCACCAAAACCAAAATGAAATTCTTTTATGTTAACTTGAAAAAAAATGCAGTCCTATAGACTATTCTTTCTGGGCAATCAAGCAATGCTGCTTACTGATGCTGAAACCATTTATTTTGGACCAGTTTCTCATACTATATCTGGTGGATGGAAGCCTAAAACTATTTAGAGAAATGAGAACTAAATTAGTCCCAGGCTTTTTACAGGGCCAGGCTTGTTATCGGAGAGCAAGGCAAATGCCTTGGGCAGCAAATGCCATAGCATTCCACACCTGTGGCCTTGAGCCTCTGGGGTCATTCTCCTGGGTTGGATGACAGAACTCTGCATCTCCCTCAGTCCTGTACCTTCTAAACCAGGTCTAACTAGGTCTAGACCTATTCCAAAATCTAACAGAGTCACAGCAGCTTCACAGGACCTAAAGTACAGTAACCGTCAGTCCAGATTGTTTCTGTTTGTGAAATTGACAGGGGCATCATTTCATCTTCTGCAAAAGGCAGCAAAACATCTGTGGGCCTGGTCTGGATATCAGAATCTTGGGTAAACATAGGAATGTTGGGATTCCATCTAATAAGATTTAATGATGTCATGAAAATGCTGATGTATTTTATTATATCAAAATGAATATTAAAAAGTTTCTCTTATTTTAGTAGAAATTTTGTAGTATTGTTTTAGTAGAAATGCAGGACCAAGTACCTCTTTCGATGCATCTGGCTATGCCTGTAATAATCTGAAAGAAAGAACCAGTTTTATCTCCCAACTACTTTTAAAAGAGAAAAGTATCTTGGGGCTCATCTGCATAACCAAGTTGTTCCAGCACAAGTACAGGTCACTAGCCATTTCTCAAGGCCACGTCATGCTCTATGGAAACTCAGCCCCTTAAGAAAGCAACCTTTACCATCTTTTTCTGCTACTTGTCAAAAGTAGCATTTGCTGTCTTGTCCCAGCTCAAGCAGTGCTGGCCAATTCACCTGCTGTTCCACAATTCATTGTGGCTACTCCGGTTGGCTTCTGTGTATTGGAGGAGGAACTCTACCTCCCTTCTGGTCACTGGTTGTTGTCCTCCATGGGTTTTTTTTTAACAAGTTCACTGGCGGAATGATGAAATTATGCGTTGTGTGTGTGTTTCTAAATTTATAAGGTGAAATTGACAAGAATTCTGCCACCTTCTTCTAGCCCAAGTGAAAGGAAAAATAGTAAAACTGTAAAAAAAAAAAGTTTTTACTGATCCAGGAGGATAAAGAAGCAGAGGAATCCACAAATTAGGAGTGTAGTAAATGTAGTCTAGACCGAACTTTAGGTCACAACCATAGTCTAAGTGGAGGAAAAGGTTGAAATGCGGAAAGGGATTTCTCAGATCTGCTTCATATCCAGCTAGTTTATGTAAGGGAGACAACTTAAGGCTGCAGTGTTGAAAAATTCTCAGCATCACAAAAATGAAGACAAATTAATATTTTCTACCTAATCTTCGGGGTGGAGGGATTATTTTAAATTATCTTCTTCTTTTGCATAAACTCTGTGCAATTTTTGCAGAGTAGAATGAAAAATGATTCACAGGCATGGGGCACTTAAGAAAGTCAGGAGTGGTATAAAACAAACTTTTGTCAGCCATAAAACTGATGTCAGCATTGAGAATTAGAATTTATTTCATTTTTCAGTTTACTTTATAAAATGATTGTTTTACTATGGATATGTACTTTGAGTCCATGACAGAATGTAGTTAATTTCTCAGTTATTAAGTCTACTATCTTAAATTGGCAATGAATTATTGCCAAATTATTTCTCATGTAGCCTAACAAATTGGTCTATTGTATTTTCAAGTATTTCTACCATTTCCTGTTCTTTTATCTTCATAATAATGAAGATCGCTATAACAGAAATGTTTCTTTAGAGGCAAGTCATATTATGTTCAATAAGATTTACTTTAAAGTAACACTAAGGAATTTTTACTTGTTTTATATAAAGATCACCGCTTATTCAACAGCAGGCAATTTTAATGAAACATAGACATAATTGGCAAAATTGCCTATTTAGAAACAATGAAAACTTTCCAAAAAGCCACAGAAAACAATGGAAATATACAGACATATTTGTGTATCAACCAATGTAAGAAGTGATAAACATAGGTATCTCTGTTGCAGGATAACAGATGAGGATGTATAAGAAAAGCAGAATCCTATTAAGATTATTTGGGAAGCAAGTCACATGTTTCCCTACTAATGGTTCAGAGGATCACAGCCAGTCAGTTTCTATAGCTAAAAATGGACTTGAACTTAAATCTCCAGTCCTCATCCAACATTATAATCATTCTACCACACTGGGTTTTCCTTGAATGTTCCAATCAGCTTTATTCTTTGAGAGATGATAACAAGAAATTATTATTGTATAATGATGTGATCTATCTAACTTAAGTTCCACATCATATTGAGGGAATTAAGTGGAGAAGCAGATATCCTTCTGCCTAGCATTTCTTTATCAAAAAGATTACTTTCATGCTAGAGCAAATAGTTAATATTAGGGCATTTTCACCCACTATTGTTTCTGCTCCCCTATTTCTATAAAGCATTTTGAAACCAACTTGTTTCAATCTTCATTTTCATAGGCCTCAAAGCACTGAGGAGATCAATCAGTGCTCCCTATGGCTAACACTTTCAGTTACAAAAATCCCCTTATTTCTATGACACACAAAAAATAAAGGAGATACTTTATCATCCTTCAAACTATTCTTTTTTGTCTGCCACACCCCAAATAAATGATTAGTTGTTAAGTTAACAAACTATAATTTCTCTGTTATATTGCCCTGAAAAGCAAGGTATCCACTAGGAGAATTGCAGTGTAAATTAAATAAAACAGAAGGTAAGAATAAAGACCATTTTCGGTCCTGCATTTTGTTTCCCAGAGCAATGACTCTGGAAATGACTCTGGGTGCTCACACCAGGAGATGAAGGCATACCACTCTATTGTTACTGTTCCTGTGCAACTAGAATTTGGAAGCATACCTCCTCCAACCTGCATGTAACATGGAGGCTTCAGGATTAAGGTCCTTGGAAGACTTGTCTTCCTTAATTTTTCCTTCCGTCCCCCCCCCCCGCCTTCCCCTGGCTTTAAAGTCATTTATCACCACATCTTCTAATAAGGAATTCCATAATGAAGTACTTTTTAATCTAGTTTCTAAATTTCCTTTTAGTCAGCTTAACTGGATGGATTCCTTCACCCGGCATTTTGAGAATAACCTCTTCATTTTGACAAGAATAACTTCATTTTCTCCATGTCATGCATTATTTCATATACAGTGGTACCTCTAGTTACGAACGCCCCTCCTTACGAATTTTTCAAGATACGACCAGCTCCGGCCCCAAAAATTTACCTCTACTTGCGAACTCTGCCTCTACTTACGAACCAGATCCGCGGCCATTTTCCCTGCTGCCACACGGTCGCGGCTTCCTGTGGCCGAGATCGCAGTAGCAAGGAGACGTTCGGTGAGGCTTGTGGTGTGTTTTTGTGGCGTTTGGAAGGTTTTTGAGGTTTAAAAATAAAATGTGTATGTTTCAGAACTGTTTAGCCGTATTTACATTGAACCTTATGGGGAAATTTGCCTCGTGGTGTGACCAAATTCGGAGGGCGGAACGGATTAACCGTATTTACACTGAACCTTATGGGAAACTTTACCTCGACTTGAGACCAACTCGAGTTACAACCAGAGTCATGGAACGGATTAAGTTCGTAACTAGAGGTACCACTGTACCTCAATCAAGTTCCCCTTCCATTGCTTTTTTCCTAATCCTTTAGGATCTCCACTTTTTACTTCCCTCCATTTATAAAATTGCTTATTTAGTTTTATTTGAAAAATTGGAATTTATATTTAAAAATTGTAAACTTGAGGCAAGATGGCTTCTTTTCAGTTTGTATTATTTTTGGATTCAAATGATAAAAAAATCTGGTTTCAAACATAATATGGCTATTGCTGCATAGCATGACATGTGAACCAACCCACTGCATCTTAGGATTCTATAAGAAACAAGCAATTATGATTTAAAAGGTCCAGACGTTGTATTATGTATGCAGCGGTCAACTGCAATGCAAGTGGAAGGAATGATATGCTGGAAGGAAGTCCACCAAAGTCCTTGGCTAGGACATTTTATTTGCTTGCTTTCATCTTTATTTATATGAAAAGATGAAACATTCATAACTGAAATCAACTTTAGCAAGTAACATTCTACAATATTGGGCCATTTTAAAATCTTATCATAAGAGCTCTTATAACAGTCACTTATGAATTATGGTAATATTAAGAGTGCTGAAATGCTGCATTGTCTTTGCAAAACATTTTAATATACTGTAGTATTTTGAGCCACAAACAAGATTCCATAAAAAGAATTACCTTCATTTGACAAAAGTGGCCTAGAAGATGTACTAAAAAGTAAACCCAAATTATTTAAATTGGTTTACACCAGTGAATCTGAACAGGATTTCAGCTGCAAACTCATTCAGTCTTTAATACTAGATTACTTCAACATACTTAATAACTCTGTATTTTAAAACAGTATCAGCTAATAATATGTAATGCAGACTTTTCCATTAAAATTTAAAATTTTCTCAGAAGTCTTACTGAATTCAGTAGGACTTATTCTCAGGAAAGTATATACATTATATAGTGTACAGTACTGCAACCTTAATCTGGATGCAGTTCACAGCACCCACAGGAACATATCATATGACTTGACATACAGTGAAATCACATTTTATCTTATATTAAAGTATTTATAATTACTTGATACTCCTACAGATGAAAACAGAAAAACATTTCTAATATAGTTCTAAAAAGTAAGTTGTTGTTATCCTATTAAGATGTTTTAAAGCAAATTTTAAATATTTTAGAACACTTTCAAGATATATAATCAAAAGGCTATGTAATTAGTATCTGATTGTCTGTATATCCATATATAAATAAATGGTAAACAAATTCAGATTTATCCATTCTGTTTATAGTATGTATGAACTATATTGATCTCGGCTTCCTAGATTATGCAAACAAATTTGCCTAATGCTAACTCAATGACACTTAAATATTTGAGAGTTTAAATCAAATTCATTTATTTATTTATCACACTGATATCCCACCTTTTAATTTTATATTATATAACAAAGTTCTTCTATTGTTAAAATAATACAATGAATATAGTAAAATCAAACATCAGTATAAAGCAGGCAGTACAGAATGTGAAAGGATACTATAATAAAATCACTCCAGTTCATTAAAAACACCAACTATGTTAACTAGCAGCTACAGTGTAACCATGTTGACATTAGATAAACTTCTTGGAGAAGTGAATAATCTTATACAGGGAACAATGTTAGATCCAAGCACATTCCCATAAAAATATAGTTATCTTTTTAATAGTGTTTATATTGACATAAATGATTTTTTTTTTCACCACAGAAACATTTTTTTTCTACTACTGTTGTCAAAGGCAAAGGTGATTTTGGCAACCAAGCATCTTTTTTTCGGTTTTGACCAATAAGCCAGCTATATCCTTATCTAGAGAGAAATAACCATGTTTCAATAACCTCTGCTAATATGAGTCACCCCTTCCCCTGACATAGCCAAAAAAACCCTTTTTGTTGCTTTCAGTTTTCCCTCTAAGTCTAAATTTGTTTTAAGATGAAGAACTGAAGGATACCATTGCACTGAAGGATATAATTTGTTTAAAATAATAGAAAGAGAGGAGGAGTTGGACTATATGTTAATAATGTCCATTTCTGTTCAGAGATCCAAATGAATGAATTTCACAATCTTTTAGAGAGCATCTAGATTAAAATAAATGAAGAAACAAAAGTATTGCTGATTATAACTACTATTGCCCCACCAACCAAGGAAGAATGTGGATTGCAGATCTTTCAAAGGGGCATGAAGCCACAGAGGTGGGAGGCATTACATACCTAATACTTAGAGAGATTTAGTCTGTCAAGCATGATCCTTCCAGGAAATTCTATACTTATTTTGCTCTCAACTTTCTCCTTCAGAGGTGAGTAAGATCACTTATCTGTGACTTGATACTAATCATTAAGGAAAAACTTAGTTGAGGAAGTGCGGGTAGCAAGAAAATTGAGAGAATAAATATATAATTTCAGAATGGTTAATTTTAAAGTAAAGTAAGGCTACATTTATTTGCTATATTTGTTAACTACCTCAATTTTATGACTCTGAGCAACGTACAACAAATCAAAAGACAACAGGAAAAATAATACCAAATTCCTATACAACGTAGCACAAGATATGCAAATAAATGCAAACATACACTATGTGTATGTTTCATTCGCTACTTAATGAAACTGAGCTGAAACAGGAAAGTTTTAATAGGGGGGTATTGTCTTAATCTCTGAGAGAAGCCTGTTCCATAGTATCAGGGCAACCACAGTGAAAGCCTACTGTCTTGTCCAATCTTGATAAGCAAAATTCCATGCCAAGAGAAACTAATGGAAAAAGGAGGTCAAGATAGATGGAAGTTTCTGAAAGAGAGAGCAAAAGCACTATTGCAAACAATTCCAAAATTGAATTGAAAGACAGCAAAAGAAGCCAATGTGGATACTTGAAAAATGAATATTTGAAAATGTAACAAAACAAAACAAAAAACAGATACAGAGGGCAAGATCAGCAAGGAAGAGTACAGTCAGGTAGGAGAATTGTAGAGCTGATGTCAGGAAAGCAAAGGCTCAAAATGAGCTGAGGTACCAAAAGACACTAAAAATAACACAAAGGGCTTTTTAAGATAAGTTCAAAATAAAAGGGAAAGAAAATAAGTATACCAACTACCTAATTAAGACAAAAATTAACAAAAGAAAGCAGAGCTACTCAACTCCTATTTTGGGTCAGTCTTCTCCATCAAAAAATGGTATATTCTACCAGGAATAATTAAGAGCAAGATGAAGCAACATGATTGAAACTTGAGACTGACTGACACATTGTCAAGGAACATCTCTTTACTTTGAAAGAATTTGTATCTCCAGACTAGATAAATTGCTTCCTGGGATGCTAAAGAAACTAGCTGATGTCTGTCTGAATCATTATCTTTGTGAAATTCTACAGAACAGATAAAACACTAGATGACTATAAGAGAATAAATATTGCCTGTGTCTTCAAAAGGGGGAATCAAGCAAAGTACAGACCACTAAGTTTGACATCAGTACTTGGGAAGTTCATAGAACAGATCATAAAGAGATAAACATGTAAGCTCCTTAAAAACAATGCAACTACTGTATTACTGAAGCCAGCATGGATTTGTCAAAAATAAATTCTGTCAGATTAATCTTACCTATTTTTTTTAAGTAGGTAACTTTCTTAATAAATTGTAGGAATGCTTAAGATATAATATACTTTGACTTCAGCAAATTATTCAATATACTATCCTACAACATGCAGATTAGCAATCTAATTAAAATGTGGGCTGGATAATATGGCGACTCAAAAATTATACTTTAAGAATGTTTAAATCTCATCAAATCAGAGAAAGGTATCAAGTACGGCACCGCAAGAATAAATCTTGAATCCCCTATTCTTCAATATTTTTATTAATAATTTAGATGAAAAGGTAGTGGGAATGCTTATCAAATTTACCAATATAAAATTGAGTGAGACAGCTAATACCCTAGAAACAGAAAATTTAAAATAATGTTGAAAGGTTGGAGACATGGGCTGAAAATAATTTAACAGAGGTAAGATCCAACTTCTTCATCCCGCCTCCCCCCCCCAAATCAAATGTACAGGTACAGGATGGGCAATACCTAGTCTAGTTATAGTACTTGAGAAGAGTTTCTTGGAAGACTAGTTGATTACAAACTGAATATAAGAACAGTGATAAGGCTGCATCAACATAAATATAACTTCCAAATCATGGCAAATTATCATTCTACTCTATTCTGCTTTGGTCAGGTCACACCACTTGTGGGCACTGCACTTTTAGAAGAATTCAAAGAAACTGGAACAGGTTCAGAGGCTGGCAAAGAAGATATGAGAAGACTAGGAAAAACAACTGAAGCAGCTGAGCGTGTTAAGTTTTGAGAGAAGACAATTGAGAGCAGATACAACAGCACTTCTCAAACACCTGAAAGGATGTCACAGAAGAGCAAAACCTATTCTTCCTCGTGATACAGAATAATGGGTTTAAATTACAGGAGGGCAAATTCCAATGGAATGTTGTGGGGGGGGGGAGACTCCAAACAGAAAAAGCAGTATGACAGTGGTCTGTCTTCATTAGAGGTGTTCAAATCAAGGCTAGGCAAAAGAGGAGGTTGGATCCAGTGGCCCCTTCCAGACTTGTGAATTCAATTTGCTTGAAAGCCCACAGCAGGACCATTCTACACCAGTGCTTCTTAGATACATTAAACTTCACCTGTAAACAATGACTGGCTTAAAAACGAATCTTTTTAAGTTAACAAAGGAATACTTCATACATTACAATGATCAGATTATCAAAATGCAATATACATATTCCCCAAACCTCTTGGAATTTGCAGAAAGTGACTGTAAAAAGGTGGAGCTGTGCCGCTGAGTTCAGCAGGGCTTAGGTAAAATATGTACTGGATCTCCGTCTTAAGTAACAATCGTTAAAGACCTTCGTGCTTGCATGCGTAGGCGGTGTAAAAAAAACAGGTGACGTTGTTATTCATTGCCTCTGTATCAGGAGTGGGGAACCTGGCCTGAAACACTCCAGTTCCGTCAGCCGCAGCTAATGACGAACCGTCAGAGCCCATGGCGTCGTACTCCAACAACGCCTGAAGAGCTACTAACTCCACATCGCTACTCCAGGAAGATGCTCCCAGAGCCAAAGGCTCAGCATCTCCCCATCATTCTGATGACTCGGCTTTACCACCATTCATGGTCACACCCTACGCCGCGCACGCGCACCTATTAAACTCTCTCTTTACGCCACGTTCCTTCCATTTTACGGCTGGTTGCCAAGCAGAAACGGAAAGCCAGCTTGACAACGTTTTTCAAGTTGCGCGCTCTTGCTAACGGCGCCCGTTTATGACGTCTACAAAACACAACGGGTAAGAGGAGGACGCAACCTTTTGAAGACGGGGCGAACCGGCAGCTGCTATGAAAGAAACACCACTCTCTAATTGTGAGAAGCGGTTCTTGCTCCGGGCTATCGAGGAGAGGAAGGTGAGGGAGGACGGGTGATAATATCACGTGCGCTTCAAACCCGCGTGCGCGGAGGCGTCCGTGGGATGTACGGATATTTGTGTGCGCATGTGCGTGGTGGAAGCGAGAGAGCGGCGTGCAGGAGGGAAGATCAGCCGCCTTTTGCCATCCACTTTTTTTAAAAAAATGGAGGACTTTTGTTGAGGTTGATGTGGTAGTAGTTTCAAGCGTTTTCTGTGGAAGGCTTTAGAGTTACAGTCCTCTGAGCTGGACTGTCATGAGGGATCCTGGTATTCGGTCACCTGAAGAGTCTTTCCTGGGGCAGACATTCCAGGGGACTAGCCCTGGATACTCTCAGCTCATCACGGTGTAACCTTCGGATTATTTTAACTCTGATAGGTAGTATTTATACGTCCTTAATATAAGCTAAATTAGCAATGAGCAAAAGTCAGCATCAACATATGGAGTATGAAGTTGTCCTGTTCATTTCTGCCTGTCTTTTTCTCTGAAGTCTCAGAAACGCTTTAAAAAGTGGCACCATACAGTTAGAGTGAGCTGAAGTATTCAAGATCCCTCCACAAAATTTTGACTCTGCACTCTTGGATTTGTGCAGTCTTTTCTCTGTTAGCTCATTCTTACTGTTAATTTTTTGCTTTAATGACCCTATTGTTTGATGTTTATAGCGTCTGGATGGGCGACAGTGCTATGACTACAGAAACCTCCGCATTTCCTTTGGTGTTGACTATGGCTGCTGTATTGTGGAGCTTGGAAAAACTAGGTATCCAGTAGTCTATAATTCTCTGTATTCTATTTAATAGAGTCTGCTTTTCAGGATAAAAATCTTTACAAAGCAAATTTTAATGTAATATAAATTACAAGATGTAATGAAACTGTACAGAGGGTTCAATTCATCAGTCAGTGAAATAACAAAAGATACAACAAATAAAATAGCAACAGCAGATGGCATCTTAGTTAAAAGCATATTCTTTAAAATTAACAGAAAGCTGACTGAAATAAATTCATTCTTAAACCCCTTGTAATGATTATCAAGAAAGTGCCATATTTGTTTCCCAGAAGATCAAATTCCACACTTGTTGGATAGCAAAGAAAAAGTTTGTCCCTGGAAAGAATTCCACACTTGTTGGATATCAAAGAAAAAGTTTGTCCCTTGAAAGAATCCCTATCTGAAAGTTTGGAATATAATATGAAGTGAAGAAGATAAGCTGTTGCTTTGATTTGTATCAAACAGCTATTCCACACCTGCCTTATCTTCTATTTGATAGGAAGTATAAAGGTATTATGCCAGTTTATTACTTTCAGCTAGGTATCCAGTGAAGTAATTTCCAGATAAGTTTCACTTCTGTGTTAACAGTGTAGAATTTTAAAATACCTCCTTGCCAGTTTGTCTATTAACTAGTAAGTGACTAAGATTTTATTCTAAAAACCTATGTCTTCTTTTTGCAGAGTTCTTGGGCAAGTGTCATGTGAACTTGTCTCCCCAAAGCCAAATCGTGCAACAGAAGGCATACTTTTCTTTAATCTAGAGCTGTCACCCATGGCATCACCAGCTTTTGAACCTGGAAGGTATGTGTTGCCCCCCACCTGCAGTTACCAAAGGAAGGTTCAGGTAAAACATTTCTGGTTTGCTATATGTGAGTAAATGGAAGTGGTGGTGTTCTTTATTTAATAGAACAGAGATAAAAAATAACATAAAATAAAAAATAATCACCAAAAGAGAAGAGAAAGAAACAATGCAGTAAAAATAACATAAATTGTATATGTAAGGGCTTATAATGCATATATGAAACTTTACCTAACAGTTTCAATAAAAGATAGCTATGCTTCATTGTAATTGGTGGTATATAATCTATATTTATATGCAACTCACTCATAAATCACAAGTAATATCAGGCCAGTTAAAGGGTAATTGGGGCCATAAATTTGCCTTTCCAATGTTGAAGAGCTAATATTTTGGCAATAATCAGGGCATGGAGAATCCATTTCATTTGTCAATCTGTCAGTTTCCATACAATAATTTAAAAGAATGTGTGTATCTGAAAATATTAAACTTTATCCCAAAGTTTATGTCCCAAATTAATATATAGAAGTACTTCTTCCCAGAACATAATAACCTTAGGATTGTGCAAAAACATGTATTTTAATGACGTGTTATTCTGGTTGCATTTCCAGCAATACTTCTTTTCTGTACAAACACAATGGGGTCCAATACTCTAAAATATTACTGTAATCTGAGATCTGGTAAAGTTTTTGGTATTAAAATTAAAATATTTTCACATTGTTGAGATAAGATGGGGCTTTCCGGTTCCTTTTTCCATTTAGTCTTTAACATTTGCATATCAGATTGATTTCTTGATAATAAATATAAAAGGCTGACTGTGGACTTTTTTGTTCCATAGGCTTTAGTAATCCTTTCTAATAACTTAGATGTTTCTGAGACTAAAAATGCAGCTGATCCAAATGTACATATCAGTGAATGTTGTAATTGTAAATATTGCCAATGGTGGCAACTGACAAATGGTATTTATTTTTTAATATAGAAAATGATAAAAACTCATTATTATCCACTAGTTGATATAACGTAAAGATCCCAGCATCCATCCAGATCTTCCACAAAACCATTTTTAATTAATTTTGAGATTGATTTACTCCGTAATATCAATATAGTATGAGAAAAAAGATCAAAATGCATTTTTCTGGGAATAATACACCAGTTTTTGAATTTGCATAATATTAAGAGCTGTAGCAAATGTATTATATTTTGAACCCAAACAGTCAACTAACTAAAGGTGTTAAATATAAATATTCCAAAAGACACCAGGAAGGAGAATTTGCACTAAGATGTTCAGAATTTGGTACTACTGAAAAGGTAAAACCAGATGCAAAATGCAAATGTCAAGATTTGGAAAACCCAAACGCCCATCTTTATCTGACAGTAGCCTCTTTTTCAAAGGTATGTTTGGAACTCAAGAAACTCCTATAAATTTAAAAAACAATGTACTGAGTTTTTGAAAATATTTTCTGGATATGCAAATTGATTGTTTTAACTCTAGGCAATCTGAACTGCTTGTAAAACTGAATCGGCTGTTAGAAAGATGCCTGAGGAACTCCAAGTGTGTAGATACTGAATCTCTTTGTGTTGTTGCTGGTGAAAAGGTATGTAGTTACATGAATTCCAGACCGTAAACACTGGAAAATCTAATTACTTTTTTTTTAGAATTCATTTATATTAAAGTGAACTATAATTGCATCCTTTTGTATATATTGGTTATGAGGTTTTCCAAACTAGAAAATCTAATTATACTCTGATAGTTTTACATACAGTAGCAAGCCATGTTTTAGATTTTCCAACTCCCTTCTCTTTCATAAGTTTTCACTTATGAATTTGCAATCTTTATATCACTTTGCATATAAATGCCATAATAAATGGTATTTATATGGGGCTATTTTTTGTTATTTTTGTTATTTTTGACATTGGTTGTTTTTAATTGTTGTTACACTGTTTTATTGTGAGCCAGAGTCATGTATATGAGATGGGTGGCCTATAAATTTACTAAATAAATAAGTGATAGATGAAAAACATTTACCAGGAAAGTCTTTAATTTTAGTAGCTCAATCCTGTGTGTAAATTTATATTGGAGTAATTCCAACATAAGGTAATAGTCTTGCTGAAAATTTTCAGAAGTATTTATGATGTTTGGCAAAATAAATTTAGATTATATTTGAACATTAAAAGCAAGCTATTGCTGTGATAAGTATTTTGATAGTAAAATATTGTCTGTGGAATTGTAAATAAATCAAATTGTTTCTTTCTTCTGAGGTGTGGCAAATTCGTGTGGACCTGCATGTGCTGAATCATAATGGAAACATTATTGATGCTGCAAGTATAGCAGCAATAGTGGCATTATGCCACTTTCGGAGGCCTGATGTGTCGGTGCAGGGAGAAGAAGTAACACTGGTAATTGTCTTCTGAAGTGGGAATTTAAAATTTGGAGCTGACCTCAGTCTTGCATGTTTCGCTTTCTCTAAAACTGGACGAGAATGTTCTGTAAATGTGTACTAAATTTAAAAGCAATTTAGATTTTCTAAATACTAAGATATACTGCATTATTTTCCTTCAGAACTTAGGAATTATATCAGTCAAATCAAGGTCTAGTATTTTTTATAAGGGGTCACTAGTAATTGGTAGAATTATTTAAAATGTGATGTGCTGCAAATTTCACTCATATTTGGTCCATTTATGCTGTATATGTGCCATTGATCTGTGATTTATAATATTGGTATGTTACACTTGGTTATACATGAAAGAGCAGGGATCAAAGCAAGATGCCTATATATGTTCAGATAGTAAGCATTTTTTAGTTCCAACATAAGACTTTTACTGGAAAATCATATATGAATATAACTACAAAATCTAAATTATTTAATATGTTGTAGGTGATGTTCTTTTCAATTTATTGAAAGGTTCAAGTCCTGTTACAATAATGAATCAGTATAGCCCCTTGCTTTGTTTTAGCAAGCAAACATGTATTTAATATTTAGACATGGATTATCCATATTGTTTATGTATGTATATTTGTGCATGCAAATAGCTAAGTAAAACACTGTTGTATTGGATTCTTTAGTATACACCTGAAGAACGGGATCCTGTCCCTCTGAGTATCCACCACATGCCTATTTGTGTAAGCTTTGCTTTTTTCCAGCAAGGGTAAGTTAACATTACTTTTAGTTTTCTACTATTATTGGATTTCTGATATGTACATCAGAGTAACTGCAGAAGGTTCTTTAAAGCGTGATAGTATGCAAACCTGATGTCTTTCTCATTACTGATATGAGCCGTCTTTTAAAGAAAAGTTAGAAAACTACAATGAATAATATTGAAAGGTCAGCATTTCACAGTTTAAAGTTGGTAAATTTGGTTATCATTTCTGTTATTTTTATTTTATTAAATTTTTAAACCACCTGACCCCAGTGACTCTGGGTGGTTCACAGATAAAAACACAGAGAAAATAAAATAATAACAGATAATACACAACAATAAAATAACATGTAATGGGCAGAAGGAATAACCATGAGGAATAGGAGGAAGAGCTGCTACCAAAATGGTCAGATAAAAGAAAGCTGAGTCTGGGCCAGAACTGTAACCTGAAAAACCATCTCAGACAAGACCTTTCCTAGTTTTTACAATGATAAAGGGAGGGAAGGTGGGAAGCGCATTCAAACTAGCAAGATTCTCTTACAGTAGCAATATAATAAAAGTTGTATTAGCCTGCATGACTTTGGTTTCCTAGTCTGGTCTACTTTGAAGGGCTTACATAATAACAGGTAAAACAACAAAAGATGGCACAAACTGAACAACAACCAAAGCAAACCCACATTACCCAAAAGGGGGCTTCAGTCACCCTCACCAAAGGCCTAGGGGAAGAGCCAGGTCTTCAAGGTTCTCTAGAAACCCAGCAGGGTGAGGGCCATCCAGATCTAAGACAGAACCTCATTCCAGAGGGCAAGCACTGCAGCAGATAAGACATGCTTCCAGGGTCCCAATAGATGGCATTGTTTAATTGAAGGAACCCAGAGTGCACCAACCCTTTGAAATGCATAAAATTAAAGCCACTTTTGAGAATATAGCTAAGTACTGCTTTGGTCTACTAGGTTATTTCATTTACTAGTCTATTTTCTATTTTGATATAAAATCTTACGGCTTGTTCTAAAATGGTTTCAGGACTTATTTACTAGTGGATCCCAGTGAACAGGAGGAACGTGTAATGGATGGCCTCCTTGTAATAGCCATGAATAAACACCGTGAAATCTGTACCATTCAATCCAGTGGTGGAATTATGCTGCTAAAAGAACAGGTAATATGGAAGCTTTTAAAATTGGAGTGTTACCCAGTGACACTTCTTTTATAAGGAGAATCTGTGCCCCACAATTGGTTAATTCCTTCTTTTCCTATAATAAACATTGGGTTTTAAATCCATTCTGAATTGGACAAGAAATTTAAAATTAGTGAGTTGGATTCAGATTACACTTAATAGAATTCTCAGTGTGAAAGAAGGTAGCTAGGAATCATTTTTTTCTCCTCCTGTCCATTCTTTACTTCACATACTATTCTAGAAGATCTTATCATCTGGAAATGCAGTGGAGAAGAGCTAGCAGTTGCAGTTAAAAAGAGAAATGCAAAATATTGCAGCTCTATCTCTTTCCTTCACCAGGAGGCCTTTGATGGATTCCAAGATCTTTTGTGACCAAAAGGTCTTCTGTTTGCAGATAGACAAGTCTATTTCTCTCCTACTGTATAGTTATTTGTGTGAAATTATGTATGAAACTTTCTGTGAGAAGGTTGTTTCAAGCATGTTGGAACTGTTTTGAGCTTGGAATAGCTGTTTTGAGCTTGGAACACTTTTAAAATGCTTGAAACAACCTGTTTCACACTCAGTGTGGGACATTCCACGAGGTTTTGCACTGGAAATGGTTGGCAACAGATAGTTTTGTGCACCATACTAGGAGCCTGTGTGAAGGTGGACCTTGTTTATTTGTTCTGCTGACTGTCTTGAATGAGAGGAGCTTACCTGTTTTAAGAATTAAAGAAAGTAGACAAATAATATAGATGAATAAGATTTGCAGAGTTTTTCCATAACATTTTATGGAAAAAGTGGACTGTTATGGATATTAATTGGCTAATGAAAATATTGCAGATAGACCTACTAAAAGTAAAAGAAAAAGTCTCCAATAGAAAACTATTTCATTAATAAAAATGCTGTTGAAGCATCCTGAGTGTGCCAATGTACTACAAGTAGCTCCTGGCTGGTAGACAACAGATCATCTGCCCCCAATCCTCCCAGTGCCTTTAGTTCAGAATTGCAAGTAGCTTAGAATAGAGGCTGATAGAAATTCTAGGGAGAGCTAGTCCCCTGGAGAAAAGCAATGCTCAGTGAAAACGGAGGCCAGTGTTCTGGGTTTTCATAGAGGTAAATTCTTTTGAATCTGTGATAAACAGCCAAGCTGTTTATCACAATATGCATTTTGTATGACTAATTATTTCTGGTAGTTTTGTAGTAGTGTGAAATGGCCCTTCACACACTTGGGGGCCCGGGCACAAAACCAGGTCTTCAAGGCCTTCCGAAAAGCCAAAAAGGTATTAACTGGATTTGTTCATCCTCTCAGGGGTGGTTTCATTTGGATTCTTGCCCTGAGCAGGAGGCTTAATCTGAAGGCCTATATGGCCCCTTCTAACTCTTTAATTCTATGATTCTGTATAAAGAATAAAATTAATCCAGTTTAGTTAAGCATAATAAATTGTATACTTCACAGTTCTGTCTATGACAAACGTCAGTTTATTATTCTTTAATTAAACTTCATGTTAAATGTTGAAGGCTTAAATTTTGGTAGATGAAAAGGAGAATAAATCCTAAAAAATAATAATGCAGGGTCATCTGACCATGGTCTGAATTCCTATTATCCTCATTCTGTCCTGATTTGTGAATTGCTCTTCAGTGTGGGTTCCAAGAACTTTCGATTACCCACTAGCAAAACTCATTGGAGAAAATACATTCTGTGATGAAATATTTTAAACTTGCATTATGATTTTCCACAGGTTTTGAGATGCAGCAAAATAACAGGAGTCAAAGTAGCAGAAATCACTGAGCTAATTCAAAAAGCTTTGGAAAATGATCAAAAAGTTAGGTGAGTTTTTCTTAATGCTGCCGACTAATGCCTTTTAATGTGCTCGATTATAAATTGATACATTCATGTTTTGTATAATGCTTACCTGGTAGATTGCAACACAAAACTTGAATTGAATCAATACTATGGAGTCCTTGGTGCTCTCTGAGCTTGGTTGTTTGCTTGCTGATATTTCATTACCCAACTTGGCATTGATAATGTTACCAAGTTGGGTAATGAAAAGTGTGCAAGCAAACAACCAGGCTCAGGGAGCACCAAGGCACAGTTTAACCCTGAGCTACATATATTCTCTTCTACTTGAATCAATACTATTTATCAAGACTATTACAAATACGAATTTATTTCACAGTGAAAAAATTAAATAAGCTTATGAAGAAAACAATAAGAAAATAAGGGGAGCTTCATAAAATTCTGTTTTATGGAGCTGGGAGGAAAAGAGAGAGGGTGTTCTATTCCACTGTAGAGATTGTTACAAGTCTTTTAGTCCTACCTGTTGGAGTATTTGGTAGGAATAGCCCATATTTCTGGATACCCTCCTCCACTGTTTTTTTTTTTTAAGTTTTGAATAAATGTGCTATGTTCCCATGAATTCCAGAAAATTATATAAAAATTTCTAGGTCTTCAAGACAAGGAGGAACAGTGGGTCTCTTGACATGATTTTTGGTTTTTCTTAAGCTCCCTACTCTGCCTAATTTTTAAAGTCAAAAACAAAAACCCCCAAATTGAAGGCACACTGCGAAGCACAGGCCTTAAGAATTAACTATTTCCCACAATACTTCTGGGACCATATCCCAGAGGGATTCTGAAGGGGGAAAAATGGTGAGTGACACTCCTGTACATAGTTTGGCTTCTGATAGTCTGCCTTGTGAGTGGCCACATCCATAATGGCAACCATTTTGTGAGAGTGATTGTAATATGCTGCCAAAATTTCAAATTATATACACTGACAGAAAAAGTTTGGGGATCCCTGATTGAGAGAGAGAAGGAAAAGAGTCTTGCTTTTATGTATATTTTGATGGCTATGTTAGTCTCATTGACATTGCCATTTCATAGTAATTGCTTACTCTGTTGCCAGATCACCATGGTTTTCATTGTTTTATTCTGCTATCACATATGTAGTTGAATGTTTATTAACTTGATGTTTTTTAAATTGAAACAGTTCAGCATGCTAATTGAAACAATTCTAATGATTATTTCTGTGAGATTATTATCTTGCCTGGGGATAATGATGCTAGATATTTGGAATGTACTTCAGTGAAACTGTACTTTGAGAATAGTCTTTTAAATGAAGCCTAAGCAGAAATCCTAGGTCTTTCAATGCAAGATTTAGATCCTTTTCCCTTCACTGTCTCATCCCCGTCCTAAACTTATATGTCAGTAAGAAGAGCTAGTAGTATAATCTTTGTTGTGAATAGGCTGAGAACACATCAGTTTAGTGTCTTGTATTGAGTCGAGGCATTTTAAACATACATTGACTTTAATTATCTAGTAACTTTGAGACATTGGGGGGAAAATAAAGTGGAATATAATTATGTTAACGATTAAGTATTCAGAAATAAATAAAGTAACTTTTAGTTCTTAGTCTGTGTTTTAATACAAATGTGAACTTCTAAAGAAATTCTTTTCTTTTAATAGGAAAGAAGGTGGAAAATTTGGATTTGCAGAATCTATTCCTAATGAAAGAATAACTGCCTTTAAAATAGAACAAGCCCCAGTCAATACTAATGATGTACAGGAGCAAGCTGAAGAAATAATTGCCAAGGCATTTCCTCCTCCAGAAGTGTATCTTTTGTTGCATCATAATAGTAAATTAGATGGTTGGGCTTCTATGCTGAGGATCATCTTAATTTCTTCAGAAAAATATTTATTGCTTCAGTATTCAAAATAGAGAAAAAAAGAAAAGAAATTAAGAAAGGAAACAACAAAAACATTGTGTGTAAAAAAATAATTCAGACTGATTGTTAATTTCATCATTAAACCTTGATCACACCACCTAATATTGATCAGCTTTCCATTATATTGATAGAAAGCCAGTTCACAAAGAGAATACAAACACATATTAATGATCCAAGATTTTAAATCTTGCCCTGTCTCTCCAATATTGAAGAGTAATCTTTTCGCTGCCAACCATGTCAGTAAATCCATAATTCTTCATCAGTGATATCTTCCAAGGTTTTGGTATATAATTCAAGAATACATTCACATTTTTAATCCTTTTTGATCTTCATAACACTGTATTAACAAAAGTTAAGTACATTAAACTAAACTGAGGAAATCGTTGAATGAGCCAATATCATATGATTAAATGTCCTTTCACCGAGTTTATACTTCTAGCATAATGAAATTGGAAGAAAACCCCTTTTAAACATCCTCTGAGATATCCAGTAAACATGAAAGATAAAAGATTTTGTTAAATTAGTCACATTTTAAGATAATGAGAAATATAATATTCCCTAAGACCATTAGCCATTGATTTGTTAATATGGGATATTCCAACTCTCTATTCTAGAGTACATTATACATATACACTTAGAATCATCCCACATTCTACTACTGATAATATTTCTGGAGTTTTGGACTCTACTAATGGACCCAGAGCATATTGCAAAATTAAGAAGTGTTTTAATTGAATATACTGCCATTTATTGCCACAGTCATAACAGACTGGGGAGGTCTATAAATAGATTTAAGGACTATATGAGATAGTTACGCTATGTACATACATTATGCCATGTAGGAATCCAGGACATGTCTATGCAAAATGAAAATATGGTGGAGCTGGAGTTTTATATCCTTAACCATTCACATAATGGTTTTGGAGCGAGATCTATGCCAGTAGTTAATCTGTGGTAACTACTTATGTGACATTTAGGTTTGCAGAAAAATCCCAAAATCCAGCATACCTTCAGGTCTGTTTTTTGCCAGCAGATATCAGCAATAAAACTACATTTTGTTTGTTTGTTGATCACCTTAGTGATTTGGGGATAGTATTTTTCTGAGTAGCATTTGCTAGAAAAAGACTGTTCCTATGCAATTACTACTTTCACAGATACCGTATGTCAACTGATCAGTAAGTCACACACTATATTCTTTTGTTACCATATATAGGTGAGTAACACCTATGTCTCTCTCGCTCTCTCAGAAAGTTATTGTGTATCCTCCCTTCCCCCAAAAGAATTATGTGGCATATTTGCAACAAGCTTATTTCTCCAAAAATAGTGCAGAATATGAGGACCATTCTTTGTTTACCATCATATTACAATACAATTTGGAAAACAGCTGGTTTTTCCTTAATGAACTTAGCTTGTCCAAGCCAGTATTATGGGCATCTGGTACAGCCCAGATTGGAGAAGGACTTCAGAACACATGGGCAGATTTTGAGGAATCTGAAATGGAAGAGGAAGAAGAGGAAGATGGCCATGATGAATCTCTAACAGTAGAAGACCAAAATATAGAAATGGGAGATGTTCATATTGGAGCCAAAAATCAAAAAGGTTGGAATCCTTTTTTTTAAAAAAATGTGAAATAGGAAATTGCACTCAAGTTGGAAGTTATTTTTGTAGGTCTGTTTTTATTGTATAATTCTAGACACTATATGATGAAAAGGGACAGTTTTGAAAAGTTTCAGCAGACAAGATGCTTTTAGTTTAAAATTCTTTCTGGCCTTCTATATAGTTATCAGTGAACATTTTAAAAACTGCTCTCGGTACCCTCCAGGTTTCTGCAATTAGCTGTCGATGGTTACAGTGCAGGAGTGTCACATTAGGGAATTTGTTAACATGAGAGAGGATGCTTCATTGGATGTGTGTCCACACTTTCAACATAGAAATTAAACTTTCTAAGAATGGAGTAGAATAGTTTTGTCAGTAACATGTTGCTGTGAAAAGATATCAATAGCAAAGTGTTGCATGTGCAGTAATCTTTTCTGACAAAACAGGTGCAGCATTTTATTTTATTAAAATAATGAAACTAACTGATTAATGGGGGAGCAGGTTATCTGTTCTTCACAAACATATTTTGAATCCCAGATTACATAACTCTTGACAATGTCATTTGTGTAATTAATTGGTGTGCAACATTAGTCCATTCCATGTGAAGCCTGTTGTATTGGTCTGGTGAAATGAAACTTTGCTATAACATGATTATAAACTTTGTTGCTAATATAAAAACAAGCAGCTGCTGTGGCTTGAAATGCTGTTCCATAGTTTCCTCTCACCACAGTTCCTATGCATAAAACATTTTCTATCTGGTCAATAACTGCTAGAAATGTATAAATGTTTTCCACAGCATATGAAAATATGTTTCAGAATCTGCTCAGGGAAGATGTTGCTGTTAGGTTTGGTCTGAGTCAGATTTACATCTAATTGATTATGTATCAAGTTGATGTCGACCTTTAGTGACCACATAGATTTTTCTCCATGAGAGATTTACATGCTGTAGGATTTAAAGCAATTCCTGAAAATAATATACCAAGTAATACTTTTTTTCTGTCTTGAAGAAGAGGCAATCGTGTTATCTGACAGTGAAGAGGATGTTGTTATTCTGGAACCTGAAATGACACCAAAGAACAGGTAATCTCTGGGGCATTTTCTGTTTTACAAAAAGGTGGCAGAGGGAATTCAGCTAGGGCTCTGCAAAGGGAATGTTCCAGAATCTCCCAAATGTTGCATTTTTCTCCTAGAATGTGTTGATCAAGCCACTCTGATTGGTTCGTTTTCTTGAAATAATTATTCTAATATAGGTAGTTCAATGTTCAGCTCATGGTCTGGACCCAAAATGGCTTTTGATTAAAGTTCTGCAGAGAACTGTAAAACTATGGTTATGATCCAGAGATCTTTTTTGCTGCCAGGTAAAACACCTGGCACCTTGCAGATATCTTAAAGGCTTCATTTCTTTTGGTTACTGGCCAAACAAATAAGAACAGGAATCTCTTCCAAAGAGTAGAAGCTGCTACTGTTTACCTTATTCATACATAAAGATGTGATAGACCAGAAAACATCAGAAAAATGGGGGAAAAAAATCTCTTTTTCTGATGCTTTTTATTTTTTCCTGAAAATTAGGAAAAAAGGATAATGGAATAATTCATAATATTTTGTATTAAGTTATAAAATGGTTAGATATGAAAGAAATGGGTTGGTTTGGAAATCTCATCACAAACCAAAAAACAAATGAAAATATACAGGTTGTCTCTATATAGGCAAACCTTCATTTATAGTTCATCAAAGTTATTTTAAAAAGATCAAAAGTGGAAGTTCTAGAGAAAAATACTTGTTTCAGAAAATGAGACTAGCTAGAATATATATTTTAACACAAACAAAATGTTCTAAGTCTTAGTTCCTTTTCCAAGTTTATTTCTAAAAATGTGTCTATTTGATATATTAGCGGGCAAAATGCAGTAGTCCATTTCTTGGTATTGATGGGAGGTGTCTGTTAAAGCAGAACATCCATTAAATCAAGGGTTTACTCTCACCAAGATTCCCGATCAACAGTTCCCATTGCTCTTTTATCTTACTGCTTTACCAGCCCCGCAACCTTCCTAGCATCTTCCCTCCCCTACCAGTTATCTATCATGGCATATCCTTATTCAGCAGATGTAGTCTGTTAATTTCAAAGTCTGCTAAGCCAAGGTCTATTAAATCATGTTTCCTACAATGTTGATGATTTTTCAGTAATAACTTTCTGCCTGCCTGCTTTTCCTAGAGGCAGTTGGCTAAATGCCTCCATTTTAATATACATACCAAATCTTTATATGAAAACCAAAGAAAATATTTTATGTGCATATATGTCCATTGCTTCAAGGTTGTTGAAAAGTTACATCTCTGCCCCTTGATTTTGACATGAAATTTCATGATGGAGAAAATGCATACATTTAATCGTATATACACACACATATACATCCTCTTGTTTAGTGACTGCAATCCATTCCTTAAATTGGAAGCAGAATGGTTGCTAAGTGTGACAGAGACATGCTGCAAAGATCACTGGTTGCTGCCATCTCATTCAGATAAAGTCATTTCATACAGTGTCCTGTGCCTGACCTGTCTTCCACTGCCTTTTTTTACCCCCTTGCAAGGTGGAGATACTGCTTAAACAAGCTCTTTCTTCTCCACAGCAGTTTCCTAAAAAGTGCTAACCACAGGTTAATAAGCTCAGCTCGATGACTTTAATTTGTTGATTAGAACCCTCCAGCAGGCTAGCACTGCTACCAAAAACTGACCAGACCTTTATTATTACTGTCATATTTGCAAACGGTCACTAAACAAGTGGCTGTGTGTGTGAGAGAGATTTTGGTGGCATTTCAAAGAAATCACGCAACGTGAATAATTTTGTGCTTGTTAAAGTTTCAGCATACTTATCTAAGTGTAAATTTTTGGACTAAGAATCTAGTTTCTAAATCTTGATCCTATTGTTAAAATACTGCTTTGCACTGCTGGATTTATGCTTTGTACTATGCATAAAATGGTTAAGTAGGACAAAAAATAGCAAAATATACACAGCAATCCATTACCCACATTATTGGAGCTGACTTTACAGGTAAATGTGCCTAGAGCACACACACACACAATTGCAACCTTGTATTACTCTATTTTTATGAACTTGAATGTATCAGTAGATATACTTGCTTTACTTGATTTCCACAGAACAAAGCAGAAATCAGAAACCACAAAGAAAAGCCCAGCTGGCAAAAAGAAGAAAAAACGAATAGTTTGTTAAAAGTAATGAATCTTATTTTTTTGAGTTATGTTAAACTTTTCCTGCTTAAAAGAAACACCATTTGTATTATGCAACTCTTAGGAGTATATAACTTTGTATATATTAATAATTTTCTAATAAACTTTATAATGCTGAGCTACTTAAGATTTTTGCAAATTATTTTATAATTGTTGCTCTTGGTCAAGTGAAACTATCAAAAAAATTCTTAAGTTTGGAACACTCCAAACATTTTGCTGCAGGACATGCTGCTAGAGAGGACATCACCTAGTGAAAAAAATCCTATTTTTTATCTTTATCTTCCTCCCCTCTCCATTCTTTCAATCAGCTGACATCTAAGACTTTTAATTATCACAGTATTTCATCTGGTGAAAAAATAATTTGGGGAAGATTTCAGATTTATGGTTAAGGAAACAGACACGTCAGCATTCAGTCTTTTTTTAGAACTTGAGATAAGGAAAAATTATGTATGTAACTATTTTACCATTAAAATATATTGATGTTCACTATAATGAAAACCTAAGCTACTTTAAAGATAGGAACCATGATAACTTACTAAAAATTTCCTGGAACTAGGGGATAATAAATAAGAAAAATTAGCATTAGCCATTCTTTCTATAGTAATAAGCAGAACTGGGTAATGTTTTCTTTGAGCCAGTTCTTTGGTAGAACTTCTTAATGAACTAGATTGACCAGATATGCCCTTTTGGCTGCTTGACCATCTAGTTCCTTTTCCTTAAAGTAAGAATTCTGTTTGTTGTATTTGACCCTTCCCTTGACTGCTATGTTTTGTCTGATAATTTATGAGATAAACACAAAGATGTTTCAAAGTACAAAGGCAGCAGACTAAAAACAAAATTTCAGTACACAAAATATATTTTATAAGTCAAGTTACTGTTGAGATCCTTTTAGAGGATTTTATTTACCAGCTTCTAGATGGTTACACTTAGGTCTTTCCATGCATTTATTTACTGGGAGCACATATCAAACATTAGTTTATAGGAATTTAATCCTTCTCAAATATGAATATAAAAGTTAACCCTTACAACATAGAAAACCTGGTATTTGCCCAATACACCCACTACTTCAATCCTGTATTAGAACTTCAAGATTATACCAAGAGTAGATGTGAAAAGGTATTATCCTAAGGATCCTAACCACCTGAAGCCAGGATGCTCCTCCAGCAACTTAGCTGAAGTTGCCATGCAGCAGTAGGGACTCTGCATCACTTTGCTGATTGCATGGCTGTTTCATGTGATGGTCAGGAAATTGGCTTGCTCAGTTGCAGATACATGAAGTTAGCCTGTTTCATGACCTTCGTTAGCCGAAGGCAGGATTTTAATTTAATTACTTTTTTTTTACTGGAGTCTCTTCCTTTACATTCCAGACTCACTGGTTTGAATAAAAGCTATTAATGCAGTGGTTATAAAGCTACTTTAGTAGCGTATTTCAAAAAATCACTATCCTTAATAGCTGATACAGCCTTCAAGTAGAGTGGGGGTCTTTGTTGTTAGCAAAAAGTGTCACAGCAGCAACTTTTTCAAATTCAGCTACTGGGCACTTGTTGACTATTTCAGATATACTGTTGTAACTTTATTATATGCAGACATTCCACTGAACTATCTTGATTTGCAATTTTAGAGTCAGAATCCTCACACTGTTCATACTGTTTTAAAAAGGTTGAACAGTGCCAGTCAGCAGTTATACCTGCATGGTTTAAGTTTTTTTTCAACACAGCTTTAAAGGAGCGCCATCTAAGCACATAGAACAAGATTGCATGTACAAAAGTTTACATTAAAACATTATAAAAAGTATAAAACCTCATAATTAGCTATGGTAATATACCAGATTGATTGAAGTCTAAATACAAATTTAAAACTGTACATTTGCAATGGACAATATATAGGTTTGAAATCTCACGTAGATTGTTATAATAAATCTAGTGTCTCTGGTGGGTCAATGAGTGACACCGCATGATATCTGAAAAAGATAAAAGTGACATCAATATTATTTCTGCTGTCTAGCACAGTATTTATGTTTGTCTATGTACAAATTACTGTAACATTCCCCAGTAGTTGTTTCAATTACAGAGTAAAAAACATCTGCAGTGAAGGGTCAGACTTACTTTACAGTCTTGTATTTCTCTCTGATAGACTGTTGTGTATGCTGTGCTGCTCTGCAGTAGGTCTTGTGGAGGTCTAGGAGACAAGGCTTAATGCTTTCAATTGTATATCCCGTCATTTTAGCAAGAGAATCCGTCTGTGAAGAAAGTCAAATGTTTAAAACTTCATGGCTATTATTTTGATGTTCAGTCATTTCAGTTGCCAGGTTAGAAGGCAGAAGAGAACATTCCGCCTGGGTCTGATGAAAATAGGTGTGTGGAGCTTGTAGAAGTCTGACTGCCATAAGCTCCCAGAAACAGGTATAGCTAACTTAACTAAGTTGCTAACTGATAGTACACTTGTGTTTCAAAGTACAGTACTATGCAAAAGTTTTAGGCAGGTGTGAAAAAATGCTTTAAAGTAAGAATGCTTTTGAAAATATATATTGTAATTGTTTATGTTTATCAATTTACAAAATGCAAAGTGAGCAAACAGGAGAAAAACCCAAATCACATCAATATTTGGTGTGACTACCCTTTGGCTTCAAACCAGCATCAATTCTTACACTTGCAGAGTTTGTACACTTGCACAAAGTCAGGGATCTTGTAGGATTGGAGTCAGGTGTATGATTAACCAATTATACCAAGCAGGTGCTAATGATCATCAATTTCATATGTAGGTTGAAACACAGTCCTTAATTGAAACAGAAACAGCTGTGTAGAAGGCTTAAAACTGGGTGAGGAACAGCCAAACTCTGCTACTAAGGTGAGGTTGTGGAAGAGAGTTTCACATCACAGGTCATACACCATGGCAAGACTGAGCAGAGCAACAAAACACAAGGTAGTTATACTGCATCAGCAAGGTCTCTCCCAGGCAAAAATTTCAAAGCAGACTGGGGTTTCAAAATGTGCTGTTCAAGCTCTTTTGAAGAAGCACAAAGAAATGAGCTACGCTGAGGACTGTAGACTCAGCGGCTGGCCAAGGAAACTTAATGCAGCAGATGGAAGACACATCATGCTTACTTCAACACAGCAGTGCCATCAGCAGTGCCATCAGCACAGAACTGGCAGAAACAGTGGGAACCCAGGTACACCCATCTACTGTCTGGAGAAGTCTGGCCAGAAGTAGTCTTCATGGAAGAATTGCAGCCAAAAAGCCATACCTCCAATGTGAAAACAAGGCTAAGCGACTCAACTATGCACCAAAACACAGGAACTGGGGTGCAGAAAAATGGCAGCAGGTGCTCTGGACTGATGAGTCAAAATCTGAAATATTTGGCTGTAGCAGAAGGCAGTTTGTTTGCCGAAGGGCTGGAGAGTGATACAATAATGAGTGTCTGCAGGCAACAGTGAAGCATGGTGGAGGTTTGGGGCTGCATTTCTGCAAATGCAGAATGGAGTTGGAGATTTGGTCAGGATCAATGGTGTCCTCAATGCTGAGAAATACAGGCAGATACTTATCCATCATGCCATACCAGCAGGGAGGTGTTTGATTGGCCCCAGATTTATTCTGAAGCAGGACAGTGACCCCAAACTTACAGCCAATGTCATTAAGAACTATCTTCAGTGTAAGAAGAACAAGGAGTCCTGGAAGTGATGGTTTGGCCCCCACAGAGCCCCAACCTCAACATCAAGTCTGTCTGGGATTACATGAAGAGACAGAAGGATTGAGGCAGCCTACATCCACAGGAGATCTGTGGTTAGTTGTCCAAGATGTTTGGAACAACCTACCTGCCAAGTTCCTTCAAAAATTGTGCAAGTGTACCTAGAAGAATTGATGCTGTTTTGAAGGCAAAGGGTGGTCACACCACATATTGATTTGGATTTTTCTTCTGTTTGCTCACTTTGCATTTTGTAAATTGATAAACATAAACAATTACAATATATATTTTTGAAAACATTCTTACTTTACAGCATTTTTTCACTCCTGCCTAAAACTTGCACAGTTCTGTACCTTTCTGGAATTGAATCTGAAGCCCTAGTTAAAAAAAAATCCTTATGGCTGAATAGGTATCCCCAAGATTACCCTTTTCAGCTCTCTCTCTCTCAAAAAAAGGGAATATGCACCATGTTTAGAGTCAAAGATTCTAGAGTATAGAATGGGGGGGGGATGGGATGCAGAGCTAGGAGGAAGTTTTCTGCTACATCGATCTAATGCTGTCTAAACTCTGACACAGAGAAGTTAGAGGCCACAGGATTATGAACACTAGAATTATCTTTCATTTAACAAGCCTTACCATTTAATGGTCATTCCTAGACTGTTCACAGGAAATAACAGTAATCACTACACAGCAAGATATGACACAGCATACAAGACCCATTCAGTTAAAAATACTGAAAAAAGTGAGGTCTTCAGCTGATGCCCAAAAAGGACTATTAATATAAATACAAGGCAAGCCTCTCTGGAAGAATTTTGTCAAAGAGGAGAACATATACTAGGAGACTGTCCCCAACTATCACTTGCCTCTGATCGGTAGCTCAGAAAAAGGCTCTTTAAAATGATCCACTCTCAGGCAGTTTGATGTGGGAGTAGACAGTCCTGTGGATGCATATTTCTGAGGGACAAGTTGGAAGGGCAAGAGGATTGATTTTATACATACCCAAGTTTTCCCAGAAATTGCATAGTTTGCTATATGAAATGCTGCAGCAGCAATTACTGACGGCAAATATTTCAGATATGTGTCTGCATCTATTAAACTCAGTTCACCCAAGTACTATAGAGAAATAGAAAGCATAATCTTAATTTCTAATACCAAAATGTACATTTCTATCAAGGTCAAAATGTTTTATGAAACCTATTTTTAAGTAAGAGTTCATTGTGAAGTTTTATATCAATCAAGATATTGGTTAAAAGCCTGCCCCACTGCACTGTTATCTTGCATGCTAAGCCTTCACTTCTCTAGGGTTCTTATTTTAGCCAAATAGCCAGAGAACAGTCTGAAACAAAGCCTTTTTTTCTTTAGAACTATCTTTAAAAGTAATGTATTCTCAAAAGATACCAATTGGAACAGGTGAACAAGTTTTTAAAAACTGCTAATATACAGTTGCAAGAAAAAGTATGTGAACCTTTTGGAATTTCATGGTGTTCTGCATTACCTTGTCATGAAATGTGATCTGACCGTCATCTAAGTCAAGAGTATTGACAAATATAATGTGCCTAAAATAATAACACAAAAACAATTCTGATCCTTCATGTCTTTATTGAACACACTTATTCAACATTCAAAATGCTAGTGGAAAAAGTAAGTGAACCCTTGGAATCAATAACTGGTTGACCCCCCCCTTGGAAACAATAACCTCAACCAGGTGCTTCCTGTAGCTGTGGATCAGACCTGCATATCGTTGAGGCGGGATTTTAGCCCATTCTTCCTAGCAGAACTGCTTTAGCTCTGTCATATTCTTTGAACGTCTCATGTGTATGGCTCTCAAGTCATTCCATAGCAGCTCTATTGAGTTGAGGTCTGGGCTCTGACTTGGCCACTCCAAAAGGCGGATTTTATTTTTCTGAAGCCATTCTGTTGTGGACTTGCTCCAGTGTTTTGGGTCATTGTCCTGTTGCATCGCCCAACTTCTACAAAGTTTCAGCTGACATACAGACATTCTTACATTATCCTGAAGATTTTTTTGATACACTTGGGAATTCATCTTCCCCTCAATGACTGCAAGCTGGCCAGGCCCTGATGCAGCAAAGCAGGCCCAAATCATGTTTCCTCCACCATACTTTACGGTTGGGATGATGTTTTCATGATGATATGCAGTGCCCTTTTTACGCCAGATGTAGTGCTGCGTGTTCTTTCCAAATAGTTCAATCTTTGTTTCATCAGTCCACAAAACATTTTGCCAGTACCACTGTGGAGTGTCAATGGGCTCTTTCGCAAACTTCAGGCATGTAGCAATGTTCTTTGTAGTAAGCAGTGGCTTCCTTCGTGGTGTCCTGCCATAGACACCCTGCTTGTTCAATGTTTTACGTACTGTAGACTCATGAACACAGATGTTAGCCAGTTCCAATGATGCCTTCAAATCTTTGGCTGTCCCTCGGGGTTGTTTCTTTACCTCATTGATGAGTCTTCGTTGTGCTCTTGGGGTCATTTTGACTGGGCGCCCACTTTTTGGTAGAGTAGCCACAGTCCCAAGGTGTCTCCACTTATAGATCATTTGCCTAACTGTAGACTGGTGAATTTCTAAGGTCTTTGAAATCACTTTGTAACCCTTTCCAGCTGTATGTAAATCAACAATTTCTGATCGTAGATCCTCTGAAAGCTCTTTTTGGCGAGGCATGGCTCACATAAGTGTATTCTTCTTGTGCGGATCAAACTCAAAAAGTTTGAGTGGTTTTTATCAGTCACCATAGCTCTAGTCCACACCTCCAAACTTATTTTCTTAACAAGACTCCAGGTATGCTAACACCTGACTCCAATTAGCTTTTTTGAAGTCAACTCAAGTGTTCACATACTTTTTCCACTAGCACTATGAGGTTTTTATGGTTGTTCTCAATAAAGACATGAAGGATCAGAATTGTTTTTGTGTTATTTTAGGCACATTATATTTGTCAATACTCTTGACTTAGATGACAGTCAGATCACATTTCATGACAAATTAATGCAGAACACCATGAAATTCCAAATGGTTCACATACTTTTTCTTGCAACTGCAGTCAGTTTCTTTTTTCTTTTCTTTGAAAAACCCCAACACTTACCATTGCCAAGTTTTCCACTAGGGAGCTGGCTGGCTGATACAAGAAGTATTGAGAAAGGAATTGATTTATTGTAGGAGCTGCCAGATCAAATGACAAGACTTTCAGGACTAAGTGCTCCATTCTGAGAACTTGTTTCTTTGTGTAAGTGTCATCTGTGATATAAACAAATTCTGCTACTTCCGGAGGGTAGATTTCTTCAAACTTTCTACAGTAGGAAGAAAAGCACTGTTATATAAACAACTGTTGCCACCAACTGTTTCTCTTTCCACAACTATATTGGTTCATTGATTCAAATATTATTTGGTCACAGTAGCTAGTGTTATTAGCTTTCATCCTACACTGTAAGTTCTTACTGCCAAATGCTTATGTGCGCATTCTAGCGCACAAAAATATTAAAAGTAGAAAGGGAAACATCAGTCTGTCATAGATGTTAAGTTTATTTGACTATTAACCTAAGATTTTAAAATATCTATAGTTAGTATGTTCTCTTTGAAATATATCCTGGGTTTGTATTAGCCATCCCTATATTTGTATCTCAGAAAATACTGTCAGGTAGAACAGAATTTGCACAGATATAAGTTTAATGTAGTTAACACTACATTAAAAGACATGAAGAATTTTTTAGTAAATGCAACACTCCAAACTTTTCATCTACTTACGATGCCAATAGCATAGCTGCAGTTCCCACAAGCTGAAGCTTTCCTCGTAGCACTGACATTGAAGAGAGAAACCTATCAATGTAATTTACAGCCAAATGTAAAGTTTCATTTTGTAGTTTGTATTCTTCACCAACTTCCACTAGCCAATCCACAAGAATAGCCCGCATATTATTTGTAATATCTGGCTGTTTCTTCATATAACCCACTTTGGGTTTGCATTTCACCTGTAAAGAAATTAACAATTACCTCTTGTCAATTTGAAAGGTCTTTAGCTTCCATATAATAAAGTTGATTTGCAATTAACTTACTATCCAATTGCAAAAAAGGCTATGAAGCCTTTAGCATTTTGTCCCAATTGGTGCCTCTACTGTATTAGCCTATTAAACATTTTAAGATGAAATGAAGTCCATTTGCTCTCACTTAATGGGCAGCCATGTAAGCTACCCACTAACTGAGCCATGTAAGTAACCTCATGCTGAAAGAATAAGGCATTAACATGTTTTAAACATGCATGTTCATAGCTTCTTTTTGATGTAGGACAAAGGTATTGGATTACCCACTAGCTATGCAAGAGCTACATTCTATAAAGGTAGACGAGAGCCAAGACAAACTTCATTTTTGATCAACTGAAACCAGTATGCTCCAACTCTCTCCACTGCAAATACTTGGAGCAGGAGGCTTTGGAGATGGTAATTCCTGTTCTTATCACACTGAAGTTAGACTATGGCAATGTGTTTTACACGCAGTTGCCTTTTAAGCCTCCTGAGAAACTCAACTGGTGCAATATGCAGTAGCCCACTTGAGCTCTATTATAGTCACATAATACCAGTTTTGTGGGTGCTATGTTGGCTTCTGATGGGTTTCCCAGGTACAGTTCAGTGTCCTGGTTTTAATTTACGAAACTCCAGATGGGTTGAGTCCAGGACTTTTTCCTTGCACACCCTATTTGCTCATCTCAGGAAAGAAAGCTTAAATCCACCCCATTCAGATGTTAGCAGAACGAGAGCCAAGAAACTGTCTCTCTGTTACTGCCCCTTCACTTTGGAATAGCCTCCCTCCAGTAGCTTGCAGCTGCCCTGATGGCATCCCGGAAGGCTTTAGAAATTATATTGCTTGAACTGGCATGTAATTGTTACCAAATTTTAAAGTGGATGCTGGTGATTGTTATTAAGATGTTACTTCACTGTTTTTATTAGTTCATGTATGTTCTGTTTGTTTTGTTTCATTGTCAAACAACCAGGAGTCATACTGGAATTACAGCAATATATACAAGCTGTTAATAAATTAATTAGACTAGATTCTTGTCCAACTTAAACCAACTACAGTCAGAACCAGAAATATTGGAATAAGGATAATTGTTTTGGCATTTGGCCTCTGTACACCACCACAGTGAAGTTGAAAGGAAACACACCAAGATGTACAGAGGCCAAATGCCAAAACAGTTATCCTTGTTCTAATATTTCTGGTCCTGACTAAGTTTTATGTTCACAACCTCAATCTAGCCTTCCTTGGACCAAATCAAACTAGCAAGAGAATTGAGTCCCTTATTCAATTGTAGCCATTTACTCTTTGTCCCACTTATCTCTATCAAAAGAGCTAGCGAGAGAGTGCTTACATACTCTTCCAAAGAAAATACTACAAAAAACCTTAAGTTCTTTCAAATCCAAAGTTGCTCTTGATTGCAATACAAACCATGATCTTATAATACAACTTCCTACAATTTCAGTAACATCTCAGTATTTTAAGCAGCAATATGAATCCATAATAAACTCTACCTGGAAAGTACTTCTCACTGTAACTAGTCTTTAGGTTTTCAAATTGTATACTATTGCTCAACCCAGACAAATGAAGATACAAAGCAATTTAAAATAGATTAAAGGAATGGGAATTAATGTGCACCTGTAACAGAATTGAATGCATAGGCAAGTTTTCAAATTGACATTGGTTTAGCCTGGTACAAATTATAGCACATTTTACAAGGGGGCCCATCACATACACACCAAGGAATTCCACAAGTAATCCAGTCTTCTGAAGAATCACTTACTTTCTTCATAGTTTCCCTGGCCTTTAATATACTGAACAGATTAATTGATAGGAACCAACATGATCTTCCACTTCTCCACAATAAACCCTCTTATCAATCCCACTAGGTACACTAAACTTCTGACTAACCTGGAAGATAAAGGCTTTTCCTTGTTGCATGCCAGTGGCCCCAGCAAGCTCCCAATATGCTCCAGGTTGGAGTTAGAAATAGTTACATTATATCACTTCTAATGATCAAACAAAAAGGGGTCAGAGGTCTCAGATATCCTAGCCCAACATTTCGAATAGGCTAGACATAGTCACATGTTTGAAGTTCAGCTAGGTGATTTTTTTTTCCCATTGTGTATGCATGATCGTCCTTACCTCCATTTCTCGAAGATACTTGTAGATATCCTCAATATAGTCTGGGACATGGTTAACATTAATTTGCTGTTCTACTTCTTGGACTATTGACATATCCATAATACCCAGTGACCCTAAAATGAAAGTCATTGGTAAAGTATTTTTTAGGCTTATGAAGCTTCATATGTAAGGCAAGCAATGAATACTACAAAAAACCTTAAGTTCTTTCAAATCCAAAGTTGCTCTTGATTGCAATACATACCATGATCTTATAACACAACTTCCTACAATTTCAGTAACTTCTTAGTATTTTAAGCAGCAATATGAATCCATAATAAACTACCTGGAAAGTACTTCTCATTGTAACTAGTCTTAAGGTTTTCAAATGGTCAAAAGCCCTGTGAGCAACATTCACAGATAGAAGATAAACTACAGAAGCTGTTCAAATATTCTTTGAATAAGTGCTTAAAACTATGCCTGGTTTCATACACACTGACTCAAGTCTTAATCTGTTTGATCATGGTTTTTAAAATAACCATAATTGGAGTTTGCATTATAAACCATAATTAGCTAATCTCAATGTCTTGTTCATGCAAAACACACTGCCAAAATCAAACAGCCTACATTATAGCTAAGCATTATTTGCCAACCTAGATTATCTATCCATTTATCAGACCTCTCAAGTCCAGGTCCACAGAGCATGATCCCATCCACCAGACATTCTAATCAAGTTAATGGCAATTTCCACCTTGGCATCAACTCTGGTCATTTTCTTCCTTGCAAAATAGAAGAAAACCTTCATTGCCAATCTTGATGCAAGCTTCATTCAGCTTCCTGCAAGATCAAACTGGTCCACATAATGCAAGATGCTGTTTTCACCTTTTTGCTTTGAATTCAGGAACTAGCAGGAAAGTAGGGTGCAACCCACTTGAAGGGCCATGGGCTACAACTCAGCTTCCTGACCTTTTGGGCAACAGGAATGATATCTCAGGAAGAAGTAGGCTGAAATTTAAAGTGGTCCCCAGTAATAGAACTAAAATATGAGCTTTATGGAAATAAGGACTAGGTCCATGAGGGTACAGATGGTATTAGAGCAGGAGACACTTTTTTTTATTTCATTACTCCATTTAATAGCAAACTCTACAGAAGGAACTCCCCGCACATGCACAAACCTTTACTGGGGCAAAAAAAGGTACTCTTAAAAGTACTTTTGAAACACTTTTCTATCCCTCATATATTGCGAAAGTCTACAATATCAACACAATCCAGACCACTTTAAGGTTCAAACTACAAGTAGAATGCAACTGAAGCATTCAGTCTTAAATTAAAAATTTATGACAAAAAAAGCCTTTCGGTTTCAAAGCAAAGCTTGAAATCAAAGTACAGTCTATATATATATATATGGCAGCATCAAAATAGACTGTACTTTGATTTCAAGCTTTGCTTTGAAACCGAAAGGCTTTTTTTGTCATAAATTTTTAATTTAAGACTGAATGCTTAAATGTGTGTGTATATATATATATATATACACACACACACACACACACATGCGTGTATAATATACAACTATTATATCACACAAGTAACAGGAGCCAGGAAGTTCTTGGTTTTTCAGTCACATGGTCTTGAAAGTTAATAGATTTTCACTGAAAGGTATATGAAAATTGCCAGAGTTGAAATTGACTGTAAGCCTTTATAGTACCATAGGCAAAAAGAAGCTGCAAAAGGGCACGATATATTTAGCAGAAGCTGTAAGTGTGGTATCAAGCAAAGAATCAATTACTACAGCATACATCTATTCTTAAGAATAGTATATTACCCTCACCAGAACTAAGATCCATTGGATTGTCTATAGGTGTTAGAGGTTTTCTGGTTCCCATTGAAGCAACAGCTGCCTTCAAGCCTATGGCCTCTTCATTGGGTGAGGTCTTTTTGATGGATACATGTTTCTTTTGTCTCCTGCTGTCAGGCTCATCCAAGTGGATAGTAAAGGCAGGCTGTTTGTTTCCCATTTTACCATTGGGGACACCAAGATAATTCTCATCATTTGTACTCCACGGTATTTGACTAAGGGGAATCTGTAAGAAGAAAAAAAACAGCCATAGCAATCAGTTGCCTAGTACTTCACTCACCCAAATGATGTTTTTGCCTATGCCTTGGGAGGTAATCTTTCTAAGCAAAGATAGTGCGCTGCAGTACGGTGTACATTACAGAATACAACTGAAATCACCCATTCTGAGTGAAGACAATGGAAATAGGCAATGCCAGGTTAGGGAAAGTGTTATAAGAATTAATGATTGGGATCACACACTGCACCAAGCTGGGTTCACAAGCAACACGAAGCCACAAGCCTTACTTTGCAAACCACAATGGCTGGGTGAACACAGCACACTAAACCAAAACCAAGTTGTGGCTTGGTGCACTCCGTGAAATGAATCAATTTCTCTACAGCCCTTTAGAAGGCTGGCCAGTGTTCTGGTTCTACTAACACATTGCTCAGATTTCCTATGTTGAATAATACATAATCCACCTTCAGCCATGGAATTCATACAAACGGACAACCTCAAAGCTACCTCAAGCTTCAGAAGAAAACATGGGATATACATTTATTAAATAAATGATAAATGAACATATTACACCATGATATGGCTTGTTTGGCTGTGGCCTAGCCTGTGGCCTGAACTTTCTGAGAGTTTTTGTGAGGAGAGACGGAGATGAGAGCATCCATCGTTACAAGCATAGACAGAGATATCCTCGTCCAGCCTCAGTCAGAGGAGCTGCCTAGCTGCTGTCCCCCCCAAATGGCGTTTCGGTGGGAAGCACCCGCGTGTAGGGACTATGGGAGAAGTGCTTTATTCAGCGGCAAGCTGCGGGCCCAAGCGTTTGACCACCTGGATCAGGCCACGAACAGTAAGGCCTCCTGCCGTCCAGCGAGCTGCCTAACTCCCTACCTGCCTGCGGAAGGCGAGTTCGTAGCCAAACCAACAGAAAGAAAACTTCTTCCCTCCGTTTTCAAAAAGGCCACGAAGCGTAAGAGGACTGCTAGCTGGCCGGTCATACCTCCGGCATTCGCTGAGCGCAAAACAAAACAGCAGCGTAGGAAGAGAGCTCTAAGATGGCGGATATGGGGTCCCCCAACTTCGGGCAGGGAGACGGGCATCCCGTCCAGGCCGGGCGAGGAGGGAAAAGCGCCTTACCTGGGGCTGGGTGGAGCGGCGTTGATTGTCTTGCAGAAGCCCCAGCGCCAGTCGGTGTCCAGGAGCGCCCGCAACCTGGGGGGCCTCTTTTGCCCCCGGGGGCACATTTTCCTGGTTCTCCAGATTCACTGGGGTGCCCGTCAGCATGATGACGATGCTGACAACGGGACCCGCAAACTGAGCAAGACAAAAACCACCCGCGCGCCGGCGCTGGGCCCCGCTTCGCTCTCGCCGTTCAAGTAGCCCGCGACTATTGAATCCACCAATGGGAAGGCGGATCTAGAACGTCACTGCCGTCACGGTTGCTCGCGAGAGTCAGAAAAAAAAAGAGGAGGGGCAAGGAAGAGCGGGCTGCAGGAGAGATCACGTGGGTCGCGGGCTTTTAGGGCTCTGAAATTCTCAACTCTTGGGTAAAACAAGCCTAGTCTCAAGAAGTCGCGGTTCGTCAAACTTGTGATTTTATGCGCAGAATGGCTTGGTACAAATGCTAGGCGCGAGAGGTTAGCGTCCCTTTTCCTATTCGACGCGGCTGGACTAGGCCAAAAGGAACGAGGGGATGTCGCATGTATCGTTTTGTCCAGTAAATTTCGAGTTTAGAACTCAACTCGTCATGCACGATAGACGCTTTTGGGGGTAACAATACGGAAGTGGCTTGGCATTACTTTTTGAATGTCTTTTTCAACTTTGGCCATACTGACGTTACTTAGCTTTGCAGGATCAACAACGTGTAGTCAAAGCAGTTTGCTGGATTGGCACAACGGAGACATACATTAATCAAATCCATTTTAGCTTGTGGTGTTATAGTTCAGCGTGTCCTTGGTATATACCGTAGTTCATATTAGATAATATACTTGTTTTTGTCGAATTCCTTGGGCCAGTGGAGCTCCATATGTGTTGGATAAGAAGACTATACTGTAAGAAGGTTAATAAAATTGTTTTTCTTTGTCCAGTATGTTATTGTTACATTGAAAAGCAACCAGTGCTGTCAGAATCACCAAATAACACTGATTTTTTCCATAAATTAATAGTGAACACAGCTATTGTTTAAGAAGCAGGGCAATTTATCCCTTTTCCAACCATGTAAAACCCATTACAGTATTTTAAACCACTGGCTGTAATGGCTGGGGCTTAATGGAATTTTCTCCCATGCAGAAGAAAAGAACTACTGACTGCCAATATGACTCAATGGCCATTTGAAAGAGATTCATTTTTTTATCACATCATAGTACTGTATATAAGTAACAATCTGGACTAGCATTTTTTTAGACACGTTGCTCACTTTATCTAAATTTCATTAGTACCTAAGTGAATCCTTAGCAGCTTTGGCAAAAATACTTCTACCTATTACAATTTGGGCTGAAGGAGAAATTATAAAAGATTTTTCCCAATCACTAAGATATGAAAACAATTTAAAATGTACCAGATCCCCCCAGGTGGTGGTGATTTGGCAGATTCTAGTCACCAGGTACAAACTTGTAACTGACAGAATTTTTCATGAGCGTGTATTTAGTCATTGGGATTCCAATCCTACTGTGTTTGATATACTTACATTAGAGGCTGAACTTAAATCATGTAGACTCTTTGGGTCAGCTCTCAGTACGACTTGCTGGCAGAGTATACATTCAATAAATAAACCTCTCAGCCTAATTTACTTAGAAAGCTTAAGGGGTAGTGTTCTTAAGTAGTAAGTCCTAAAGCTTCTTCAAGGAATATAGTAGTAGTGTTCAAAACAGCCTACAAATGCAGTTCAAATACAGGTACACCCTAAGGGAGAGTGGAGGAGTTTGCAACAGTAAATCTTTTGTAAATAGCAAAAATTTTCAGCAAAATATACTTCTGGAAGCAAAACAGCTATTGTAAAAAATTATTACCTGCTGCCTCTGAAATGTTTCTCAGAATTCTCACCTGTACCTCTTGAATTTTACAGAATATGTCCCAGGTGTATTCCCTATCTCCCTTTTCCAATTCCTCCTTTATCTACATTGGAGGCATCATTTACATTTTTTCACTTCAATGTTTATGCCAGGTTCATTCTAAAGCTCCTATGTTACAGTGGGGCAAAAAAGTATTTAGTCAGCCACCAATTGTGCAAGTTCTCCCACTTAAAAAGATGAGAGAGGCCTGTAATTTTCATCATAGGTATACCTCAACTATGAGAGACAAAATGAGAAAAAAAATTCCAGAAAATCACATTGTCTGATTTTTAAAGAATTTATTTGCAATTCATGGTGGAAAATAAGTATTTGGTCACCTACAAACAAGCAAGATGTCTGGCTCTCACAGACCTGTAACTACTTCTTTAAGAGGCTCCTCTGTCCTCCACTCATTACCTGTAGTAATGGCACCTGTTTGACCTTATCAGTATAAAAGACACCTGTCCACAACCTCAAACAGTCACACTCCAAACTCTACTATGGCCAAGACCAAAGAGCTGTTGAAGGACACCAGAAACAAAATTGTAGACCTGCACCAGGCTGGGAAGACTGAATCTGCAATAGGCAAGCAGCTTGGTGTGAAGAAATCAACTGTGGGAGCAATAATTAGAAAATGGAAGACATACAAGGCCACTGATAATCTCCCTCGATCTGGGGCTCCATGCAAGATCTCACCCCGTGGGGTCAAAATCACAAAAACAGTGAGCAAAAATCCCAGAACCACACGGGGGGACCTAGTGAATGACCTGCAGAGAGCTGGGACCAAAGTAACAAAGGCTACCATCAGTAACACACTACGCCGCCAGGGACTCAAATCCTGCAGTGCCAGACGTGTCCCCCTGCTTAAGCCAGTACGTGTCTGGGCCCATCTGAAGTTCACTAGAGAGCATTTGGATGATCCAGAAGAGGATTGGGAGAATGTCATATGGTCAGATGAAACCAAAGTAGAACGTTTTGGTCTAAACTCACCTCCTCATGTTTGGAGGAGAGAGAATGCTGAGTTGCATCCAAAGAACACCATACCTACTGTGAAGCATGGGGGTGGAAACATCATGCTTTGGGGCTGTTTTTCTGCAAAGGGACCAGGACGACTGATCCGTGTAAAGGAAAGAATGAATGGGCCCATGTATCGTGAGATTTTGAGTGAACACCTCCTTCCATCAGCAAGGGCATTGAAGAGGAAACGTGGCTGGGTCTTTCAGCATGACAATGATCCCAAACACACCGCCCGGGCAACGAAGGAGTGGCTTCGTAAGAAGCATTTCAAGGTCCTGGAGTGGCCTAGCCAGTCTCCAGATCTCAACCCCATGGAAAACCTTTGGAGGGAGTTGAAAGTCCGTGTTGCCCAGCGACAGCCCCAAAACATCACTGCTCTAGAGGAGATCTGCATGGAGGAATGGGCCAAAATACCAGCAACAGTGTGTGAAAACCTTGTGAAGACTTACAGAAAACGTTTGACCTCTGACATTGCTAACAAAGGATATATAACAAAGTATTGAGATGAACTTTTGCTATTGACCAAATACTTATTTTCCACCATGATTTGCAAATAAATTCTTTAAAAATCAGACAATGTGATTTTCTGGATTTTTCCCCCCATTTTGTCTCTCATAGTTGAGGTATACCTATGATGAAAATTACAGGCCTCTCTCATCTTTTGTGCAAGTGGGAGAACTTGCACAATTGGTGTCTGACTAAATACTTTTTTGCCGCACTGTAGTGTCCTACTTGCTTTATCTTTCCCAGTATTTTCTTACATTTCCATGATAGGCTTTAAAATGCAAAGTTACCGCCCAATTTTCTAAAGCTATTTGCAGCAGATACTGATTTCTTATTTATTTCCAGTATTTCTGTACCATGACAATTACACATCTTTAGTCAGTTTACAAATCAAATAATAAAAATAGAAGCCATAAATATAACCCTTTAAAGACACCAATAAAATTTAAAATGATTTACTGCCAGTTGGATCAGAAGCACTGTATAGATGTTAGCCCGAAGGCCTGTCTGAAAAGCTATGTTTTAACTACTTTCCAAAAGATGACTAAAATAGGATTAGCCAGATCTCCTTTGGGAACGTATTCTAGAAGGCTGGAGCAGTAATGGAGAAGCATTGCTTCTAGGTTCCCATCCCCTTCCTTCACCTCGCATACTAAGGGAATCTGGAACATCCCTTCTCAAGTAGAATGGAGAAGCCAGCCAAAGTCAATTTGCAGGAAATGGTGTGGCAGGCATCCTGAACCTTTACCCTGTAGAGCCATATAGGTTAAAACCAGCACTTTGAATTATACTCTGAAACCTACTGAAAACCAGTGCAGTGCCCACAAACATTGCCAAATCAGTTTACACATATCAGCCTGCAGGCTGCTACTTTTGTTTTTTTAATATAAATCTTCATTAGCTTATAAAATTTAACACAAATACCTAACAAACATAAAATGAGAAGAGCAAATACAGATAAAAAAAGAAATAAAAAAAAAATAGAAAAAGAAAAAAAACCCCTAAAGATCAACACCATACAGCCACAAACACACACACACACACACACACACAAATTTTTAAAAATGGTTTCCTTCTAACTAATCAGTGAGTTTTGACTATTTACATGTCTTCTTCTTTTCTTGGTTCCTTCATCTTGTCTCTGTTTCTATTTTATTCAGTTCTTACTTATTAACTCTAAATGTTCATCTGTATTGAGTATATCGTTTCTATATAGCCAAAAAAGGGTTTCCAGTTTGTTATAAAGTCATCGATACCTTTATCTTTTAGCTGGTCAGTTAGTTTAGCCATTTGAGCAATTTCCAAAGATTTGAGTAACCATTCCTCTAGGGTTGGTACATTTTCCTCTTTCCATTTAGCTGCATAGACAACTCTAGCCACGGTGATCAGGTGTAGTAGAAGATTTCCATGTTTTTTCTCAATTTCTTTGTCCATAAATCCGAGTAGGTACAGTTCAGGTTTCTTAATAATTTCCATTGATAATATTTTGCAAATATTTTTATGTATTGACCCCAATATTTTTTGACTTTTGGACACGTCCACCACATATGGTATAAAGTACCAATTTCCTTTTTACACTTCCAACATACATTCGCTATTATGTTATACATTTTATTTAATTTATCAGGGGTTATGTACCACCGGTACATCATTTTATAAAAATTTTCTTTCAAATTATAATTTAATGTAAATTTTAACCCTTTGGTCCACATTTTTTCCCATAAGTCATATTATAGCCAAAAATTTTCTCCCATTTTGTCATACAATCTTTATTTTAAACTTCCCTTTTAACTTGTAATAAAATTTTATATATTTTGGCTATCATATGATCGCTATTTATATTAACTTGAGTGTCCCACCATGATAATTCTTTTGTAAATTTATAATTTTTTCTATCTATTTTGAATTGTTCTTTCAGATGGAAATATGCAGGCTGCTACTTTTGTATCAGTTGCAGATTCTGGGTACTCAAAGGCAGCCTGGGTAGAATGCATTGCAGCAATGCATTGCAGCAATCCATTGCAGTAATAATGAGGATGAGTAACTATTGCTACAGCTTCTTGTTCCCAAACAGAACAGAAATGGTAAACCAGCTAAAGCTGGGCAAACTATCCCTAGCCACAGCTCCTACCTGCTGGTTAAGCTGCAAATCTAGGAGCTTCCCCAAGTTGCAATGTACTCCTTTTGGGAGAGTGTAGCCCCTCTAGGGCCAATGGTCAGGAACAGGCTGCAAGGCTACAATCCTATTCCGCCCTAGCAGCCTCCCTATTACAGAAACTAACCAGGGTTGTAGAATAATTGCCCATTAGAAACCCCCCAATCACCATCAAGTATCTGGGGTGGATCTCTTAATCCATCCTCACCCATACTGAAGCTAACTGCAGTGACTAACCTCAAGCTGACCAGGAAATCATCTGACAATGACAAAGGACAAATAACTATCTCTTCCACCTTCAGATCATGCTCCAGCTGCTTCAAGATGAAAACTAGATTATGTGCTCACTTACATGGATGAAGCCAGATATGAGTTAAGACAAACTCATGATTAGAATGGAAGAACTCTTGAGTTGCCTATGACCCCAGCATCAAATGATGGAAGAACACAATCTTATTAACCTTAGCAACAGCATGAGGCCACAGTGTCCAGTGGGTATGGAATCTTGGAAAGAAACTACTGGGCTAGAAGAAGGGACTGGCACCAAATTGCCCATTATGCTTTTCCTGCAACATCCAGCCCAGCACCTACCCTCATATCTTCCTCTTCTGGTCACTGTTAAAATATGCTTCCCACCCTCCCAGCTAAATGACATGGTCTGATCTCCATTTGCCAAGCCCTGAGCTATAGTGCCTACTTTCCCCATTGCCTTAAATTGGTATAGGCAATCCAGCTCATGCAGCTCTGCTAGCCAACAAAATGGAATAAAATATCCCTAGCACTCAACTACAGTTCATCTAGCACACCTCCCAACAGCCCAAGAATCTCAATCTTTCCGTCTTTCATTTCACAAAGGCCATTCTTACTCCAGGATGGGGTTAGGCTATTTCCCTCCCAATTCTCCATCTTCTGGCTGAAGAGCAAGAAGTCTTCTATTTTTCCTCACTAACCCCCTTTCTTGAATATGTTCCTGGAGGGAACAACTAAGGGTCTATCAGCAGTGATCACATATGCCAGATTCTATAATCTCTCACCAAAATCCCTTCCAAGAGCCTTGGTATTTAACAGCAAATTGTTGGAAGTGGTGGCAGCAGCAGCTCTGAAATATGGTCATTAATTAAACTCTCTCTCCATTAATGTTGGCTTCCTTTCCCAAGAATGATGGTGAGGCAGAAAATCACTGCTTTCCACTGATTCTCTTATACTACTTGTTCAATGTATACTTTCTCTACCATCTCCATCAACTTCCTCCAGTCTCATACAAAAATTGTCCATTTGAATTTTTTTCATCTGTATACTTCTCCAGATACTCTCAATCTCGCCAACCATGCTGCATACCACCACTTTATCATTCTTCTTCTTGTGTCTAATGTGCTCCTTCACTCAATTTCCTTTCCATATTCTTCCTTACTTCTTTTTGTCCACCTTCACATTCTCCTTTCCAACTCTATTCACCATCTCAATCATCTCTGCACTTACAACCATCACCAGGCTTCCTTCCCCAAAGGACTCCTGTCTTCCATCACATCCAATCTTTTCTTAACCTACCTGATTTCTATACTCTTCATTCCCAACCATGGAAAGTAATTCAGAGTTAATCCAATTTTTTGTTTTGACATGGGGGTGGAACAGCCACTCTATGTGTTACTCCATTCACTCAAAAGAAGGAATCCTAATGTTAACAAATATGCAATGGGCTCCTCAAGGTTTCTGAAAATTGTCATAACCAATTTTTGAAAACAGTGACTAATAAAAAGAACAAGATTCTCACAAATATTTACAATTCAATAGAAGTAAAAGCACTGTGATATATTTTTAAAACTATGTAAATGAAACACCAGTTTTCTTTGTCTACATCTTGGTATCTTCTCTTTAAAGAGATTTCATTGCTTTTTCAGTTCCTGTAGTTCAGGTAGCAGTATCAAAAAATGCAAGCAATGTATTTTGATCATAACTTCCCAAAATTTCCAGGAGTAGAGGAACTTTGGTTTTCACATTTGTACCCTTGAATTTAAATTTGTCTATGAATAAATCAGTAATCATACCTGAAAAATAAAATATACAAAATATTAATTAATCAAAATCAGAAAACAACAATTTCATGTACCACTGCAAATGTTTAGTAAAGAACTTAATCCATGGGAGGTATTAATTTTATGAATTGTAAAGTGAAATACAGCTGTAGATCAGAAATCTTAACAAATAGAAGAATACAGAACGAAAAAAATCAGTGGTAGGGTTTTTTTTCTTCATCATATTGTTCATTCTACCCAATATTTTCAAGTTTTTTGTTTTTGTTTTTACTGCAGTCCCTTTTTTCATGTATATTTATTTCAGTTTATTTCTAATATACCACTAAATCATTACACATGTATTTTCTATTTGTAGTATTTCATATGTCCAAGGACACTGGGGAGACTTGTTCCAAGCATAGAAACAAACAGTGATCTCTAGGGTCTGGAATATTTTTACTATATTTTATATACAATCTTTCTATTACATATGCAGCACTTAATATCCACCACTGATCAATCTCCATCTTTGCCATTATGACAAATCATCTTCATTTGTGTTTTTCATTCTAGAAGCTAAAATCTCTGTCATTAAAAGGAAACAAAAGAAATATTTAATAAGAATGGCAGAATTGCCATCCCAGAAGCCATCACTGTTAGAACAAGAAGTAATACTAGAAAAAAATAGAAAAAAATTGTTAATGAACCAACCGTAAAGTCTTTCAAGAGATGTTGGCTGTTTCTTGTGTTCTTTGAGCAGCTGATCTGCTTCTTCCAAAATACTGCGGTATTCTGGAATCAGGAAATCCATGTTACCTTCATGAGCCTGCAATTCCTTAATCAGATAATAATAAAATGTTAAGACAATTAAAGAAGTTCAACTAAAATACTGAATAGTTGGAAGATTAAACGCATACGAATTCAGTTACGAATCCAGATAAATGGACTGTTTAATCCATTCACAATTCTCTACTAAGACTACAACCTGAAGGTTCCCCAATTTTCTACTGAGACTACAGCCTGAAGGTTCCCCTATTTTTTTTTTTTAAAAAAGGTCAAAACTCAAAAGAACCATATTCAAGTTGTTATTTAACATTATGCTACTGTTGTACAGTGCTTCAGATTCAACAGGAAAGGGTGAACACCTTTGCAGCGTTTGAGGGCACTCATATAATACCTGTTAGCAACTCCTTAAAGCAGCTGCAACCAGTATCTCTTATCTGCCCCTTATAGCTGCAGCATAATCCCAGGAAAATATATGTTTGAAAAAGCTTTGCTTTTTCAGCTATCTAAATTAAAACAACATCTTATTGCTTGCCAAGGTGTTTGATTCACATATAGATTTGATTTCATGCAAACTTTTGTTTAATATATAGACTATATTTTGCAAGGCTTGCATTACAAATGCAGCATTCTAGGATATTTATCTGTTTAAGATTCTTCTAATCTACTCAGTAGCCAAAGTATTCTCAGCAGATTACCAAATTGCAAGTAAACAAATAGAAACAAAAAATATAGTTAATAAATATCACAAGAAAGACATAAATGGATTAAAATATTATAATATACTTATAATCAAACCAATTACAAATACTTTTGGATTTAGCTTGGTCTCACAACACATGGACAGACTTAACCATAGTTTCAACTGGGAAACTGTCAGCATCTTAGACCAAGCTAAATCTAAAACCGCAAGGGAATTCCTGGAAGATTGGTATTCAGATAAGTCTGCCATCAACAGGCATATAGAGATAAACAACATCTACACACTATTCAAAAGAGACAATAAAAAGGTATTAAAATGACCAGAACACCTGTTCGCCAGCAATCAACACACAGATAAACTGAGATTAACACCATGATTAACACCAGACAAACAAGCAGTAAACAATACCCTAATCAAGGAACTACCAACTCAGACAGACAAGCAAGCAGTAAACAACAGCCTAATCAAGGACTACCAACCAGAAAACCACACCCCCACCAACACTGACAGGCAAGCTACTGTATATAAACAGAGAGCAACCCCACTCCCTTCTAGCACTGAAGATGTTACCTAGCCAGGCAATGAAATGTCTGCAAGAAAACAACCAAGCTCAGAGAACCTCAAGGACTCCACAGTTCAACCCTGAGCTACATATATTCTCTTCTATTGATAATTTTAATTACCAAGGACTACCTGGAACTTTCTGTATGCAAAAGCACACATTCTATCACTTAATCATGATCACTCCATTACTGAACTCTAATTATTTTGAATTTTCAAATATCATGATTAGTTGCATATTAATGGTTTTTCCCCAGTAGAATATCTATCATGAAACAAACTGCTGCTGGAACTGAACAGCCCCATTTAGTATTATAGTTTAGGGATGGATCAAACTATCTTATCAACAACAATGTTTAGTTAATTATCTGATTATACTTTTAAAAGTTGCCCAAAGCCATTGGATGGCATATCAATCTATTAAACAGGCAGATACTATAGTTTTGAAAACAATTAAGAAATAAATATACAACAAAAAAATTACACAAGCAACAAGCAAAGCTATCAATTAATCTATTAAAGACTTACTTTTAAAGCATCTATTAGTTCAACTTTTTTAGCCAACATCAGCTGGTACTCTAATTTTGGATGGATAAGCTTTAAGGTATGAGTCACAGATGCTTCATTTATATCTAAAAGAAGACCACAACAAGAAAGTAACTCAATAGTTATACATTTTATATACAGAATGAGATCATAAAATGAAAGACAAAAATCCTTACCACATGATATATTGAGGTTAATTTTCCTTTTAGTGGCTTCTTTGGAGAGTACATCCTTTAGAATGGATATTGTGGATATATTGTCAGATTTGAAGTAACCCTCACCTTTCCTAAATAAACAACATAACATTCACTTAAAAGAAATATACCTGGAGAACTATTGTAATTCAAAACAGTACAACTAATACTTTAACATTATTTTTATGAGTTAACTAACATTAATTAAGTAGTTTGGTCCTTAATTTAAACATTTCCCAATTGGGAAGTTTTAGATAAATTTCAAAACATTCTAACCTTAAAAACTTTTCAAACAAGTTCTATTAAACATCAATTTTTATTTCATCTGTTTAGGACTGAGGTGTATAAAGGAAGAACTCCAGAGAGAAACCATTCTCAGTTAAATAAAAGGGGAAAGCTGCAGATTTTTTTAGTTTTGTTGATATTCAACATTATCCTTTCTATACTAAGCTGTAATTTGTATATGTGATTATGCCCCTAGATACACCAAGACAATTGTTATTGTGTATAGTAACCTCAAAAGTAATGGCAAATGAACTAATTGAACTGTTCAGTAGTATAAGCATACCTAATGAGATTCTGTCACTAAAGATAGTTTATCTTCATTTTCCACAAAAACAAAAATTCTCAGATTTAACCAAAAAGAGTGAATACCAAAAATCCTTGGACTATTGTGTGTAGTTACTCTGAGTTAAGAGGATGGATTTTAGTCTTCCATTTGTTATATATGTTGAAGAGTGGGGGCAGTCAAAAATTTGAGCATGAGTAGCATCCAGTTCTTTATTTTCAAAAAGCTTAAAAAGTGTGCAGCACCAGAGAAATTTATGCTATGAAGTGGTCAGTGAAGTCTCAGAGTTTACCTATAGGTCATAAACTCACTGAGGTCACAGATCACCAATCATTAGTTGAATTGGAAAAGATTAAAGACACTAACAGGTGATCTTACACTACAGTCATACAAATTTGTCAATTCAACAGCAGTCAGGGAAACAGGATCAAGTTGCTGATTTTCTGTCTAGTTATGGAATTGATCCAGAGATTGCTACTGCCAAAGAGGTATCAGTGAGTTCAGTGGAAGGCTTGGGGACCACATCACAACCTTCACTAAAAAAGGGACAGTATGTGAGACAATGGAAAAGGTAAACACCATCTGCCATCCTTTTACATGACTTCAAACATATACACACTGTACCGGAGGGTGATAGCCTGAGTCTGGGAAAAGGTGAGACAAACTATTTTCCCATAGACAGCATGGCATTGGGGGGGAGGATTTGAAATGGGCTAAGAAAGTAGCTGGAAGTTTGTTTTTAAAAAAAAGTTGGAGTGCGAAAGAAAGAGAAAGAAGGTTAGCACACGAAGTTATAATTAGGCAATTTCAGGCTGTTGAAGAGATATAGGTTTCAAGGTGACTCAAGACCACTTAAGAGGGATCAGAATGGGGTTGCTAATGCAAGGAGGATGACACAACATTAGATCTGTGTACCATGCATAGATATCCCCTGGGGGAAAAAAAAGGAGACTGAGGTTTTGCTAGTCAGGATAAGTGACCAGCTAAGTTTTAAGTGAGATCTTGATTAATTCTTTAGGAAATTTAACAGCAGCTACATTTTAGGGTAGGCCTCTCTTCTTTTAGCAGAGGGGTTACTATTGCCAGCAGGGAGATGGTTAATCTTGGAATGGTAGTTAGGGTATATGGAAACTGGCTATATTCCATTCTCTTTCAGACACCAGAGGCAGGCAAAGGGGGAGATCTATAGGTCTCTTTATAGTCATTAGTTGAATTCCTCTTGCTTGATTATCTGACTGGAAAAGTCAATCTTTCAAACAAAATATCTTTCTATCTGTTATGTTAAAAAAAGTTAATATGGTTCACAAGAGGCCCCTGTAATCTGTATTTTGTCTGATCGATCCTGAGAACTCATAAAATAGCATTTTATTTATTAATTAAAAAAAAAAACCCAGTATGTTTCAATGATTGTGTTTCATTTTACCGGTATGTACATTCAAGCTGTGTATCCAAAAAAGTGTTCTGAAAGTAGAAGCTGACACTCTCCCCCACTGGTGTCTTTTCAGGAACTTCAGGCAAACAAAATACAATCCAGGAATGAACTTCAGCAAAACTAAACTGTCCTTTGAGGGTCAACGTATTCATGGGTCTGTATAACAACAAAATAAATATATGCATTTAAAGTTCTAATAAAATCATTAAAACAAAGATTGCTTCACTCAGGAGGACACAGGTGTAAGAAGTCATTCAAGTTATCATCTCAGAAAATTGCTTTCAGTGCCACAGTGAGATTCAGATAATAGTGCCTTGATACTTTCACATTTGGAGGCTAAGCACATTCATCAGAATAAGTTAAATTAGAATCAATAAAGTTTCTTTTTAAGTAAAGATTTGAAATCATGACATCTTTTAAAAGTCTTTATCACTTCAACACCTTTATTCAACATTAACTTGCAGTTTAGATTAAATGTGCCACAACTCTAAAAAAAATACCTATCACGGTCAAGACAGTGTGTCCTCTGATGAAGTGAAAGAGGCTTAATCTGATACTGCCGAACTTGACAGGTTTTGGGTTGAACTCTTGGAGTTACATATGCCTGCAGAGTTCCATAGCGACCTTCAATTGAAAGAATCTGTTCAGGGAACATAGAGTATAATGTACCTAAATTTAAGTTAATATCCAAAACTTCTAATTTTAAAAGATAGTCTATATATTAACACACAAAATATTCAATGTAATAATATTTTAAGATATTTATATAATGTTTGTTATTTAGTGATATTCAGTATACAGTGGTACCTCTAGTTACGAACTTAATCTGTTCCGTGACTCTGGTTGCAACTCGAGTTGGTCTCAAGTCGAGGTAAAGTTTCCCATAAGGTTCAATGTAAATCTGGTTAATCCGTTCCACCCTCCAAATGTGGTCGCACCACGAGGCAAATTTCCCCATAAGGTTCAATGTAAATACGGCTAATCCGCCCTCCGAATTTGGTCGCACCCCAAGGTAAATTTCGCCCATAAGGTTCAATGTAAATATGGCTAAACAGTTCTGAAACATATGCATTTTATTTTTAAACCTCAAAAACCTTCCAAATGCCACAAAAACCTTCCAAACGCCACAAAACACACAAGCCTCACCGAATGTCTCCTTGCTACCGCAATCTCGCCCACAGGAATCCGCGACCGCGTGGCAGCAGGGAAAATGGCCGCGGATCCGGTTCGTAAGTAGAGGTAAGTTCATAAGTAGAGGTAAATTTTTGGGGCCGGAGCTGGTCGTATCTTGAAAAATTCGTAAGTAGCGGCGTTCGTAAGTAGAGGTACCACTGTATTTTAAAGCTTGTAACTAAGGATAGCAATTCAGTGGAAAAGCCAGTTACAGTGCAATTCTCTCTACTTAGAAATTAGAAGTCCCAATTAACTCACTGGAAATTACTTTCATACTAATTTAAGATTTGATTAAACACTGTCTTAAATATTGTCATGTCATGTATAGTGTCTGTTTCAACTGCTAACTTAAACTAATGTGTAAAGAATACCTTGCATATTCTTCATATAATGCCATATTGTGCCTATTTGATAAATAATGCCTGATATTGTACTGATATATGAATACTATTTCTTCCTTTTACCTTGCAATGCACTGCTCTATTACTACTACCATTACACTACTGTATTATTAATATGATGGTCAATGAACACTGAACTGAATCTCCCTCTTCAACAAAAAAGAGGGTGAGGCAGACCACATTGCAATATTAGATTTATAGATTGACACGCATATGATGTTATGCTATTAGCAAAGAGATTTTTAGAATTTATACTTTTTACTAAAAGGTGAAAAAAAATTGTATGATCTTCAGATAAAATTGTGATATACCTCAGATAACATAAACGTTTCTTACTCTCTCATTATATTCTACTACTGCCAAAGAAAATGTATTACTTTGTACATTTGTAAATTTATGGAGCTCTATTCCAATAGTTTTAAACTTAGCCTATTATTTAAAACAACAATTTTTATTTAAATGAAATAATTATGATGTCATTCTACTTCAACTAGTTTTCATCCAATTTGTTACTGAATATATATATAAAAATCAACACAATTGCCTTCTTGAAAAGTACTTCACTGAGATGTCTGAAAAGTAGATCTAAGAATTATTCAATTCAAGTAGCCTACAGCTAGCCAATATGCTTCCACAAAGAACTAGTCATTTGAAAACTGGAAGATGAACAGTAGATGACAACTAATCGTAATAAAATAGGGAGGATTAATTAACTTTCAAAGGTCATCTTACAGATCATTTTTATGCATGCACACAATCTCAGTTTTAATCATTTGGTTCAGATACATGCTGAACTATGTAAAAATATAATTATATTACAATGTTTCACTGAAATCAGTGAAATTCTGAGTAGATGGAGATAGAATTTCACAGTAGTATATTCCAAAACCCTAATATAATCCACTGAATAGCTTTTGGCAAGTCTTTAAATACATAGTTTCTAGTTATGCCAAAACAATATTGCACATTTGAAAATTAGTACATAAATTCAAGAATTAGTACATAAATTCTAAAACAAAAAGATAACCTCTGTGATGGAATGGAATTATGAAGGCCAGACTCAGGGAGAAAAACGTTTTCTTTCATCTCCTAAGGCGAGAGGGAGAGATAAGAGGATGAGACTGGCACCTCCCTGAGGAATTCACAATGTTGTGGCTGGCATTACTTGGGAACTGGGGTTTCAGTCTGGGAAGATTGATGTCAGGCCTAGCCCAAGGAACTCCAAGAGACCATGTAAATTCAGTCCAGCAATGTTTATTAGCTACAACCTCTAGCAAGAATCTTCCCAGACTGAAACCCCAGTTCCCAAATTATGCCAGCCACAACATTGTGAATTCCTCAGGGAGGTGCCAGTCTCCTCCTCTTATCTCTCCCTCTTGCCTCAGGAGATGAAAGAAAACATTTTTCTCCCTGAGTCTGGCCTTCATAATTCCATTCCATCATACCTCCCATCTATTCTTTTCAGGATTGCTGCTATGTTATGAATTTGCTTTGAAATGTACAGTTTTCGTTACAGATTCAATTATGATGTTTAAACCATTACCTTAAGTTCCAGTCGTGTAGTATTTACTTGACACCGATAAGTAGCAAGGAGGAAGTTACCATTTGGCTGTGAAACATTTATAGTTAGAAACAATAAGTTAAAAAACTGGAATAGAAACTCAAATTTGATTTAGTATAAAGATAAAAATTTAGTATAAATATAAAAATTCAATTTCAATTGTGATAACTATCAAAGAACTTGAGAACATTTTAAAAAAGTAACTAGTACAGGTAGTCCTCGCTTAACAACCACAACAGGGACCAGAAAATTCATTAAGCGGGGCAGTCATTAAGTGAGGCATCACATGAACGCACCCGACTACATTTTTTGTGGCAGTCGTTAACCATATCATACAGTCCTTAAATGAATCACACAGTTGCCCATTGATTTTGCTCGCCAGAAGCCGGCTGGGAAGGTTGCAAATGGCAATCAGGTGATCCTGGGATGCTGCGATGGTTGTAAGTGCAAAGACTGGTTATAAGTTACTTTTTTCAGTCTGTCATAACTTCGAATGGTCACTAAACAAATGGTTGTTAAGTGAGGATACGTGTAGTAACTTTAAAATATTAATTAATTTATTGTATAGGCTTTTCTCAATTGGAAACTAAATCAACCTGAATTCCTGGAGACTTCATCCATGAAGTTTTCTTGATAGCATGGCAGAAACGGTTTTCCTGTATTTTCTTCCAGGATGTTTTTCTTTCTCCCTGCCCTTTACTTCCTGGTGTAGTCAACAGCCCTGAAATTCTCACTACTTTAGTCAAAGTAACACAAAGAGCTTCATGCTGTAAGCTCCATTTCTTCTGGGCAAGCATGCAACATCATGATGCATGTTTAAAGAGGTGGATCTTGCACTGCAACATTACAATGCTGCTCACATTACTCTAACCTCCTTGCCCCAACTACTGGCATCACTGCTCATCTGGTTCCTCATCCAAGCAATAACCAGGGCTAACACTGTTTAGTCCTCAACATCAGCCAACATGCTGCCATATTGTGGCAAATGAAAGCATTAATTTTCTATAAATATCAGTATTATATTCTTAATTACAATCTAAAAAGATATAATTCACTTTGAAATTAATTATATTAATTTATATCTACAATATAATCTCAACATTAAAAAATAAAACATGCTATACTATGTGAAAAAGTGTTACTTCTATTACAATATATGTTAGAGCATTTATCAACAGCTGACTTCAGAAGTAATTACCACTCCCAATTACCACCAATGTGATTTAGTCCCTTTAGACATACACAAGAAGCAGTGAAAACCAAATAAATGAAGCTCTTACATAGAAATCTAGACTGGGTTACTATGAATGCTTATCTAAAAGTATCAATAGATATATTGTAGTGCTTTTCTAGATAAGATTGTTTTTCTATACATAATTTAATATTTTTAGTGCTTAATTATTTAAATAGTAGGATGCTAATCTTGCATTTCAACAAAGTAATTTAACACATACTTAGAAACAAAAATACAAATACATTTAACAACTATGTAAGGAAGCATGCATAATATTTACTGACTATATTCACACTTCGCTTCAAATGCTTCAAATGTTATTATGTGCCTTAAGAACATTCTTATTAAAAACAAAATTTATTCAAACTGATCAACAACTTTACTTTCAAGTAGATTTGAAAGCCAAAATCCAGTAAACTCCATAGAATTAAACTGATCTATAACAACTGCACATACCTCAGATTCACAGTCAATAACACTAACCACAGCTGAATTTTTATCCACATCCTTTAGGTCTATGGGAACATCACACTATGGAGACAAACAATATCAAATTAAAGGATAGTTGAACATATGGTTATTTCAATTCTCTCTTTATACAGTAATTAAGATGCTTGTGAAACCTTATGGTAAAAAAGAGGTATCATTGTCTATAAGAGGAGCTGCCCCAAAGCTTGCTTCACCCTTCACCTTCCTTTTGAATTATGTCAATTATGTCAAAATATTAATATATTAAATAATATTAATAGTATTATTTATCCCATGGGGCAGTCAGTATCTGATGTGACTCAATAGTTATGTACATAGCAATATATACACATTTTTTATATACTGTAAGAGCATGACAAACTGTAAGAAATGAAAAAGGAAGCAATTACAATAAGCCCATGTCACATGTGATTGACAAATCCTTAGTGCAAATGTTGTTTAAAACCAGCACTCACTTCATATATTCCCTTAAAATAATTTTTTTTCTGCTTGTCCCTTAAAATACTGTGTGGATTCAGAAGAATATATCAGTGATACAGGACTGCAACTGAAGGGCAAAATTCAAAGTTAAGTGTATCAGAGTTGCACTGAGATAGGATTTAAAAATACAATAAGTTAGTTGAAACCTATCTATTTCAACTGGATTTTCTGTATTTCGGCTTTTGCCAGATTGCACACATGTCCTTATTGCCTCAGAGGTGGAGTGGAGGAAAGAAAATAATTCCAACCAAGTATAACCCTCAGAGAAAAATTAGATCACATCTACTTTTAAGATAAAGAAAAGAGTTCAATGCCCAGGTCTACGGAGTTGCTATAAACAGTCTCTCACCTGTAGCAAGACAGTATCAATTGCTGCCTGGACCTCTAAAACAAGGCTGTAGCTGGCATCATCTTTATTTAATATAAATTTATCATTTACACTGAAAGTTGGGACTGCTGAAATAGCAGTGCTGGACTGAGAAGACTGCTGGTATTTTTCACGTTCTTCAAGTACTTTCATCTGTAACTGATCCAATTCATTCCTAAAACAACAGAATAATGAGCAAACATAAAATTGCTATATACTGTATTTGTATATGCGTACTCTGTATGTTTATGTGCATGAGAGAGGGAGAAAGAGGGAGAAAAAGAGAGAGAAGAGGGAGAGAAGGTGGCAGCATTTAGAATAAACCTATTGGAAATAAATCCTTCGATGTTAAAATTATAAGCAGCAGAATTCTTTTCTGAAAACATAATAGGTTTTAAATGCTGGAATTATATTTCCTAATACTAGGTTAGACTAGTATTAAATTATATGCAATGCTCAAGAGTGTATAAAAATAAGTGCATTTTTAAAAATAGTTCTTTTTTAAACTATTTTTGCGTGTTTAATTCATTAGCTTACTGAAATCCAATCATAACTTCAAGATAACTGCTTTGTTTTAAACCACAATCTGATTCTACAGCAATTCCATCAATTCCAATGCTATAACACTGAATCTGCTTAGCTGGTCAGGTGATTTAGAGAGAACCTGTTGTTGTTTACCCCTCCTTACGAGATCCATGGGTGTGAGCCAGAGACAGAGCTTCTGGTGGTGGCCCTCATTTTATGGAACACTCTCACCTTAAAGCACATATGGTGTCTACTCCACAAGTCTTACAAAAAGCAGCACTGTTCCACTGGGTGTTGGCCCTTAGGTTAAGAAAATGGTAACTTTGATGAACTAGTTTTTTACTGTTGATTTCAATTATTGTTTTTAGTGCATTTTTAGACTTCATTGTACCCCACACAAAATACAGGTAGTCCTCAACTTATGATGGCAACTGGGACTGGAATTTTCATCACTAAATGATGCGGTCATAAAGTGTGACTGCATTGCTTAGCAATAGCAATGCCTGCAGTCATGGTTGCTGCTGTTAACTGAATCCCATGGTCGTTAGGCAAGGCAACTTCCTGCTGGCTTCCCACAACAGAGTCAGTGGGGAAGCTGGCAGGAAGTTGTAAGTCCCAGGTGGCTTGCAAGCAGACCGGCAGGCAGGTAAGTGGCTGCTGCTGGGTGGAGAAGGGCATGAGCGGGTGCATGAAGGTGTGAGGGAAGCGTTGCAAGGGTCAGAGAGGGTATGCAGGGGTGCACAAGGGTGCCCTGGAGGCATGGTGAGGGTCATGGGGCTGTATGAGGGTGTGCGAGGATGTGGGGGAGGCATGGGGGGGTGCACAAGGGTGCAGGGGAGGCATGGCGAGGAAAGGGGAGGGTCCACAAGGGTGCACGGGGGTGTGCAAGGGTGCAGGGAGGATTGGGGAGGGTCTGTGAAGCTGTGAGGGTGGTGCGGCAAGGGTCAGGGAGGGTGTGCGAGGGAGGCACGGGGAGGCTCAGGGAGGGTGCACAGGGGTGCACCAGTGGCCAGAGCAGCACAAGTGCAGACGGGTGGGGGAGGGTGCGCAGGTGGGGGTCACTTACCCACCAACTTTCAACCTTCCCTGCTGGCTTCCCCACTGATTTTCTGGGGAAGCCGGCAGGGAAGGTCGCAAATGGCGATCACATGTTTGCAGGGCGCTGCAACTGGTCATAAGTACAAGCTGGTTGCCAAGCACCCAGATCATGATCATGTGACTGCAGGGATGCTGGGACAGCCAGAACTCTGAGGACCAGTCGTAACCACCATTTGTTCAGCACCATCATAACTTCAAATGGTCGTTGAACAAATGGTCATAAGTCAAGGACTACCTGTAATCTATTAGGATTGGGACAGAATATACATGTTGTATAAATAAATAACATTATAAAATACCCAATCTCCAGGAGCAGAATATAATTTCTTAGACTGTATTGCTTATTTTAGCTCTGTTCAGACTACTGTTTCGGGTTGTATAACTATTGTTTATGAAACCAGGACTGAGTATCAAGGCCAAGTACTCCTCACTTAGCTTTCACTGCACACTAGTTTGCAGGCAGAGTTCTGGTTTGCATTAACTCAGAAGCCTGTACTGTATTTGAACTGGGGAATTCTGACTTAATGTTAAAGTAGGAAATTAAGCCAGATAAATGACAGGAGACAAACTTAATTCCTGATATGCATAATAACTTTATAAACTATGATTTACGAAACATGTATTGATTGTCTAGGCCACCAAATGTTACCAAATAGACAAAGTGTGTTCTAAGATCTATTTTATTCTCAAAAGGCAAGAAGAGTCTCTTGTGGGGGAGTTTACAAAAAATAAAATGATGCAACAAATAATTGACATTTTAATAACAAATTATCACAAACATTTGGTTGGATATTTATAAGGCAACTAAGAAGTAGTCAAGGATATAGTGATGGTGCACTGGTGACAGAAACCTACTCAAAATGTGTGCCATATTAAGGCAAAATTATTACCTCAGTATCTTTTTTTGCACTTTCACAAAATCATTACATTACCTTAAGGACAAAACTTTGTTCTGTATTTCATGAGTCATCTTTAATCCATCTCCTGATCCACATTCTCTGTGAATAGGCTCAGTAGTTAATCCAGACACCCACCCTAAAAGATGAATATATTTTTCAGATTTCAGATTCTTGTTATTATGCAAAAATTTAGGCACTTCTCAAACTCAACAAATCCATATGTTTAAAAACAAACAAAACTCTACATTCTGCCAGCTAGCAATGTTGGCTGAGGAACTTTGTTAAGAAATGGAAGTTACATGGAACTGTGGAAGTCAATTTCTGGAAGACCAAGAAAAATCCGCTCCCAAAATGCTCTGCAAAACAGAACCCTCACATTACTGAAAACAGCCTGCAGAAAAGGTCCATCATCTGGTGTTGCTTATACAACAATGATCTGCATGGGAGAGTTGCCAGAAATAAACTTTTTCTCTGATTTCATCACAAAAGTCATCTAAAGTATGCAAAAGAAAACATTAGTAAGCCTGAAATGATTTGGAACAAAGTGCTTTGGACTGATGAAATACGTAAAAATTGAACTGTTTAGCACAACTACATGATACATTTGAAGAAAAAAGGGTAATATCCTGCCAATGTGTTTTGGAATTGTAAGGCAGCAAGTATACAGGAAATATTGTGTGGATGGAATGAAGAATGATCCTACTAAAACTCTTGTGTCTGTAACCTTCAACTGGGTGAAACGGTGTGTCATAGGGCAACAATTTGTGAACCAAGGCACCTCAAATGGGCTAACTTACAGAATGCATCTAAAATCCAGGACTCATTACTCCCGTGGGATTGAAATTTGGGAAATTTCTGGCTGCTTCAGCACTGCTGTACTGCTGCACCACTGTGCTCAGCCCAGGTCACGTGATTGTCATGAGTGTATCCCTGTCCTGTTTCCTGCCTCCCTCTGTCCCCTGCACCCAATTGGTTGGCGGCAAGGCCCGACAAGCGAGTGGAAATTGGCTGCTTTGGAAACGAGGCAGAAATCTGAAATCTCTTAACAGCTGTGGGCGTTGAGGGAAAGATGAGGGAGCAACCTGGGTGCCTCCTGGTGAGATAGGGCTGGCTGGGGAATGCCAGTGGTCAATGGGTGAATCTTCTTCCTCCCTCGAGGGGGGGACCTTTGGAAACACGCTGGAATGCGGAGCAGGGCTGCAGTTTTCCTCATAGTCCAGGGCTCCCTTTGTTCCTCCTCCCCCCAGCAAAGTGGTAGGCAGTTTGGCAGGTCAGTTGAGGAGGAGGAGGAGGCTCTCCTGAGGGTCATGAGGGGAGGGCATATAGTGCAGGGAGGGAGGGAGGAAGGAAGGAAAGAAGAGGGAGGGAAGACTGAAGGAGGGAAGGAAGGAAGGAAGGTTTCTGATGCTCCCTGCCAGCTTCCCACAAGCAAAGTCAATGGGGAAGCCAGCAGCAAGTCACAAGACACTTACACTCCCACTGCTTTTTTGCCCTTGGTCATTCTGTTTCTCTGTTTAGGTAAGGAAATATCTCTGAAACAATGACATAATGGGTCGCGGGTTGTCTAGTTTTATCTAAATGTCATGATATCCTAAAAGCCAAGTCACAGAAGAAACTGAAGCTGAAAAGAGATTAGATATTTAAGCAAACTAACAATCTAACATATTTCCAAATCAACAATGACATACTTAGAGAAAAGAAAAACAAAGGTTTTGGAATGGCCTTCACAGTACCCAGACTGAAATATTTTTGAAGATCTGTGGGGATATCTCATACCTATACTGCATGCAAGGTAACCTAAGAACATTTCTGAGCCAGAAGAGTTATAGAGTGGAGGAAAAATCCCAAAAGGAAGAACAGACAGACTCTAAACACATCCAAAAGAGCTCTTACAATGAACTGACCGGATAGGTGTCCAGAGAAGGGCTGCGCAATACACTTAACAACTGATTTTTTAAAAAAATGTATTATTTTTATTCTTGTTAAATTGAAATTAAACTGAAAAGCTCTGAAAATAAAAATAAAATTAACCTGAATATGTTGATGTTACAATCTCATCATAGCCCTCTTTTCCAACACAGCCACCCTGGATGGATGTGACACTTTCTGATAAAGCCTAAAACAACAAACAAGAAAATTTAACACATATTTAATTTCTTGACTTCTGATTAATGAAGAAAGGAAAATTGAATAAAACTGAAAACATGATTTTAACCCACAAACTCTTACATTTTAAGAGGATTGCATAAAACATGTATTATCTGCTTTTTGTTATATTCTCCTAATTGTCTATTCTTTCTCTATATTGCACTTATATAAATCTATGGCACATCTGCATCCAGAATACTGTGTACTCTACAATATTAGTTATCACATATGAAAAAGGTTATAACAGAGCTGGAAAAGGTGCAGAAGTAGGCAATCAAAATGACTGGGGTTTTTAAACATCTAGAATTTTTGAGAAAAGAAAAAAGGCAATTGAATGGAGATATGACTGAGGATTATAAAAATCATGCATGGCCTGGAAAAAGTAGGCAGGGAGTTTTCTTCTTCTTTCAAACACAGTGATCAGAGGTCATCCAAAGCAGCTAATTGAAAAAAAAACTCAGAGTGAAAAATACTTCTGCAATTAACCTGAGGGATTCATTACTACAGTACTCTAAGGGGAATTGGATAAACGTATGAAGGATGGGTTTATTAGTTTTGAACACTAACAGTACACCCCAAATTACTTTATTTTATTTACTTCATTCAATTTGGATGTTGCCTGACTCCAACTGACTCTGGAGGAAGCATGTCTCCATATACTAGTTGCAGAGAAACAATGTTAAGAGAGAGTTATGTCTCCATCTCCCATCTGTGAACATCTGCTGGTTCACAACCAGAAGGGTGCTGGTTGACTACTATCGGAAACAAAATGCTAGACTAAGATGGGCCTTGCCCTGATCCAGCAGAGGTATTCTTATATTTTTCTAAATGCATATGAAGCAGCCATCTTGCTAAAACTAAATAGGTCAGCTGAGTGTTTGGATGGAAAGTAATCTTAAAACCTCAGGTATACTAGCTTGAATTCCATGCTGGTAGAAAAGCAGAATATAAATGTAAGAAAATACTTTTACAAAACCTTTCCTATTATTTCCAGCAAGCATGACACAATATGACAATAGCATTTTATGTGTATCACAGATACTTATCATGAACAACACAAGGGCATTAGGATTTAAGAGTATTATACTCTAATACTCATTTAAGCTTTTTGAATGACAGCTTGGAGTAGCTGAATTTTTTTTACTGACTTCAGATAATTAACATAAAGCAACATCAAGTCCTGGGGTCTGCCTACAAAGTTCCATGTGTCAGTAAGTTTTTTCCCTCCATGCAAGTAAATGGAGGTTACATATTCACTGGCAAATCTTTTTTATTTATTGGATCTGTTAAGACTGCCCAATTGCAAAGACTCTAATAATCCCTGCCCCAATGGGTTAGAACACTCCTTCCCAACACCACCACACAAGAAAACTGCTGCAGCAGGCTTCTTTCAAGGGCTCCACACTGTCCCCAGTAGGCACTGGTAATCCCTCCAGCTAAAAAAGCAACTCTATCCAAGAGTCTAGCTGGCCCAAGGATCACTGTAAGGGAACAGGCATCTCTCCTCCCCCCATATATCTTCAGCAAAGTAGTTTCTTTCCTTCTTTTCAAATAAATGAAGTAATTTTATTTACTTGAAAAGGGAGGATTTTTTTTTCTCTACCAAGAAAAAATCACTCTTGACACCTATGAAAACCTCACTAATATAGTTTTCATTACCTTATCTTATTTTCCTTTTGGGGGGGGTCTTCTTTTTTCTTATCTAAACAATTTTTAACCCACTCTCAAGACCAAAGTCTTCTCCAAATGACTTAAAAAACACTTCCCACTGTTTGGAATGGAAAGTCAGAATGGGTAATTGGGGGTAGGGGGGTGGGGAGGGAACAGACAGAGAAAGAGAAACACACAAAAGGGAGATTCCTACTATTTTGACTGATCACAGTCATTTGTAGATGATTTAATTTATAAAATATGCTTGAAACAAAGCAATTCAATTATTTGGGAGAATTTTAAAATAAATTCTCTTACTTGAGGCAATAGATTTACACAATATACTTACATATTCATATTTGAGAACAGGAGTCTTTGCATTTTCAAAGTTATAGATCTCTAATATTCCATCATCTCTACCAATGAGCAATTCTTTAACTCCATCTCCCAAAATGTCAAAACTATCCATACATAGGATGCCTGAAAAACAGAATATAAAACAGATATCTATATCAAACATTAGCCATTTAAATCTGTTATACCTTACTAGCAATTTACAAAGGTTTATTTTTTAAAAAAATATAATAACTTTTACTTGACTCTGGAATGAAATCAATTCCTCACTGGAATTATATTTTAATCAAGTTATAAATAGATTAAGCTCTACCATTATAATCTTGAAACCTCAGCTTCATAGAAAATGATTATTTATATTTGTTATCATAATAAACTGGCATGTATTAGGTACTAGATGACACCTACAATTTTGCCAAATTTCAAACTAATCTGATTAAAAATGCTACAAATATAGTAAGTGAAAAAGGATAGAATTTTATATACAGTATTTACTGTTTTTATTCCTATTTTTGAATAACACATTTTTTATCAAATTTTACTAAAAACTATTACTATTTTTTCAAGAAGGCTTGTGGATAAAGCCATTTTCATCAAAAGTTCAAAGCTTATTCAGGTTCTTTCACCCATTAAATTGTATGGCAGAAATGTATGACAGAGTTTTACAGCATAAGTACAACATGACTGCAAAGTTGTGATGCTACCAATATTACAATGTAGTTAGGACCAACACAGTATCTCATACAGGTAGTCCTTAGTTGATGACAGCAGTCGGGACCAGAACTGCTGTCACTAAGGGACAAAGTCATAAAACACAATGTCATGTGACCATGCTGCTTAGTGATGGCAATTCCGGCAGTGCCGGTTACCATTGTTAAACAAGGATCTCACATGACTGTGACTTCCAACTTCCTGCCAGCTTCCCCTTTGACTTTGCTTGTGGGAAGCCAGCAGGGAAGGCTGCAAATCGCGATCATGTGACGGCCAAAACTCCAAAGACCAGTCATAACTACCACTCATTCAGTGCTGTTGTAAATTTGAATGGTTGCTGAACGAGTGGTTGTTAAACAAGGACCACCTGTACTGACCTTTTATTGTTTTGTAATGCATATGAAAAATATTTCTTTAGTAACATGGGTGATTGTTCTTAACAGCAATGAAAAATCATTGAGCTAAGCAGTTTGCAGGAACAAAAAGTGGTCTGTGAACTTGGGCCATGTTATACTTGAATTCAGAGAATAAATTTAGCTTAAAAAACCTATATACTATGGTTGAAGAATATCTACTGTCCCAAAATTAAACCCCACTTTCAGTCCCATACCGCCAGAATCTTTGCAGTCCTAGTTCAAACACTGAGAGATAAGTTGCTTTACTGCACACAAAAACTAAGTCATATATACACAAAAGGTCTGCCTACTGCAAAACACAAAAAACAAGCTCCATGTGTATGTGTGTCCCACTGTTTAATCTTAAGGCTTTTCCTCCACTTTTTGAATCCACAGACTTTTGACTATTTTTTCCCAGCCTTCAGACTGGGAGACACCTGTTGTTTTTTCTCTAGACTGAGCAGCAATGGCCCCCATGTTACCAGCTTCAGCCCTTACTATGGTCTATGTAGAGCACTTTGGTTGTCCATATATGATAGTATACACCTGTTGCAGTTTCAGCAATAGCTTTGAACTTCTAATTAAACCAAGATTAAATATGATCTAATTCTGGTTCACGCTAGCCAAAAATGGTGGCCACTCTTGAATTCAGATGATAGCTTTAACTTAGCTTTAAACACACCATGGTTAAAAAATAGGATAAAAACAGGAAAGAGATTAGAAGATGGTATACATGTGTTTCCATCAATTAACCTGACTACCCTTAATGTGTCAGGTGAACATGCTCATGAACTAAATTTACATGGATTTCCATATTTTTCTCTCTCTTTCTGTCTTTGCATTCTACGGGCATTGAAGTATTGGGAGGGTGCTGATACAAGTAGAAATCTGGCATTATTACAATAGGCTAACATAAATCTTAATGCTTTCAGTGCATTTAATGCCTTGACTCTTTTAGTGTAATCTTTTACTCATATTTTGAAGTTTTTGCTGGAAACTGAAACATAAAGTGTATATCTGAAAGATATAAGTGAAGAGAAGAACCTTCCAGGATGTGCTTCTGATAAGGGCCATGGACAAATGGAAAGACAACTATTATCCTGAAAGCAATCCAAGAAGTAACTATGAATGTAATCATAGGGCTCACCCTATGGAAAATTTGAGGAAAATGCCAGGGAAACATCAGGTGCCTGGACATGAACAGTTTCCTAAACATGAACTCATTCCTAGAAATAGTTGAGGTCTAGAAATAAGGCATAATTAGCTCATGGATTGAAAAGAAAGTCAATCTAGAGGGCAAAACCCTGCATGAACAATCTCTGAACATGATGTTCCTTTGAGAAGATTCCAGAATGAAGCAACTCAGGCCTATAAACCTCCCCTCACTTCACTTAATTTGCCTTGGAATTGTAAAGTGACTAACACATCCTAATTATGCTATGAAAATGCCAATAGGAGTGTGCATTTCTAATACAATCATCCATGATGAGCAGATCATAGATGAGGGATCTGTTATGGAATATGAGGGTGACCTTGGAAGATGGGGGGAAGAGATGCCACCTAGGGAACGATCAGATAAAAAAGAAAGGAGTCTACAACAGAGTAATGGCCAGAGAAAGAAACTTAGGAAGGACCCACCCTAACTACTCAGACGACAAATAGGGAGGGTGGGAGATCTGTACTTTCAGACTTGCAAGATTCTGTTAATATAGCCTTACAACAAAGGAGAATTAGCTCATCTAGTTGTGTTTCCTGTCTGGTTTGCCTGGGAGGGTTGACAGGATCAGACTATGCTGCACTGGAGAATGAAATGGCAACTCAATCCATATTCTGCCAAGAAAACCAAATGGACTTTCACAACCAAGACAATGTCAACATGATAATGGAAAATGAGCCTCCAGAATGGAGGTAACTAACAAGCTACTGGGGAAGAGCAGAGGGCAAGTACGAGTAGTACCACTAGTGCTTATAATATGGTTGGATTAAGGCCAAAAGTACATCCAGCTGCTGGGAAGTCTGATGCTGGAAAGATTTATATGAGCTTTTAGAGAAGACTGATACTTAAAAATCAAAGGGCATCAGAGAAAAGACCATCAGAAGACAAGGTGGCTACTAACATAAGCAAAAACTTACAATGATTCAGTTATTGACAGACAATCCTGGCAAACTGATATCCATCTGGTCACAAAAGTCCGAAGCAACTGAACAAAAGCAACCTTACATGATCTGCTTTTAGGAAGACCTTAAAACATTTTTGTTCTGAAGAGTGTTTGGGCACTGATGTTACTGGGCCGCTCTAATTAGTTATATTGTTGATTTTTAAAAAATATCATTACATTTTCTTGTATGGAATTGTAAATTGCTTTGAATACTTTAGGAAATGTGCAATCTATATACAGTAATTGTATAAACAAATAAATACATGACTTTATTCATTTAGGAAAACAACACAAGATACCTACCACCTCTTTTTTTCTCATTTCCAATTTTCCATTTTTCTATTGGAGAAACACCAGTAATCTGTACCAAGCCAATTTTGCCATCAGATGTCCCAAACAAAACTTCTTCACCAGAGTCACCTAGATATATAAATTAAAACTATTATTAGAATAATTATTAAGTAGAATTCTGCTAACTATTCAGTGGATTCCAAATTCTTGCAATTTTTTAAATTTAAATTTTAGGAAATGTCTCAAAATATTCTAGCAAAAGAAACACCTTGCTTCATTTCCATCACTCTTATAAAAACAATGGATCAGAATAATTCTATATTATAGAAAATACATATGATGATATTTGGAATTATTAAAACAATCATCTATGAAAATCAAATTAATCATTTTAATAACATTTAAAAGACCCCTAAACATACTACTTACCACCATTTCCACCATTCAAGGCCAGAACAGCAGGTGGACCTGGGACTTCCATTTCGTACAGCAAATTTGAACCCTCAAAAAAATGAAATGGAGATACTATTACTTATAATCCTTAACATTTTATTTTAATTTAAAAGAGATATAATTTTTTTAAAAAGTTTCAAAACTGCATTCCTGCCTTTAGAATGGAATGAAAACTGGAACCATGATTGTCAGCTGTATGCCCCTTTTAGGTTTAGATATTTAAAATCCCTACTTGAAAGAACAGCCCACTGGGGCCTGAATTGCAGATTGCCCTATTTCCTCCTGGGCTCTAACATATATATTGTTAGCAGAACTGCTAAGTTGATAGACAAGGCAGTTCAGCTAAGAATCTGTTATATTGAACAGATTGGGGTATCGTGTAAAGGTGAGATGGAAGACATGAGTGGGGAGGATTCTGAAATGGAGCTTCAAGGTTGCTGGGAGGGGGAAGAGAGGTTCCAGGGAAAGCACCTCCTCAGCCCCCAGCCGGAGGGGGAGAGTCAAGAGAAAGATACTGGCCCCTCCCTAAGGGCATCATGGTTATAGTTGCTGTTGTTGGGGATTGGAATTACAGTAATCTGGCGAGATTCTGTCTATCAGGTGTAAGCTAATAATGGAGCTGAACTGATTCTGGACTGTCTCGCTGTTGTTCTTGGGCTGAACCTGACAAAAGGCGATGTATTCATCTGAATGTTGGTTCTTTGTATTTAGCATATATGTATTTTATTATTGTATTTTCTTTTACCTATGTTATACTGGAAATAGACCTTGTATTTTACCTTTATTTTATTTTCTTTGTTATGGTTGTAAGACTAATCAATCAATAAATTATCTAAACTATCAAACTATCAAAAACTGAAGCCTAATTCATCTAATTCAGCCCAGAGGCATAGCATAAACCCATTCCAAACTATTTCATTTATGCCTTTTCAAATAAGATCATGAAAGCTTAGATTAAACATCACAAGGATACAGAGAATTAATGTGAAACAGAAAATACTGGGCTAACTGGTAAGCAGACCTAGAGATTCTAATTTACCTAAACAAAGTGGGGGAATACAAGAATCTAGAATTTCAGGAAAGTCGGTTTCTGCTCAAGACAAAACAACAACAACAACTGCTCAACAGAAAGAAAACCTGTCATAACAATAAGAGATCTATTGAAAGGAATATTTTTGACAGGATAATGAAAATTGGGAAAACAGACTGCAGACCTAATTAAAGAGCTATTGATTTCTGGGTTACCCCAGAGGTATAAAAGTAACTGTCTGCAATTCAATTAAGCTTCTTTGAATTCTGGAAATTCAAGAATTCTGAACAGAATTCTGGAAATTCTGTTGCAGGAAGTGATTTAAGGCAGTTAAGCTTCTGCCTTAAATCACTGCCTGCAACAGAATTTCCAGAATCTGGAAATCTTTCAAATTCTTATTCAATGTTCTTCCTCAAAACTAGTTTAGTACTTTCCACCATTCTCTGAGCAGGCATAAAACTATACTGGCATAAAATTTGCTGATCCTAATGCTCATCCCTATACTGTCAAGTTACAGAGAATTGTGTAATGAAGCAAGAGAAATCTCTGCCATTTGACAGCACCTCCTTCTGCACATGCATGCTATATATTACTCAGGCTACTGTGAAGCATAGATTTCAAAAGAGGCTTTTGCCACATCATACAATCCCCCTTTGTATTTGTCCATTGTTAAACTAAACTAACACACTGAGGGCTTACATTAAATCCTTCTGCACCATGAACTCCACTCCCCAGGTACCTGTCAGCTGTTAGGTATATTTAAACACAAGTTGGGTATTCTTTTGAAACAGTAGCAAATATATGTTTAAAAACAGCCTAACAGATGACAGGAGTTGAGGCAGAGGTGTCTGTGTGGCAGAAGTCTCCTTCCCACATATAGACCCCTCAACGCCTATCACTGAACGAGGGAGGGATTGGCTTGCAGATCTGGCAAGGTAAGGGGAGAGACTAATGTGAAAGACTCTCCTGCTGCCCAATCGATTCTGAAGGATAGTGCTCAAAATCCAAAAGGGAGAGGGCATGCCCACACCAGCTCAGGTGGCCAGTAAGAACTGCACCAATCCCTCCCATGGTGTCACTTGACCAAACTACCAACAGAATGGTCAATAAAGTGTAACAGATTATATGAAGTGCAAAAAGGTGTCAGGATAAGAGAAGTAACACTAGAATAGCTAAAGATAACTTAAGGCTGCCACAGGTGTGGCTAGGGATAAGACAAAGATAATGCCATAAGGTAGAAAAAGATTACTAGAACATGTTGGTGTTGCAGGTATATGCAAATTAGGAAAGTCACACCAAGCCTGTTTATCTCCTTTCCGCACCTCCATCATTTGGAGAAATGTAACCAAATTTTATCTCATGAAATTTTGCATCTTATTTTTTTCATGATTATGTATGTAACATTCCATTTCTATTAATCAATCTTAGTAAACTCAAAAAATGCAAAGAATGTTATTGAAATTCTATATACATATTTATCCAATAATTGAAAGAATTAAAACTGAAGAACTGTAATAAGTTTAAATAGGGATGAACTAAACAAGAATACTGAGTTAAAATACATATGTATCTATAAAAATATTTTTATATCATCTTTTGGCACTAAAGTGGACACCCATCTCTGAAAATATTTAAACAGAGATGATTAAAATCCAAAGAAAGAAATTAAGGCTAAAATAATAACTAAGAAGTTTATAAAATATACTAAAAATGGCATAATAATGTTTTAATTGATGATGGCCTAAAAGCAAATGAGAATGGACCAGTCAAGTGACTCTTAGGATAGTGCTCCCCAACCAAGATGTGTCATGGGATGGGGGAGCACTATCAGCTAAAGTTTGATGCAAGTTCTAGCATATCTATTAAGCTTACATATAAATGCAAACCATGAACACACAAAATAAAGAATGTTAACCAAATATTTGTGACAAAAATGCTTTTATAATCAAATAATTAATTTTAAAACAAAATGGATGCTAACTAACCTAAGAATATTTAGAATTTGTCTTCTTAAAGCTACACTTGACTTATTATATTCTGATAGTCACAAAGTAAACTTTTCTGGTTTACTTAGCAATCTGTAATATGTAAGTATATCAAATCTATTTCTAACTAAGAAGAATTAGCTGAAGATTTTGTAGAGCCAGGCAATAACATAAATACCCCAAAATAAATAATGGTAACCTTTCATGAAACAGGAATTTTCCAAGTATATGTTAGATTTTACTCAACTTACCAGAATTGCTGCAAGCAGATAAGATTTCTTTGCAAGTAATTGTAGATGATGATGATGATGATGATGATGATGATGATGATGATTGGTATGAACAGATGAACAGACTTCTGTCTCATTTTACTAACTTACCTTTTTAATTGTAATAAATAATGGTTATAAATAATAAATCAGACTACAATAATGGCAACAAATAAGATTTACCTGTAAAACTCTAAGAACTCTATCTTGACATGCTAACACAGGTATAATGCAAGACAGTTTATCTGCTGGAAGACAGAGAACATCATTGATTTTATCTCCTGACAGGTAGTAGTGCTGATCCTTACAGTCACAGTAATGGTTATAAATGTAGCTCGCACCAAGAAAGAGATCTGATCCAGATATATACCTAAAATAATAACAACATTGTAATTAAAACTTTAAAATAATTTAAAACACTATTTTGGGAACATAATTTGTTAAGTATTCATAGGAATCAACATAACAATCCAATAAGAAATCCATTTATTATTATTTTTTCCTTTGAAAAGTTTTGTTTTTAATTTTGTATAGCAATTCTCTGAGGACTACTAAATATGTTTCAAGTACCTTTCCAATTTAGCTGTTAATACAGTGGAGGACTAAAAATAACAAATATGTTCTATTTACACTATTTTAATACTACAGACTAGACACAGAACCAAAACAAGACAATTTGTCAATTAAGTTTAATTGTCAGTTAAGTTTAAGTAATAAAATAATCAGAATAATTGCCATCTACTAGTGTAGAGCAGTGAATACAGGATGCTGAAAGCTCCCCATTTATACCAATCTACTCTCATGATAGTTGTGGGATTAAAAACATTCTCAGCTCCCCCAAAGAGAAGCAGGATTCTGATATAAGAAACAGGAAGTAATTAACTCTGAATTTAAGGTGTAAGAAAGTAAGAACGTAACAATGTAACAATTCAAATAGGTTCTTCTTAAATATTTAAGCATAGTTCTCAATTACAGTTCATTGAGTATATAGCTTTTCAGAAAACTGAATTTAGTATGAAAAAAACCTCCTGTACTATACACAGAGGAGGAAACAGCCAGATGAAAGAAACAAATGAAGTCTTATAGTAAGCAATGCTTCCATTATTCTTCCATCCTACTTAAAAATTGTTGTTTGACCTTACTACTATATTAATATAACTTAATATATTATTTAACTTCCACTTCATTCCAGGTGGGAGATTGTATTTGTTATATAAGAACAACTGCTTGTTTATTGTGACAGTACTAGTAATATGTTGTAGACAGTATATTAAACAGAAAAACATATACAGAAAAGGTAGCAATTATAGTACTCATATATAGTACTTGAATTTAATAAGAATAACAGGACTATCTATTATGATCTAGTTATTGTAAAAAAAAAATCATATCTACCAACATTTTGATAAAAATCACTATTATTTTGTTAACCTATATTAGGTTTTTCATCTACTTTAATTGTTGCAGATAAAAGTAGTAAGCACAAACCTGTATGAAGAATACTGTGGATAACAATCATAATTTCATTTAGTTATGTCATTGTGACTCAGCAGAAATACTAGTGTTTCATGCTTATCCATAAATTAAACCAAATTGGTTTGAATAATTAAATTTCCTCAGACAATGTTTTATATATTTATAGAGTATATGTAAATGTTACAAGTATATAATAGTTCTGAAAGTCTGAAACTAGACCTGATACAGTACGCACAATTAAATAATGGCTTGTTTTTACACCACCCAGAGTTGCCTTATGCAAGCTGAACAGCCATATAAATGCTATAAATAAACCAATAGTAAATTTAATAAAAGATAATAAAATTAAAATAATTCACCCAATTTAAATATTAGATAGCTATTTTCTGTAAATAGATACTAACTTCCTAGATAATTCTGACTTTGCATTCTTAGGAAAGGATGTAGAGAAAATGGTGGCCCTACAGCTGCAGAGAAGCGTAGAAGCAGCAGATCATTTGGACTCTTGGCAGGCTGGAATATAACATGGAAACTGCATTGGTTGCACTTGTTGACTTTTGGAGAGACCAGGATTGAGGAGTACCACCATTCTGGTCCTCCTTGACCTTTCAGCAGCTTGTGATACCATGGACCATGGTATCATTCTGGACCACCTCCAAGTAATTGTAATGAGGAAAACTGCTTTACAGTGGTTCTTCTCCCCAAAGGGGCAGTTTCAGTCAAGGTGGGAGAGATCTATCTGGAGACATCTACTTTACAGTGTGCCTCAGGGATCTCTCCATTTCCCAGTTCTTTTGGTCAACTATGTGAAATCACTGAGAGAGGTTATTTGTCAGCAAAGGGTATTACCAATAAGTATTACCAATAAGATCATGATATGATGCCATACACTGCATCTCCCAGCTGAACAAGTGATGCAGTTTTACTCCCCATCTCAGAGATGGTTTGCAATTTTGAGAGTTCTCCTAGATTCACAGTTCCTGCTTGAAGAGCAGGTGGCAACTGTGGCTAGGAAGGCTTTTACACAGGTAGGTATATGTAGCCATTTGCTGCTATTCTTGTATCAGGAAGTCCTCCTCATGGTTAATCCCTCCTGTGGTTTAGGAACCCTGTAAAAATGTTCCTCTTCTGGGTGAGACAGAAAGATGGTTCTTTATAATATGCAGGTGGGGCTTGCAGCATGATGGTTTAATTATATGGATTTTATTTTTGTCTGTATGTAGGTTTGGGTTATTTTTAAGTTATTTGTTGTTAGCCACCAGAGCTGTTTAGAAAGAATGGCATATAAGTATAGTAAGTAAATAAGCACCATTAAATTAATGTTTAATATACACACATAGCTTTGATGTTCTCAGTGAGGTTGGTATTAAAGGAAAGAAACTGTTTCCCTTTCTTTGTGAAACCTCGAACCTCGGAACCAGCAGCCACGAAAATTTTCTCCTGGAGAGTATTAAGAGCACCTCCCAATTCTAGCCTTGCAATCTTTTCCCCTGGCAAAGTCTTGAATATTGGCTAAAAAGAAAAAAGAAAAGAAAACATATTCTGTATCATCACAAAATAAAGTTTAACAGGATTTGAATCACAGAAAATATAGGTATTTCTTTCCATTGTCATATTGCATCTGGAAATGTGACCCTTCAAAATAGATTACCTTTATAATCAGTTGACATTATAAAACCATAAGTTACTATATTTTGTTAAATTAAGTGTCCATGTATGGAAATGAATAAAGAACTTACAACAGCTTCTCCTTTTTTGATTCCAAAGCAGGTAACAACACCATCATGGTCTCCAGTGACAACCTTCAGTAAAGTAATAAGAGGATTTGTATATACAGTATTATTCTTTTAAGAGTACAAAGGAAAACCAATCCTTTTTGTTTGATAAATAATTATACCACTCGGATCTAGATTTTCTCTCTTCTATTTAATTCTGCCACTTAAAATGCTGCCTGATATTTCAAAATGGATCTCCAAAATGGAAACTACTTACCAAAGTGGAAATTAGTTTTGAGACGCTATTTGAATAAAATGGGTGCAAAGATAAAATATCACTGGCAAATATTGAAGGAGGAAATTCTAGTAAATAACCTGTTTAATATACTAGCGATACAAAACCTGGAAGAATTAAACTCATGGGAAGAGATATAATTGTACCTAAAGGATTAAAAAAGAAAAGATGATAAGGCTATGGATGATAAGACTGAAAAAAAAAAGGACAAGTAGTTTGTCTAGAATAAAAATCAGTGCAGGTACTAAAGAGTTGCTGTATAGACAGGATAGATACTGTAGAAGAGAAGAGAAACATCAGAAAAATTGTTATGGAATGAAATGAAATAATTGATTCAATCTGTAAATGAACTAGACTTTTATCAAAGGAGATACAAGAAAAAATAAATGTTTATTATGTTGGAAAAATAACACGACTTGCTGCCAAATTATATGAGAAAAAATTACAGGAAAATTAAAAAGTAAGCTTAAGAGTTTTAAACATATACAACATGAGATTAAGTCACAAGACTATTATTTATATTTTAGGATATTACATACATAAAGTAGATATAAAATATTTTTTCTCCACTATTTCTCTTCAGAGTACAATTTTTAAATCAGGTCTTCATCACATACAATTATTTTAATATACACTTTTATACTGCCCTGAGCTCCTGAACAAAGGATGGAATACAAATCAGATAAAGAAATACCTTCTGTGTAGCTTTGCGTCCTGATGCAGGGAGCAACTTCATGGTTTTCTGAGATGTCACACCCACCTAGTTGCAAATGCATCTTTATTAATATTTATGTTTGACTTATCCATTTTAAGACTAATTTTCATTTACCAAAATGTCAATACACTATTGTTTTAGAGAAGAACAGATATTTAATTATTAAAATCCATACTTTCCAACATGACGTTGGTTTTCCAACATAACAGTGGGTATGCATACATACACTTTCTCTCTCTCTTTATGTATATATGATACTAGGTAGAAGAGTAAGAGATTATGATTGCAATGATATGCATGCTAAGTAGAAACAGTAGTCTGTAAAATATTTTAAATTCAAAATTACCCATTTTAATTTCAAAACTGCCAGTCTCAAAACATATACCTTGGAAATGTTTCAAACTGAAAATACAGTGCATTTGGGAAGTATTCAGACCCCCTTCACTTTTTTCAATTTTGTTATGTTGCAGCCTGATACTACAATCGTTCAAATTCATTTTTTTTCCTCATTAATCTACACTCAGTACCCCATAATGACAAACTGAAAACAGAATTTTAGAAATGTCTGTAAATTTATTAAAAAGAAAAAACTGAACTATCACATTGGCATAAGTATTCAGATCCTTTGCAACAACACTTGAAATTTAGCTCAGTGCCTCTCATTTCTCTCCATAGTTGCTGAGCTCTTTCTACACCTTGATTGGAGTCCATCTGTGGTAAATTAAATTGATTGGACCTCACAGCTGACAATGCATACTGTATCAGAGCAAAAGCCATGAGGCCAAAGGAACTGCCTGCAGAGCTCAGAGACAGGATTATTGCAAGGCACAGATCTGGAGAAGGCTACCAAAAAAATTTCTGCTGTACTGAAGGTTCCCAAGAGCACAATGGCCTCTATAATTCTCAAATGGAAGAAGTTTGGCACAACCAAGACTCTTCCAAGAGCTGGTCGCCCAGCCAAACTGAGCAATCAGGGCAGAAGAGCCTTAGTAAGAGAGGTGACCAAAAACCCGATGGTCACTCTGACTGAGCTCCAGAGATCCTGTGTGGAGATGGGACAAAGTTCCAGAAAGACAACCATCACTGCAGCCCTCCACCAATATGGGCTTTATGGCAGAATGGCTAGACAGAAGCCTCTCCTCAGTGCAAAACACATGAAAGCCCACTTGGAGTTTGCAAACAAAGCACCTGAAGGACTCTCAGACTGTGAGGAACAAGATTCTCTGGTCTGATGAAACCAAGATTGAACTGTTTGGCCTCAATTCTAAACATTATGTCTGGAGAAAACCAGGCACTGCTCATCACATGCCCAATACCATCCCAACAGTGAAGCATGGTGGTGGCAGCATCATGCTGTAGGGGTGTTTTTCACCAGCAGGGACTGGGAGACTGGTCAGGGTTGAGGGAAAGCTGAATGGAGCAAAGGACAGAGATATCCTCAATGAAAACCTGTTCCACGGCACTCAGGACCTCAGACTGGGCCGAAGGTTCACCTTCCAACATGACAACGATCCTAAGCACACAGCCAAGACAACACAGGAATGGCTTAGGGACAACTCTGTGAATGTCCTAGAGTGGCCCAGCCAGAGCCCTGACTTGAACCCTATTGAACATATCTGGAGAGACCTGAAAATGGTTGTCCACCAATGGTCCCCATCCAACCTGACTGAGCTTGAGAGGATTTCCAAAGAAGAATGGCAGAAAATCCCCCAATCCAGGTGTGCAAAGCTTGTTGCGTCATACCGAAAAAGACTCAAGGCTGTAATTGCTGCCAAAGGTGCTTCAACAAAGTACTGAGTAAAGGGTCTGAATACTTAAGTACATATGATATTTCAGTTTTTCCTTTTTAATAAATTTACAGACATTTCTAAAATTCTGTTTTGATACAAGCATGTTTTTCCCTCAGAAGTTAAAAGCAATAATCAGTTAGCTCTCAACTTAGCACCCTGGGAAATTTTCCTCAAAACTTCCTTACTAATAAAATATCCCAATGGTGGAAATTTAACTAACAAAAAGATAAAAGGCAACTGTGCAACTGCTTCACAGGTTACTTTTACACCCAAAAGATTGCTAGGAGAGGCATAGTCACATTTCCTTTTTTTTCTTCCCGATAGGAATTCACTGGGTTTATTATATTAGACAAACTATTCGACAATGTATTCAGACTTCTCTTCCTGCCATCCAAATGCGTTGGGCTACAACTCCACCTCCCAGCCAATACCGTCAATAAGCCTTATAATCCTTCTGGAGGGCATTTGGGGGGAAGGCTGGCATAGGAGCATGAATGCGGGTGGTCTGCAGTAAAACAGCATGGAAGAGGAAGACTAAAACCGATGCTTCCGGGGGTCGCAAAGCAAGGCACTCGCTGTCACAGGCATCCCGTCCGCCCGCTGTACCTGCAGGTAATCTATCCGGTTCAGACTCAGTTCCATGGCGATAGTCTTTTACAAGTTACCAAGGCTGGCTTTGGCTTCCTCCTTCCAGTGCTCCGCGGGCATCAGTATCGCGAAAGCGGTTCTCCGACCCAATCAACAAGTACGGCCTAAACTACCTCCAGGTCTCCCGTTACTATGACGACGAGGCAGGCTTGCGTAAATCATGACCATCCCCCGGCTTCAATTGGAGGCGACGGGCTCTTGGGAGGCGAGCTCCGCTTTAAACGCGCCTCCTGATTGAAGAAGGAGCTGTCACTCAAGTAAAAAAAAAAATCACCGGCTCGTGGATTAAAGAGCATCTAAAAGGTGGAGATGATCCCAAGGAAGAGCGGAAGTTATCCACAGAAGCGGAGTCTTCGATTTAGCACGAGAGCCCCGATCGTGCGAGAAGCTGGAACGACGAGAATAGTTTAGACCGGTGTTTCTCAAATGGCTGGCTGAAGAATTCTGGGAGCTGAAGTCTTAAAGTTGCCAAGTTTGAGAAACACTGGTTTAGACAAATGCATGTATTATTGCACCAGCTTTCCATTGAAGCGGTCTTTTCACGTGGGGCACTACTCATAGCTAAATGAACTGTGGTTTATGTGGTTTATAGTTAACCATGTAGTTAACCATGACCTGTGGTTTATGTGGTTAACCATGAATCATGGTTTACTAAGTTAATTCCATGTTATGGGGTTGTACGATACACTGCAATACCAACTACAGGTAGTCCCCAGTTTAAGAACGAGTTCTGTTCCCAAAGTCTGTCCTTAAGTTGAATTTGTATATAAGCTGGAACAGTATTATTGTATAATACTGTATAAGTAGTATCGTGTAAATAACTCAAACCATTGTGTATTTAACTCAAATCATTGTGTGTTTAACTTGAGTTTTGCTACAATAGGCTCTGTTCTTAACTATGGGTCGTCTGTAAACTGGGCATTCTTAACACGGGGAGTTCCTGTAATCTCAAGTTGATATAACACATCTATGAATGGTTGACTAGTTTGTGGTTCATCATGCTATGCAAATAACTAATCAGGTGTATGCAGCATTATCCTTTAGTTGCAGATACGTACAGAAAAATGTGAACAGATGTTAAATAATAACATGCAACAAAAAGTGACAATTGAGCTGAATTTTAAGTATGTGCAGAAGAAGCAGGATGATCATAACTGCTGTGATTAGTGAATGCGCACAGTGCAATTTGTATCTGTTAAAAAAGAAGATTCATTTAGTTCCAGTGGCTTAGCTTTAGATCAATGAGTACTGGACTGCCTGAATTAGAATCCTGTAATCAACTCTTGCCAGGTTGCGGTAGAGAGAGGTGGGAAGCCATTTAGCTCTTCCTTCTCTCAACTATCCTCTAGCAGCGAGTATGTTCGAGATATTTTACTGCCAAAGATCTCACGTAGTTAGCTTACAGTTGTGTGACCTGCACCCCAAACAGCTGGATTGAGTAAACCATTGGGAAGCTGACCACTGGAAATAGATCATGCAATGAATATTCATTGGTGTCTGAAGTTGCTTTCTTCTTCATTTTTCTTTGGGTAATGCATGTTAATCTTCACAGATTTTTGGATAGAAATGATTTTGCATATTATTCATTTTATATTAGCCATTGAGAACTTTTTCAGCTAAATGTCAGAATAAAAATACTTCAATGAATTAGCAGAGATAAACTATACTGTATAGAGCCTTTTCTTTTTAATAATACTTAATCAGTTCCAGATCAAGCTATTTCACAGTCCTTATCTGAAACTTAGAGTATTAAAAAAGGACCTTAGAAATCAGAGTTCAAATCAGAATTCAGCCATTAAACTCAGATTAATCCTGGGCCAACCATTTGTCACTCAGGCAGGTCTCTCACACACACAGCTGGATCAGCAAGTGCAGGTTTCAGGCCACCAGAATACAGGATCTCCAAAAAGAGTTGTGGCAAATGTCATAGGTAACTTGGAGGTTTGGATGTAAATAAATTTCTAAAGCGCTAATCTGCATTTCCATATATTTTTAGTTTTTATTTTCTCTGATAGCAGCAGCCTTAAGGGCAGCAGCCTTCCTTTCTCCTCATTCCTTTAGATCAACCCGAGTCATAAACTTTCTTTGGCCTGTTGTCTTAGCACTTTGCTTCATCTTCCTTTTTAAAGTTCATGCTTTTTCAGATCTTTTGCCTATTTTAGTCCTATTTTAAATAGTTTCTATAATCTTTTTCAGCTGAATGCAGATTAAAGCTGCAGTTGTACAATTACCTGCCATTTCTAGCTTTAAGGCAAATAATTCCCACTACAAAATCCCATAGTATGTCACCATACAGCTTTCCACTGGCATAACTAGTACATGTAGTTAATGTTGGCCTACCCTTCTTCCTTTAGTCTTGCCAGTTCATCTCCACCTCTTCTTTAAAATATGAGAATTTTTTAAAAAATCCACTGAGCGTGAACAATTTACTTCTGAGTAAATATAGCTAGACAAATAGAAAGCCATTTATCAAAATCTAAATACTATCCTTGCTGGAGAAGACTCTTAAGAGTCCCCTGGAGTGCTAGGAGGTCAAACCAGTCAATCTTAAAGGAAATCAACCCTGATTGCTCATTGGAAGGATTGATGATGAAGCTCAAGCTCAGATACCTTGGTCACCTAATGCGAAGAGAAGACTCTTTGGAAAAGACCCTGATGCTGAGAAAGATTGAAGGCAAAAGGAGATGAGGATGAGATGGTTAGATAGCATCACCGAAGCAATGAGCATGAAACTGAGCAAACTCAGGGAGGCAGTGAAGGACAGGAAGGCCTGGCGCAATATGGTTCATGGGGTCACGAAGAGTCGGACACGACTTAATGACTGAACAACAACAAAATACTATCCTCTTCTTGATAGTATTTAGGAAAAGTCTCCAAAACAATTTATTAAAATTCCTTTAAAGTCTAATAGCTTAATAGTGATACATTTTGTTTGTTCGGCTTTGGAAAGGATAAATATAATGGGATATAAAAATAAAAATCTGGGTATCAGTTTTAGAAGATGGAACTGTACTCTGTTACGTTTATTTGAAATAACAGGATTTCTCTTGTATCCTACTCACCCACCCCAAACCCACAGATAATAGTACAAGAGCAATGTAAATCCATAAAGTATGAATATTTTATTTAACAAGCATCAGAGGCATTATTTAGAACAATGTAACAAAACTTCAGCCCTGCATAGTATCTTGGATTTATAAAAAAAATTACCACATGAAAATGTATGTTTTGACAGTTCGCATTAACTAGAAGTAAAAAAACAACAACCACCCTATTTCCTATTCTGAAAGTGAGTATGGTACAGATGATATGAGTAGATAAATTTAAAAGCATTATTAATATTATAATTACATTTTCGCTTTCATTGTTAACCATTCAATTCCTATGCCATGACTCTGAGCTTTCTTTAAGAAAGTAAATAAGGGGTCATGATTCAGTGAAAGTTAAGCTAGAGCTACAGGATCTGGGCTGTAAACACTTACAATTTTCAGTATCTTTTTCTTACCATCTTGTAATCATTCAGATTTTTGCAACCCAGATCTGGTAGCCCTGGTTAAGTACTTAAAAAGTTTTCAGTTCTATGCCCCTAGAGTAGTACAAACTGTTAAACTTAGTGGCCTACTTCTAAGTAAACATGTGTAAGATCAGACTGTGTTTCATTACAATGGACTCACTGAAATCAGTGAAATTCAAAGCAGTTACAGCTAATTTCAGTGGATCTATTCTAGGCATGACTAATCCTGGAACAATTCATTAATTTTAGAAAGCTTATATCTCTAAAATAACCATGCTTAACTCTTGTTAATTCATTTCAAGTAAACTCTCACTGAGCTGGCTGAACTTTTGGTATTATATCTCATAAAAACTGTTCGCAGCAGCAAGGTGGGGAACAGACATGCAGTACAATCCTAAAACTTTAATTTACAGTGTTAATTTTTCTTCATTCAGTGCAAAGATTATTTATTTTACTAATAAAACTATTAGCAATGAAAAATTATTTAGGTACAATTGTACTGTATTAAATAAATGCAAAATATGCTTTATACCTTAAATAAACTTAATTTTTTTGCATGTAAGTTCATAAAATTTTCTAAGACTATATTTCAAATGAAGCTGTACATAAAGTCATTTAATACTAAAAATCTACATTATGTATTTTTTCAAGTATGAATCACTCAGAAATATTATTGCCAATACTTGTGCTATAGTCAAAATCCAGGTAATAATCTTGAAAATGTCATTTGGGATCATTCACATCTTGATATATTTGGGTTGAGTTTCTCACTTAATTTATGTATGAGAACTGCCAATTCCTCTGTTGCTTGAGATTTGTCTTCCAGAAGTTCATAGCGAAGACTAGAAATATCTTGTTTAATTTCCTTTAATTCACCTGCGTAAAAACAAACAAAACTTTTAACATAACTCAATAACATAGCTGTCTGCTACGCTGTTTACAGTAGTTTTTAAGATCAAGCAGTTGAAATCCTTCAATTTATATTGATGAATTATCACATAAGCAGATATTCAAAGTCATTACAACTGAAAGCCTTGAACAAATGTGCAATGGCTCAAAGATGTACTGCAACCTTCACTTTTTCCCATTTTTTTCCAAACAAAAAGGTTCACAGTAAGCAATGATACATTTCTGGAATATTTAAGGACCTGCAGACATGCAAGTCATATAGTGTCTCTTCTTGAGGTAAAATTCATCAAACAAAGAAGCAAACAAATATAACTTCCTCTCCAGTTTGTATCATAAAAATAGATATAATTCACCATGCAGGTTCAAATGAATATGGCTTTCCATTACACAATAAGAATGACACCCTAGGAGCATTGCTTACTTGCCTCAGAGCTTTTTAAACTCAGCCATTGTCTCATTATAATGAATAATACAATGAATACAGTGAGCCATTGTCTTACTATGATGAATATTATCATCATCAGTAGTATTTGTGATATCACTAACTGATGATTTAACTGTGTTACAAAGACACGACACAATCCAGCCGATTTTAAGTATGTTTAAATCTTACTAACTTCAGATGTGGTATATTCACTTTGAAATCTTAAGTCTGAATTGTGTTTAGACTTGTTAAAATTAACCTTCTCTAATGTGCTGGGAGTTGTGATCCAACACATTTAGAAAGAAACGGGGGAGGCTGAGCGATATTAACCTTTAACCGGTATGATTCACAGTGTGAATAACTGCTGTAGAAATAGATCATTCAAATTTACTGATGGACATCTAAGTGAACCTATATGTAAATTAGCTATATTTTTAGTTATTTGAACCTGTATGCTTTGAAGAACAATAAAAGAAATGTTATTGGAATATGATTTATTCAGGCCAGTCAAATCTCAGCAACATCCAATCTCTCTAATATCATTTTTCAGATTTGGAATGCATATCAAGAAATTGTTAATTCATTATGTTGCACAGTCCTATGCATTTTTATTTAACAAAAAAAGTTGAGTCCAAAGGGTATACTACCAAGCGAGAGTTCATAATATTGTTATTTAAAAAATACACAGCAGAGAGCTTCGCTTGATTTAACTGTCAGAGCAATATTTTTATCAATTTTGCCTTGCCTTAGAAATCCTGACATTAATTCTAAGTGTGCAATTTGAGTAAAAAAAAAGTGATCTTCAAATTGCACAGAATAATTAATTTCAAAATTTGAGTTTTTCTAATCTGTTCTAGGTGCAGAATGAACTAATAAGATACTTGAAAGTAGATTTAAACAAATTTGGGGCTCTTGTTTTTAAAAAAGCTTTTCATTTTGATGGGGAAGGGATTGTGGTTTTCATAGGAAGAACAACAAAAAGCTAAAAAAATCACCCATCTCTAAATATAAAATGTTTATATCTTCTACCCTTAGCTAGAATGTGTGGTGTGTATGTGAGTGTGTGTGTGTCAAAATATCAAGTAACTGTTCTCTTTATTTCCTGTAATTTGTTGTACAAGCTTCTCATATCATAAAGCAAGTCACCACCCTGGAGAGATTTAGGTCGTGTATATTTTCTTTTTTATCAGATATTTTTAGAAGTGAATCCAACTCGTGGATGTTTCTAAAGGTTAAAGCTACTGCACTTTGAAGGTTTAATATTTTTAGCCATTTTCAGTTCAAGTACTTTAACAATCTGATCCAAACAGTAGTTACAAGTTGATATCTATAAAAATAATTTAGCCAAATGCAAGTCTTTTATTAATTTAATTAGTTTAGTATAAAAGAAAAACACTATATGTTTTCTCTAATTCCATTATTTTTACTCACATTTACAATGTTGAATATTTGACTTGAAGCCCAAACTAGAAAGAACCCCTTCTAACATAGTCCAAACGTATGGTTACTGCATAAATAACTCTGTAGGCTCTTACCTTCATTGACTTCATCATTTTCCTTGTCTACCTGGGCTTTCAAAACATAACGTTTTATAAGTCTCTTCATGATTTGCTGTTGAAGGGAAAAACTTAATCAGATTCTTATTTATCTATTTGCCAACCTAACTTTAAATACAAGTTCCTGATAAGTCCTGAAAAAAATCTCTGAAGCTTCTACTGTAATTAGGTCAGGCTGTAAGTTACAAAAGTGGGTTTAGTCCCTCTGAAGCAACCGTCTGTTTCAGTGCACAGACATTCCATTTTCACATTTTTACAGCATGACTATAGCTAGACATTCAACTGTATGATCTGAAAAAAAATGTTTAATTATATTTTTTAATTAAGAAGGTATATTTTTGTATAAAAATCAATCAGCACCATAAAGAACAGAAGTCACAGGCACTTTTGTATTCTTAAGACTTAAAATTAAGGGTATTATATGAAACAAAGTAGGACAATATGCTGGGGAGGAATTAAAACAGGAAAAACAGCTTGCTTGGAATGGACTATCTTGCCCTGATTCAATTTGTATATCCCTGCTAACCTATTCTCACTCATTAACAAACACTTACCTAAGCAACTCTTGTGTGACAGGACTCCATGGATAGGTGAATACCCCAGCTGTCCCCAAATTTCACTCAAAAGCAAAAGGAAATGTGGGTCTGTCCCCATTTGCACACAAGCACATGCCCTAACACCACCAATTTCCCATGTGCCCCTACAACATTATGTTCATCTTATTCCCAGCTCATGAGTCAACAGTCTTAAGTGGGTATTATCAGTACTATTGTTCTATTCATGTCTGTCCCACAGACCCATATTTGTTTTTGACACCAACCTCCCTCTCCAACAAGAGAAAAGAGATGATAGAAGACCTCCAGTATTTCTGTTTAGGGAAGAACAGAAGGCACATCTGTGCTCATCCACTGAACCAGTGCTTTAAAATGCAACAGCAGTGTTTGTTGTTAATTTGCCCATTTCTCCCATGTTGTATTTGTCAGTGTCAGTCATTTCCCTTCTTCCCTTGAAGCAAGAGAGGTTGCTCAGCAGCTGACTGTACAGGAGATATCTAGCTGCAAAGTCATGGCAGTATTTGCCTCCCTCTTCTCTCAGGGTGTTTCTGTTCTGGTGTCTTCCCATATACTACTTTATTTTATAGTATTTTAACTTTGGAGTGGCAGAAGACTAGCCTAGAGAAGTGCAGAGAGACTCCTGAAGTCATACCCATTTGAAACATTTTTTCTCTTCTTCTGAAAAGGCTCCTAGACCTGTTGCAGTTTTAATAAAAGCAAGAGAGTCCTTCACCTTAGGCTTAGACTTTAAAAATATATGATACTGAAGTATGATTGAAATGAAATGCTGAACACATAAGTGTTCTGAATTACTCCCTTCCACTCTGCTACCATTTACATCACTATCTGCAGGACAGAAGGTGGGTTGGTTTTCATAAGATCCAGGACCTGGGTTGTGACTCCCATAGAAGCCAACACAGATAGAGGTGCATGTACATAACTTCCCTCCAGTAGACAGTTACAGTGAATGTATGATTGCCTACAGGAAGTGGTCATTGTTTAAGGGATTCCATCAGGGGACAAGGATTGTCTGGAGTGTTCCCAAGTTGAGCTCTCTGCTTTAGTAACTCCTGAATGGGCCTAAAAGGAAACTTATACAGTGAGGGAAACAAGCACCAGTTTTTAACATAAGCAGTGCATATAATGAAAAATTGGAATTTTACCTCCCTATTTATATCATGGGCTGCAACAAACTTCTTAGAGTTAAACACACAGAGCACTAGGTATGTAATAGAATGAATGGAAGAAATCTGAATGCCTTTCATATTGTTATGTGGCATTTAAATATGAAACACCCTTTACAAGTGCCTTTTGCCACAAGGTGTCTATTATTATTACTACTACTACTATTACTATTATTCTCATAATTTGCTATTCATGACAACAGAGGCCAGAGAAGGACAGGAATGAAGTAAAACTGTGTTGTTCCTTAATAAGCTCCTTATACAGCCAATTTGGTCTCTCATGAACTTGCTTGATCTGGTCAGAATCCCACTTTTATTTATTTCTCATGACTTCAAAAAAAAATACATTTGGTCACCCATTACTTTTTTTTTTTTTTTTGCAACGATCATGCTGTGAGATAGAGCTGCAGGAAAGTGACTGGCCCAAAGTCATGCAATGAACTCTATCCATAGTCCTACTCCAACACACTAATCATTGCGCTACACAGGCTTTTTCTTTCAAACCTAACCTAACTACAGAAGCTGCACTGCTTTCTCTGTCCACTCCTGCTACATATGAAGTTTTTCTGGCCAATCTACAAACTGGAGCATGATGACATAATTATTCAATGCTACAGTGTCATCATTACAGTACCACAGCAGTATGATGCTATAAAGACATTTTTTTCACTGTGGATGCCCAGCCATAGAGAATTCATGTTTGCTAATACAGACAGAGCTATATACAGTGTAATACGGGTACCAGTCACAGCACAAGCAAACTAGAAAGGTCAAAATGGTGTTTTGTGACCCTTTTTACCAGTCCATATGCACACTTCCAAATTCCTTCCTTGTATTGTGAATATAATAGTTGCTGAAGAGCTACTCTGAATTTTGAATTCAGAAAATAGAAGCCTAATATATTATATGTCCCAAGGTTAGACTTGCAACAACAAAGGGAGCAAGAGACAGAAAAAGAGAGAAGGACCTGGGAAGAGTTTGCATCTCACTATAACTAAAGAAGCTTGGATATGTCTGTGCAGATTAGTATTGAAACTATTTATGTTTTATCTTTTTTTTAACTTTACGTTTTAAAACAGATTATATTATATTCTGGCCTAAATATTTTTCTATAGTTTCAGGATTCAATATCTGATACTTTTAAAAATATAAACAGCAATACAATTTTGATTTTTCAATGCTGGAATCTATATTCTTTGAAGCTATTAAGTTTTAATATAGATGAAGAAAATAAAAAATCACATTTTCCTATTACACTGTATGTACTGTATAGTGACAACCCGCCCAAAATGCTGCATGGACATTCAGTTTATTCAGTTTATAGTGACTGCATGAGTTACTCAAGTAACTACTTACCTGATAGCGTGAAGGTTGATTGAGAATGCTGTTAAAACTATGTGATTCAAAAACTCTTGAGTTGGACTGAGAAAAGAGATTTAGCTAGAAAACAATATATCTGAATTAAAATATCTTCCTTAACATTTGCAGCTACTGTATAAGACGCTAGTGCTTTATGACTGATTACAGAAATTAGTACCATTCAGGATAAACTTCTGAAAGAAACAAGTTTCGGTTCTTCATATTACTAACATGTATATCTATTCCTAGACTGAACAATGCACTTAAAAAGAAATATCTTATTTTAACCATTTCCTAAACCAGAATCATAAAAAAGAGCACACATTCCTGAAAAACAATTGTTACTGTACAGACTTTGTACGACCTTACAGCTCACATGTATGTAGCTCATGCTTGGATTAAACAGGACGTTAGAAGTAAACAATATTTATAATAGTAAAATAAATACTTGTGCAATGAATCTGGGAAAAATGAGAGTAGACTGTCAGAAGTGAAGCTTATTTTCTGTTATTTTTCATACATCTAACAGCATAAAAAAGAAAGTTCTCATTATTAATATTGAGGTTGAGCTATAGCAGCATAGCAAGAGGCTGATAGGACAGGTGCCATGGACTCATTGAGGACAAAGAAGAGGCAGCAACAAAGGATGAAGACATGGATAATCCTAACTGATTGATGGCACATTCTTTAGACATCCAGTAAGCACAGCTTTTGCATACAAAACCTAAAAATATTTTTGTTTCCTTGAAAAAGTTGTAAGATACCAAAATATGCATGAAATAAGGAACAAACTTTATAGTCACTGCCCTTGATACTGGTTACGTCTTATACATCATATCCCTCATACAAGCATTATTTCTATGAGTTTTCACTGTTCAATTGACATAAGATTTGCATACTTATAAGGCATTTCTAAGCTAAAAAGGGAATTACTTAGAGAGGGACCTGAGATATTGAAAAAAAGGTAGCACTTCTAATGTCTGAGCACCTGCAGGCCATTTTTAGTTTATTTAGCTAAACTGAAAAGGGCTTTTGCATAGTTTGAACTAAACACAGAGGTCAATGGGTTCCACTCCCCTCTCTGGTACATGGAAAGTTTCAGAGATGTCTGTCAATGAAATTCATTCAGTTATGAGTTTTCTAACCCATCCACACATTTCAGGTGCACAGGTTTTGATAGCGCTGCATGCATTAATCAGTATCTCTTACTATTTTAAGGTACCTATTTAAAAAGGACAAACTGCTCCAGAAATCTACCTTGAAAAGAAAGGAATAGTGAAGGTGTTTCCAAATAGGTCATTACTGTTACCATGTTTCATTTGTCTTCTCCCTCAAAATATTCCAGTGAAGGAGTATTGTCCCATATATGTAACCTCATCTACACTGCAGCACATTTACATAGTCAGTCCCATCCATCCTTCCTAATCCAATAAAGCCTCGCCTCTGTAAGAGATGGAGGCAGGAATACCAAATCTACCCCATTATGGTGTAACCAAAGTCTCTCTCTCTGTGGGAGTGTTCCTAACAGCAGGAATCTAAGCACTTACTAGTGAAGCAGATTTTATAATATAAATAAATGTATTTACAAGAATACATGATAGGGGTAGGCAAAACCTAGCATCTAACTAATTACAAGGAAGAGAATGAGAGAATCAGAGCTTTGTACTGAAAGCAAAGACAGAAGTAAATAACTCTGAGATTAACTATCTCATAGAGAAAGAGGAGGACAGTGATAGACACTGTAAATCTTAACTCTCTATACTTCACTGCCCCTTGTGGTCAGTACATTGTGAGGTGATGAAGATTCATTGCCACTAGTCACTTTTTGCAGTCATTTAGGTGGATAAATGGTATGACTTCATCACTGACATTACAAATATGTAGAACTTTAATCAAGAATGCATACCTTAAGTGAAACCCATTATTTAGGATTCAACAAATAACAAAAATAGAAAACACTGTTTCATGAAACACTGTGAACCTACCCTGGATTTTGAGTTACCTATTCCCATTTCCATATCTTTTTGTAATCTTTTCCTTCTGCACCTGAATAATTTAATGATCCTCATGAAGAAATAAAAGAAAGATTTGGGACTTGGTACAAGACTGAATGGAGGTGGTAGGGTTTTTCCATCATCAAAGTATGATAACCAGAGTTTGGAACGAGCAAATTTCCATTCCACATCACTGTCATCCTGTGTCAGAAACAAAAAAATGTGTTTGAATTTTCCACTCAAAAGTAATTTTCTACTTTTTACCATTGAAGTAAATGCTGCTGCTTTCTCATCTTTTCACTATTTTGTCAGTCCAACTGTAAATACAGATCTACTGTATTACACGGAAAATCTATACTTACAAAAATATATATTCTAGGCATTTCCAAAAGCTTAGCTAAAGCAAGTTAACTTTTTATTATCTTCCACTGAACAACTGAATGCTTTTGAAAAAAACAAGTCTGTAAATAGAATTGTTATTATTATTAATCCACACCTTAATCCACACCTTAATTTGATTGCTAGGTAGTACATCTTGAAAACTATGCCTCTAAACAACAACAAAAAAAAGATAAAGAAATTGAATATAGGGAAATCAATTGGTTATATCCATTTTCATAGCTCAGCAGAAGAAATTATCAAGATCAAAATGATTTCTTAGGTCTAAATACATAGACACTATTGAGACATACCTCTATTTCTTGGTAAGAGCTGTTAATCATTGCGATCAGCATGTTGAGTAAAACCACAACCATTGTTACATTATAGATTCCATACAACACATAGCCAATATTCTCGATGAACTTATGATCATATTTGAGGACAACTGATGTGACTTCTGATAAACCAAATATTGACCAAAATAAAGTCTTAAAGCTTTCTTCAACGCTGCATGAAAAAAATTAAGCATTAGTGGATTATTACAAGTTCTTCTATAGTTAATTAGCTTTCTAAAAAAAAGTGATAGAGGGCCTAATGCACACCACATAAAACATTTTCACTGAGAAATTGATTCTACTATGCCTTAGGTTTGTGGATGTGGAGCTGCATTGTTTGACATGGTATGTCACATATTGCCATTTCTGATATCCTCAAATACTAGGATACAGCCTTACAACTTATTTTAATTAATTGTCTAACAGAAAAATAACTTCAACGTCTAAAGGATTATCAACCAGCACCACAAGAATGAATGGAGACAGCACTCTGGCTTGCACATTACCCCAAACCAGAATTTAATGATGGATTACTAAACATCATTTGGTTGGATTTCTCCAACATACAAAGTCCTAAATGACATTTTTCAAGCCACAATAGCTGGGTTTACCTATTGTTACAAGACATGAAGATATGCATACACAGCATAATACCAATTATACAAAAGTAAAGCAGACTTCTCCAAAATGGTTTGGAAACTAAAAAGAGATTCTTACTGACAAGCTGCTATAGAAGTACTATCATTTTATAATAGTGATATATGCCAACAGGAGAGTTCTATCTAAACAGGATATTAATGTCAGCCCATGTTCCCAACTTAGTCTAATATTATAGGAGTACTATACTGTATGTTCTACTTCAGAAACAAACAAGCAAACAGTTACAAATGCAAATAAATGTAACAGAAGATATTAGATAAAAGCAAGGCAATCTTAAATTCAGAAGTGGTCTAAGTTTTTGTGTCATCCATTCTGTTACTAAACAGGTCAGGACAGACAAAACTGGGGCCCTCTTGATATTTTGACAACCACAATTCCTTACTATTAACCATTCTAGCTGTATCTGATGAATACTGAAGTCCAAAATATCTCAAGGACCCCAGGTTAACTACTCTTGCGATGACTGATTCAACATAGCCAGTTCAAAGTTTCTGGTGAAAGTCATGAGTATTAGAGTTGTTTGCTGGCAATGCAGGGCTAACTTCAGTGGTATAGACAAACACCTTTTCATGCAGCTACCATATTGTGTCTTTGAAACAACCATTGTGTGGCTCCTAGTCAGCTTCTTCATCCTCTTTCCCAGGTGTGTCTAAAGCTTTTAATTCACATATCTCTATTTTCACATATCCAGCTCTTTAACCTTGAATTTCCTTTCCTTCCTCCTGAATTTTATCACTGTCAAATTTCTTTTCCTTTCTTTTCCTTATGCAGCTTTGTAAAAAAAAAAAAATGGCAAACTACTTCTGTATTATTGTCAAGAAAACTCCATAGATGTACCTCCCTATATGTAGTCATCAGGAATTTAACTCTACTCAAGAAACACCTTACCTTTAACACAAGGTACTATGATTTGAGGCCTTCCAAAGGGACTAAATGTTCAGTTATTATCATGATCAATGCATGTGTAAATTAATCTTTCCTATAAAACTTCCAGCAGATCTGATCAGAAATAGGTACAACAAATAATTGTTGTTTTTGCACTTGTTACTTACGTAGTAAATGCTGCATTTACTTTGGCTCCAAGATAGTAGGAGTACAGTATAAACATCCCAATCATAAAAGCAAGAAATACCATAATAAAAAGAACCATAAACTTGAAAATGTCTTTTACAGTCCTTCCAAGTGAAATCTGCAGTGGACCAAAACTCTCATTTGCAGGTAAAATATAAGCAATCCGAGAGAAACTAAGGACAACAGCAATTGCGTAAAGACCTTCCGATATAATTTGTGGATCAGATGGGAGCCATTTATCTCTAGCTAGAAAAAAATGACATAAACAAGAAACTCATTTGTTTTATCTATTGTTCATTGTGTTGTCAGAACAATTACACAATTAGCAGTTTTATGAATGTTTATATTTGTTTCTTTCTGTATATATGTCTGTGTCTATATGTGTTTAAAGATCTAAGTAAATATTTTCAAATAATTAGTGGTTAATAAATATTCTGAGCAGTATTTTCTCTGAACCAAACCAAAAATAATTAGTTATCCTCTTTAGAAATTCCAGCTATATAACATTTTTGCTTTAACATCTTTTTTCAGATTAAACTAGTTTGTTTTTTATAAATTAAAAGAAGTTAAAAAATGAACCTAACTAACAACAAAAATATATGTCTAATGAGCAATCACTATTCTAAAGCTGGGGTACACAGTCCATAGCCCCAGAAGGCCTTCCATAATGTGTTGCTAACTCTGCCACAGGGGATAAAAATAAAGGGTGTTCAGGTGCTGGCCAATTGAGAATTAGCTACCTCTGTTTTAAAGAGTACTGGCCATTTTTATATACCAGAGACACAGCAGCATTTTTGAACTTACCGTAAGTAAAATACTCTATGTCTGGTGGAAGTGTGACCACAGAGAGATCTGTCTCCTGGATATATTTGTCCACATATTTTTGTGCTTTTGTAGCTTGTAAAAAGGCCAACAGCCTAGCTGTGAAAGCAGCAATAAAAATAGATAACATTCCAAAATCGAGAACATTCCAAAGCTGCAGAATATATTCACGGGGTCCTTCTAGCCAGAGCTCTTTGCACTCAGACCACATCATACCTGAAACAAGAAATGCAATGAAACCCAGCTAGGAGTAATTAAGGATGCAACCCAAAATATACCAGGCTGAGATTAAGCCACATTAACTTAACTAATTCAACTGTTTTTTAATAGACCTGCATATGACTGCACTTTCAGACTAGAAACAAAAAGCATGCACAAGTCAGAATGATGCAGATGTTTGTCAGGCCTACTCATGTTGTGTAAAATACCAATGCAAATTTTGTGCAGAAAATTGCAATGATTTCATTTATCATATATGATGGATGCAGACATTTTTTTATTTTATGATGTGAGCATTTAGTAGGAAAACAGACCCATTATTACAGGTAGCTCCCGGGTTAAGAACACCCTGGTTACCGACGAGCCATAGTTAAGAATGGAGCCTACTGTAGCAAAATTTGAATTAAATATACAATGGTTTGAGTTCATTACACAATACTACTTATACAGTATTATACAATAATACTGTTCTGGCTTACATACAAATTCAGCTTAAGGACAGACCTTGGGAACGGAACTCGTTCTTAAACTGGAGATTACCTATACTGGTAAACTACTCAAAACTGGCTTGGAGAAGATAATGTTAAAAAACTGCCCCACAATCAAAGAATCAAAGGGGGGGGGAGCAAATTGTTATTTTCCATATTACAAATTTTATTCATGCAGTTTATTACATAAATGAAATAGGACAGAATGGAGTCACATAGTAGCAGCATCCACATTACTGAAGAAATACAGTAATGGGTTCCTTTAAAATAAGATATTGGGCTAAAGTCACTGTAATATCAGTTGCCAAAAACCTTAATGGTTGGTATGTGGGGGCCACTGTACAGTAGAACAGTGTTTCTCAAGCTCTGCAACTTTAAGATACATGGACTTTTAACTCCCAGAATTCCCAAGCCAGCATGGGGAGTTGAAATCCATACATCTTAAAGCTGCTGAGGTTGAGAAACACTGCTGTAGAAGGTAAGGTGTTTGTATCTTAAGTGTGTGTTAGTATGCTGCATACCCATCCTAGCTGATGGGATGTCAGCAATAGTATGCTGGCTTGCAAGGTAGTCTCTAGATTAGAGTTCCTACTTTGCATAGAATAACACAAGCTATTTAGGATAAAACTGGGCTTTTGTTGTGCTTCCTATAGAGAAATACAAGTTACTAGATTAAAATCTAAATCTTAAGCTAGTTCACATTTGATGTCTGAGCAGTTTGGTGAACAATATGTGTGAATGCATTATGCATAAATAAAACTGGGCAGAGACAGGTAATTAGCATCTGACAATGCCTTTTGACACAGAGGTATCGTATCATAGCACTGAAGACCCCTATCTTTACAGAGTTTTGTATTAATTCTTAGAGAGACTAGGATGTCTGAAATAATAACAATAGCCTTTTAAAATGTAAGCCAGCTTCTCCTTGCTCTTCTGGTCCAGACAGACATTTTATCTAGCAATTGAATCCCTAGAGCTTGTTAACTAAATTCAGAAAACTATTATTAATTCAGTGTAAGTAAAAACTTAAAGGCACTCCACCCTCTGAACAGGTAACTTTTCCTTCTATCCCATTATTGTTTAAGCACTTTGGATATTCAAGAGAAAAACTTCAAGTAATGTTGACACATTTTACAAATTATGCTCTGAACTAGGCACACTGGAACATTCAGATTTGACACGGATCATTCCAACTTTCCTGACTTCAAACTGAGTGTTCTGGGTATTTCAGAAGGGACGTAAGGTGAGGTCAGGCAGCTTCTAGAACTCTCAAAGAGTTCTAGAAGCAAGAGTCAAGGTTGAGAAGTTCTTTGATTGAATGATTTGAACATCTGTAGTCTGAATCGTGATTTCATTGATTGTGTATTATCTATATTATCAATTCTGCATGTTCTAGAGATCTGCTTAGAGATCTATTTACCATTACAGCATCATACAGAAATGGTAATGGAAAACCTATCAATACAAAAAAAATTATACACTGCAATGAGGAAGTGATAAAAACTATACATACCAAGCACCCATATCATGATCAGCATCTCTGTCCAAGTGAATTGAGTTGTCTTAACTCGAAAGATCTGTTTTGGGTAATCAATAACTGTCTCATTTGGTAATACTGAGATGCCTTCAAATCTATCTGAAGCATTAAATACTAGTAGTCCCAAGAAAATAATGAAGGAAGCTGCATGTGCCACAAATTTCATAAATGGACTCCGGAGAATTTTCCCAAGCTAAGAAAGCAAAGTAAAACATGGTTTTTGTTCTGGCTGTTTTTTAAGCTATACATGCTTTCATTTTCAGTAAATAGCCTAAAGGCATAAAATACATTTAGGTATACATTTGTCTTCAAAGATTTCCCAACTTTTTCATTTTGTCCATACATAGTACTAAACCATAATATGGGGCTTTAAAAAAAAAATTGCCCAATGTGTGAGCTCACTTATTATGGCTTAAACTGGAACCAGACTGAGACAGCTTTTTAAAAAAAAAATATTGAAAATGATGGCTTATCTATAGTAGTGAAGGCAATTTTATTTTTTAGCAGCGCCAATAAAAAGTACAGATAAGAACATTTTGAAGAAAGATTTCCTAACTTTTCAGACCCAGTTTGTCCTATTAGTTTGTTCATCTTATAGGAGTGTGTGTGTGTGTGCATTTTTAAATTAAGCATGTAGAAATTTCTTCAAGCTCAAAATGAATTGGAAATGTGGAGTCCTTGGGGTTCTCTGAGCTTGATTGTCTTCTTGCAAACGTTTCATTACCCGGCTAGGTAACATCTTCAGTGCTAGAATGGAGTGAGGTTTGCTCTCTGTTTATATGCAGTGGTTTGCCCTGCCAGTGTTTGGGGGGGGGGGTGTATTTTTTTTCTTTTTCTTCTCCTGGTAGTTTCTTGGTTAGGGTATTGTCTGGTGATAATCTTGGTGTTAATCTCTGCTTATCTGGGTGATGATTGCTGGTGAGGAGAAGTTCTGGTCTTTTGTTTCCTTTTTATTGCCTCTTTTGAATAGTATGTAGATGTTGTTTAACTCTATGTGCCTATTGATGGCTGCCTTGTCTGAATACCAATCTTCCAGGAATTCCCTCACATTTTTGGATTTTGCTTGGTCTAAAATGCTGACAGTTTCCCAGTTGAAACTATGGTTAAGTCTGTCCATTGAATTGAAAGTGGCCTGTCCTCACCCAACCAGCAGGGTTTCAAGCTGAAAACAGACATTTTTTGAGCTTGGAAATCTTCTGGGTAAGGAATGTAAGGTTGGAACACTTCTAGTGAAGTCAGAACAGCCCATTTTGATTTCAAACATTTCAAATTCAAAACCTTTTACATGCCTATATTAACTATGCAATTATGGTAACTGTTAGACGGTAGAGCATTCATGGGTCTGAAGGGGAAGTGGGGGGGGGCAATATCTTAGCCTGGCTCTCGCTATCTCATCTCTGTATTTTGCTTGCGCTAGGAAGAAACTATTATCTTGAAGCAAGAAGGACGTGTACACAGAAGATCTTGAGGGGGGAGAATGCAGGGAAAAGGTCTTGAGGGTAAAGGGGGAAACTGGTTCAAACTGCCTTATTAGTTGCAATCTATTGTCTTTGCAAAGCTATAAAAACAAAGCTGAGAAATCTTGTTGGTGTGTGGAGCTTCCCAACACTTTTTGGGATTGCTGCTTCACTCGGCCGATTAAAGAGCTGTTTTCTTTTTAAGAGCCTCTGCCTGAATCCTGGTTTTGGATTTTCTGAGATTCCGGTCTACAAACCTTACAGGTCTGCTGTCCCCTTGTTAATGTTAAAAATTCCAAACAAAATGATGTTAAGGTATACTCATAAGGAAATTTTACTGTGTGAAAAACACAAGGCAAACCAGGTAGCTGGGGCTAATGAGCTAATTGCCTACACCTGATGAGTACTGACTCAACACAATGTGGGGGATACAAGCAGTCTGCATACTGCTGGTGTTACTGTGTGTTACTGAGAGCTGTGGTGTATTGTTGGTTCATAGGTAAGGTATATTGCTGTATGTATAGAGAAAGTGCTGTCTTCAACTGTAAGACTAGCTTGTGTATACAGTTGTACATAATATAGTCTGTAGAAATAACTAAAGCAGAGTCTAAGTTGTCTTTCTTCCGGCAGCGCTCAAGGACTAGCACGAAGCCAGGTATACCTAACAAAATGGACCAGGTATGTTGTTTGTTTGAGGGCCAGTTATCAAAATAGCAAGAGTAAAGAAGTTTTTTACCACCCTAATTTTTTTAAACAATACATCTTAGATTAGCCCTTTATTTAAGTACAACGATAGATACATTGCACAAAAACCTGTCATAAGAGAGAAGTGCATAAGATGCAAATCACGTTCTCTAGATTATTGTTTCTCAACTGCTGGGATACAGAACTAGTGTAGATGGAACAAAAGGCAAGGTTGTGCTCCCTGATACGTGTGATAAGTCAACTATGTGCTCCCTACCCCCACTACCACCTTTCTCTTGCACACTATAGGAGGAGCCACTGGAATATACCTTTGTTTTCTCTATCTGCTTAGCTTTCTTCAGGCATACTGTTGGTCTGCTAGCCCCCTTTTCTGGGATTTTGCAAGCACTGCCCAAGAACTTAAGAAGGCAGTGAAGGTGTTCCCTGGTAAGCCAACAACTGATTCATACTGGGTGAATTAAGGAAATTAAGGCACAATGTCCTACTGAATAAAACAAGGATTAGCGAGCACCATTTATAGTGTTTTGATATATCTATGATTAGTTTCCTTTTCCATATTCAAAGGTATGGTAGCATCTCCATCAGATGGTTTCAACAGAAATGTTCCAGTGGCTCTTCCCCCACCCGCAACTGTTGTAGGAGCTTTCTTTTCCCCCTTTTCCAGTCCATTGAAGAAAATGGGCATCCAGTTAACTGTCTGGCAAACATGTATGGACAAAGTCCCAGAGCATCTTAGAACCAGCCAAGTTTCAACTCAAGTCTGCTCAGAAGCAGAACTCTGTTAACAATTATATTAAGCTCATCAGAACAGAATTATATTAAGCTCATCAGTTTTTGTGTGTACATGGTCTGATCTGCCACTTTTTTATTGTTATTAAAAGTTGGCCTGTGCAAGGTTGCTTTGATCCTTTATGAACAAATGTGCTGCGCAGGTAACACAGTGTGACTCATTGCCTTCAGCCCTTTGGAAGATGGAAGAGACTTCTATCCATGTGCAGAAGCATAAATATAAATAAGCTCATATATATTCCAGATTCATCTGTGCACAGAATAATGACAAGGTAAGGAAAGTAACATATTTTGTTCACTACACTAAGTAAAAAAAATCAATAATATCGTGATTATCTGTACTTGGCAGGTATAGAAACAGAAATTTGTCATCAACATTATATCTTTAAAGAGAGGCTTCTACACAAAGGCATTTTCCCCAAAGGTAATTAATTTAGACCCAAAGAAAGAATACACACAAAAAAACCCTGTACCCTGCTACATGGTGCAATCCAGTATCCTGTGGCAAGAAATGGAAGGCCCAGTGCAACAACCAGCACAACCAGACACTTGACAGCTATGGCCTGTTCCCGTAATCCTGAAAGGTTTTCATACCAGATAGTCAATAGCTGTTGCTGACAGTTAGGATGGGCCACAAACTGTAGGGAAACAGAAGAAACATCAAGTTACTCAGCACTGTAATTAGTCTTCTGCAATACAAAACACTTCTTTAAAATGCAGGTGATCCAAGCACCATTTTTTCTGTTTTTTAGTTTTATAATTTTTTGTTAGTTTTATTATTTTATTTATTGTTTCATCAACTGTAAGCTACCCAGAGTTGGTTTCAAGATAGGCAGCCATGCAAATGTTTTAAATAAATAAATGTGTTGACAATAAAACAAAAATAACTTGAATGCTTAAAAGGTGATTTCAAGTCAATGGTGGCAGGTTTTTAAACTTTCATATCTCATTCAAAACAGAAGCAACTTGTATCCAGTTTAGGTCTCTGTTGCTGGATACTAGCTATGTCAGGGGTACCAAGTTTAATGATGCTAAAATATGTTTTAATTTATTAGCAACAGAATGTAGAGTTGAGTAGAGGTTTTGTCGAAGGCTTTCACGGCCAGCATACGATGGCTGTTGTGGGTCTTCCGGGCTGTGTGGCCGTGGTCTTGAAGTCTTGTTTCCTCCTGTCTGTGCTCCTGCACTCTGAAGATGCCGGTCACAGATGCTGGCGAAACGTTAGGAAACAAGACTTCAAGACCACGGCCACACAGCCCGGAAGACCCACAACAGCCATTGAGTAGAGGTTGTTTGTCTCCTTGTGGGCTACTGATTCCACAGGGAGAGAAATTTTAAAGTCTAACTACTTCCAACAACTGAGCTTTCAAACTTACTTTGATGCAACAGAAGTACACAGTACCTATGAGAGTTGTTTCAAACACTTTGAGAAAGAAACAGGTAGCAGAGTAATTTTGACAGCAAAAATTATACTTTGAATCCAGCAGTCGTCACATATCCTTCTTGCTGCGGGGCTCTTGTTATACTGTTGTTCTACTAACACCACTAAATGCCTTTTTGGTTTAGGAATTCTTTAAGTCTGTAACATAACACAGCTGCATGGAACAGGGGAAGATACAGGATGGCCCAGACACTTGATTAACACGGAAACAAAGGAACACATTGATATTAAATAACAAAGTGTTTTTTAAACTGGTTCACTTACTTCTGCAAAGTATCTCCAGTCCTAAAAATATTCCTAAATCTGTCTCCACATCAGGAGGACATATCCCCAGGTTTGAGATCTGAGTCTTCTTCAGATCTGTCTTCTACCTATACCTCCCAATTCCCTCTTCTCCTGTTCCCTCCTCTTGAAATATAACCTGAGAGGAATTTGATAGAAGGGAAACATCTACTTGCAGTGTACTTTAGAAGCAAGTTGCATAGGCTGTGGCAGAAGAAAGTAAATATTTTATTTAGATCTACTTTCACAAATCAAAGCTCTAGTGCAAAGTATAAAGTGTTTGTTGTACCAATGAAAGAGTTGGTTTCAAATTCTGTAGCTGGGTGAGAGAATACTGTATATATTTTGCATGTAGAAAGTCTCATGTTTAATCTCTAGCACAACTCTCCCCAGTAGGGTGCTACAGTATCTAGACAGATTTCTGTGTGGGCTGGAGCCTATTGGATCAGCAGAGATAGCCCTTACAATCTAGCACAGAACTTATTTAGGTCCGCTTAAGTAACAGTCTTAAAAAATACTCTGCTTTCAGAGTACTGTACAAGTACAGTAAATGAGTGTGTTTTGAGCAAAAATATCCAGAAAGAACAAAGGGAGCTTAATGAGGAACACATTAGCTATTAAAATATTAACAGATCCATAAGCCAAGTTGGACTGTGGATTGTTTATCAAAGCAAAGTCCACTAGATACAATACCTTCCATCAAAGCAATAATGTAATGGATAACAAGGCTCAGGTATTATTTTTAATTTCCATAATAAATTACACTTCTGACTTGGGGCATCTATAAAAATTAGAAAGATTTCAGGCCCCATGCTCTGAATATATATCAAGCCCTGCATATTACATAATGTTGGAATTCTCACTGGGGTTATGTATGACAGCAAAATTGTGTCTTTTGATTATATTGCCAGTACAACTTGGTGGTTTTATAAGATTATCACCTACTAAAACTATATATTAACAAATCTGCATGTTGCTACTGTTCTTAAATCTAACATTGTTTGAGAAAATATGCATTAAATTATAAACTTTTACAAACGAGATATTTGAAGCTATTAAAGACTTCTGACTATTAATTCCTACTGTATCATTTATCCTATTATTAGATCTGTTTATTTAGCATGTTTCAAAGTTGCCAACATCACAGTAACACTTCAACAAGCTCAAATGAGATTGGAGATACATTTTAAGGCACTAAAAAGTTGCTCTTTCCTTGGGTGCAAATGGATTTTTTATTTTGGTCATCACCCATCTATGTGATTATTTTGTCTTGTTTAAGGTGCATTAATTGCCTATAAAGGTATTAATAAAAGTGGTTCCTTGTGTGCAATGAGGATATATACAGTAGATGACAAAATAGCAGGTGAGACTTCAAACAGAATGTTGCAGTATGGAGTGCTTCTGTTCAGCATTCCAGCCAGCCATGCTCTATCTCTGGCTTCATCCCCTGTCCTTGACATTTCATTTTATGGATATTCCGTAAGGAGCTTTCTTACATAAAGGTTTTGTTTTTGGGGGTTTTTTTTTGCAAATGTTGAGTAGATGCATTGCCCCAGTATGGGAGAAGGGACATTCTTTATAGATGGTGCATTTTAACAATATAAGGAATGGCACTGTTAAGTATGAGATTGCATATGGAAGCAAGGCCCTAGAAAAAAATGTTGGTTGAAGAAGAAATGGTTGGATTCTTGCATTATGCTAATTCCTGATTTATTTAAATATGGTTTGCTGAATGAAATATAAATGACTGGATTAACACACCATACTATGTCATACTTCAATGGCTACATTCACGTACATGTAGCAGCAAAACCCAAACAAACTACATTATGGTTGAGTGCAACGTATGCAACCTGTCAACTCATCTTCTGTCCTGCATTTTTGAAGAAAACTGCTGACTGGGGAAGGCTGGTGAGAAGCTCTGAAAGCAGGGACCAGGCCAAATGATACCTTTCCTTGTCCATGCTTTCAAAAATCTCAGGCAGTCCTCTAGCTCCTGCTTCATCCTCTTAGTACATGCAGACATCCAAACATTTTCTGAATTCTTCAATAGGTGAGTTAAGTATATATCTCACACATACATTTCAGCTAAGAAGTGAAGCTGTTTTCTTCATCTTCTCCTGTTCCCTATGTCCTGAATCTTCACAGCATGCAGAGACCACCCTCATCTTCATGGGTGATACAATATTCACTAAATTGGAATCAACATCCACCCAGAACTTAGAAAACTGAAGAAAATGGTGGTAGTCAGCAGCCAGGAAAAAAGGTTTTGCTTCTTAGATTACAAGTCCAGAGAAGTACACACAAATAACTCCTATACTACTATTTATCTATAAAGTCTACAAAATCTGAAAAGCAGCATGTGAAGTTAACATAAAATAATGAATTCTGGTAAGACATACTGTATAGCTTTTACCTCATATTAATTGTATGGTTGTGAAACCCTGACCTGTAAAGATAAAATACTTGTAATGAACTATTACAATGACACTGATCCATAGTGACTCACAAATTGTGATGTTTGTCCAAAATAGAGCAATATTTTTTGAGCCATAACTGTATTAGCACTATATCATATCTAGTGGTAAACATTGGTGGATTGCTTTATTAAGATATTGTGATGGAATGGAATTATGGCTGGAGGACTTTGGGAACTGGGGTTTTAGTCTGGGAAGACTGATGTCAGGCCTAGCCCAAGGAACTCCAAGAGACAATGCCAATTTAATCCAGCTATGTTTATTAGCTACAACCTCTAGCAAGAATTTTCCCAGACTAAAACCCCAGTTCCCAAAGTCCTCCAGCCACAACAGTGTGAATTCCTCAGGGAGGTGCCAGTCTCATTCTCTTGTTCCTCCCACGTGGTTCTGGCGAGCTAGGAAAATGTTTATCTGCCTGAGCTTGGCCTTCATAATTCCATTCCATCACAGATATATGGCAAAGAAAGAAGATCCTATTATCTTTCTCTTTTTAATTTTTACTCCCAAACAGCAGTAAAGTAAATAGACCTAATTTTTAAAACCTATTTTATCTGTACATTTTAAAATAGCTTTTAAAAATTAGGTCCATATAAAATAGGTTTTAAAAATTCATTTAAAGCTAGTGATGAAGTTAGCATGTTTCATGTACCAAGTAACTTCTATTTCACAATCACATTGTTGAAATAACGTTGGCTGTTAAAATAGCAAACTTAAAAAAAAAAACTGAAAAGAACATCTGTGTTAAAGAGAATAAAATGGTGTGACTGAAATTAATGAATAGTTATGCATTAAATATTATAAAAAGATACTAAATTCAGAGCAAAATGATTTACAGATTTCAGCATTTTTAATTACAAATGTCTTAGTAAGATACTAAATCCAAACATATCAATTGTTTAAATATACCATATTTATCGATGTATAACACACACTTTTTTCCTTAAAATTTGGGGCTGAAATCCTAGCTGCGTGTTATACACCGATACTCAAGTGGCAGGGCTGGGAGAGTGGAGCCTTCATTTGAGCCAGGGCTGTGACCTGGGCAGCTCCGCAAAGCAGGTGGTGAGCTGCGAGCAAGCAAAAACCGGAGCTCCCCATCGCTCCCACTAGTGCCTGAGCTCCGCAGAGCAGGAGATGAGCGGCAGAGGAGCAGCGGTTTTTGATTGCCCATGCAGAGCTCAGGCGCTAGCGTGAGCAATGGGGAACACCCACCCGCTGCTCACTTCCTGCTCTGCGGAGCTCAGGAGGTGAACAGTGGGCAAGGGAGCAAAAACTGGTGCTCCCCATCCCTCATGCTAGCACCTGAGCTCTGCAGAGCAGGAGGTGAGTGGCAGGGGAGTGGCAGTTTTCACTCGCTCACCCATGTGGAGCTCAGGTGCTAATGTGAGCAATGGGAAACACTGGTTTTTGCTTGCTCCCCAGCTGCTCTGCAGAGCTCAGGCGCGAGCGATGGGGAGTGCCGGTTTTCTTTGTTCAAAGAGGTGTTTTTTCTTTCATATTACATATTTACCTTATAAGTGGTAATAAATATTAAGAAACAAAGTTCAGAGCTCCCTTTATTTTGCTTCCAAGTCATTTATTTTAAATTTAAGTTTTTTACTCAAACCTCCTTCTTAAAATTAAGGCGCGTGTTATACGCCTGTGCATGTTATACACTGATAAATATGGTACTAAGATTTTATTTGGCTTTGTAATGAGCTCAGGCATATATAGTTTTTGCTGTCACTATGTAACTGCTATTGAATTGTTAATCTCACACGCATTCATAATTTTGCACTTTGAAAAAAAGTCTTAAGGACAGTTTTCATCTCCAACAATAGATACCAGTTGTTGATATGGTTTTAAAAGGAAGTTTAAAGGAAGTTTAAAAAGGAAGTTAAAAAGTTTTTCATCTTTTAATAAACTATGTGTTAAAACTAATTTATTTAAATATTCTGCTGCGTGGGTAACTCCCAAGCCTTTCCAGATAATTTATACACACTGGGCTTTTTCTATTCATATCTCAAAGGTAGTTTCATCAGGTGAAAGCACTGGCTGGCCTAAAGGGAAACTGCAGCATATCCACGCATCCCATTCCTCTTGACTGGCAATCTGATCATTACAGCTGTGCAGAGCATCAGATCTGAAGGCAAAAGAATGCTCCCAAGTGTGCACGTAGCACCTGTCAGTAACTCTATAACCCAATGACATCTTTTCTGGGAATTGCACTGCAGCTGCTATACCATTCCAGAAAACCATTTAGCTGTTTTAAGGAGCTGCAGACAAGTGCTATGTGCACAGTCCTGAATGCTCTGAAGCACTGCACAGACCTACTGGTTATAGCTACATGAGAACAGTTAAGTAACCCTAAAGAAAAAATGAAGATAAATATGCAAAGCAAAAATAATGGGATGGCCCACAGAGCCAGGAGGTTACAGTGACCTGTATGTATACCGGTACATTGCAAGAAAATCTCAGCTGACTCATACCAAGAGTTCAATTTAGCTATTATGACAAAATTTGATTAACAGCAGCACAGTAATTATAACTCAAGAACTGATTTTTTCCTGGAGTCAGAGATCACACCATTCCTTTTCCCAGTCTGGTGCCTTCCAGTTATTCCAGACTACAATCCCCAATATCCACAGCCAATGTACTCTACATCTGCCCTTTTTAAAATGCTCATGTAAGCAGAAAAAAACATGTTGGGGGCGGGGGGGGGCATCCTTGTCGAGATCAGCACACACTGAAAGGAGAAAATTAAATCTCTTAATCTTCCAGCCTCTTTCTATGGCAAGAAAAATTCCATTTCACTTATATAGCAGTTTTAAAACAAAGATAAACTTCCTTCAGCACCAACTGACATTTTTTCCCTTTTTTAACCCCTTGTACAGTCAAATTTTGTGAAGGCTGTGGCATGGATAGATTTTACACTTCCACTCTACATATGCACTTGCCCCAATCAAAATCAGGCTGAAACTAGCATAAGCAAAAAAGAGAAAAGCAGCTCCATGATCTGTATTTAACATGCCGTGTAATACAGCCTTCTGTAGAGGACATCAGCAGAGAAGACAGAAGGAAGAATTGTCACCATCGGGCTGTCTCCTGAAAGCAGTTCAGAGCGAATCTAACACAAATCGGAGCAGTTTCTCATTTCTGACAGTAGCACTTTCTTCCTTTCTCCAACATACCTCATTAGTTTTTTAAAAACAGCATCTTACAAGCAGCAGTTATTACAAAATCTTTTTTGCCATCCACCACCTATTCTAGTGACATCATTAGGGTTTCTGCTGTGGGTCTTTCCACATATATGCCTTTAACTACTATTTCTTATTCACTATGCTAATCTGGTATATCCTGTGGCTCAGACTAACTTCCATTTAATACAGTATGTGCAGATTATGAAGAAATTGGGTTTTAAATAGACAGATCCATAATATAAATAATATTTTATAAATGAAAACTGTTATCCAAATAATTCATTTTTCTTTCAGCCCCATAGCATGCAATGTCCTGTTAAAAATTAATTTTATTTTCCTTGGTGGCTAAATAAAAGTAAGCAACATAATCTGTGTTCTGGAAGTATTCCAATATGTTATATTTTAAGAGCATATTGGCATATTATTGGCATATTATTACTGTTTTCTGTTTGAAACACACCAAGAAATAAAATTCTTAATACCTTATACCCATAATTCACAACACAGCTCTCTATCTGAGTAAAAACTATAGTAAAAGCACAACGTTGACTTAATTTCTGTAATTCTGTTTGGTATCTTATTATTTTATAACTTCTCTCTAGTTGGGGGTAGAGCTATTTTCTAGCTACAGTGTTTTTTCCAGTGATGGTGATGAATTATTACATTTGGTTGAAAAGAAAACATTTCTAAATTCAGAAACTAGCCCACACCCCCTCCCAAGGAAGAGTAGTCTGACTTTCTATGTGTATACATGTATGTGCGCACACACAGAGTCAAAAATCCTGGAAATTTTGCTTCCAATAAAGTATGTAAGTGATGCATGTGGCTACATGTGTGGCATATATACACGTATGGGGAGGGGTATACAGAATTAATAGCTACTGATTAAAATTAACTGTTTGTAAAATAAGGTTACCACATTTATAAAACTGATCCCCTCATTTGCATATACCAACCATCTCTATTACACATTAAAATCACTGTCAAACATAGAAAGATACAAGTACACCTTTATATTTCCTTCTAAAACAGCCCCAGGGTAAGAGGAAAAGGAAGGGAGCTGGACAGAGATGAAGCAAGGGAAAGAGATAACTGGACAGGAAAGGAAAGGAAACAGAATGCAACCTGGTTCAGGTATTACAAAAACAACTAAAATTCACTGGCAGCAGAGATGAGCCTGGCCAAGTTAACCAGGTTAACCATCCTCATAGCACTATCTGCAGCCATTCATACCTCCTATCTTTGAGGTCCTGAGGTCACCAAAAGGAAGTAACTGAACCCCTGAACCACCAAGGTTCTCACTGAATCCCAGACAACCGACTCATCCATTCTTGCCAATTCAGATATCATTATTTGGGGGGAAAACTCTTCTTTCTACTGAGAAATACTACAAGGTATTACTCAAACCTGAAAAATTACCAGCTCATAGAATTCACTGCTATGGGGGCGCTTTGCGCTCAAGGGTAATATCAAAGCAGCATATTTAACAGGTCACATAAACAACATTATAGTGATTTAGCTGAGTTATGAACATGCACCAAATTATATAATGTTGCTTAAAAGATCCTCAAGTATTACAAAAACAGAACTCTGGGATTAAAACATGGGGACCAAAAAAAGGCCTACTCTGCTAACCTTTGCTTGAAGGCCAGATGCTTAGAAAAATGGGTGACTCATTTTTATTATGGAAAGGAAAATGCACATTTATAATATATCTTTCCAATTCATCCAAGATGTTTAGGTTATGGACCATCTCATATTATCTTACCACCTCAACTCTTAATTTTGCCCTATTTTGCAGAATGAAAATAATTAAGGAATGATCATTGTGCAACATTTCTCCCATGGAATTCCATGCCAGCAGTAGGAATTGATCAAGTACACTACTGAACTTGCCTTCCTATAGATCAGCTGCACTCCACTACCCATATGATCAGGAAAAAAACAATATAGGATGAGGTGACAAGAATATGCTTAGTCAAAGAATCAGAGGTGTTCCATTAGCACACTTTCTCTCAAAATAGAAAGTCCTTGAACAAGACATATATAATCAAGAACTTTAAAATGCATCAAATGTTGTTTTAACAATGGATGAGTAAGGACATTACATCATTTATGCGGAGTTGTGCATCTCAGAAAGGTCACTTTAACAAGTGACTGGGTTTAATACATTGAGATTTATATCAGAAGCCATGAAAAAGCTTAGTCTCTGGGAATATAATGTTGAATGCAGACCCATTCAAGTAAAAATAAATCTAGGTGTCACTGTGCTTCCATCCTGTAATCATCTGGCATTAGAGTATCAGGAGTGATGACCCAAGGTAACTTTCCATCAATAATATTATCCAAAAAGCATTGGCATATAATTTTTTATAGCTGTCTCTTTTTTAAAATAGAAAACCTATTCTTAGAAGGATTTGTTTCTCTTTAATTTTTGTCTAGAAATATACTACACATCTTATCATAGCAAATAGAAATACAAGATGATCTGTAACCAAACACCAACATTTCAGTCCTGAAAATGTTTCTAGAAGTGAATTGGAAATAATAAGGCTACATTTTTGTATGGGCAGCATTCCAATCTGCAATTAAATGTAGTTAATTGCTATAACAGCATTAGATATTTTTCAAGGCAAGCACCATTTTGAATGTAACAGTAGTATTATTTTTATACGGTGTGTAGTTAAATCTAAGCATAGTACGCACAGACAATTAAAATCACAACTCAATATAAGCAAATGCACATTTGTGTGTGCATATATGTACGGGTGTATTTGTACATTGTTTCAGATTATATTTTTATACTTTATTTTGTGTTTTTTATTGACTGATTATTGGTGATAAATGCTGTCCTTATCATTCGTCATTGTGTGCTGAATAAGATGGAGATATAAATATAGATATGAAAAATAAACAAACAATAAATAAATTTGTAAGATTCTTGTAGTTTTATCAGTGATAGATTTAGAGAAAGTTGCTCATTGCTAAGAACTCCCACTAGTGATGCTGGCAGCTGACAATCCTGGAAAGGAAACAGGAGGAGGAAGAAAGAAGGATGGTGAGGATGAAAAGCTGCAAGCTCGGTCTTGTCCGTTTTCAGTTTAGGCAGCAGGAACATATAAATCTGGAAATCCCAGCAAAATATTTGGAAAGGGAAGAATAAATCAGAGAACCCAAAGTATGCAAAGTGAACAAAAGTATTCTAAAACCAGACTCGTAGAAATATGCACGGATATTGGGAAAGGCTGAGAGCAAAGAGACACTTACCCATCTTATCTCTGGCATTTTGCATTTGTCTTACCCTGATAGTTCACATAGGATCTAAGCTCTGTGCATTTACACAGAACAGAAATATATGTAGTAAAACCACTGCCTGTATCACATCCAAATATTTACAGCTGAATGAAATGGCAATGGAGTCAAAACCAAAGTAAGAATACAGCATCCTCCTGTTATTTTTTTTTTCTCCAAAACCTGTTATTTATGCTGAAAGAGGGAGCACAACATGGCTGTTTCCTAACTGTATCTTTTAAAGGTTTTAACTGACAAAGCAGATATACACGGAGCAGCATTAATTGGATTATATATGACAGTGCCTAGTATCTTTTCATTTAAAAAAGGCCAATTTCACTCCTACCTAACGTTGACATCAGTTTAGCAGCATGTTATTCCAGCAGAGCACAAGGCTAAACTGACACTAAAACATTTAAGATTATTAATGCATGCAAGTTTATGACAGAGACCACCAAGTACATTGTTTGAAAGATAGCTCTTTACCTTTTTGACTTCATATTTAATTGCCAGTTTGACACGACTCAGCGAAGCTCTATGCCTCTGAATTTCAACTGGCTCCACTTCCAAATCTCCATTTAGAATGGCTTCCACCTCTTCAGAATCCCGACACAGATCCAGGACACCGACAACAAAATCCTTGCACTGCATAGACAATTTACGGTAATCATTCTAGAAGACAGAAATGTAAAGATTACAGCTATTGAGCCCTTGAGTCACATTAAAGTGCAGTCCTAAATAACTTAATATTCACCTAGCTTTCTATTTGGACACTTAAAAACCTTAAACCTGGCTAGTTTTGCTAAAGCAATGTTCAAGTTGCTTTAACAAAGCAAAGTTGAAAGTTAATTCCAAGACAGTTTAAGAAGTGTGTTTTGCATGCTGAGTCTCACCTGCCTCACTCTTTTTTCTTTATCCCAGGAAACCATACAGTATAAAACTCCTATTGCTATTATCACTGTGGATAAACCTAGGACTTAAATATTTGCAGTCTTCTTCCCGTCTAGAGAAGGTTGAAGATTAAATTAAGGAACCAATACAGCCCCCCCCCACACACACACACATACACACATAAAAAGATAAAAATATTAAAAGGTGAATAGACTATATCCAAGTCAGTTCAAAGTGTCCAGTACAACTTTGTGCTCAACAGTTGTTTCATTTTATGTACACTTATGTGGCATTAGTTCTGTTCCCCAATATTAGCTCATACATTTGGCAAGAAGAAAAATCTGGCAGGGAATCAGCTTGCAAGCTCATCTCAGGCTAAAGTGCTATAGTCAGCTCCACATAGTCATATTTGTCACAAGTTATAAAGCTCTAAGTGATTGATTGCAGGAACTGAATCTAAGGAAAACTATGTCATCTGTGAAATTGCCTCTGAGTGAAAGACCTCATGGCTGTCAGGTGTGACCTAATTTTGGGATACCCCCCCCCCCATTTCTTCCCTATCTACAGCATTCTATAATGTCCTGCCTGATGAAGGGTTTGGTAAAACTCAAAAGCTTACACCTTTTTTCTCATTTTGGGTGATCTTAAAGATATTACCCAAATATAAATTTTTAGATCTTTTTATGATCTATAGCCACTCTGGCTTATTATGTGGGGGTAAAGGGGAGTGAAGAGATCATATTTTACATTTTCACAATTGTTGCATGAAGTTACTGGAATAAAATTGATAAATGGAGTAAATGAAGGTTCCCAAAGCAGTGGTAGATAGAGAACATCCACCTGATGGCTACTTGGAAGATACAGCTGGTCCAGAGCGCAGCAATACAAATAGTTACAGCCATACCTCAGTATGCTAATGTGATGCCTTTGTTAGCTGTATTGTTTACCAACTGGCTTCCAGGTTCAGTTCAAGGTGCTGATTCTCAGTTATAAAGCTTTTCATTGCTTAGATCAATGAATATTCATTGGACTACTTCTCCCCAGTCATTTCTGCCCATCCTATAAAATAAGTTGGCATGATCCAGTCCCATCAATAAAAATCTTATGGGACCCAATAGGCATGTCTTCTCTGTTGTTACTTTTGCACTCTGGATAGTACTCCCTCAGAGATCCATATAGTTCCAACCCTGTTGTTCTTTATGACAACTTTAAAAACCTGGTTCTTCTAGCAGGTCCTGGGCCAGGAAAATTTGTGAATTTTAAATTTTTAAAAATGTATCTGAAATTATGATTTTATGGTTAGGGTCTCCTTGAGTCACTTGCTATCAGGCAGCCTTATAAACTGAAAAAATAATGATAATAATTTTCTAGGCTTAGCAACAATATGTTTTATTTCCAACAAAACAAATGATTCTTCTCTAAAATTGCTTTGTATAATGCAACATTCTTTAAAAATATTTAAAGAACAAAGACTTGTTCTTAATGATATGTATATTCTTTAACTGAATATAGTCTGTAGCTTTTCGTTTAATTTGCAATCATGAAATTATCTGTAGGCTTTTTAGGTTAAAGGATTTCATTTTAGAGCTGTCTTGAAATCAGTTTTAACCTTCTAAAAATAATTTAGTCTTAATATTTTAAGGTGCTATATTAAATCTCAAATTTCTTAATATTTTTCATCTCTCACTCTGAATCCAGTCATTTAAATGGTGGAGAAATACTGCAGTTCTGTGCATTGTTTCTTAAGAATCAATGCCACCAAAATAAATTGGGCTTATTTCCAACAAAATGCTGGTAACTTGAAAAAATAAAACGAAGCTGCAAATGTTAGCTCTTTTGTTTTATTTCAATCGCATCCAGACTCTTTTGGACATCTCTGAATCCTGCAGCATTTCATTCCTGAACTTGCCCTAAACATTGCACAAATTATGTTTAGAAGACATCTGCACAATCCAGATCCAATTCAAATCAGGAATGAATTTTGTTACGGTTGCTACCTGGATGGTAATCCTCCTACATATCACTATGATTCCTTTGGAGGGAGGGAAAGAAACAAAACAACAACAACATGGCACTCAACTTTGTACTTAATCTTTCATGCTGTTTTTATTAAATTTCAGCTAACCTTCTTGGAACTTTAACGCTACATTGCCATTTATGTTTTAATTGTGATTTATTACTACATTCCAATGGCCGGATTTTTACAACAAGCTAAACTATATAATGCAGTTATAGGTGTATAAGGGACTATACAGTGGTACCTCGGGTTACAAACGCCTCTGTTAACGAACTTTTCGGGTTATGACCAGCTCCGGCCGCAAAAATTTACCTCGATTTGCAAACCCGCTCGGGGTACGAGCAGGATACACGGCCATTTTCCCTCCCGTGACACGGTCCGCGGCCATTTTTCTGCCCCTGACACGTGGTCCGCGGCCATTTTCCGCCCCTGACACGTGGTCCACGGCCATTTTCCGCCCCTGACACGTGGTCTGCGGCCATTTTCCGCCCCTGACACGTGGTCCACGGCCATTTTTCCGCCCCGACATGTGGTCCGCGGCCATTTTCCGCCCCTGACACGTGGTCCGCGGCCATTTTTCCGCCCCGACACGTGGTCCATGGCCATTTTCCGCCCCTGACACGTGGTCATAGGGAGGGGGACTCTCCCTCCAAGCAATAGCCGCCTCCCTGTCCTACATGCCAAAACGGATTAACGGTAATTACATTGAACCTTATGGGGAAATTTCCTTTGGGTTGCGACCAATTCGGGTTGCGGCCAGAGTCACGGAACGAATTAAATTGTAACCCGAGGTTCCACTGTAGTTGGGTTTATATATTGCATTAAGACATACAGTAATATAATTGCTTTGTTTTGAGTTAGTATGTGTGTAAACCCACCCACTGAATGAGGAAAACATTTTCACAGCGTTGAAACAAAGAGAAATTTCCACCCCTAGCACTGAAGCTAAGAGGATGTATCCTTCAATCCAGCCCACAACTGAGTGCCAAACACACTGAGATGATAAAAAGACATGGATAAGGAATGGTTCTTGTACATATTGAAAAGTTGAGGTGAACCTGGCTCTCCAACACATGTGGCAAAGTGGTACTAATAGTCCACAGCAGTAAACAAGAATGTAGGAGATCTGAAGCAGTAGAAATGGCAATTAAGTATGTTCTTACACCTCTGCCTGCTTATATACATGTCATTATATCTAAAGTGGTACGAAGGTCTTTTTTCATCATAGCTGGTAAATCAGACCCTCATGATTTAAACTGCCCGGAACGACTATGCCACAATAAAGATGCCAGAATATATATTACCATAAATTCTATACATACCTTGCTATGTTCCACAATAAAAGCCTAGTATCAACTCTCAACTGAGCAATTACATAAAGCAAGGATCTTTGTAAAGTGGCTAATACATTTTAAAATTACTTTGCAAATAATATACCAAGAGGGCTCACCTACAAGGCCTATAGAAATTTAGAATCGATTTATTCAATTGCTATCAAGAGTGACAATTTATTTCTAACTGTTTCGTTGTTATCATGTTCCTATAGCAATGGATCTGGAAACTGAGACCAACCACTTCTCCTTCAGTTGGAAAATTGTTTGAAAGCAGTTCCTAAAGAGCCTGCTGCTGGGTTGGATCTGCTCTAACTAAAATATATAACAGGTCAACAAAAGGCCACCTGCATCAGACTTAGACATTTCATGGCACACAGTAAAGCTATATTCACCCTAGAACATAGGAAGAAAATTTCATGCTCTACCACTGAGATGCCTGTTTTTTATTTTTTCCATCAAAAGGCTTCAACTCAGCCAGGAGGCTTATTTTATTTATTTTATATCATTTATATAACCATCTCACACAAGGAGCTCTGGGCAGCTTACAAGTTTTAAAACAAACACACTTTGTATGTTGTTTAGCATCTGCAGTATATGAAACTGCTCTTGCTTTAAAGTTATTGTAGTTAAAAAACAACAACACTGTTGCTAAGCACAATATAGGGTGAGAAATGAATGACAAAAGCCAATTAAAATGTACAGTTAATTAGTACAGCAAATTAAATTCTCCCCCATCCCTAACTTCTTAATCAGGGTTTTCTCAACAATTGCTCTTTTCTATAGCTGTTATAAATGTAAGACTTAATAATCACAAGAAATACCCTAATGAACAACTACTACTATGCTTGATTTCTGAAGAGTAAGAACAACTTGCAGGTCTTTGCATCCCCCCAAAATCAAAACTAACTAAGGCTTTGTAAATATCTTTAGCTATGTGTGGTTGAAAGTTTCCTGGGTTTCCTGTAGGCAAATAATAACTGCATTCATACATCAACCTAAGCATCATTTTTAAACTATGGATTGTTGATTTAGCTAAAACAGTTGGGTTCACCATTCATGTCAAATGAGAATAGCCAGGTCCACATATTGCACTAAACCACAAACAAACCATATTATGCCTTGTGTGAACCCAGTTAATTTTCTTCCCAACATGAGACAAGAAACAGCATACAGTTCTAATCTCTCCATTCTCTCCTGATCTCAAAAAGTAATTCTACAGCACTCCCTGATTTAGTTAAAAGCCATTGGTCCAAAGATAATCCATTGTGGGGAGATGGGTGGGGACTAAATAAATAAATAAATAAATAAATAAATAAATAAATAAATAAATAAATGGCAAACTGCACAATACTTTCCATGTAGCTCTCTGAACTGAATAACATTGGTTATTAGATCTACTACTAGATCTTGCATCTCAGATACTCTTTTTCTAATTGTTGTAAGGCATCATGCCTGTATTCTGGGTCACAGTATGTCTGTCTGAGATTTTGCACTAGAAAGATCAGAAACATTCATACAAAAGGACATAGCCCAGTGAGATCAACTAGCCAAAGAGATAGCAACTGGGCCCATATGGTCCAAATATGCTAATCACAAGACTACACTACTCTACTGAAGACCTTTCCCTGTGAGTTGCTGGATGATTTACTTATAAAGTAATTTTCTAAAAAACTATCTCTGTCTAGATGTTGTAAAACTTACAATTATTAGAACTGCAAACTGGCAGCTGCTTTAAGAGTCACAATATCATAATAAAAGAAGCAGTGGCATCTTTTTCGCCATTTTCTTTGAAATGGAAATCTGAAAAAGCTGAGCTGCTTTAATGAAGAGCAGAGAGAAGCTGTACTCATGTGAAGTCCAAAATACTTCTTCCTAATAATTTTTGAAGTGTACTGTAATATCTATGCCCATTTACCCATTTGAAGACCTCATGGGCTGCGAGGCTGGGAACTAGGCTTAGATGGATTTGAAGGTCAGTGTCCCAAATATGCTGTTGAAGGATATTTCAGGTGCTTTCAAAGCCTAATGGCAAATGTCACTCAGTTGTGGTCTTGGTTTGGCATTACATGGGTTCAAGTTCAAGGAATGGAGGAATCTATACAATGCACAATTGCTCCATTGTTTCTGTCCTAAATTAACCCTGGAATTTATTTAATTTCTGTGGCCTATTACGAAAAGATTTATTGAGATAAATTCTTTTAATTTTTTTCCAATAAAGACTTGTCTCTATGTTCAAGCTAAACTTCATGTACCTGTAGAAAAAACTGTCACTCTGCTTTGCTTCCAAACTACTTCTTGACAATTTTTTTTGTTGAATTTCATTCCATAAATTACACATTTATATTTCTTCAACTGAAGAAATACTGCTTTATTTGGAATCACAGTACCAGAACCTGATCTCAGAAAACTTTGTTCTAGGTGCAATCACTGTCAGCAGGAGTGTCTGTGGGCGTGTCAAAAAAGTCAAGATGGTGGCCACAACCATTTAGTCACACCTGAATCTCTTTTTTACATGCGGGATGATGCACATAAAAAAGGGCAGGGCTTCAACCACATGGCTGTGACTGCCATTTTGACTTTTTTGACCCCCCTCCTTGCAATCACTCCTGGCTGTCAGGCTTTTAGCACTTGTGTTCCTTCCAAAACTATCTTTGTAATTCTAACAATTGTCAGATTTTACAGTTTCCGGACACATACATTAACAGGAAAGGCAGTTCCAAATTACATGCACGTAACAATGGATCACTTTAACACAATGTATAAAGTAGGAAAACTTTGCAAAGCTGCTATAAAATGAATCAACTTCACTCACCATATTGCAGAAAGATCACTCATGCATGCCTGTTGTTCTATGAGATTATAATACAAACCGTATACAACATTTTAACATGAAATGATTAAACATCAAACTATTTAATCTGAATATAATGGCAGTCATACTAAATATCAGATTTGCAAATAGGTCAAATTTGAATATTCACAGCAGTTATTCCACACAAGAAATGTCATTGAAGCTGAACTGCTCTGAAGCTGGCTTTAGTGATATGTAAGGTGATATAGTATGTATTTTCGAAGGCTTTCACGGCCGGAATACGACATGGGTCTTCCGGGCTGTGTGGCCGTGTTCTGGAAGTTTTGGTTCCTAACATTTCGCCAGCATCTGTGACCGGCATCTTCAGAGGGCAGGAGCACAGACAGGAGCAGTTCTCTTTGTGCCCAGGATGATGTGACCCTAGTGGGTATTTATAGAGATCAGCAGGGGTGCCGGGGGTGGGGGTTGTGGGTTAACGAGTGGCTTGTTTGGGTGATCAATGTATGTGTGTATCTTCCTGGGGGTTAGGCAAGGTTTTTTCTGTTGAGTTGTTAACGAGTGGCTGCTGAGGGTGATTAGCATGTTCATTGTGTGAATTGTTCATGTTTCCTGGTGGTTGAGCTGAGTTCATTGACCTTTTGCAGGCTGTATTTTTCAGGATTGGTAGCCAGGTTTTGTTGATTTTTAGACTTTCTTTTTTATTGAAACTGTGCTGGTGTTTGTGAATTTCAATGGCTTCCTGGTATAGCCTGGTATAGTGGCTGTTGGCTGTTGCAAACAAGCAGCCACTCGTTAACCCACAACCCCCCCCCCGCAGGCACCCCCGCTGATCTCTATAAATACCCACTAGGGTCACATCATCCTGGGCACTCTGAAGATGCCGGTCACAGATGCTGGCGAAATGTTAGGAACCAAAACTTCCAGAACACGGCCACACAGCCCGGAAGACCCACATCAGCCATCGTGATATAGTATGTCTGGACTCTGATTTATTCATCTCTATGTTTTAAGACAGACCAATACACATGTACAACGATCACCAATTTGTGCTCCTGCATCATGCACAAATGCACACACATACACAAACTAACATTATCTTTCTTCATAGTTCTCTAGGCTCGGAACAGTTTCACACATTAATACGTTTTCTGCCTCCTCACAATAATTTAAGGGAAAGTTAATTAAAGAAGTGTAATCCAACAGTGACCGTGAAAGACCCTATTGAAACATTGGTTACAGTTGGGAAGAAGTGTTATTTGTATAACTAATTTTGTTTACAATCTGTCTCTTCTGACCCAGATTTTTTCTTTTTTGGTAAACAAAGATTGTTTTGGGATAAAACTGTAATTTTATGTATTAGTAGATACGGAACCTAAATAGCAAACACCAATAAAAAGGGGGAGAAATAAAAAATGAAGGAAAACAATCCAGAAAAATAAAATAATCAGAATTTTGTGATGTTAAAGTATGTATATATGGGGGGAAAATGAAAGTAGAACATCCATACAGATTTTAATAGCTGGCTCATGGAACTTTCCTTCATTTCTATCACATCAGTGACCATAATATTCTTTGGATGGTAAAATGACAAAGGCATTTAGAGTTCATGCCCTATAAACTATAATGTTCAAAAGCCGTGAATGGATATAACAAGTTTTCTGATTTGCTGGATTTGTATCATTCAGCTCAAGGCAATTTACATAGCCCTTCCTCTTATTTTTCCTACAACAACCACCTTGTGAAGTAGGTTGGGCTAAGTGTGAGTGACTGGCCTAAAGTCACCAGGGGCTTCTATGTCTATGGGTGGACTTGAACCTTGGACTCTCAGGGGCCCTAGATGAATATTTTAATCATTAGTCATTTAGGACCTAAAATTTGGAAACGGATTTGGTTTTCAGAGGGCTCAGATTATTTCAATTGAGGCTAATTATTAAAAGCATTATTTTCCATAGAGTAAGATTCTTTTTCCATCAATTCCTAGATGTTTTATTTTTCATGATTACATTTTGTATTTACTATGCTGAATGCCAAAATATTTTCCTTTAAAGCAAAGCTATTTTTTAAAGGAGCCTTACATCACAACAGCAACACTAATAGGATTAGGCTTGAGTCTTGGATGGATGGCACTTGCCAGGGTCTGCACCCTTCTTGATTTTACTTTTTTAAAAAGATAACTGAAACTAGCATGCTATCAAGCAAAATACCAACTCCCCTCCATCAGACTAACAACAATGCTTATGCTACCTGCATTTACCCCAAGTGCGTTCTTAGAAAAGAAAAACAATTGGGGACTGCAGTCCATTGTTTGGTTTAGAAACCTGGCCACTTGCCCAGGAAAAATGACTGAAGCAAACACCCTAGAGTAGAATTTAGGGATCGGTAGGAAGCAATCATACGAATCTGACTTTTGGTAAATGAGGAGCTGTTTGACTCACTAAGCCCAGCGTAACTATCATTTTATACAAGTGTCTCAAAATTCCAAATGCGCTCATTCACCCAAAAGAGGGTAAGGGCCTTTGAGATAAAGTGCAGAAAAATAATGTAAAGTCAGAATACTCTAAAGCAATAAAAGAGAAAGTAGGGAAAAATTAGACTTACCTTGAATTCTTTTTCAATATTAGCCAGTTTGGCAAGCTCATTGCTAAGTTCTAGGGCAGTGAGGACTGGATCTTCACTAGATAGGGACAGATAGGCTGGACTGGCCAACCCTTTGTATGCATTTATCCTTGATCTAGAATGACTAAAAGAATCAATCTTCTGTTTCTCAGTGCAATCATTGCACTTACAGAAATAATCATGGGGCCTCTCTATCCTTGCCCCTTTCATTAGCAGCATGTGTACCACCTCATACTTCTGACAGTGAGCAGCTAAAATGATGGGTGTGATGTCTGGGGAGAAGCGGGTGCCATCTTCATCATAAGAATAAAAGTCATCATCTTGGAGTTCCTGCTCACAGGGGCTCAGAGTCAGCCGCTTGCTAGCTGCAAACCCAGGATGATTCAAGATTGCTTCCACAATCCGGATATATCCTTTGCTGATTGCAAGCAACAGTGCATCTCCAATCCGCGCCAGGTTCTCTTTCCTTAACAGAAGTTCTGTCACTTCCAGATGTTCATTCCCTACAGCAAGCTGCAAGGCATTTTGACCCATATAGTCAACACAGTTCACATTTAATGTTTTTGACTCTTCCAACATTTTGCGCACCACAGGAATGTTCCCATATTCTGCTGCATCCAGAAAACGCTCTTCCTCTGCTGTGAGGCTTGTGCCCCTCTCATTAAACATAAAAGCTGGACCTCTGATGGCCTGCCGTCTTCCCTTTTCTCTCATCATAGTCATTCGTCTCAAAGAAGGGCTTTCGTCAATGAACCTACTGAGCAAAAATAGTCATTATGGGAATTTTTCATGGCAGCATCTCTATAGAATCTAAACCAGCTTCCCCCAATCCAGCCCCTTTTCCCAATTATCTACCATTCACACTTTATTTTGTCAGCTGGTTGCTTCTAAATAATATTTCATTAACAAGATTGTAATGGTAGGATAGTAAAATTACTTTAAGACCCTGTGCGAACACAAGATCCACCAGAAATAATTGTCCAAAAGATCTATTTGGAAGGATAAGAACATAGCATACGTTTGATGTTTGTATGAGTTATTATATATATATACTGTATATATATATCACTTTCTCCCCTTAACATATTATATTTTCTCAATCACTGTGTGGCATTGTGCTTAAACTGGATATTTCAGGAAATTGGCAGTCTTATATCCACCATGTTGGTCATAATTGTTTATATAACGTATAGTTTTGTATTCACAACATAGTTTTATAATCCTGTCAATTAGTTTTAACATTTAGATTCCCTAGTTTTTTATTATCTGCATTTATAGAGGTATAGTGAATTATTTTATTTACTCCTATTGATTTTAGAAAACATCTAGACTTTTTAAATGTGTACTTTGTAACATATTAGTTGCATAAAATACTTGTTAGTGATCATAATAAAGTTAGAGAGATTTTTAAAAAGGAAAAAGCTAAGCCTAATTTACACTAATAGCATTCACTATACCTCTCCATACCTCTTTTTATCTCTGCAAACTCTTCTTACTTCCACCATGTCCACATACATTTATTTATTTATTTATTTATTTATTTATTTATTTATCATATTTATATAGCCGCCCATCTCACAAAAGGTGACTTTGGGCAGTGTACAACAGTTAAAAAAATAAATACATAAAAACAACTATATATTAAAAAAAACTGTAAAAACACACAAAACAGGAGGAGATAAAATTAATAAGGGAGCCATTGTAAAATCTCCTCGGTCCCCTGGAAGCCCCAGGCCTGATCACATAACCAGATCTTGAGGGACTTAGGGAATGTTAAGAGGGATGGAGCTAATCTCACTTCCAGGGGGAGAAGATTCCACAAGGCGAGCACCACAGCAGAGAAGGCCCACCTCCTGGGACCCGCCAAATATAATTCTCTAGCAGACGGGATCCACAGCATGCCTTCTCTGCCAGATCTGATGGGACGGGCAGAAGTAATCAGGGAGAGGCAGTCCCTCAGGTAACTCGGCCCCATGCCATGAAGGGCTTTAAAGGTCAAAACCAGCATCTTGAATTGGACCTGGAAGCAAACTGGTAACCAGTGCAGCTCGCGAAGCAGAGGTGTAACATGTACCACCCAAGGGGCACACATAACTGCCCGTGCCACTGCATTTTCCACCAGCTGAAGCTTCTGGATACTCTTCAAGGGCAGCCCCATGTAGAGTGCATTACAGAAATCTAAACGGGAGGTGACTAGGGCATGAGTGACAGTGATTAGGTCCCTCTGATCTAGGAATGGGCGCAACTGGCGCACAACACGAAGCTGTGCAAAGGTCCTCCGAGCCATGACTGCCACCTGCTCTTTGAGCAGGAGTTGTGAGTCCAGGAGGACCCCCAGATTGCACACAGGGTCTGTCTGGGGCAGTGCAACCCCATTCAGTACCAAAGATGGCATAACTCTAGCACCAGAAGGCCCCAGAACCCACAGCCACTCAGTCTTGCCAGGGTTCAGTTGAAGCCTGTTGTTCCCCATCCAGACCCTCACAGCCTCCAGGCACCAGGATAAGACATTCACAGCATCGCTTAATTCGCCAGGGGCAAAGATGTATAATTGGGTATCATCAGCATACTGATGATACCTTACCCCATGGTAATGGATGACCTCACCGTCTCCACAGTACTTGGCTTTTTTAAAAAAAAACCTCATCAATTCCATCCCACGCTGACTTTCTGAGTTTTCTCCTTCCTCACAACTCATTCGCTCTTCCTTTATGTATTTGTTTAATAAATTGATTCACATTCATTCTCCCTATATGACTAAACCATCTTATTTCTTTCATACTGGTCAGTAATTTTATTTTCAAGCTGCATTCATTCGAGAAGAGGAAAACTGAATTTGAAGTAGATTTATATACAAATGATGATCGTGTAATAGCTAAAATGTATAAATTATTATTAAGATCTGAATAGAGAAAATGAGCTGCACATTTTGGTTATAGTATGAATATTGATATATGGGAGAAAATGTAGAAAACTGGTGTTAAATTTACATTGTGTCATAATTTAAGAGAGAACTTTTATAAAAGGATGTATTGTTGATATACGATACCAGTTAAGCACTCAAAAATGTACAAAGGAATATCAAACCAGTGTGAAAAGAAAGAGGGGACTTTTTATCATGCGTGGTGAAGTTGTGAAAAAGCAAGGAAATTTTGAGTGCAAATTCATAAAATGATGCAAAAGATACTGCAGATTAATATTACTATGAAACTGGAATTATTTCTATTGGGTTTTATGGATGCTGAACTGAAAAAGAAATATGGGAAACTAATATTGTATATGGTAACTGCAGCAAGATTATTGTACACACAAAGATGGAAGAATAATGAAATACCCACAGTAGAAGATTAGATTATAAAATTAATGGAGCTTGCAGAAATGGCAAAGCTGACCAGTTTGGTCAGGGAAAAATGATAAAAGATTTTTTTAAAAGATTGGAAGCCTTATATGGACTTCTTGTTGAAAGAAGAAATGACTGAACTGATGATTTATGGATTTGGGAATTAAAAAGGTTAAAAGAATCACTTTGTGTGAGATGGGCGGCTATATAAATATGATAAATAAATAAATAAGGGGGAAATTAAGATGGCAATTACTCAGTGGAAAGAAGGGTGGAAGTAATTTCTTTTTTTCATTTTTTCTTTAATTTTTTATACTTTGTATTGAAAAAATCATATAAAATATTTTTTAAAAAGCTGCATTCTTTCAACACCCTTTCATTCTTGATCTCTCTCTCTCTTGTTTTACAACACACATTTCTTAAGTACCATATTCCCAGAGTTTTATCTGTTCTGATCATTGTTTGTTCCTCAGAATATATCACATAGTTTTGTTTTTTTGTCTGCGCTCAGTCATTGCTGACCCTGCAGTGACTGCTTGGACGAGTCCTTCCAGTTTTCAAGGCAATTGTTTTTCGGAAGTGGTTTGCCAGAGCCTCCTTCCTAGAGCAGAGCCCAGCTGGCGAGCGCAGGAAGGCGGGGTTTCCGTTGCTTCGCGCCCTTTTTGGGCGCGCGCGGTTTTTCGCGCTTACCGGCAACTGCTCCCAACTCCTTTTTGCAAGGCGCCGCCAGCATTTTTCCTCCCACCGGAGTGAGTGTACCCATTTATCTACTCATGTGAGTTTTCGACCTGTTGGGTTGACAGGAACTGGGGAGGAAACAGGAGCTCACCCTGTTTAACGCGAAGGCTGGACTCGAACCGCTGAAGAGTCGACCATTTCTGGCTGGCAACTTTCAGCGTCATTAAGCTGCTGCGCCACCACGTCCCCCATATCACATAGTACCCTCTACCTTTCTACCAGAATTTGCATATCTTTAAATTTTTTTCTGTTTTCCTTCTTTAGTAAGCATGCTATCAAATTCAGCTACACTGTTCTAATTTTTCACTATTTATGTAGAACATGCATATTCATATTCATTAATTCATGCTTCATGAAAACATTGTTTCACATGGACCCACAGATTTGACCTCCACGGATCATAGCCCATCATAGCTTAGTTATGATAGATTAGACTGTACACTGGGTTACCAGCATTAGTCATACTGGTGCCACATGCAGCATTCCCTGCTATTGGTAAAGACGTAACTTTTGGTACATTTTATGTAGAAATGCAATCAAAACCCAGTTATACCCTATCCATTAGACAGGACATCTAGTCTAGAGTTTCCCTTGCAAGCCAACCTATTTTTCTCCATATCATGCCAACTAGGAAATAAATGCAAACTCAAGATGCTATTTCTAGAGAAAATGCACTACAAAGAATATGCACCATAATTCCAAGTCAGCCAAATTGATCTGACACTTTTCTATTCATGAAATATTGCAGTAATGATGAATGCACCATACTGCAGTCCTAAAACCTGTTACAGTGAGCATTATCCTACCAAGTCATGCATACATTCATTTAACTTTCCAACTGAATTTTTTAAAAAAAATTTTTAAAAAATTATATCTATCTGAGGCCTTTCTGTCCTTTTGAAGTGAAAACATAAAAATATAATTCTCAAACTGTCAAACATCATCAAACAAAACTAACAGATTACAAATTACCTTCAATTTTCATATTGCTGCAATCAAAAGATTCTCAACAGTATGCAAGACACTTCAACAGTATACAAGACTCATGGCAGCTAACATTTAAAATGTCTAGGTTAAAAATAAAGAGTAAGAACAAAAAAAATACCTATACATTAAATTAACTATAGCAAAATTTTGAACAATCCTAACATGTCTTCCTCTTAATTAAACAAGACTTCTGGAAGAAATCCAGCTTCATCATCTTCCAGAAGGTCAGGGAAAGTTCCACTTCAGGGGGCAAGCTGCTACATAGTAGAGAGCGAAGAAACATCTCTGCCTAGCCTCTTCACAGGACAGAAGTGATGGTCCACCAGCAATTTCTCTTGGGATGTCCATACATAAAACTTAAAATATTTTGCCATGAGAACCATGAACAGAATGTTTCACTGTAAAAGTATTTCCATTTATCCCAATTTAAAATGTAGAAGAACCATCACAAAAGGCACAAAAAGGTATAATAAAAGTTATCTCAGCCTGTTTCAAGTGTGGGAAAGCTTTTGATCAGAGGAAAATACTTAATTTGCTGTCTGACAGATATTAGTGCATGATGCTTACTGCATGATGCTTGCTGCTTGAGTAGTAAATCTGTTGGGTATTCCTTCTGTACTTATGGATTTTTTTTTCAGACCCAATTCTAAACTGACCGGTCAACTTTTCCTTTTAATGATTTCCAGTAGGAAAAGACCTACATATAAATCATACATGTATAACCTTTACTGAAAGTTTTATTTATATAAAATTAACTTATGGAAACAGGAACTGTAAATCTGTTGGAAATAAATGGCAATTATCCAGCATCAATACTTTATGATGGTGTGAAATTTTATGTATCAAGCCAGGAGCACTTCCACTTTGTAGTCATGTATCTTTCTGCATGGTTTCCTTTAAAAGTGTTACTGCACATCAAAGGTAGAAAACTTCTTCCCCTTGAAGTCCTGAAAAATAGAAAGGGTCTGTGATAGTGACTAGGAAGGGCTGGTATTTTAGCACTTCCTGAGGTAACATTTCTGCTTGGGTTTTCTTCTATTCTGACACATTGTGGTGTTATTTTCCTGGAAACTGGCAAAAACTGTACCTCTCTAATTTGGCAGTTTGCAACTGCGTTTTGGAGCATAACATCCAGGGGATCTGGGGCCAAAAAATAAAAGAAAGAGAAGAACTACAGCAACTGTACACAGGTTACGGGCTGCTCATCCCCAATGTTTATTTTTTGATTTATACCCTCCAGATTATTTCACTGCTTCCCTCATTCCAACAAATGTTGACTTGCTAAAGAAATGTGCTTTTTTAAAAGTATGGAATATGATAAGGAAAACATACACACACCACCCAAGGTACAAAATTACATGGCATAAAATAAATATTGTATTAAGTTTATAAATGTTTACATGTATGAACTTTTTTTTTAAAGTACATGAGTATTTTAAATGTTAAAACAATATAATTTTGCTCTGTCTCAAAGGCTAGCTAATGGGATTTTATTATTTTACCATTTGACTGCAATCGTGAAACTATTTATTACTGATAAATAGATGACAAACACATTTAATAGCATAATAGTGCTACAATATTTAATTAAATGTATCTGTTTTCAGTTGTTGCAAGTAAAATATTAGAACAGGTTTCTGCAACTTGGTGCCATTCAGATGTGTTGGATTATAACTTCTATCATGAAGAATTATTGATTCTACTGACTGGATGTTGTATTCCCACATTTCTGGTGGATACTAGACTAGGAAATTTCTTCTACAACCCTTTGAAAAAACCACGTTGGATTAATAATCTTATCTCACTGAATACAACTGTGAAATATAATCCTTAAATTAAATTAAATAACCCTTAAAGTGACAGTAAGACTCAATCATTGTGGATTGTATAAAATTTGCCTCTGACTACGCATCAGTAGTAAACAAAGGCTGGAGAAAACTATCATCCTCAAGGTCTTCCCATCGGTATCTTGTCATTCACTATTGGAAACATGATGTTGTATGGAACAGCTTTTGATATCAGTCAGCAGGTTCATTCATTTTTTTATAATTATATCACACTATCAGATCTTCTACCTCTACGAAATTTACCAGCAAGACAAAAAGATAAATGTGTATCAGTTCTTCACAAAGCAAACCTGATAATTTTCAGTGAGAGCGGACACTAAAAAGTGCAGCAGATCCTCCAAAGGCATTTACTGATGTTAAATACATGCTTTGATGATGTAAAGAAATGTAATTCTGGAATGAGTTAAAGGTCTCATCGTATTAGGATAATTAATCATTTATAACAAGCCTTCAACGTTGACCCTAGTTTGGCTAAAAAGTAGACTAGGAGCCTTTTAAATAAATTAACAATGTTAACATAATGCTGGCAATGGAAATCTTATCGGGATTTGAGCCAGCTTTAGGATATCCTACAGTGGAAGATGGAAGATGGATTGTATAAGTCTTTTTACTGGGAAGCCACTTTCTATGCAATGACTATCACTTACAACCCAACATTGCCATGATCACTCTTCCATATCTGTATGGGTATCACCAGGATTTTAATCACCATTTAATTGGTACTGCTTTTAGTATACCTTTTGTCATACTAGCTTCATTAGCATGTAGTACACTCTTCTAAGCATATGAGATGCAACCTAAGAGGCTTTCCAAACTGCAGCCATCAATTCCTGAAGCCTCTAGAAGGCAAAGTTAAATTAATCTGAAATAATACCAAGTTCTTGTTATGTTATTTTTTTTTCAGATCTGTGCTGAAATTCAGAGCATTGTAATTATGGACATTTTTAGATTTTTGGAAATCTAGAATTGGCAGAAAAAGCCCCCTAGTTCACCAATAGCTCCAACTGCTGAGCTCACTTGTGGAACCTACTGCACAATCAATTATATTGATCGAAAAAAAGAAAACATACTTGCTAGTGTCACCTGTCTTCTCCAACCCTTGATTGGGGTTTCTCTACATTTGCCTAGTAACTTGTAAAACAAAAATCCTTCTGAGAGAGCAAGAGGAGATGTTGAGAGAAGACTAATGGTAAAAAAATCAAATGAAAAACCCTGGATGTAATAGCTCCATTACAATATAGCAACAAATACACATTCAAAAGCCTTTTAAAGCTGAAGTGGGGAGAGAGGAAAAGAAGACTGAAAAAAGAGCAGTTATAAACAACTCGTGACCAACACCAGGCTAGAATGTCCATGAACAAATGTAAACTTCTGTGAAGGAGGGGAGAGAAAATTGATTGTAAATGCTGTTTAATATGAAGATGAAAATTTGAAGCTATGTATAGGTGCAGAGAGGCAGGTGGTATGGCAAGAAATCCATTCCAAGAAAAGCCTATTGTCCTATGGGCTGCAGAAGTACAGCAGAATTGCCTGACGTAATAATAATTCCAGAAACGATGAAATCTCAAATGAAAAACCTACTGTTCATCATTTAGGAAAATGCTGAGGAGAGAGAATGCAATGATCATGAAAAAGTTTCTAAGTTGTGAGAACTGCCAGTAGGGAGGGACGTTTTGCTTTGGATGGAAATAGATTAATAGAAAGCCTCTGAAATGCAGTTCAGGAAGAAAGCACTCGCTCTGTAGGAAACAGCTGCTGGTTCTTTAAGGAACCATTCAAACAGTAAGGCAAAATACTAAAGATAACTTACATAAATCTACTGTATATTTGACTCTGATTTATTCTTGAGGGCATACAAAAGGATTTGGAGTGCATGATTTTATAATGGTACACATTAGACTATGAAAGAAACAACTAATGCAGGTTCCCGTGATCTCTAACATCTCACCAGTTCAGTGCATCCTACTAGATTGGTTGAAAAGCAAACTAGGATACTATCACATATGCTGTTATTGCAGAACTATCAGGATGAGCTTACAGAAAATGCATTCTAGTAAACAGCCTTCAACAAACTGAAATACAAAATACAAGCTGAAATAAGTACGTGGATGTGAATTCACCAGGATTCATCAGGATTAAAGACTAGGCTATACCTCTGGAGAGGAGGAGGAAGAGGAAGACAATGTCCAATTACTTTTGTACTGTTGCCAAGAAAACTACACGGACATATCACTAGGAGTTGAGCTATATTTGAAAGAAACTTGACTTTTAGTCCTCTTCCACATATTAATCATATTAGAGAATCAAATCTTTTGTAAATATTTTATGATTTTATTTATAAAACATATAATACACACCCACACATACATAGGTAAACTATAATCATTAGGTTTCCTAATTTTAAAAACTCTAACGATGGATGATACTGCAATACATATCATGGTTCAGAATGTTTAAAGCAATTTACATGCCAATTGCACTAAGTTTTGAACAATTGCTTTTCTCTTAGTAAACTATAGGTTTAGAGAGTTAGATAAGAGTAGCTTGTCTATGATCTCACAGATGATCAAGATTTTAATCTGCAGCTTCCAACTGACAGTTGTACTTTGGATTGCTACACTATCCCAGATCACTGCAAGAATGCATAATTCTTAAATTGGTTGTGCGTATTTTTTGACACTTTTTTTGACACCCTATTATGGAAAAAATGGTTATAACACAGTACCTCTTAACATCAGAAACACAGTGTTACAGAAAAGCTGAGCATCAATATAGGTATGCAAGATCTCAGAAGAGCAACTGACCTAGTTGATCTGATTTATTTGGTTCCTGTAGCTGGGGAGCTGAGTGCAGTGTGGATACCACAGCGCTTCAGAGGCTAGAATCCAGCACACAACTTCACTGTATCTTAGAAGTAATTGCTTTGCATAACTGCAATCACTTTGGCAAATTACAAAGAGTGTCTGTTAGCTCACTCTGTAGCCTAAAAAGCATGGAACCTCTCTACAGAGACAAATTATATAGAATCTACTTTACACTAAAGCAATCCATTATCTCTAGAGGTAAGTGTTGCAAATATGAATAGCAACAGATATCTGACTCTTGCTACACAAGGTTCTTTTAAATTAAAACTTTAAACCTCATACATATAAAATATCTCATAGAATGAAGTTTCAGAATTCCCAGCTAATTATCAGCTATGCTGGCTAGCAACTGTAGCTTCAAAACATTTGGAAAAGGTACATGATCTTCTATTTAATTCTTGAGCCATATTTATACTTTAAAAATGCTATTCCTTCCTAGCTATTTTTATTTTTTGTACCTTTAATGTGGAAACTACCCATGTCACATATACATTGTTGATAGCTAGTTGTTCCATCCATGATTATGGTGTCTAACATACTTTATAAACTATTAAATAGTATATCTTGTATGTATGTAGTTTTAAGTTATATTTGAGAGGGCTCAAAACTTTTTAAAGATACACCGTGATAATGTTTTAACTTTTATACTTATACCCACAACCCTGTATTCAATGATTTGTAATTTGTATTCTTAAATGAAGCTCATAAAAGGGTTTTGGAAAAAAGTTAAAAATGAGCCTGTACACTGAAACAGTAAAGTATCTAGTGATTTCTGAAGAACGAAATACCAAAATGTATTTCAAATGACCCTGCTGTATGAGAGAGAAGGTTCTCAAACCCTGAGACACTTCCTGGCAGCACGGAAGAAAAATGACAAAAAGGAAATAAATTCTCTCACGCCACTTCCTGGACCTCTTGTATTGAGGCATATGTAGAAAGTAAGGAAGATGCCCTTGATGGACATATGCACGAACTCTTACCTGGCAAAAGCAGCTGAAACATTTCTTAAATCCAGAACAACATTCGGAAGTGGCTCAGGCAGACACTTCCCTAATTCCCTGAACTATAAGGAGGAGGAGGAAGAGGAGGATCAGACTTGCAAGATTCTTTATGATAATATCCAATCTCAATAAAAGTAGTTTTAGCCTTTCTGTGGGATTGATTTCTTGGTTTGGTCTACCTAGTGGAGCTGATACATATGACTAAAGAAATCAGTTCCTCCTTCCTTTCCTTCTTTGTAGGCAGACAGGCCAATCTCACAATTGACAAACAAAATCAGGTTTTATTAAAAATAAATAAATAAAATGTAAACATTTCTTTTTAGCTTTAAGGACTCACATGTAAAACATTCAATGGCAAGGTAGATAAAAATAGAGAGCTGACCAAAATATAGGCCATATCTAAAACAAGCCTCCAAGAGAAAAATATACAGGATATTGTATGGCTCTAAACAGACCTTAAGATGTTATTGATTTCTTCTAGTACAGAAACAACTTGGATGTAGAGAGGTACCAATCTGCATGAAGCATACAAGGACTGAACCTATACAAACAGTAATCACCAGAGGCAATAAATTAGACTTAAAAAAAAAATCAAATTAAAAGTAACGTCTCAATTGTTCTGGATTCACTTCCATATAAATGAAAATGCCCCCTTTCTCTTCTCAGCCTCCATTCCCAACTGGTGCCTATGCTTTAAAAGGACAAACTGTTTTTCTCTCTAGCAGAAAGGGAAGGGTTGGGTAATATGACTCTGTACATGGTGCAGAGCATGCAACTCTCCTTTATGCAGACACAGATTCCATGTCCAATGTGGACTGAAATCAAGGACATTAGACTGTCAGTGAATGTGGGGTGAGAGCCTGGTAATAAACCATATGTATACCAAGTAATGTGTGACCACTGAATAGTATGCACAAAATGTATGCACTTATCACAGATCTAAAAATGTCAACTCATAATTCACTTGTATTTTAGAATTTTCAAGAAGCATTGGAAGGCCCATTGGGCAGGGGGCAAGACCAGCCCTATTATTAGGAGGAGTGATGCAGCTATGCTCTTTAGCGGCTGCAGGGGCTCAATCACTGAGTGTTCTCATATCTTGGAAAACAGAGCTATGTGTCGCATAACTTAAACATAGTTTGCCAATTCTTTCCAGCTCAGATGGAAGATCCTATTCTATTGCCAAATACTGAAATGATTAAACTGCTAATACCATTGGCTTTTGTACATGGAATGGAGGACCGAATGTCTTGCTATTTTTCTCAAGTAGCTACATGTATCAGGACAGCCTTTGCCTTCCCTGAGATACCATCCTCTTGTGATATAGGGAAACATCCCCTTGCCTACCTTCTGGGATGAAACAATAATACAACCAGTTACTGAGCAGGATGGAAAGACTTGGAGGTAATAAATTGTGAGTCCCAGACCCAGCCATTCCTCAACCAACAGGTGGTGTTGAGAATTGCTATCATACTCTGGACAACAGACTCTTTAAATGCCTTTAAACTGACCATATAGACAAATAGTAGCTCAGAAGTCAACTCTTTCAAGTCCCAGGCACAACTGTGAAATAATCCAGAAACTACCTCACTCTCACCCAAATATCACTTTAAATATCACAAACTTTCATGTAAGAATATCAGACTCCCATACAAGATTTCATCTATTTTGTCTTTTTACAATTTTTTTAAAAATTCAGTTTAATTTTGGAAATTTGTGGCTACCGTTTAGGGGCTGGTGCTTTGGTTGCAGCTGTCCCCAGCCCCTGCTCATTGGTGTCCTCCTGATTTGTGAGTATGGCAATCATATCGGCAAAGTCACTGCTTTTTCTCATCTAGCTTCGCTGTCATCCTCTTTTAGGCAATAGGGAAAGCATCCACTAATCAAGTCACTGAAGAAGAAATGGGATGGATCTGATTTCAGGACATCACTGGGTTTCTCAAGGCTCTTTTGTCTGCCTGTCTTCCCCACTTTTGGGCACCTCCCAGTTTAAAATAATGTAAAGTAAACATATGGAAAGACAATAGAACATAAGCACTTCCAGAGAGGATGGAGGTACACACTGCTGGGATTGTGTAATTAGCTAGGGTCTGTAATTAGCTAAAATTGACTAGCCCCTGGGCAATCATTCTCCTACTTCAGGGAAAGGAAGTAACTGAAACTGACAAACACAGGGAAAGAGGAACATAAGCTACACAAGTCCTGTTTAACATCTCTCATTTATTTTCTGGATGCTGGAATGAGGAAAAAGGGGGCTGCTGAAACTTACATTTCAGAGTAGTGTTAAATGGAACAAACACCCCCCCCCTTCATCTTCCCCAAACAGAAATAGCAAAATCTGGAACCTGGACAGGAGTTGGTGTTGAAAGTGACAAGGTGAGCATGAAAGGAACTCAAGAAATAAAGTGCTAACAGAGAAGACAAATGCAGTGAGAGAGAAATGATTGTGATGAAGGCTGACTGCTGATCAGAGAGGGGGGTAATGCCCTCACCTCAAAACTCTCACAAAAGGCCTCCAGTCACACCTTCAACAGGCAGCTACCTTTCCTCCATAATGAATGACAAAGGATTACATATTTTACAAACCTTGCACCTTTAGTGGGATTGTGTCAGCTTCACAGAAAAAGTAATACTTCAAAAATGGTACACCATGACAACTTAAGGCTGTTTCACTCATAGGTTGTGGCTGAGATGAATACTGTGTGCCCAAAAGGGAAGACCGTCACTGATACCACCATAAAACTGAAATAGTGGCAGGGTTCTTTGCTATTCCTAAACTTGGCAAAATCAATGCAGAGATTATCACTTCTTTAAAATATATATACACACACAGAGTAGTTAAAATCTACCTAATTAAAATCTACATTCATGAGTACAGCATCTCTCTGTCTTTCACTGTAATGCTGATTAATTTCTCTTGCCATGTAAAAATACAAAGCAAGTTTGAAGGAAATGTAATTTATTCTGTAATTGGAAACATAGCAAAATGATTGCATCAACTCCAAAAGCTCGAACTGACACAGGAACCAGAGTTTCTTTCTCAGCAGCTATTCTAGTGGTTTGAGAAAAACACCCCTGACTCATCTGTTCCTATTAAATAAATGTTCTCAATGTCAATTAAATGTATTCAGCAGAATATCAGAACATGCTAGACTGAATTAATGTCTGACAATTCCATAAATTACACCAAACTTGGGGGGAAAAAAGAAAAAAATCTTTCTCATGTGGACACTTTATATATTTCTTTATAATGATGACTTTATATTGATTTAAAGTAGTTATGAATATAAACTATTTTTAACATAAATGAAAGGAAGATTTGAAAAGCAAAACATTTGTGAACTAGTTAGCTACCAAATTCTGGTACCTTACAGAAACTGCCCGAAATGTTCTCAAGAATGAGTTACTTTTAAAAATTGTTTATAAAAATGGACAGGAAGGAGCATTGGGTTGCTTTGCGCAACCGCTGGTGACCTTATGCCCTCCAACGGTGCTAAGTGCAACTCGCAGAATTTTCAGCTAGGAATTTTGGGAGCTATAAATTTGGGAGCTAGAATGTGGAAGGTCCCACACTGGAGAAGAGTGGTTTTGAAAAATCCTGACCAAGGAACTGGAGAATCACCTTATGTTCCACTACAACAAGCTAGATAGTTTCAGAAATACTTCCCGACATTGTTTAAATTTGGTCTTGTGTCTTCTGCTCAGGGTGTGGAGACAGAACAGAGAAAGTAGCTACCACAAATGTATTCTAAGATATTTCAGAACTACCTGTGGTTACTCAGCACCAGGAAAAGCACTGTCCTTTTTCAATTATTGTGGAACTTTCCGTTACTATTTCTCATGCTTCAATGAGCCCCAGCTCAAATTAAGCCTGGCATCTGTGCTCATGTTGATCATTTCAAAGCCCAATATATTTTTTAGCTTCACTTTAACTCTGGCAGAACAGAAATTCATTTTCCACCCCACCGTGAGGTCTCTTCTAATCTTCCATTTCAGCTCTAAAGAATTATCAGGAAAGATCTCATCAGTTTCGGCATCATTTTGTTCATACAGTTCTTTAGATTCTCATTTTTCACTGTTCTGTCCTTGACATCTTTATCCTATTGGTGCTTCTAGGTAAGGCTTTTAATGTGCAATCACCTTGTCTTATTTGTGGATTTTTACAATGAACCCAAATAACACTGTATTCGATTAACCTTCCTGTGCCCTCTCCTCACTTCTTCCATTTTTTTTTCTAAACCCAGAAAATCCACAAAGGAGAAAAAGTTAAGTTTCACAATGTCATTTGACTGGCATATCCAGGAAACACCCTGTGACCAATATCTAGGCCAGCAACATTGTACCTTATAAAGAAATTGCACAAGATGACTGATAACCAAAATGGCCCCTTCCAACTCTATATTCTAGTCTGAGATCTGTAACTTTTCCTTCCATGTTCCATTTTTCAGTTGTCCTTCCTGTTTTCCTAACGATGTATCTTCAGATATGGTGATGGAGTTTACATACTATGTCAAGCTTAGTGTAGTTTGCTTGGTTTGAGCTTAGTAGGTTATATAAAGCCCATGATGCTCATTTTATGGCTTACTCTCATACCAACCAATTATGATCCATGGTTAAAAAAAACCATGCCTTTGTATGAAGTGTGAAAAGAGTGTTCAAGTGATCACACCACCTTTTATCCAGAATCCAGATTGTTGTATAGATCCCTGCTTAGTACAGACTGACATTCAAAATCAATAGACTGGAATGGGTGGGTATGTGTGCTCAATTACAACTCCCTAGCCAAAAAACCCACCTCTTTTTATTTTAATTTTAAACATTTATATCCTACAGTTTATATTTTAAAAACCTATATTCCACCATTTCTAGTTGGCTACTTTGTTAGTCACTACATGACTGAAATTGGGGCAATCAGAAATATTCAGATTTGTTGGTAATAGACCCACCTGTTCTTTTCCATTGTTACTGCTTTTTTCCCTTCCTCACAAGATATGGGACACCAGCATCAAGGCACTGAGAATTCCAGTTCTAATTACTAGAACCTAAACTTTGAAAGGTTCTCTTCCACACATATTTAAAGGCGGGGGGGGGGGGGGACAAATTATACTGTGTAATCTGTTGTTTGTTAAGGCCAGGTCTTAAAAAAACAGCCATCCTACAGGACAAAGGCTGTAAAAAAACATGCAAAGCAGCTTTGATTTGGAACAATAGGGATCCAAAGGAGGAACCTGAGCACTGTTAAAACAGACACGCCCAACTGCGCAGGAAAGGCAGGAGAAACTTTGATGCCATAAGTGAATCAGGACGTTGCAGAAGGTACTGAAAATCCCAATAAGCATTAGTAATACCCAATTATTGAATTACATAAAGACCAACAAATAACAGTTTAGGAATTCCTGCGCGCTATGTGCGCCCCTCCAACACAATTCCCAAGAATTTCTTCTCCCACCAACCACGCAAGGACCCTTCTTCCCTAGAAATGGCTAAAATTATTCTTCTCCTGGCTTTAAAATCTGCTTTCGAGGGACTAACTGCATTTCAGCGAGTCATTCGACGGCTGGGCTGCCCAGAACTCCTGACGGTTGGCCACGATGGTGCCGGGTCTCCTGATGCGAAGAAGGGGAACCCAGGGCCCGCTACGGATCTCTCTCCTCGCCCACCTTCCCGCCCAGGCAGGCTCTAGGCTTACACATTGCCCACCGCTGGCGAGGGCGGGTAGTAGCCGTACGTTTCCCGCTGGGTTTTCACCGCCTGGTGCTGGGGAGGCTCCAGCCCGCCATTGACCCCCCTCCACCCTCGACGTGCTCGGGGCTGCTGCGAGGGCGGCGGCAGCGGGGGCTCTTCTTCGGAGGTCCCTTCCTCCTCCTCCTCCTCCTCGTCCTCCTCGTCTTGCTGCTGCTGGGTGAAGGTCACGCTTCCCCGCTCCTTAATTCTTTTGCCCGAGCCGGACATGCCGCGGCGGCGCTTTGGCTTCCGCTCGGTGGGCACCGGCCGCCCCTCGGCTTAGCTGCTGCTAGCCGCCGAGGTGCAACAGAGAAGCAGAAGGCGCTGCGGGCGCGGGGGCAGCCGGCCGGCCGGCCGCTGGCGAAGCTGCCAATGTTTCTCCCGGCCGCCTTCGACCCCAGGCGGCGCTGCTAGTCCGAGAGGGAGTCCGACCGGGGACCGCGGAAGAAAAGGAACCCGAAAGGTGGAAAGAAGGTTGTGCTGCTATCGCCGCGCCTTTCCTTGCTCCCTTTCACCGTCTCGTGCCGGGGCTGAGCTGAGGGGCGGAAGACGAAGGAGCGCGTCCGCCATCTGAGGATAGCGATCCGTCAGCAGCCACAGGAAGGGGAGCGGGACTTCTTCATCCCTCCGAGCGGCACGGACGCACGAAGGCGAGCAAGCGCGACGCCGGGCAGTCAGAGAGCCGGCGGGCGCTGCTGGAAAAAGGAACTCCGGCCGCGGTGCAACTTGGCTCCTGCGTGCAAATGCTCTCCAAGCAGCGCGCTTACGGCGCTGTAGCCTTTAAGGCGTGCATTTGCTAATGGCATCAGCTCACCCACGTGTACTACTTTTAAAGAGGCGAGCATCCCATCCAGTGTGAGACATGCTAACACCTGCCTGTCAGCGGTGCCCTTCTGCCTTTTCCCTCGGGCAAACAGGCCGGTCCCTATGCAAATCAACAAAGGCAGCTTCAATCCATCACGAGAAAGAGCCCATTCAGCATCCTCCCAGCTCCGCGATTGACTTTAAAGTAACCGTCCTTGAATGAAGGAGGAACTTCAGTGTGCAACAACCCATCGAGAATCTCAGTTCTGTCGCCTTTATCTTTACTGTAGGCGGTGCAGGAAGCAGTTGTAAGATGCTGAAGGACAAAACGAACGGTGCTTTGCATTTTGCCCTTGTATACTGCTGCTTCGCTGTCCTCCTGTGTGGTTGAGGAGCACTAGCTCATCACCAATGGGACTCCATTAGCTCATGCATCATTTTCTAGTGGAGAAAGCACTATTTTATCCTTCACCATGAACTGCCAAATGCCTTGGGCCAGTCTTGTGTGCCATGAATTAAAAAACAGCTTTTTTTTTTTAAACCACTCTAATGAACTCCATACAGCACTCTGAACCTTAAGCTGTCCAACCAACTCAGCCCATATGGTTATTTTATGGTTCAGTGCATCATGTGAACCCAGAGAACTGGGTTCATTGAATAAACCATCCAGTTAACTGAGGATAAGCATGTCATAGGAATACAGCCAGTATGTATTAAGTAATCTACTGAACCAGTGTTGTGTTATCATTAACATCACTTAATGAATGGTCACTACAATGATGCATATTAAGCTTTACCATACCACTACATTTTATTGGTCTGTGGCGTTATTGTTGCTTCCCAAATGTTTGTTTAAATACCTACCAAGTAAAAACTCACAATCTGTGCATCTGATGAAGTGTTCTCAGGTCCATTAAGTCCGTACTATAATGATGTATTAGCCTTTAATGGGCCATTAGTCTAATTATATCAAGTATAATTATTATAGTAATAAATAATAATATTTCAAAGAGATCATGATCAATTTAAATATCGTTCATTAAACAGAATATTGGTTGTTCTCAAATCTAGCGACTTGACTTACTTAAAACTTTCTTGAGGCTCTTGGATTTTATTTGTATGTACATGCAGGCAATGTGAGATAGAAAGTATAAGCCATTTTAAACTAAGAATACAAATTAAAGAGGAGTAGTTTTCAGTTTTATTTACAGGAGCTTTGGGAATATTTACATGTAACATGTTATATATACACAGAATTAAAATAAATTTTCAGATATTATAAATATTTTATTTAATCAATTTTATATTTGTCAATATGTAGTTTTGTCCTAAGATAATGTGTAATCTTGGTTTTTCCTATAAACCTATTTCATGGCCTTAATTTGATTACAAGTTTTAACTGTGTTATAATTAATTGTTAAGTTAATTAGATGGAAAACATTCTTGATACAATGCTGATCATTCTCATTTGAAAATCTTATTATGCTGCATCACAAAGCTACTATGAATAAAAATCCTTATAAATGTAAGATTAGCATAATGTTCTCATACTTTATTCCCTACTTTGCATTATTAAAATGTGTTTCATTGAATTCTCAGTACTGCAATTCTACTAAACGTAGCAGAGGGTTGATTAAAAGTGAATCATGGGCTTGCTGAAACCTCTGTTGATTTAAATTGAATGTTATATATTTGTATGTGAACACAGAACCTATAATTAATATATTTGAAATGTATTGCTTCTTTCCTTGAAACAGATAGGATCTCTGCCAAGTTGCCATCAGCAGCAGGTGCTATATGATGTAATCCAGAGGGGACTTTGAGGTAGAGATCCAGATCTCATTAAGCAAAATGAGAAGGGCTTGCTTACATAATTTTTAATGAATGAAGTACTTGAAAGAGGAGACCCGTAAGACCAGTAAATACAGAGACTTAAATTGACAAATTTCACTGCAGGGAGCTCCACTGCCAAGAGCACTCCAAGGAAGCAATGGATTTGACCGCTGCAACTAAGTTCTAGCTTCACTTGGGTTGCAACAGATTTTGTAACACACAACAGAAAGCACAGACTGAATTGTCATAGGCTGTATTCCTTTGCCATTAAGCTCTAGTCCTAATATTTCCCCATTTAAACTCAGGTGTATGAAAACCTCTCATGTAAGGGTCACATTCATCTGAAGGAGACAGCTCTGTCATGAAACATTATGCCTTAATAAAATTTCATCAGTGTTAAAGTGCTATAACCTGTTTTTGGTGCAATAGGCTAACATGGCAGTCCCTCTGGAAATCATTTTCCCATAGGCAATTTTTTTTCTCATTGACAACAGTTATTTTTAGTAAGTAATTACACAAGGAATCTTTGGGCATCAAGATTTAATTTCCTTCTTGCGCTGAGTTCAGAGTATTATACTTATTTCCTGGATACAGCGATTCCTTTTTCTTTTTTCAAACAAGTCCCAAAAGAGACTTTTGGTTTTGCATGGAAAAGCCAAGGATCCACTTCCTGAGATGGAAATGCATATGTTTTCTAAGAGGAGAAAATAATGACCATACAGTTACATAAATATTTGTAATGTGAAGATGAATTAAAGCAAATTAATAGCCTATTTGTTGAAATCTGATGACATGCCTCAAAAATAATGTCAAAATATTTTCCTAGAAACCCTGCATTTTAAGAACTAGTTCTTAGAACTGTCCGGAATTTCAAAATTCAAGAGATCCAACTGAAAGTAAGTCATATAGTATATTCATAAATAGTATAATTATTGGTGTAATCTATGTTAAATATAACCATAATTTGGTCTGTTTCAGCTGTTCTACAGCATATCCTTGACTATAGAATCTTGTTGCTCTCATTCTGCTAGTCTATCTGTCATGGAGTCATCATTCCATTGGCAAAACAGTTTTATAGTAGTTCTTCAAATTAGAACTGAGTGCTTAGTTATTTTAAACTCTGACAGCAAGTTACACATTGATCTTATCCAGCCACCCAGAAAATAACCTAAGAATAAGTGCTAGGAAAGTATTACGGAAGTCTCTGTAAAAGTTATAAAAGAGAAGGATGTTAGTCAATGACTCAACAGCATCCACGCTGCAAGATGTAGGAGGAATAGGGAATGGCCTTGAGGGACAGAGGAAGAAATGCTGCCAAGGTAATAGATAAAAGAAACCTGAGTCTGGGGCAGCAATATAACATGTAAGTCTCAGACAAGTCCTTTCCTAGGGGGTTGGATAGGAACAACAGGCTTTTGCTCAACCCTGGCAAGATTGAGTGGCTTTGGGTTTTGGGGCCACCTAAATCTAGGAATTTACCATCTTTGGTTCTGGATGGGGTTGCGCTTCCCCCAGACAGATCCAGTGCGCAACCTGGGGGTCCTTCTGGACTCACAACTCCTGTTCAAAGAGCAAGTGACAGTCATGGCTAGGAGGGCCTTTGCACAGCTTTGAGTTGTGCACTGGTTGCACCCATTCCTGGATGAAGAGGCTCTACACACAAGTACTCATGCCTCCCGTATGGATTACTGTAATGCACTCTACATGAGGCTGCCTTTAAAGAGTATTCAGAAGCTTTAGTTGGTACAAAATGCAGCGGTGCGGGCAGTTATGTGCGCACCTAGATCTGCACATGCTACACCTATGCTCTGTGAACTGCATTAGTTACCAATTTGCTTCCAGGTCCAGTTAAAGATGCTGGTGATAACTTATAAAGCCCTACATGGCATGGGCCCAGGTTATTTGAGGGACCATCTCTCCCCAGTGACATCTACCTGTCCCATCAGGTCTAGCAGAAAAGGCTTATTGCAGGTTCTGTCCACTAGATAGTGCCATCTGAAAGGGCCCGGGAGGAAGACCTTTTTTGCTGCTACACCCACCCTATGGAAAATCATTCCTCCTGAGGTCAGGCTGGCCCTGACCTTGATAGCCTTCTGGAAGGGCCTGAAGACCTGGCTTTGCCATCTGGCCTGGGGATCAGAGAGTGGTGTGAAGCCCATAAAATAGTTATGCTGTTCTGGCTTGGCTGTGTGCTCCTGGGAATGGTACTGTATGGCTTTTAATTGTTTAATTATTTTAACATTTGTATTGTCTGAATGGCTGTTTTATTGTTTGATTTTTTGGTATTGTTTATGTTTAATTGTAAGATGTGTGAAATGGGTAGCTATATAAATTGAATAAATAAATAAAGGGACAGAGGGAGAGCATGCATTCAGACTTGCTATTATAACCTTACAATAAAAGTAGTATTGGCCTAGCATTAATTCCTAAAGAAGGGCAAGATCCAACTTTACCAAAAAATTATCAACCAATATCTTTACTGAATAATGATTATAAAATTTTTAAGATGATTCTAGCTGAAAGGATGAAAAGTGTCCTGCAAGACTTTATACATAAAGATCAGTGTGGCTTTTTACCTAACAGACAATGAAGAGATAATATTAGAAATATTCTTAATATATTAGAATATGTAGAACATCATAATGAAAAACAAGCCACACTGATATTTCTCGATGTGGAGAAAGCATTTGATAATTTGAACTGGACTTCTCTGTTTAAAATTTTGGAAGATATGGAATTTGGTGAAATTTTTATTAAATGGGTAAAATTGTTATATACTTCACAAATGGCACAAATTACAGTGGTACCTCTACTTACGAACTTAATCCGTTCCGTGACTCTGATCGCAAGTCGAGTTGGTTGCAAGTCGAAGTAAATTTTCCCATAAGGTTCAATGTAATTACCGTTAATCCGTTCCGGCGTCCGCGGACCACGCGTCGGGCGGAAAAATGGCCGCTGACCACGCGGCAGGGCGGAAAAATGGCCGCGGACCACATGGAACGGGCTGAAAAATGGCCGCGGACCACATGGAACGGGCTGAAAAATGGCCGCGGACCACGTGGAATGGGCGGAAAAATGGCCGCGGACCACGTGGAACAGGAGGAAAATGGCCGCAGACCATGTGGAACGGGCAGAGAAATGGCCACAGACCATGTGGAATGGGCGGAAAATGGCCGTGGACCACGTGGAATGGGCAGAAAACGGCTCGTAAGTCGGGGCGAGTTCGTAAGTAGAGGTAAATTTTGGGGGCTGGAGCTGATTGTATTTCGAAAATTTCGTAAGTAGGGGCGTTCGTAAGTAGAGGTACCACTGTATAGTTAATGGTGAATTGACAAAACCCTGTGAAATACAGAAAGGAACAAGGCAAGGAGTCCACTTTCACTTCTGTTATTCATTCTGGCTCTTGAAGTTTTGGATAGAGATATAAGACAAGATGACAGAATAGCCGGGATGAAGGTTAAAAAAGAAGTATACAGACTAAGGGCATTTGAGGACAACTTGGTTTTAATTTTGGAAAATCCTATGGAAGGAATAGACATACTGCAGAGAAATTAAAGGAATTTGGTGTGTTAGCTGGATTTAAAATTAATAATGAGAAAACAAAGATGTTAACAAAAAATATGGAGATGGAAGAGCAAAAAGAACTGATGGTAACAACTGGTTTTCAGATTGAGAAAAGTAAAATATCTTGACATTATTATGACAAATATGAATTGTATGTTATTTCAAAAAAGTTATGTCAAAGTATAGAGTGAAATTAAAAAAGATTTGTTAAGATGGGAAAAGTTACAATTACCATTGTTTGGAAGAATTTCATAAAGATGAATATACTACCTAGAATGATGTTTTTTTATTTCAAACAATGCCTGTTTTGAAAAATGATGCACCTTCTAAGCAATGGCAAAAAGATATATCCAGACTTATATGGCAGGGTAAAAAACCAAGGATTAAATATAAAATTCTCCAGGATGCAAAAGGAAGAGGAGGATTAGGATTGCTTGATTTCAAATTGTATTTTGTAGCCTGCTGTTTAGTTTGGATGAAAGAGTGGGTGCTGTTGAGAAATGAGAGAATGTTAGAATTAGAAGAGCATATCCTGAGGTTTGGATGGCATGGATTTTTATGGTACGATAAAGTTAAAGTTAATGTAGATTTTAAAAACCATTATGTTAGAAGTGCCATATTAAGAATATGGAATAGATATAAATTAAATTAAGGCTGTGTCCGAAAATACCTTTATTGGTTTCAGCATAAGAAGCATTTTATAGAAAAGAAACAATGGGTAAAATGCTTGGTGGACGTGCAAAAAAGCTAGAAGATTTTGGATTCAAATGCATATGCTGATTCAGAGGATTTTAAAGATTAATATATGTACAACTGAAACCAGAATTTTTCCTCTTGGGACTGATGGATAAACAGTTGGAAAAAAGTCATGGAACTTTGTTGTTATATGATAACCACAGCGAGATTATTGTATGCACAAAGATGGAAAGAATTGACAATACCTATAATGAACGAATGGTTGGTGAAGATGATAGAACTTGCTGAGATGGTCAGATTGACCTGTCTGATTAGACAAAAGATAATATCTATGCTTATTGGTGACTAGAAACTCTTATGGACTTCTTGCTTAAAACAGAAAAAAATGAACTTATGATCTATGGTTCTGATGATTAGATAAAATAGATTATAGAAAGAAGAGAGTCACAGTATAATTTCAGAGAAAGAGGTAAATCTACAATCTACTTATAACTTCTGTAAAGATCGGAAGCCACTTCTTTATATCTTTTTTCTTCTACCTTTTTTTCCCTTTTTCCCTTTAGCTTTCTCTTTTATTTCTTCCTTTCTCTTTTTTTTCCTTCTTACTCTATTTTAGTTGTATTAATTTTTTACTCTTGTTTTTAAAATATTCAATAAAATTATATTTAAAAAAAAGATAGTGAGATGTCAAATTGCATTAGAAAGTGCAGTGGTATTTGTGATCCATAAGTTGCTAAAGGTACCTTTCAGGTTTAAAATTATTCTTAGCTTTAGCAGCTCAACCCTTACAAAAATTCTTTAATTCCACCTTGATTTTAAGAATCCTTTGTTTAAGATTTGCCATGGCCTGCTCTTAACTTAATACTTGAGGAGTAATTCTTGAAAATAATAGCCATAATGTTGCCTTGTTCCAAGGAAGATCAATAGCTGGTGGCCAGAGTTACGGCTTGAGCCTCATGGTACAAAATTGGCTTTAGGCCAATGAATGAAAAGTGTTTGCCCAACTTCTGGTCTGTACTTCATTCAGCACTACTTCTATGTGGAATACTGCATTAGGAATGCACTATGCAACTGCAGGAAAAAATATGTTGATGGTTAGGGAAAGCAAATATCCCCCTCTTAATTACCTACCCAGAGAAAATAAAACTGTTGGCTCAGCCATAAAACATTTAGATGCAAGAATATTGATAAAACTATAAAAGGATACTCGGAAATGAAAACAGCTTGGGGAAGCAAGGCTGCTAGGAGATAACATTTAAATAACACGTTTAAAAAGTAATAAATTCAAAGTATTCAGCCTTTGTTTATTGTCTTTGCAGTACCACTCTCATTACTTCGGTTAGAAGGAAATCTTACCAGGGTCATTTCTGGGCCGGGAATAAAATACGCAAGCAGTTGCTCGAACCAGAGATGAGGTTTATTTCTGAGAGCGCAACGTCCAGAGTCAGCCCTCATAGGCGGCCACGCTGAGTCTTCCCCAGAAACCCTTTATACAGAGAAACCTTGCTTTTGTTCCTCGGAAGTGCACGGAAGTGTGCCCTTTAGGAATTCCGAGAAAGTGCACGTAGTTGGCGTTCTGAGAGGGTGCAGTCTGCAGTCAAACACCCTGCCGAGTCAGGCTTTCTGCTTGTTTCGCATTGCTGATTGAAACGGTAATCTCTTTCAGGGAAAGGATCTTTTCTTATTTAAGCAAGGAGACCTCGGCTAAGCTCAGCCTGGAAGGAATATCCACCCGATTAGATTGGTGTTTCCTGCTGCATTTTAAACTCTGTGTGGAGCCCATTCTAATTGTAATTTTTAAACTTCTGCCCTGATTATGGTGAGAAGACTATGGTGGGAGGACTTGATTTCCTTCCCACCCTTCATTGTTATTGCCTCACTAAACTATACTGTGTTGCAATATCCAATCAAATACCTGCTGCTATATCAAATCATTCTAATGTGTACAACTTTAAATAGAGGGGTTGCATTCCCACCAATTTTTAGATTTGATTCTGCTGTCTCCAGTAACTGTAATAAACAATTTGTGCTTCCATGGAATCGTGTGCTAATCTTCAATTTAAAGAAACTCTTGGAGAAATTTGTGAGAGAGGTTTATCTTACACAACTGAATCAGTGTCCTTAGAATTTGGATTGAACCATGTTACATTTAGCAAAACTGAAACATTGGTTTAGCTAAAGGAGTTATGTCAGTGCCTTGACTTCAGTTTTAGAGCTGCTGGAAGGTGTTTTGCAGCTCTAGAGTAGAACAAGTGATAGCCACATAAATCATTTGAGTATTTAGTGAAATGTAAGCATTTCATGTCCATGTAGATGGAAATACAGAACCAAAATCTTTGAAGCATGCATGTCATGTGCTCAGCACTACCGATGTACTGCCTATAGAATTGCAATCAAAAAACAAAAATCTAACATGAAAGATTAAGGAATGGGGAAGAAGAAGTTTTATTTATTTTTATTTTTGCTGAGTATTGTTATTCATGATTATATTGATGTTTTTATCTCTGTTTGCTGCCCAGAATCACTTGGGTAGCTCTATAAATGAAATAAATAAATATAATGGGAAAAAGCAACCCTGGTATCAGATTACCTATGAAACCCAGCAGATATTAACTGACTAAGCATGAAGTTAGTTTTAAAAGAACAGCAGGCCTTCTTTTTGTTCTCTTTCTGATGACATTAGCAGTGACAGCTGTTTCCTTCAGCAGAATGGGTAGAGTTTCATATTAATTGAAGTTTAGTTTATAATATGCACTGAAATGTGTTCATTTCTACATTTTTACATGGAAAAAATATAAGTAAGTCCAAGTAATAATTCAGTGGTTCTCATGTCTAAGCAGATATATGTACAGGATTACAGTACATGGATAATGTATTAATAAACAATACCTTATTGTGTAATGTTTTTAAAAAATATAAGGCTGATTACTCCATAGGCACTAGGAACGCACACAGCCATCCACTGCCCATTTAATATTGTCTGACAATATTTGTCTCCTTAACAAGTTGTTACATGAATGGACACAGTTCTGGCCAATCAATATGATTTTACTCTCTGCACAAGAAATGCAGCTTGATAACACAGAATCTAAGCAGCAGTTCTTCACATGTAAAACTCTTCAATGGAGTTGAAGTGGCCTAACAATTATATGGAAAAAAGAAGGAAACAGTAGAATAAGTAGGTACACTCCCAACCTATGTTTTGTTTGACTCAAGTACTGGAAAGATGCATGATTAGCTAACAAATATGCCTCCCTCCTGTTTCGACCATTTGTATTCTTCTCATGCAGCTTTTAAAAGATGTGTCTTCTGACTTATGAAAGTAATTTGAACCCCTTGAGAATATTCCACAAATCTGGTATGAAATTATCATGTTTATAAATCTACCCTGAGCCTTCTGATGTAAAAAAAGGGCTTCAGTGCAGTGGTACAATAAGGTGCAATATTCATAAGGCAATACAAGACCAAGATAATATGTGGAATCTTTATTAGTTCCAGGCATTTTAGCATTTGTATGGATTTGTTTCTAAAAGGCCAAGTTAAAGCCTGGATGCACAGAGAACAAAGTCTTAAGTAAGCACAATTTGTGACATTGCCCAACTTCATTGCAGAGCATCATCCAGTACTGCTGCTGGGTATGAACCTTAACTTCCAGTTTCCTGGCTTAACAATAGTCTTTAATATGTGATATGACTATTCTTTCCCCCAAGTCCTGCTGTGCTAAATCATTGTGGCAGGAAGTGCTCCTGGGAGGACTGAGCAAAGAACGCTGGGAGCATATATGCCAAGGATATATCATCCAAGATATAAAGGTCATCCCAGCTAAAGCAAGCAGGCACCTATATTGGGCAGCAGCAATGTAAGAAGATGCTGGAGGCAGATGATCACTTTAGTGATAACAGGAAAGGCATCATTTTAGGCTGCATGGGAGAAGGCAATGGTTAACCACTCCTGTATTTTACCAAGAAAATCACATGGGTAGACAAAATAAAGTGATTGATTATATAGTGCAGGATGATGAGTCATCATGAGCAGGATGCTGAGGATCTTTCATTGTATTAATGGTGTTTATGATGTACCTAGATTATAATCTTCAGGACCTCTAGTTGCTTTTGTTGCCATGCAGAAGAAAAAAATCTGAAACCTCAAAGACAGAATTATAGTGAGAACTTGTTATATAATAAGCATAAACTTGGAAAAGCTCAACACCATGAAAGATGAAATGAATTGACTACACATTGACATCTTAGGTATCAGCTAATTGAAATGGACTGGAATTGGACACTTTCAGTTGGAAGATCATACTACTCAGAACATGAAAAACAAAGAAGGAATGGCATGGCTTTCGTAGTCAGAAAGGATATAGTTTGGACAATATTTGGGTACGATGCAGTCAGTGACCAAATAATATCAATTATATTTCAATTATATTCTTTAATATGAAGATTATCCAAGTTTAGGTTCTAACTACTGCTGCAGAAGAAGATGAGGTTGATGAGTCTTATGGTCAAGTTCAGTTGAAAATGGACAGAACATGCAAGCAAGATGTGCTGCTTGTGATTGGAGACTAGAATGCCAAAGTTGGAAACATTAAAGACGAAAATGTAGTTGGGTAATATGGCTTAGGAAAGCAAAATGAAGCAGGAGACAGGCTTATCAATTTCTGCCAATTCACTGATTTCTTCATTGCTAACTCAGTCTTCAAACAACCAAAATGATGGCAATATACATGGACACCATCAGATGGAGTACCCAGAAATCAATTTGACTTTATTAGAACAAGAAGGTGAAAAGGCTTAGATATAACAGCAAAGATGTGGCCAGGGGTTAACTATGGAATGGATCATGAACTGCTCATGTGCAAGTTCCAAGTTAAAGTGGAAGAAGAAAACCAACTAGTTTTCTCAATATGATCTTCAGCATGTAGCCTCAAGCAGAACATCAAGAATCACTTTGAAGTCCTGAACCTCACTGATAGGGAACCAGAGGAACTGTAGAATGAAACTAAAGAAGTTGTTAAAGATGAATGTGAAAAAACTACCAAAGCTCAAAAAACAGAAGAAAGCAAACTAGATGTCAAAACAAATTGTGGAACCAAAGAAAACCAAAGCCAAGAAAAGATCTTAAGAAACAATTTGAGAACTAAACTTGATTTTAGACAACTATTAGAAAAGAAGCAAAAGTAAGAAAGAAACAAACAATTACAAGGAAATACCTCCAAAATGTTTCTGAACTCAGCAGGTACCTATCTCAATTTGGTATACTAAAGGATGTCACTAAATAACTGATATAAAAAAGATCAACGGTGGAAGGAGTATGCTGAAATTCTGAATAATGAAGATGTCAACATCCAAGATACCTTAAAAGATATTTCCTATTTACAAGAACCTCTAGTATTAGAAAATGAAATTACATCAGCACTCCAAAAATTACCAAGTTGAAAGGCTAGAAGAATTGGTAGAATATCTGTGGAAATCTGGTAAGAAATAGAAGAATCTCTAAAAGTTGTAACCAAACTATTCCAGCAAATCTGGAGAACAACACAGTGACCAACAGATTGGAAGAGGTCAGTGTACATACTAATACCAAAGAAAGGACACAAACTGTGCAAACTATCTACAACATTCTTAACTTCCCATGGTAGCAAAATAATGCTTAGGATCATCCAACAGATTTGAGCCCTACATGGAAAGGGAAATGTCAGATATTCATGCTGGTTTAGAAAAGGCCAAGGAACAAGAGACATTATTGCTGATCCATGCTGGATAATTGAGAAAACCAGAGAATAGAAATAAGAAATATGTGCTTTATTGTTTCAAGAAAGGACTTCAGTTGTGTTGAACACATCAAGCTGTGAAATGTCATTAGAAAAATGGGAATCCCAGAACATCTCTTTCTCCTCATGCAAAACTAAAACCACAGTAAGGAAGCCACAGTAGGGACAAAATATGGTGAAACATACTGGCTGTAGGTTCATCATGGAATATGGCAAGGCTGTATACTTTCCCCTTATTTATTCAACCTATATGCTGAACATATATTGAGCGAGATTGGAATAGAAGAAGATGAACATGATTTTAAAATTGGAGGAAGAAATACTGTATCAATAAGTTGTGCTATGCTGATGACATACTCTGATAGCTGAAAATGCAAATGATCTGGAAACTCTAGTAATAACAATAAGAGCACATTGGAAAATGGAACTAAGATTAACTATAAAGAAAACCAAACTAATGACAGCAGGTACAGCAACCAGCCTTAGAAGTGACAATGCAGACACTGAAGTGGTAGATAGCTTCTGTCTTTTACTATCAACAGTAAAGAAACCATCAGTCAAGAAATATGCCCCAGATCAGCACTTGGTAGAATAGCAACAAATGCCTTGGAAAAGGCCATGATATGTCTATACCAACAAAGACCAGAATTGTGCAGGCAGTGGAATTCTAGGAAGTAAAAGTTGGACTTAGAAGAAGCAGGATAGAAAAAGTATTGACGCTTTTGAACTGTGGTGTTGGCGAAGCCTCTTGAGAATACATGGATAGCCAATAAAACAAACAAATGGAACACAGAACAAATTAATCCAGAATTCTCACTTAAGGCACCATTATAACTCTAATTTGGACACATTACATAAACACTTTGCTCTCTGGAGAAACCTATATGGTGGGAAAGGTGGAATGAAAAAGAAAAAGAAGACAACTAGCAGCAAGCTGGATGGACTCAATTATAGCTGCAGTGATTGCACCAGCAGAAGTTCTGAAGGGTCATGTTGGGATAGAGTGTCCTGGAGAAAATCTCTCTGTGATCACTAAGAGTCATCACCAACTTGACAGAACATAATCAATCAACCACTATTATTATTATTGCAATCATTTAGAAGAATGGGCAACTTGAAGGATTAGCACGCTCAATAAACAATGGAAGAGCATCTCTTTTTCTTTCCCAATGTTGCAGTTATGGACTTCTGTGAAGTTAATTTACATAGTGGGTATCCGGGTTGTGAAAGTGTCAATTTTATCACAATAAGAACCAGCCATAAACTTTTTCATGTATTACTAAATATTCCATGCCATGAAATAAAATAGTAAATATCTAGGCTGTTTAGATTCCATCCTGTGTTATCGTGTTGACAAACATTATACACAAAGAAAATTTGGAAAATATCCACTGAGCTTTGTTTTCAGCTGAACTGATTTGCTTATTGTTTAGATAAGAAAAAGAGAGACTGCTACAAAGAATTTCCTGAATCGGACAAGTAGGAGTTGGAGTTGGAGTAAATAATGGAGCCTGGCAGATTCAACTGCAGCAATTTTTCACATGCGTGCTTACTTTGGGTGGAGTTAGTACCATGAGAGATTTATGTCTCAGTGGGAACCCCATTTCCTTAATCAGCTAAGGAACTGAATCAAGACATGTGATAGCTGGATAAAACTGGATTTGAAAAACAGATTCTATGGAAAACAAAGCATTTCTGATGGAGTCTCTTCTCCCCTTCCAAACTAAGCTAGCTGCAGTCATACCCATTGCCAGTATTTTCTGCTGAAGTGACTTACCAAGCAAATGACTGACCTCAAACAGACCAAATGGGTGTGAGAAAGTACAGTAGCAATTTTTCTCAAATCCCCCAGTAAAACCTGTACAGAGCTTTCCCCTTTTTAATGTCAGCAAGGGATTTGTTAACAGAAATAGCTGCACAGTCTTTTCATCTGGAATATTAATTTTACTTATGACATAGATCCTTCTAAAAACCAGATTTAAAGTGACAAATGAAATTCAAAGTCATGATGGGTAAATATGGAACCGCACAATACATAATTAGTAACGATTTTTCTCCACTGCAAACAGCTAAGCCCAAATAAACTTGTAGAAAGCTTAATCACAGTGTAATTGGAAAGTCAGAAATCAAGTTAACGAGAGATTCGGAATAGCAGGGATACAATGGTGATGATAAATTAACAACAGTAATTACAAATGATTATTATGCAGTCGATTTCAATGCACAAGTTTTCTTTTCAGGGTAAATAATATTTAATATCATCTACCTACAAACAGTTACCAGAATACTGACTGCCATAAAGCAAATTAATAAATCAAGCATGATCTGGCCATAATTAAGATAAATAATGTATATCATTTATTGTGATATATTGGGTGAATTGCAAGTAGCTACAAATCAGGCATTAAATACAAAGATAAGCTTCACTTCACAGGCCGAACATTCAATTTTAAATATATCCTAGTATAGAATTATTGAGTACAAATAGATAAATGCTGAAGGGCCAAAGATAGTAGGTGCATACAAATGACCATTGACCAATAAGTATTATATTGCAGCTGCAAATATTCACTTGGTCAGCTGGTCATTTATATACTCATGCCAAGAGTTAATGAAATGGTTACCCCATTTCAATAATTGAACAAAAATCCAGACAAAAATAGAGCAGCAATAAAATTCTGCTAAACATTTTGGAATATGATACTGACCCAGGGACATCCATATGGTTAAGTAGGGTTCGTCACAATGTGCAAATTAATGACCAGGCCAGCTTCTTTCTCTAAAGAAAATATGCATCTGCAGTTAATTCTGGGATTTGTAGTTCGAGAGACAGATTTAGGCTTCCCAGTGTGCCATGTTCTCTCCTGAACTAAGTGCCATGGTCCCTTCTTGTACATATGGTGATCAGGGAGAGACAAGAAACACAGTACAATGGGCACTGACCTCAGGGACAGTGGAAGTACGGTAAGCAGCCCTTTTCTTCTCTCTTGCTCACAATGTCTGACTATAAATATAAATCAGGCAGACTGAAACATAAGCAAGCAAAACAAAAGGTACTCAAAGAAGGTGAAGGATAGTTATCCATGCTGCAGGTTTTTTTCAGTCAGACAAGGCCTTTCTGCAATGTGGCTTTGGCCACGCGTAAGCAGTAGACGAACAAAAGCAACATGGAAATGATTTTAATTTACAGACTGTGTTTCTGACAAAAGGCACTGGAAATGGAAAAATGCTGCTGGATACATCATGTGACTCTAGTCCAATGTTTTCAAAAGTTATCACCATCAACACATTCAATAATTTGCAGAAATTAAACTAGAGTCCTATATATCTGGGACATATTTTTTGTGAGGACCCAGGTTTGTGGTTTAAACTAATAACCGATCAAGTCTGATTCTGATTGTTCTGTCTGGTGTCCTGATGTGTGAACATACATCTGAAAAGATGGTAGTAGGCATATATTTGAATTTCTTCTCAGACATAAGGCTTCCAATGAGCAACAGTTCAAAGAGACTGGCTTGTTTGGAGTCCTACCAAATAAGCTCTGTATTGTTTTCTATGCTGGTTATTTTCTGAAGGTGAGGAGACCAACAATGCAGTATATTGGCAAAAATTGCACAGCTTGGAACAAGTGTAAAGTAGCAGCATGAACTGTTTAACAAACTTCCTGAACCTGAAATGAGATTAAAACATGAAAGCTGCTACTTTGCAGTGGAACGAATTTCTGTCAGTAGACATGGACTAAATAAATGAAGTTCAAAAACAAATATTAATAGAAGAAACAACATGGAAGGAAATATTCAGTAGATTGTTCAATGTTGCCTTAGACCTTGTTTCAAAAGGTTTAATTTTCAAGAAGGTAACAATATGACAAATGATCCAGACAAACACAACTTCCTTGGAAATCTTGAGTTAATAGTCAATTCATTCACATTTACGTTTGCCTACGTTTTAATGTTACGTGGTTCTTTCTTGGTTTGTTTTGTTTTGTTTTTTGTGTTAGGTGACCATATAAATCTAGTAAATAAATAAATAATGTTCATTTGGCCAAACAGAAACAGACATAGAGCCAAATGATGCAGAAACAAGCTTATTATCTTTCATAGGAGAGAGAATAAGTTTACTGAGCTCTGTGATAAGCATGTGTAGAAGGCTATTCTAGCAAAGAACAAGAAGGCCAGTTATTATCATTATATGCAATGTTACTCTTGAGGTCTCCCATCAAGAATGAGTTGATATTCCCATTTCTGTTTTAGAAAAAAATGCAACAGTATATTTAACATTTAAAAAGGGTGTATTATCAACTTTGATATAAAAACAGGACAACAGAGAGCTGAAATTTTAATTACCAATTGGAAGGATAATAATAATAGCTGCAGAGTTCAAGGTTTTAATAATGGTCTTATATATCAGGGAAAGGAAATGTTGTTCAGGCCTGTATCCTGTCCAAAAATGAATTTGCTGTGATTTTTTCTTATGCTTCCTATTTACTAAATCTTGTAGGTGTTAATGCTGCAGTAATATGTACTGAAACGTTAATATTTTTCATTGTATGGAGCAACTTTTTGTGTTTTTCAGTGCTAAACCTGTGAAATGGAGGATAACAACAGAAAATATACTTTCTAAACTTTTTTCAAGTACTGACCACAGAAATAAGATTTTACCTGCCAGAGGAATCATCTTGAATCAGAGGTAGCTCTCATTGCAGATATTATTGAAGAAGTGAAACACCTTAGAGATCTGTGGGTCATAATTCAATAGTTCACTAACTTTCTGGGAACTTTTCTTATGAAATGTTGCATCTGAAAAATATCAGTCTGAGAAGACATAAGACTGGTTCCATTAATTCAGTGAAATGAGCTCCATAAAAAACAATTGCAACTAATGCTTAATGAATCATGCATATCCTTACAGATCTTTTGCACATTGCCAAAGATTATAGTAGAAATTGAAATAAGTTTCAGCAAATTGACATTTATCAAATTTTTAGACAGTCTAATATGGTCAAGAACAATCAACTCATATTGCTATTTTATCTACAGATTGGGTAGTTGCAAGATAAATTAACTTTGAGGAGTTAACTCATGATTTTGTAATGAAAAATGCTTCCCCAAAGCTTTAGAGTTAATTGTTCTGTTTATAAAATGTGTGCAGCCTGTGGGGCAGACTAGAAATATTATATAACTATGTCACAATTCCACTGTTAAAAAGAACAGGGAAAAAAGGTTATACCATAGTCAGAAACAAGTACTGAAATTAGAACAAAATCCTTTTCTTTAGGATGCATGAAACTTTATGCACATGGAAAGATGTATGTGAGGAGGGATCACTGAGGTGGCTATACCAGTGTTTCTCGATATTGGCAGCTTGAAGATGTGTGGACTTCAACTTCTAGAATTCTCCAGCCAGCCATGCTGGCTGGGGAATTCTGGGAGTTGAAGTCCACACATCTTCAAGTTGCCAAGGTTGAGAAACGCTGGCCTATACTATATACTCTTCAACTGTGCAAACATCTGAAAAAAAGGCAGTGGGGATGCAGCTAATCCAGTCAGTTTCAAATGCTTTCTAGCAAAAGAAAGCAATTCTACAAAAGAAAGAAAACAGGATGCTATTTCTCTTGTTAAACAATCCTATTTAGCTTCATCCTTCTTCATTACTTTTGTGATGGAGACCATGCTGGGAAGAAATTATGTCAAGCCAATAAGGGGAATCTAATAGCAAGCAAGCAAGCTGATGTTATGAAAGATGCATGTAAACAGAACTGGCTGTGTGTTGGCATGTTGAACAGAGAAGCAGCAGCAGCCTTGGAAGTGAGGAAGAATCACCTAACTTCCAAGACTCAAAGGAGAGTATTCTTCAGAACTGATGAAAATGTGTATCAAAAGTATAGTAGTCCATTGTGACTCAATTCTCATCTCCTTTCACTGTGCTATCTGAAAACCGAGCAGGTTTGCAATCATGTAAGAACTGAGAAAAATCCTGGCTGCATCTGCAAATTCACAGTAACCAACTGCAGAGTTAAAATTATTCAGGAAAAAGAAAAATCATATCTGTGTTCTTTTTGAAAGGCTGGACTCCTATAGAGTCAGACGGGGGATTTCTTTTTCTTTTTTCTCTTGAGAAACTTTCACTTCACAAAAGCCATTATATAAGTTTTTTACCAAATCTATTTTCAGCCTCCAGTGGTACCAAATATACTTCTTTTACATCAAGCCTTTTTGCAAGAGAAACGGTGTTGTGTCATTGGTTCCGGTGCATAGAGATTGAATGTATTAATTGCAAATAACGATGTCTCCAGGGGACTCTTGTCAAATAAGAGTGCTATCTCTGTCATGTTTTTAATGGCAGGAAAGCTCACCTCGGTTTCCCTTTTCTTTCTTCCTCTTTCTCAGCTCCCATATAATTACAACACTTGCAGGGGGAACAAAGACACCCACAAACATGCACCTTTTTTATTGTTATTACAAAGAAGGCTTGATGAAAATAGCTTGCTAAGTAGACACGGTTTGCTAAATGCATAAAATGACAGGAAATGAAAACTAGCTTCTAAAAGCTAAGGTCCATTCAAGCGCCAGTGAAATGCCATACTGTTTTCTTAGTCATGCACTTCTGAAAAACCTTTGAAGCTAATTATTATGATGTAGTCTATATGAGGCAATTCCAGAAGACATTTTAGAAAGAGGTTCATAATATGGCAGCTCTGATTCTCCTGCTATATAATTGGAAGTGGGGTCTATGATATGAGAAAAAAGTGTCACTAATATGAAGGTGTGCCAAGAGACCACAACAAAGTAAATTCCTTTTTATATATATACATACACACACACACACACACACATACACAAACATACAGACACACACATGCATACATACATACACACATACACATGCGTGTGTGTGTATACACATACATACATATATATATATTTATATATAAAAGATAAAAACTAACAAGAATATTTAGAATGAAGAGAGAAGAAAAAGAAGGAAATAAAAAAAGAACAAAGCTAATAGTGCAGACAAGAAAAAAAAGAAAAAAATTATAAAGTGATGACTTCCAATTTTCTTTTACAACAGTTGTAAGTATAAATGTAAATTAACCTCTTAATCTATGATTACAGCCTTGCTTAAATTTTTCTATAATCTATTTTCCCCCTAATCATCAAAACCATACATCATAATTTCATTTTTTTCTGTTTCACACAAAAAGTCAATAAGGGGTTTCCAATCAGCATTAAACTAAGAAAGCATCTTATCTCTAATTAAAGCTGTCAATCTGGCCATCTCAGCAAGTTCCATCATCTTCACTATCCATTCCTCCATTGTGAGTAAAGTCGAATCTTTTCACCTTTGTGCATATAATAATCTCGCTGCAGTTGTCATATACAAAAACAAGTTCCATTTCCCCCCCCAACTGATTATTCATCAGTCCCAAAAGAAAAGTCTCTGGTTTCAATTGTATATTAATCTTTAAAATCTTCTGTATTATTGTATGTAATTGAATCCAAAATTTTCTAGTTTTTTTACACATCTGCCAAGCATGACAAAATGTCCCTTCTTGTTGATTACATTTCCAGCATAAATTTGAAATACCTTTATACATTCTACAGTTTTTCCGGTGACATGTACCAATACACCATTTTATAAAAATTCTCTTTAAGACTATAACATAATATTCTTTCAACTACATATTCTCCCACTGTTCCATTTGTATATTGTAACCAAAGCTTTTAGCCCATTTTATCATACATTCTTTCACTTCTTCTTCTCTGTTTCAAATTTCAATAAAAGCTTATACATTTTAGTAATAACATGTTCATCATTTGTAAACAATTCTGTTTCAAATTCAGTCTTACAATGTTCAAAACCAAAAGTTTTTTTATCTATTTAGACCTTTCTAATAATTGTAGATAAGAAAACCATTGATATGTATATCCTTCTATCGCCAGCTCTTCTCTTGATTTTATTTTACATTCTCCTTGGCAAAATTCTAGAATGTCAGAGTAAGTTAACCATTTATGTTTAGTAATCATTTCTCTTTTATAAAATGCTTCCTGTGCTGAGAGCCACAAAGGTATTTTTGGGCACAACCTAGGTTTATATCTGTTCCGCATTCTCAGTATGGCACGTCTAACAAAATGATTTTTAAAATCTATGTTAACCTTAGCTTTGTTGTGCCATAAATATCCATGCCACCCAAATCTCAAATCATGTTCTTCTAATTCCAGAAGCCCTCTGTTTCTCAGCAACATCCATTCTTTCATCCAAGCTAAACAACAAGCTGCAAAGTATAATTTCAAATTTGGTAAACCCAATCCTTCTCTTTCTTTTACAGCTTGTAACACCTTATATTTAACTTGTGGCTTTTTTCCCACTTGCCACACAAATTTAGATACATCTTTCTGCTGTTGTTTAATTGGTACATGAGATGTCAAAATGGGTATTGCCTGGAATAAAAATAACATTCTAGGCAAAACATCAATCTTAATCACAGAGATTCTCCCCAAGAATGACAATTGTGTTTTCTCCCATTTTAACATATTTTTAAAAAATTTCATTCCAGGTCTTAACATAATTAAACAAGGTAAATTCAAAGGTTGCTTGAAACAAAGCACTATTTGAAAGCTTTGCTACGAATCAGGTCTGCCACATGACATATTCAGCCATATAAAAGGACTGTTGCATAACTAGTTGCTCTTCTTGCAATTTTCTCCTTCAGCATCATGGGACACATGAGTACTCAGTACTCCATAATCTAGTGCCCTCAGAGCTTTGGATTTCACCTCCTATAATTCAAGCCTGGACTTCTGGAATACAGCTATAGATGGAGCTCTATAAAGATAGCAGCAAGGCTTCCATATAGCTTAACGGGGCTTTAATAACTTAAATAAATGGGTGAGTCAAGGCCATTGGCTTCTCTGTTGCTAAGACGTACTGACCACAGCCCTTCAGTACTTTAGGCTGGACTTTCTAGGCCTTGCCTGGAAATGCAGTGGATTGAACCTGATATTTTCCATCAAATAGCATTAATGTAATTGATTTACAATAACTATAGTATACAAATTGTTTATAGTTTTTTGTCTGCATTTCCTAATAAAAATCTAACTCTCCAGTTAACTCTTGCTTGTTCTTTCTGGGTTCTTTGTCATATAAGGTATTGGTTCATCTTTCCTCTATTTGTTATTTAGGATCACATATTGCTTTGTGATTTCGCAACCTTTGAGTCATAAAACATACATGTTCCACGAATACATAAGTAACAGTATTATTTCTTGTTCATAAGCTCTAAGGTGATGGACAGACTATAAATCTGTTCTGATAGCGTCTGGAATTATTCTGTCTGATGAATAGGTGCTAGTTCTACCTACACAAAAATTGAAGAAGGAAGTATAAATTGATTTATTGAAATTTACTTAGTTAAATGGACATAATGCTAATTTAGCACTTGGCCACAGCCTCACTGATGTTTCCTGTGCTTGGTCCCCGCTCCTCTTTTGGAAGAAATAGTAGGGCATTGTCAAAAAACCAAAATGGTGAATTCTGGAAGATCATAACTTACAATACTAGCACCATGTTACTCCTCACAGCAGTTTAAATAAATGAAAATTTAAAAATGTGGTTTTTTTCATGTGATGATTTGGGCTTCATGCTATGGAAAAGCATTTGCATAGGAAATGTCCCTATTAGAAAATATTTTGCCTGAAGCCTTTAAAAGCTACCACTACTACTGGATTAAGACTGGAATAAAATCCATTATAATAAATGGCTTTAGTCATTCATCAAATCCTCACCACATTTTCATATCTGTAAAATGGGAATACAGGTATACAAAAAAGCTTCAGAGTTAATAGTCTGACAAAGAATCTGTTGAAATATGGGAAAAGCAGCAAAACGCAGCAACAGGTTTAAACAAATGTGTACTTGAAATGAATTTCCTATCCCCTTAGGAGTTCCATCTGCAGGAGCCTTGTAGTGAAGCTTTCTCAAAGATGGCGCCTCTCCTGTGAATAACTTGATCACCAATTCCCTGACGAGCTTCCTCAAAGAGGTCTCATCCTGGGTACAATCTGTTCCAACTTCTTCCTTCAGGACGGCGCCATAGAGCTCCTTATGTTAAAACATCCAGACATCAGAATAGTTTTTTCCCTCGTGCCATTGCTTTGCTGAATACCATGTGATCTTTTTTTGCTCTTATCCAAACGCACCGTTGATTTTGCTGTTATCACCGAAGATAAATTCCTTGTGTATGTTTTATACTTGGCCATTAAAGTATTGGTATTGGTATTGGTATTGGTATACCTGGGTCTAGGAGACAACATTTGCGGGATGCAAATTTGGGGTCTGCCCCTGTTGGATTGCATCCTCATGGTTTATATTGTTTTCTGCTTGTCCTATTGTTTTTAATATCTGTTTCTGCTGAATGCTGCTCGGAGCCATTTGGAGCAGAACAGGAGAGAAATGTCATAAATAAACAAATAAGCAAACTGCACTTGAGGAAACAATTGTAGAAACTATCTGGTATTTTAAGAGAAGAGAAAAATGAGATACTTCTCTGTCTTTCCCTGAACAAGACAGGGTGAACTGTCACGGCAAATTTTCAAGCTGAGCAATCTTATTACTTGCTGCAGAGACCTCTGAAGCCGAAGGCTGTTATTCAAATGAGATGTCTATCAGAAGAGCAATTCATCCCCCCAGCCCCCACCTCCCTACACATACTTCTTCCTTGATTTTTTCCCTTTAATAAAACTGTCATCTTTTCCTACATTACTAGGATATATCTAAGAACTAGATCGACTCTGAATGCTACAGATTCAACATTTTCCATGATACTGAACCCCAGTTCTTCCCACTTAAAATGGAACATAATAAAGTATAGACGCATAATATTAAACTCTGTGGAGCTTTCAGTCTGGCCTCCAGAGACTTTCTGGAAGATGTTGCCAAACGGTATGTTCAATATGACAAAAATGAAAACTATCAACTATAGGAGTAATTATATTAATTGCCTGTCAGTAATTTAATTTAAATTGAATTATTAACCTGGCTTCTGCCCATTTTTAGAGGGTTGCACACATTTGTTATAAAAGCTCCTTTAAATAGTTTGCAATTATCAATAAAATCATTATTTAACACTAATAATTTAAATTGTCTTGGATAAATTCAGTACTGTACTTTTTGAACCGGTACCTTCCTTGTTAATGATTTGATACTTGTTTTGTCTGGGAATAAGCTAAATTGGATTACATAATTCTTAGTAAGATTTTATGAGATAGTTCAGAGAAAAAGCTGTCTGGGTAACTATTAATGGAAACAAAATTAATTATTAGAATTTTCAGTAGTTTTAATGTTTTTGATGGACTTTATTTGAATGTAGATAAGAAAGAGGCTATTGAAGATTGACCACATTTGAATCAATTATAAATTGCTAGTGGATATTGTTGAAGATGAATTTCATGCTGATTGAGAATCCTGGGAGTTGCTGGGTTTTGTACCCTGTGTGTGTGTGTGTGTGTCTGTGTGTCTGTGTGTGTGTGGTATATGCTGCTAACCATACACCTAGAACAGTGTTTCTCAACCTTGCTGACATGCTGGCTGGGGAATTCTGGGAGTTGAAATCCACACATCTTTAAGTTGCCAAGGTTCAAAACACTGACCTAGAGACATAATCTGATGCTAATCCTGGTCTGTATTTTCTTGGCTCTACCTACAGACAAGAATTAATCAGTTAGACGAGCTTGCAAGAAATCAAGAAAAAACAAATAAGTAAGATTTATTGAAGGAAATAGGAAGACATAATCAAAGGATTTCAGCAATCACAGTTATTCAGGAACAAGCTATGCTTAGACAGATCTTATGGGTCTTCACTTCAGGCTAATGTAACAATTAGTTTTACGCTAAAGCTCCTTCTTTTGCAGTTAAAGAAAATAGTCACAAGCAATTATAGTTAGTTAATAGTTAAGGAAAAAAATAGCCAATTAAACATTAGTGATAGTTTTAAAAAAACCTTTAAAATCTATTAATTTCCTCAAGAAAGAAACTCTTCTGATAATATCCTAATGATGAGAAAATATCTGCTCAGTTCTCAAAAACAATTACAATTTAATCATTGCTGTTTCATAAGACTTATTCATTTCAGCTAGTTAATCAAGTCAAGTCAAACTTTATTACAGGTCACTGACCAGACTTAGTTAAAAAAAACCAACAGTACAAAGTACAATGTGACATGCATGAGGAAAGGCCTATAGTTGTGCATAGTCTATATTACTGCCAACAGCATGCAAATTCTATAGGCTACAAATGTAAATTGTGCAACAAGAAGTGTTATCTTGAGATCTTTATCTGCCAACAGTAATTGCACATAGAATTCTTCTGTCCAACCTGGAAATGAGCTAAGAAGAAGTGTGAGTAACTCACTGCAGGTGTCTGTAAAAATTACAGTACAGCAGGAGGCAGTCCTGTGATTCAATGCTCCCATCTTTGCAGGGACAAAACCTTTCAGCATAGGAAATTTTGTGCTATTTATCCTCCAGTGCTGCTGATAGTAAGATGGTAAACCACAATAGTGTAAAAGCCTTATGAAGTTTGTTATTTGTAAGGTGGGCCAGATATAATGCTGGTTTAAAATGAAATTTGCTGTGTGTGTAGTATTTGTTTATATACAGTGGAAAATAAACAATGGGATATTTGGTGAAATGAAATCTAATGGTTTAAATGTGATTTCCTGCAAAAATGTTTTTATCCCGTTTTTAAAATAGCAAAATGAAAAATATATTAGATATTTAATGAAGGCAAGCAAGATTTTCAAAGGAATTAGATTTTTTTAAAAAAGCAACCTAACTCAGAAGGATCAGATAATTTTTGTAAAAAACCTTCATTAGCATGATCTCTATCCTTGTAGTGTATTTTTCAATTTTCACAAATATATTCCAGGAAATTATATGCATACCTTGGGTACCTAACCTACAGGATGGTTTTAGTTTATTGTCATATTTATTGCACCTCAGGGTTACTATAAAAATATTTTTTTCCATTGCTACATGCATATAATATACCCTGCAATTCTTACTGAAATTTTCTTCCTTTTCATTTTCTCTTATAATGAAATGTGTTTCTTAATATCTGAAATTACGAATGGTAGCAGCCTTACCCATCTACATTTCTCTAGATGTAATTCCCAGCTAATACATCTTGGAAGTCCAGAACAACTAGAGTGAAACAGGTTGGGGAAGGTTGGAAGTAATATGAATATAGCAATGACAGGTATTGACATATAAGTAGAAGGGAAATTATTATCTCAAGGATGTTAAATCAGAGATGTATGATCAAAACCACATAGGCATATTTATAGTATTATTTACAGTAAAATACATTTTGTATTTTGAAGCAGTTTCTAGGGCATGGCTTTTGATAGATAATTGCAATACTTACAATCATACTGGAAAACACAAGAGTCATTATACAAATGCTGCAGATTCATGAGACATTCATGACAGAATGTCACTTTGGATATTTACTGAAAACTTGTTCAACTATACAGGGGCCTAAATTAGGACAATTCTAGATTATACTTGTAAGATCTTGATGGTCATTGAAGTAAATTCTATTTCCACTGATAGATTAGAAAACATTACATCCTGAAAGCACTGTCCTCTCCTAATATATATGTTAGAATCTGTCCTGCCATCAAGTTTTAATTGCTATATTACTCTTATCTTATTCATTTGCCCTACATTACAACAACCCTTTAAGGTGGATAGAAATAAAATAATTTCTATGAGATTGCTCAGACTGAACCTCAATAAGATGGTGTGCAAAGCAAATAATTTCTTTGGTTATAAGCAAATAAAACCAGTTTTAAAGAAATTATTTAGTTTGTTTATAAAACATTAATTTAATAAATAATTTTAAAAAGCAGATAGCAGAAAGTTGTGTTGGGAAGTATATATGCATTATTAATGAAGGAAAAAGCTAATGCAGGCTATTTTGGGGCAGATGGAAAAACCATAAGGTTGGGCCAGCATTATTTACAAATCCTAGTAAATGTCTATGGGAATGTCCAGTGATCAAAGAATGTAATTTATATATAAACACTGGGGATGAGTTTATGTTGTTGGCCCTGGGAGATTTTGGAATGTTGAAGAGAAATAAAGACATAACAAATAAAGCTTTCACATTATGTTCTAGAACAAAGATGAATGAATACCAAAGATAAACTTTCCAGCATCCTATATTTCTTACAGATACTAGTGTGGTTAGTATTTAAAATCATAAACTTTATTTTGGATAGAAATCAATAGCATAGGATAAAATTAAATTTTATGCATTTTTTTAAAGGGAGAAAACTAGTCACAAACTCATTAATTGTAAATAATCTCCTTTAAACTCTCAGTGGAGAATGTTTATAGCACTCATATGGAAACTTCTAACATCGGAACACTGACGTTTTCCATTTCTGCCATTCTTCGTTACTGTGTTTATCATCATAGTCAAAAGAGCATCATGTATGCAAAAGAGGCATATATCAGCACAAACTAGAGAAACACCAACATTTGAATAAATACATATTAAAATAAAACTCTAAGCAGGAGGAGGGAAACAAACAAACAAAAGCTTAGTGAATGCATAATAATGCCCAGTAGCCCTATAAAAATAGGGGAGTAGAAGCAAATCAAAATAGATTATTCTAAACATTTTGTTGTAGGTCCCACTTGTCTATCAGGAAACAGACCTTAAAAACTTCCAGGATATGTCCTACTTCATGTGAGGTACTGTACTGGCCAGTCTTTCCTGCTCCAGTTGAACAATCATTATACAGTATATAAAAGCTAGGTGTTATACCAAAAGATTTTTTCTATTCTTTTCATCTCTTCTCATTCAATTTGATGGGAAATAAATTTAATTTTCTTTAATTTTTTCTTTTAAAGGAGAAATACACTCCAATTAAAATCTGAAATATGGGTGGAGTGGGGAGTCTTGCACTTATCTTAGTTGTAAGGTGACCAAGGAACATGTATATCATTGCACAATGTTGTTATTCAGTGTACAGTCTTTTTTCCATCTATCCACAACTTGCCTGATTACAGTTGCCTGATTACAGATTACACTCCTCTTCAGTTTTCTGCCAGTGGCGCTCTAGATGTCTCTTAGCCCTTTTCAGTTCCCTTAACTCCTCTGTAAACCACGGGGAGTGCTGGGAGCAATGGGCCAAGAGAAGCTGCACAGGCGCGATCCTGTCCAAGGCCCCAGCCACCTCTTTATTCCAGGCTGCATGCTTTTCACATGATCTCTTTGCTTTTTGATAATACAACAGGCTTTGTTTTTGTCAGAGGTCATGGGAAACATCTGGCTTCAGAACAGGGTCCCACAAACTATTGTACTATAACAGTAGCTGTTGCCAGATAAAGAAAGCAACCTACAATGCAGCTTTATAGAATTTGTTCCATTGTACATTTATTTATAATCTTGTTTACATTCCAAGAATTTGCATTAGATGTTGCCAAGTTTTGCACTTGTAAGAAATTGTAAATAAAATGAATAAGATACACGGATGATTATACTGACATGTGAATCTGACTTCTGTATAATCAGGAAGGCCCGTATTCCATTAGATTTAAATAATTTCAACATCAGGAAGAGTACAGCAGGAGGCATGTGTCCAATTTTGGAAGAAAAATATAAGACCAGGCAATTTTGCAGATAAGTATGAGCCTGGGAGAAGTCCAGAAGCCTCCATAGCCTAGGAGCAGGGGCACCTTCAGGGGAACTCAACAGTGTCAAAATGGCAGGGTGACCAGGGTGATCAAAGCCCCTCTTTTTTTATGTGGGTATGATGCATACGATACACATTAAAAGGGGGCAGGGCATTAATCAGCCCGTTGCACCTGCCACTTTGAAACTGTTGACTCCTCACAGAAGCTCCTGCCTAGAACACAAAACAACTTTCAGCTTGAAAATACACTTAGCAACTGAGTGAAACGTCAGTGAGTGCAGTCTAAAAAAATTAGGTGGAGCCAGGAGAAAATGAAATTGTAGTTCATATTTAATTCAAATCAAATTAACAGTTAATATGATTACTTTTCCAGTATTTAATAATTTCTCCCATCTGTCACATTAAAAATTACAATTCAGCAGCCACTTATAGGAGAATTGTGGGGTCACAGCTTCTACATAATGCTTACACATTGGGATATTCAGCTTTACAAGTTATCCTTGGGACTCAAACTATATCACAAAGCAGGGAATAACATAATAGGTATGGACAGTTTGTTGGATGGGATGAAAGATTTATTTGGTAGGCAAACTTTGAGCAATCTTTGAGATTTTCTTAAGCGCTTCTATTAGATGTGATACTAATAAAGTAATATTATTCAGTCACTTCTACAAACTTTACAAAATTGTTATATGAAATATTACTGGTGTCTGCAGGGATCAAAAAGACAAAATTGTGGTTGCAGCAGTTCCACCAAAGCACTGCCCCTTTTTATGTGTATGAGGTCATCATCTTGCTTTTTTCTGGCCCCGCCCCCTGCAGACACCAGAGTGAATTACACTTATTCAATGTTCCAATGGTGGAAATGGAAAGAGAATTTTCAGAAAATTTACTAGAACATTTTTATTTTTTGTGTGTGTAGAAACAAAATGTTTGGGGTTCACATGACATGCTTGGCCAATTTTTGATTATGTTGTGTGAACACACCCAATGTGGTTAGGTTATGATTCACTGTGTTGTGGAAACTCAGTTAATTCAGTAAACCATGGTTCAGTATAGCAAGGTCTAGGATGCTGTGCAAATAGAACCAAAAAAAGTTGTTGTGTTTATCAGTTGAAAATCATATGTGGCATGAATCAAATTCACAGTAAACCAACAAACAAGACTTTGCTCTAGTCTTCACATGTTAAATATCACAAAATCCTGTTGACCTTTTGACTGTGTTAACCACTGTATTACGTATGGCTAAAGCATTTTGCAGACACTAATCTGTTACTGGAGCCTGATATTAAGATTCCTGAGATACATAATATATTATCAGCCAAAGAAGAGTCTAAAAATATCCAAATGAATCGAAGTATGCCACCTGAATATGAAACAGATCCAGATGAAAACACAGACTTAAAGTGGTGCTTCTGTATGTGAACTTCTATCTGCAATCTCAGTTTTGCAACAGGCTTGTTATGGTAAATAGCAGCAACCTCCACCCAAATTTCTTTGCTGTTTCTTTTTTTAATGATGATGATGACAGTGGTGATGATGATGATGTTAAGCATTATCATCATCAGTATTTCTTGACTGGCATCTGTTTGGGGACAATTCTGTATTCTATTTCATAAACAGAACATTGACTGACTATCTAGCTCAGCATTTCTCAATCTTGGGAACTTTAGATGTGTGGACTTCAGCTCCCAGAATTCCAAAAACCAAAGTAGCAGTGCTAAAGAACCTTATTAAAGAAATTTAGTACCAATATTAAAATTCCAGTGTGAAGGAAAATGTTTTCTGTAGCTGGACATATGAAATAAATGTGTCTGTCTGAGCAAGTTATATCTGATAGAAGAAATAGATTCCATAAATAACCCTTACTTTAAACTGTGAAGTGTTTTTACAAACATTCTTCCTATTCAAAATTTGTGCTGAATAGGGCTACTAGATCTGTGCTGCAAAACTAAAATGCCCATTAGATGGAGATACTCTACCGTACCTCTCTGCATCCATCCACCAGATGTCCAGTTACTTTAAACCATATCTGCTTGCTCTAGTGCTGGAGCAGAGCCTGGCTTTGTTTTGTCTGTAGTTCCACACTGCTCTTATTTAAGATATTGTTGAGTTATGTCCAAGTGATGGCAATTCCAGTAGGTTCAGGAAATTCCCTGGATATCCACAACAGTTTACACTCAGTCTTTAGGGTGCAGTGTACACTGAAGAACATTATCCAAAACCCATTATTTTGTATTGATTCCTTCCCCTTCCAGCTTTCTTCTCAAGAGATAAAAAAAGATATATATAGAAACAGATTTCCTTTTTTAGTTACTTTATTAGAGTACTGTTATTACACTACAATTCAAGCTGGAAGCTTGAATATCTACAAGATTTATCTATGATTGATTAGTCTCTTATGATTTAGAATACCTTGCCCAAGATGTAGTAGAGAGCTCTTTGCAGAAAGAGCATTGGCTGGATTTCTAGACTATAGCCAGTTGCCCACTGGTAACTTATAGCAACTTCCAGTGACACTCAACCACTATTGAGGTGATGTAAAACCTGTTCTCATTACTGTTGTATCAACCATCTACAATTCGATGACATTAGAAGATGCTATTAGTCACTACTGGAAAAATGTCCTATGATAAGGCTACAATATGTGCATTGTAGTGAATGCAACTGTTTTCCATTCAGTTTATGCTTTTTATACATCGAACTTTTCATTGAACAACCCTGGCTGGTGGCCATTGCAGTCTAATTTTCTGCAAATCAGAACATTCCAATGAAATCGAATTGCAGCTATAGAAAAGGGAGGGGAAAATGCATTGTAACACCAGGCTTTATTGCAATGTTCCTCAACCTTGGCAACTTTAAGATATGTGGACTTCAACTTCCAGAATTCCCTAGCCAGCATGCTGGCTAGAGAATTCTGGGAGTTGAAGTCCATATACTTTAAAGTTGTCAAGGTTGAGAAACAGTGCTTTTGTGCCATGAGCTATCAGTTCCTGGATTCCGTTCAACTATTTAGGCAGAAAGAGCAGAGGGCTAAAATATTCTGGGATTCCTTGGACCAGTATATATCTGTGTTTCCTTCAGATATGCACAAAGATTGGAGCATCACTAGAAAGTAAAAATTTTAAAAAAGGTGGTGGGGGGGAGAAGAGCAAGGAGTTGTCAAAACTCCCTTCAACAGATACAAAATATTTCATATATTACAGGGCTAGCTCTGATCTTGCTCAGAATAATATGTTTAATAATGACTTGTCTGCCAGGCAATGCATATCAGTGATAACCACAGTGTCGGGCAGAGTAATAATCACAAACACTCCTGTTTGTGCAGAGCGCAGCAAAAACTCCAGGAAAATATTAGCCATGAAAGCAAACAATGCAATGTCCATTTCTTGTTTCCCAAAGAAATCCAGTCAGAAAATATATACTAACTGGTGTTTATTGATAAAAATGCAAAATTCCATAAAATGCAAATATCATACAAAATATAAAGAAAAACACATCTTCTCATGTAATGTAGCATCCAAGACTTATTAGCAACACAAGCTTAACAAAATCTCTAGCTACAAACTCTTAGAGAAGAGGTACACTACTTGGTACTTTGTTACAACTACGTAGCCCATAAAACCTACATAGTGGCTAACACTAAAACAACTAACAACTACTCAGAGAGGCTGCACATTTTCCTCTCCTTGTATTATAGCTCTATGCCACCCCCACTGGGTAACTAGCATACACACGCCAATAGGTGGCAGTAAATAGCACAATACACAACACACAATAACAGGTGTTTTTCACATGATCTCTGTAGCCAAAATATTATTTGTTATTGTTGTAAAGATAACGGGATGAATCCTTTCCCATGAGAAAGAAAATCCTGACACACAGAATTCAATTAAGGTTTGGTAAAACATTGCACTTTTTGTAATATCTACCTATTTGAGGCTTGCCTGGTTGGTCATGCAAATGTTATGACTTACAGATTTAATTAGGGACTGACTACTGAAAGGACAGCTTTCTAAATCTACTAATTGGCATTATTGTCAAATTACTGTTCAATCAAATCTGCTAGCTAACAGATAGTATAGCTAATGTCCAGAAAACATAAACTGAAACTATCACATTTGACACACATTTCTATCTTTATTTGAGCTTGTAGTGGATTGCAAAAAATCCATGCCAAAACGTTCCGATATGAGAGAATTAAAGGAAAATATAAATCTGAACTGCCAATCAAATCTAAACCTATCCACACCATCAGAGGAGGAGACCATCAGAGCCCTGAAAGACTTAGTCCGTAGCAGGAAAATTCCCCTTTCAGGTGAGCCTTAAAAAGAGGACAGAGAATTCCATTTTGCCTTTGTTCCTCTCTCACCTAAGTGGTTTAGAGCCAGGTAAGCCAAGCCTCAATTCCCAGGGATTTGGAAAGCAGAGATCTAAGAACTACAGTAGATAGCAATCTAATGAACAGTGCAGCTACATGCAGATTAGGATTTTGGATCATCTGGATTTTGGGGAATTTTTGTGTTAGCTTCTTATCCTGAGTTTTATTTCCTTCTGTTCTTATTCTGTGCGAGCCTGTCTGGCTGGAAAGCGGGTGGCTGAGAGAAGTATCTTCCATTTATTGTTCTGTTTTCCATTTTGTTTTCTTTTCTCCTATTGTCTTTCAGCTCCAAACAGTTCCTTAATGTAGACATACATAGTACTGTAAAAGACTTTTGTTTTTTTCTTGAATCAGCACTCTCATTCTGACAAGGTGTTCGCCTATCACGTGTCTCCATCGCTACAGAGAAAGAAAGAAAGGCAAGACAGGGATGGCAGAGGAGGACTTTTTTTGGATTGAAGTGAATGATGGCAGCATCTCGAACAAGCTCTCCCCAGGAATGTGGGAGGTACAGGAAGATTGTAAGAGAACCGGGAAGCTTCTCTAGCTGTGTGTGCGTTTGCAAAAAATGCAAACTTTTAAACCGATTCATAACTCATATGAACGATTCATATCCCAACTGGATGGATGGATAGATAATTTTACTAAAGTAATAATAATAATGCATTTAATAATAATCCTTAGCTGTGTTTATTGAGGTTTGATAATTTTTTAAAGATAAAGTGTTTCCAACAGATGGATGCCAACGACAGTGAATGTGCATTTATTTGAAAGATATATCTAATTGTTTTCAGTCAAAAAAACATTCAGTGCAGCTGAATAAGCCATGGGTTGTAATGCACAATTAATAACAAACCTAGCCATCCTTTCCATCTGCATGCAAGATTAATGCACAGTGGTGGTTTTGTAATCCCAGAACGTTTAGCAGATGATGTCAAGTTTTCTTTCAAGAAAGTGACAGGAGAAGCAAGATTCCAGCAACTTCTTCACAAAGTGATGGATGGGCCAATTCCTTTGTCATTATTTTTTCCTGGAAGGCCGCAGATGCAGAGTTTCAGTGGTCCTTTGTTTCCTGGCCAGGGCAGAGGCCAGCATGTGCTTCCCTTCAGTTCTGTCGTTCCAGAGCAATGTTTCTTAGCGGTTTCCCTATTGCCCACTTATAACCATTTTAAATTGACAGAGTCACATCCGGAAGATGTGTTTACTTAGCCAAAGCCAAAGATCATTTCTATAAATACATTACATAGACCTGACAAATGTATTTTGGCAGGTCTACTTCTAACTTTAGAGGAAACTCATGAGCATTGACTCCTTTGAAGATAAAGGCAACGGAAGCAACAAGAAGTATTAGAGGCAACCACTGAAAAGTATCAGGAAATCAGTGGATAAAATATAGACACTGCTCTAGTGATGAGAGAGAATTGGGGATGAAGAGAGAAGATGGCATTCAAAATCAAAAGCTGTGGTTGCAGAACAGCAGCAGAACAGAAGTGGGCTTTTTAATTTAATTTGATTTTTCAATTTATGTAGCTGCCCATCTCACATTTGTGACTCTGGGCGGCTTACAATAAAAACATGAACACTACCAAAAAAATAAAAAAATAAAACAGCCATACAAACAATACAAACATTAAATACAAGGCATACAATACAATACAATCACCAAGAAAGCACAGCCATTCAAGAACAATACAGCCATTTCATGGGCTCCACATCACTGTGGGCTTATTGGAATTCACATCTGTAACCTGGTCTCAGCTAACCATATAGTCTTGGGCTATATGTGGCCCCCACTGGTCTCTTTGTGGACCTAAGTTGGTGGTGTCTGCCACCACTCTGTTTGCCAAATTCCTCTCTGTTCCAGATGTTGCTACTGGAGGACATCCAGCAAGGGGAGTAATTGGCATACAAGCATACTCTCAGTAGCCTCTCACAGAACAATTTGAAAAGCTGATTAGAAAGAAATTTAAACGAGGAAGAAGTCGCAGGAGAACGACATCCCTACTTGCAATCTTCCCTCTATAAATTGTACACTTTCTCCTCCTACCAGATTTCAGGATGCAAGGAGGGGATATTTAAATCATCTACTTCTGTACCCTAAGATAATGAAGTATCAGAGTGATGTCCCTCTGTGTGCTTGCGCATCTACGTGTGTATGGGATGAGTAAGTGAATGTGGAGACTAAAGTGTGAATGGCCATACTCAACTATTGGCTTGGGCTATCCTTTTTTCCCCTTGGCCTTGTTCCATTAACTATGAGTGATGGATTTCAATCCACATGGAAACAGGCAGTGGCAAAATCTCATCCTTGGGCTTCTCTCTAGGTCTTCTACTCAGCATGAGATATGATTAGGCCAAAGGACTCATTAAACAACATGTAGCAGATACAGAGTAACAATGGGATCTAGCCAGGACCCCAGCCTTTATTGCCAGTGAATCCAACAAGTATTCTGCCTCCTCTATGGCATACATAACTAAACTCAAAGTCCTAAACATTGGAGGCCTTTACTCTGGCACAATAAGATCTTTACTCAGAGAGAAAATGCCCCTGTGACTCTGGACACACAGAAACAACAGAGCATGTGCTTCTCCAGGGCCTGTATTACAGAGACATTCGTACTAGCCTCATCTTACCATTACTGCATAAATACCCAGGGCGCACAGGATACCTCCCTGCTGCTTTTAGATACCAGCCCTGCTACAACATACAATGTTGCCAGGTTCTGCATTGTTGGATGGAGATCTGTGCTGTAAACTGGACTCAATGAGCATCTAGTTCGCTGTACTAGAGTGCTCTGTAATTTGATATAGTCTTCTCATACTAACCTTTGTCCTCCCCTATACCCATCTAATGCTCCTACCCCTCCTTTTAGATTCTTTTAGACTTTTACTTTTTATATATACTTTCCATTTCAATGTATTTTTTATATCTTCTAGCTTTTCATAATTTTTATTTTTAGACTCTGACGTTATCTTCTCTTTTTAATTGACTGCACCCCACCTTCCTTATGCTAATCTATGACCATAATGCAGATTTGATTTGAGTAAGCGTATTAGAATAGATCAAGAAGATAGTTCATGTTTATTTCATGGGTTTGTGTGCATATATCAAACTTGTGGGCCATTATCCATCACTACAGCGCAGGTTTGTTGATTCAATATTAGCAACGAAAAGATCACATATTTGGGGCTATGCCTGTAGTGGGATAGCTTACCCACAGTTATATTTTTACAGCTCTTTAAGCATAGCTTTGAACACAGATGAAGTATATGGCCCAGCATGTCACCGGACTCAAGAGCCACTCGGAGTTTGCACGCAAAAATTCAGAGGGCAGCAGCGTTCTTCTGGTCCATCCAGCGGTCGTCCGAATTTTTACAGCTCAGATCTGGCAGCCCTACGTGAAACTAGGAATTGATCTGAGTGAACGTGGGTAACTATATCGTGCAATCGCGAGCGGAGAGAGTTGTACTGCATATCATATACTATCTATGATGAACTTCCAAAGTAGTCCATTTATAGAAAGTGCGGGATAAAGATGTATCCCCTTTGGGTATGTGATTGTGAAAACAGCCTTCAAACAAACGCCTGATCTCCTCCTCCGTTTCGCTTCATTTCTACACCAGGCATTAGCTCAGAGAACCCCAAGGACTTCACAGATTTAACTATTGCCGAGTTCTGCCGCGAACATTACCTACAACTAAGTTGTTACAGCAGACTTATATTTATCGCGGACTTGGCTGAATTTCCATCAACTCTCCACTCTTCCTTATACTCCAGTAAAATATGACTCCTTAATCTATCCGTTTAGGCCTCCTTTCAGCCCAGATCCAAAGTTCATTTATATTCACTGATGTTCCATAACTGACTTGCGCGCAAAAGAAGGAAAGACTCAGTTTACTCGGAAGCTCGGCGGTGTGTGAAACTCTGCTCGTTTTTCTACGTTCGTCACATCAAAATTTCAAGGAGGCGTCGCTTCAAGGCTCACGTATTATGCTATTGGCTAGCGACCGTTTTCTTTGCCCGCCTCCTGCTTCCGACTGTGGCCTGTTACCATTGGCCGGTGAGTCGGGGGCGCCCCTCGGATTGGCAGGATGACTTTGAGGGCAGGGTCGGGTGGAGTTCGCCGGTGTTTGCAGTCAGCGGCGCAGGTCGAGGAGGCGCCGGGTTCCGGGTTCGTAGTAAAGAAGTGCAGAGGGGTTGGACCGGGCCATGGGGTAAGCGGGGGGAGCTGTGGGGCGGGGGCGTTTTGCGGGGGCTTCTCGGAGGGGCAGGTGGGGCGGCAGAGCGCCTCCTAGGAGAGCAGGCTTTGGCTCCGGGCCTTTCTCGCTGGGAGCGCGGGTGAGGATGCCTGGTCTCCATTTGCCCGAGCGGAGGGGGCGTTGCGGCCGGGAGTCCGGCCACGACTCTCGCCATCCTCGCCGCGAATTAATGGCGCTTCAGGAGGCGAGGTGGAAGAGGCCGACAGCGGCTAAGCGCCCGGGCATGATGCGCTTGCTCGGCTGCCTTTTACCTTTCAAGATCGTGAATCGCTCCCTGACACTCCCACCGGAGCGCCGAGCGCTGCTTGTACGCGGCGCGGTTGTGTCAAACTGAGCAGCAGTATCATTTCACGAAGTCGCTCATGCCCGCCCAGCCTAGCCCATGTCCTCCTCCTCTGGAGTAGTCCGATGGGCAGTCCTCCTCCCACTGCGCTTGGAAGATAACCTGTGCTTCAGAAAGCGCTGGTTGTGAAGGGAGAAGGTTCGGTGGGGCTTATTTCGAGGAGGGAAGTTTCGATCTGCTCCGTTGAGCGTATTCTGGTTGCCTCGTTAAACTCTGTGGCCGGTGGTTTCTTGCCCTAAATGAATAAGGCAGGCTGGAATTACGCTTTAAAGTTCCGTTATTGACCTCAGTGCCCTTTGGCTGTTTTTGGACTGCAGCTCCCCTTTTGGCTGGGGTTGATGGAAATTGTAGTCCAAAACATTGAGGCTTCTTTCAGTGCTCTCAAAGCAGCGGATAAAATACACCCCGTGCAGTGGAGGATTTCAAATGATTTTTAAGAAATAATTGATCTGAATTGTGATTGATAAAATACACCCCATGCAGTGGAGTATTTCAAATGATTTTTAAGAAATAATTAATCTGAATTGCGATCTTAGCTATGCACCATGGGTATATTAGAAATATATGTACGGAATGGGTGTATATAATGTTTTCTTCTCAAAATCAAAGTTTTGCTTTCAGTGAAACAGAAGTTAGTGGAGAAATGAAAGTTCGACGTCTGAGAATTTTTGGATTCCTAGTATCTGTACAACAGAGCCAGTTTGAAGTAATGCTTAAGGCATCATGGTTAAGGCATCAGGCTAGAAACCGGGAGACCATGAGTTCTAGTGCCGCTTAGGCATTAAGCCAGCTGGGTGACCTTGGGCCATTTCCTCTCTCTCAGCCCTGGGAAGGAGGCAATGGCAAACCACTTCTGACATCTTGCCAAGAAAACTACAGGGACTTGTCCAGGCAATTGCCAGGAGTCAATGCTGACTCGAAGGCACACACGGAAACAGTATCTATACGCATAAGATAATATTTAACCCAATCAAAGTTGCTTTCAGATTCAGGTAGTAATTCTATTTCTCATTTGGTTTCAGTTGGATGATTGCGTTTAATTGCCTTTCTTTATATTTTCTTATATATTTGTTTTGAGTTATGTTTCTGTCCAGAAAGGTCCTTAAGATGGTCTGCACTGGAAAATTTAATTTACAAATTTTACAGCAACAGAAAAAAACAGTATTGAAAGCAGAAGAAAAGGAATCTTAAAAACAGGAGGCAAAGGTGTTACACCTAAACATCATTTGAAACCTAATTGGCACGCCAAAAAAAGTTTAAACACTAGGCCTAAAATGAAACAACATAACTGTATAGTAATATATTTCAAACAAGTTATTTTCTTCTTAGGTGACACAGATTACATTAATATTTTAATCTAATTCTACTTTCTTCATGGTCAGATCAAACCAGCCTTATTGTGGACATAGACCAGCGTACAAGATTTTCTAGCAAATCAATACCTATACTATAAGTAAAAAAATGAATTCTGACAAATAATGGAAGATTTTGTTACATATAATGATAAGAGCAAAAACAAAAGTTTTTCTGGTTTACAAATGAATTTATACTTGACTATATACATATATGAGTATGCACATAAAACATGCTCCATGATTTTCTCTCAGAGTGATAGAGCATAGGACAGTAATATCTGGGATTCTTGTATGCCTTTCAATTATACCATGGGCTTCATCAGATAAATTCATTTGTGATCTTGCAACTGCTCATATATTAGCAGGAATTAATTAGTATTTCCATTCTAAAATGTATAAAATAGTTGGGTGTATGGTAGCAAGGTTTCCTTAATATATTTATTGGAAAATTCTTTGTAATAAGTAATAATTGTATTTGTACAAAAATATTTGTAATAAGTGTGTTTAAGATTGTAACACTATATGTTTAGAGCTGATATACCATGGACACTTGGTTTACTTTGGAATAAGCTTCGTTTAACTCACTGGGGTTGTTTTGAACAGAATTGGCTCTTCTGTCCTTTTTGAGATAGAATGCATATTGCTTGAAAAGCATTGTACTGGGTCATAATGAAACATACTCACTTCATCAGAACTGGCTTCTTTTTACTTGAAAGAAAATTAGGCTTCAGTGGATCTGAAGTGGCATCTGAGTTGTTGATGAAGAACAAGGCATATTCCGCTTCAGATTTTTTTAATGTAGAAAAGAGCATTGACTATTCAAGGATTATATTATGAAATATATGTATATAATTTTGGCATAATACATTTTAGGGGTGAACAGTCAAGGACTAGATTTTAGACTTTTGGAAATAGCATGATCTGGTATAGGTTACTTTTTTTTTTTAAATCTGCGCTCAGTCGTTACCGACTCTGCAGTGACTGCTTTGGACAAGTCCTTTGCAGTTTTCAAGGCAATTGTTTCGGAAGTGGTTTGCCAGTGCCTCCTTCCTAGAGCAGAGCCCAGCTGGCGAGCGCAGGAGGTGGGGTTTCCGTTGCTTTGCACCCTTTTTGGGCGCGCACGGTTTTTCACGCTTACCGACAACTGCTCCTGACTCCTTTTTGCAAGGCGCCGCCAGCATTTTTCCTCCCACCGGAGTGAGAGTACCCATTTATCTACTCATGTGAGTTTTCAAACTGTTGGGTTGACAGGAACTGGGGAGGAAACAGGAGCTCACCCTGTTAACGCGAAGGCTGGACTCGAACCGCTGAAGTGTCGACCATTTCTGGCCGGCACCTTTCAGCGTCATCAAGCCGCTGTGCCACCACGTCCCCTTAGGTTACTCTGGAAATCATTTAATCCAATTTGATGCTGAGATTGAGAGTGATATTGGGGAAAAACTGAGCTTTATAATCCTGATATAGCTTAATGAGATGAAATATCCAAGGAAATAAGTATGGGTTTTGGCATCTTCCCTTTTCTTTTTGAGGTATGGTTCTAAGTTCTGGTTTTTTAAAAAGAAAATTATTGTGCCTCCAAAAATATAGATGGTTCCTACACATTTAACTTTTTGGCAAAGCTTAGAAAGTTGGCTTTTTGGTAGAGCATTTGGGGCATGATACCTTTACTTTGCTGGATGATTTTTAACATTCATTTTTAACTTAAATTTTGATTTAATTTTAGTTTTTGTTGATGTTATTCTTAATGTTTCAATTTATTGTGAACATGTTATACTATATTAGGTGTCCAGAGCTTCTGAAAGTGGGTTGAGTATAAATTTCATAATTAAATAACCGATTGTGATTAAATTTGCAATGATAGTAAGCTGATGTGATGGAATGTGAGGGTGACCTTGGAAGATGGGGTGGGGGGAGAGATGCTGTCTAGGAAATGATCAGATAAAATAGAATGGAGTCTGCAACAGAATAACTGCCAGAAAAAGCAACTTAGGAAGGACCCACCCTAACTACTCAGGAGATATATAGGGAGAGTGGTAAATTTGTACGTTCAGACTTGCAAGATTCTGTTAATATCCCAATAGAGCTGTTGCTGACTAAAATCCAGTTCTCACCCCCTAAGTTTAAAGCTTTTTTTCACTTTGTGGCTGCCACAATGCCACTTTCTGCAGTGCTCTGAAGAAATAGATCAGAAATAGAACTTCACTGAAGTTCAACATTAGAACAGAACCCGAGCCATTCAGTCTATTGGGAGAACGAAAGTCTTGTCAGAACTTTCCCACTATGCCTTGGGATCCAAAATTCATCTGATGCACATGTATGATAGATTATCATGGGAAGTAACACTGTGGTATGTGGTTGCCATAGTGCACTTACTACAGGCACCATTGCAAATGAGTTGAAAAAAGTGAGAAAAACTGGATACTTAAGTTATTTAAGTAAAAATGAGTCACTCCATTTAATCAGTTGCATCTTCTATTGATTGATTGATTTATGAAATGTATGTGCTGCCTCAGTCTGACACAATTCTGGCTTACAGAGTATAACAATAAAAAAATAAATAAACTCAGTGCAACTCATTAAAGATTCATAGAAGAATGAATCTCATTAAAGATTCATAAAGAATCAAAGGCAGGCAGAGAGGTAGCTGATGCTTTTGTGTTGATTGAATAACTTTGGATAGTGAAAGTTCAGATAAATAAAGATCTCCACAGAGGATATTTTCACATTGATCAATATTTGGATAACTACAATTATAAATGAGATTCACTTTTTTCTTTTGATTTGCACTGGTGGAAAGGATGCAATTCTTTACCAATATTCTAGTTTTCTAAAAATCACCTTTAGACTAAGATAATGAATATAATCCCCAGAAAATTTGTAACCTATCCAGAGTCATTTTGAAGTCAGGCAGCAGTGAAATCCAATAAACAAATAAAAACACATTTTCCATAAAAATGGAATGTTTTAAAATGTCATGCATCTTGGCCTTTGATCATACATCTTTGCCAAGAAAACTAATTGTTTTCTCTTTCTGTTTCCCTTCCACAGCTAAATAGATTTTTTTCCCCAGTGGAGCTATGTTGATCCTGTACAATCTTGATGGAAAAAGGAAGTAAATGAAGTATGTATATGTCATGTACCCTGAGGACTCTTAAATACCACTGCCTTGTGTGAAAAATAGCTTTAATAAATGTAAACTTAAAAAATTAAACCATGAATTTATTAAATATAAAGAAGGCTGAAAATATCTTTATAAATATCATTTTTAATTTTAATGTATCTGGGCTGCTGTGGTAATATTCTATCATGTAAAAATATAAAGCAATTTAAAGCAGATGTAAAACTCTAAAATGAATTATACATTCCAGTGATTGTCAATGTGGACAATGAATGACTTGTTATTGAATTCTATCTACACTCCAGTTATGTCAGAATCTAATCTCTCAGACTCTTTTCAACTAGGGAATCTTAATTTTATGATTCTCACTTTGTATAGTGTACAACATAATTCTTTCCATTACAACTGTAATAACTTGTCTAAAATAATTTTGTTTTTGGTCTGTGACATAGTGCAAGGAAGCTTGTATAAGTGTGTAATTAATAGATTTCTTAACATTAAAAAGTATCCTATTATATTAGAATCAGGTATTCATTTAGTCTAGCATCCTGTTTTCAATAACAGTGCTTGCAGGAGCCTCACAATCTCTGGCTCTCCCTTGCCACCAGTAACCTGTATTATAAAATCCTAGATTGAAGGAACCGTAGAATATCCTTCTTGAATATCCTGCTTAAATTAATTTGAGCTGTAATATCTCATGACAGATGTATTTCCCATGAATTTGTCTTATTTTCTTTAAAATGCCACCTGAACTACTGCTGATCAGCATATCTAAAGCTGACTTAGATTTTTCATACATCAGAATATTTTATTTTAAATAAGAGAAATATTCTAATATATTATTAGAAATTAATAAAATATTAATACTTCCAACTGAATAATCTGAAACACATTGATAGTCTGTACTTGTCTCAGGGACTACACTAAATCAATGGATTGGGATTATTTAAAGTTGCTATAAAAGAAAGTTACAACACTAGTGTTTACTATAGTTAGTTTGCTGTTTCATTCAAAGTGGATAAAGATTTTGGACCAAACCAAGCTCTTAAATTGTAGTTGGAAGTTGATTTAAGAACCTGGCTTACCTGAAGCTGGTAATTATACTTTGCCTTTTTGCATAAAATGGAAAGCATGGTTAAGTTGGGGACTAAGCTGTAGTGACATTCTTCTACTTGTAGGGAGCACACTTTGTCCACAGAACTTAGAAGTTCTTTGTATCCAAGGTGATTTTTCAGCTTCTCTTCAGGTCTTTGCCTTTACAAAGTTTAACATCCTTGAAAATGTTAAAACTAAGTTTATTAGGGCTATGCTTGCAGTTTCAAGATCCTTTCCATTTACAGGTGAGCTTAATTTCCATGAATACCTGTAATAGTATGTGGGAAAGACCTTGGGAGATGGAGGGAAGAGATGGTGCCTAGAGAACGGTCTTTCTCTTATCTAAGATACAGCATAGTCTGCAGCTATATAGTGGGTGGAGCAAGAGGCTCAGAAGGGACCCTCCCTAAATTCTCAGGCTGTAAAGGTGAAGACCGAGAATTGTACTTTCAGACTTGCAAGATTCGGTTAATGTAGCTTTACAATAAAGCAGAATTAGTTTATCTGGTTGTGTTTCCTGTCTGGTCTACCTGGTAAGGCTGACATCACCAGAGCTTGGTGCTATGTCTTTAACCTGTGACTAAAGTTAATTTTCTTTCTAATGGGTTTGGCCCTACTGGTTCTTAGAGACTACTTTAATCAATCTGGCTAAAAAGCTATTAGCAAGTTCCATTCTTTAGGATTCTCTTTGGAGGATATCTGCCCATTAGGCTTTGAAAATACAAGAAATATTCTTAAATAGTATATCTGCTTCACAGTGTATTTGCTCCTTTTCTGCTGTCTCCACAGGGAATCCCGGAATAATTTTATCCTAAGCTGAAGAGAACATTTGTTGCTTCTTTTGTCCAACCAGGATCCAGATATATCCTTCCAGGTTGCAAAGTTTTGTGCTTATATACGTTCCATTCATCTTTCATTGTGATTGAAGAACTGTTTTAATTTTTAATTTTATCTTTTTATGCTCTATCTGTCTCTTTTTTTTTACATTTGACTTCTGGTCTTATGGCTGTAATAAAGTTTGATTGCTATTTGTCAAAAATCACTTTTTTTTTTTTAACAAGATGTGGCTGAATAGAAATAGCTTATGGAGAGCTCCTCACCTTTTGCTGGTACATATTAACATCAATTATGTTTGCTCTATAGTTTATTCTGGGAAATACATCTATCACACTATCCCTTAGCCTGCTTGCTTTCAGATAACTTTGTGCTCATTGCATAATCAGATAGTGCCATATATATCCTCTAAACTTGCCCAAAATGTTCATCGGCATAAAGGCCAGGATAGAGGAAACATCTCTGTACAAATCTTTGATGTGCACAGAGGAACATGACATAACATAAGAAAACTATATGGTTGTGCCCATGTAGTTATCAGTATTCAAACTGAAATCACAGACATCTTTAGGTGCATGGATAAACACCAGTAGGGTGAGGGACTACATTTATCCTCCTTCCTTGGGGGAGGGGATGGCTCTACTATGTGTGTGGCAACTGCCTAAATCATTTCTTGGTCACCTTTCCAGTTGTCAAACATTAGAATATGTATGCTATAGAGTAGTCCTAGTAAATCAGTTACAATGGACTGTCATTGACTAATACACTAGTCTATTAGAGTTTTCTTTTGCACTAGAAATTGCATAATCATACTTCACCTTGTTTGGAACAATAGTATTGTCTCCAGTTCACAAAAGCATGTGCCATAAAAAATTGTGTTAATGTTTCAGTTACTATTGGATTCTTTGCTGCAGCAAGCTTTGCAAATATGTGTACTTGAAACTTTTTCATTGTAGCTTTTATTTGAAGAACAGATGGTTTTTAGGAAGTTATTTTTGTTTGGATATATCACAGGCCAAGAGAATGTTTTGACCCCAGTCTTGATCAGGGCCCCTAGCAGCTGTTATTTTAAAAAGGAAAATAAACTTAAATGTTAAAGGTGATCACATATTTAATATAACATGTAGTTTGAGTTAGGCAAGATAATTATTTTCATCTCATTATTAACTCTTTATTTTAGTAAGTAATTCACCACTCCATTTCCTGCTGTGTGGTGTTTATTGCTCTGTCATGAAAGCTCTCCCTATTAACTCCTACTGAGTTAAATAGCACTTCTGCCATCCTACACATTCTACTTAAATGCCATTATGTGCAATTTGTGTGTTAATTTCAGAGTAGTTGATCTTCCTTATATGTATCAAACAAATAATCTCAACAGCACTTTTTAATGATACTCCATTTGTTTTCATCCTTTCAGTCATCTAGACCCTGCTGCAATATTCTAAGAATGGACAGAAATACTAATGTTAGTATTGTTCCCAGTATCACTCAGCTGGAAAATTTCCTTACTGAACATAACTCAAATGTGGTTTGGCTCCTTGTTGGTATGTAATATGTGGTTGTTAAATATTTTGTATGTTTTCCCAGATTGTATCTCATGTCTGTCTGTCTGTCTATCTATCTATATCTGACATGAAATGCTTGGCAGCAGCTGTAAGTTGCTTGCTTGTTATATAAAACGTTGATGTTATTGTGGGTGATTTTAAACAGAACTTAATTATTAATCTCAAAACTGGAGTTAGGTGGAATGTTAAATACAGTTTTATACAGCATCTTAATTTTCCATCTTTAACTTTGTTTTGTTCCATTTCTATATCAGCTTGCAATTTAAACAATAATACACATTTTGCTTCATATTTCCTCTTTATATACTACCTTTTTATTGTGTTGTAATGGCTTGAATAATTGCATCTGTATGTATATAATATGCATTTATTGGGTCATGGATAGTGCACAATATAGAGCATAGTCAATACCTAGGCAGAAAAATATAGCATTTGAAATGTAGTGTTGGAATTGCTACCATTATCATTATATGGCTTTTTTTTTTTTTTTTACTGATACCATTATCATTGTACAACATTTTTAATTTGCAGTAATTACATCAATAACTATGAAACCCTGAATCTTAGGCTAGATGTGGCCAGAAGGCCTTCTCATTTGTCCTGTAGATTTTTCTTTGCTTTACTTTATCTGCAGTAATCAGGCTGAAATAAAGTTTTCATTAGGACAGTCAAGCTATTTAAAAAGTATAATTACCAGACTGGGATTGTGCTTCCAAAATAATGCCTTGCAGCTTTATGTGAAATTATTTTATAAAGCTATTTGACACATGAGATTGGGGCAAGGAAGGGAGGTAGTGATGTGTGTACCCAGCCACTGTATGCCAGTGAGCACATTTGGAATTTTAAGAATGTCTCTCTCTCTCTCTCTCTCTCTCTAGATACTTCCAAAGAGTTTCTGTGTTACGAATATAACAATTCTTCTGTGTTTCTTAAGGACAACTTTCCATTGCTCTAAATGTGTGAATATTTGTTTTGCAGCTACAATTTTATCCTGTGGCTGGATTATTTACCTAACTTATTACAATTCCCGAAACATCGGTCTTATTTTAACATTGGTTCTTAACAGATTACATAAAAATGGCTATATCCATATTGGTAAGTCATCTTGATTTTAATATGAAACATATAATATATTCTGAAATTATATTCAGAATATTATGCTGAAAAAAAGTCTAGTCAGTGTTCAATATTCTGTACTGCATTTCTTTCAATAAGAGAAAAAAATTAAGCATGTCCAATTATTCTGTTGACATCAGTGTGATGAAAAGACTAATCCTGTGCTGAGATTACATTGCAGTGATGTGGTTAAAATATGCTGCTGCTACATAGATGGAATGTCTTCTGTATCTTATATTTTGTGAACTTGGAAGTAAAGAGGAAAAACATATAATTCAAACATGAACCAGAATAACAGATTCATCCATGGCATCCTATGACTAAATGGGACTGTGTCTGTACTCATGCACGGACTCTCAGAAAGGCTTTTGCACTAACAAATTCTCTGGGTTACCATCACACAACATATAAGAAGATGCCACAGCACTGTGTACTGGATGGGGAGAAAAATCTCATTCCAGGTGGTTCAGACATAAAAGAATTAAACTTCAACTTGATCTAGCAATCAAATTTAACTTGTAAAAGTCATAGACCATCAGAGCCCAGGAAACTTAAACTCTTGAGCAATCAAACAGTAGTGGGAAGTGTTCCCTGTTTCCCCTGTGAGCTTTTATATATTTTTTTTATTGTACTTTCATGGGAGGAGCAGAGTAGGTCTTTCCTGATTGCCTCAGAGCCAGGTGAATGATGCTCAATTCCTGGAGATCTAGGAAATGTATAGCAATCTAAAAACTAGTATAAACTAAATGAGAATTAGAATCTTACTTTTGTTTTATGAAAAATGATCCAAGTTGTGATGTTTGTGTTAACCATTGTTTGATCTTATTCTGTCTTGGTTCTTTGTGTATGTGCATTATTGGCTAAAAATGAGGCCACTACTCTGCTGAAGTCACCCTTTTTTTCCTCTCTCTCCTTGTCTTTCAGCTCCTAACCATTTTTGTAACTTCAGTATACATAATAAAAAGCTTGAATTTCTTAACTAAATTAGCACATTCATGCTGAAAGGATTTTACCTCTAGTACACTCTCCCCACTTATTTAAACTAGGAAGAGCAGGCACTGGAAATGTTGCTACTTTCTTCCTCATGAACACACATGTGTAGAAAGGGATTTTTCCCTGGAATAAAGTAGGTGGTTGCAATGTACTGAATAAGACCTCTCCAAGAGTTTTGGAGAATGCAGTAGGAAGGAAAAACCTAGGAGCCTCTGTTTGATGGAGGGATGAATCCAACCAGTTGCATATGTCCATGCACACTCTAATACATCATGGTAGTTGTGGGATGGGGATGGAATTGATTGTTCTGGGGAACAGTAATTTGAACAATAAATATTCACTAACCCTGAATGAGTGAATGTGAGGGGGGGACTCTTTCTTGGGGGAGTCCTTGGAACCAAGTATTAATTTTGTTTGGGGAAAGTTTTTTTTTTCCTTGCTTGAGAAGTTTCTTTCCACCAAGTAATCATTTTTAAAGTTTGAATGGTTCTCAAATAGGACCAAAAGGGGAAAATAAAGGCACTACAACATCATTTTCTGTAAATTAAGATTCTACTTCTCACGTAGTTTCTGCTAGTTCTTAGATTGCTGGTATTTCCTAGATTTCTTATTCCAGAACCCTGAAAATTTTGGCTTTGTTTACCCATTTGTGAGCCAGAAGAGAAAGAGGCTCTCTCTTCCTTCCTTAAGAAATAAGATACAACAGATGCAAAATGGAATTGCTGCCCCTTCCCTTCTGGAAGCTCAGTTGAAAAAGAGGATAAACTTCCTACTCCTGATTAGAGTTTGAGCTTGAACTCAGAGTTTGAGTTCCTTGGGCTTTGATGTTATCTGCCCACTATCTAGATTATGATTAAATTTGATTGACAGATCAAGTTGAACTTTACCTTTAATTTTTGTCCTTGAGATGGGATTTTTCCATTATACCCTTCCAGTTAGATCTTCTATAGTCTATTCGGTATCAGTGTTCCAGTAAAGAGCAAATTCTCTATTGCTCACAACAAACAGTAGGGAGACACAGAGAAAGCAGTACCTACATGGCTCTTTGGGCAATAAGCTCAGCATTTGTATGTCAGAGGTTAAAAACTAATGGAAGAGAAGAAGAAAAATGTCTTATTAAGCTACTAAGGGGAGGGACTGGGAAAAGCAAAAATATTTACTAATATTGATATTTACTAAGATTGGTAGTGGCATCTGATTAAGAGTAGGTCAGCAGTGGCACCAATTACTCAGGGAGGTGGTAGGCTACCCTTCATTGAATACATTTGAGCAGAAGCTAGATACCCATTTTCTGAGATGCTTTCATTTGGATTCTTGCAGAAAGCAGGGAGGTGGGAGTTGAGGATCTAAACGGCTCTTTGGTATTCTGTGGTTTAATAGAAACCTTCTTTTTAATACAGGCTCCTTCTCCTTCTCTGTTCTGTCTGGAAAAATCATGGTTCGTGAAATCTATTACATTACAGAAGATTTGTCCATCAGGTACTTAACTTTCTTACTGTTTATTTCATAGCCATGGTTTTATTAAGTTTTATTCCCATTATACTATTGCATATAGATAATGATAGGCTCTAAAATGGTTTAGAATATAACATCTTCATTTGTAGAATAAGAAAAAGAAAAAGAAATCAGATTTAGGTACTTATTTTGTGAGCATTCAAAAATTTCTAACAGGGTCTGTCTCTGTAAATTTAAGGTAATGAGATTTCCCTTATGTAATAGAATTAGTTATCCTACTAGACTTGGATCACGATAATCTAGCAGATCTGGTACAAATCCTGGGTACAGATCTTCTCATCCTGGGTACAATCTGTTCCAACTTCTTCCTTCAGGATGGCGCCATAGAGCTCCTTATGTTAAAACATCCAGACATCAGAATAGTTTTTTCCCTCGTGCCATTGCTTTGCTGAATACCATGTGATCTTTTTTTTGCTCTTATCCAAACGCACCGTTGATTTTGCTGTTATCACCGAAGATAAATTCCTTGTGTATGTTTTATACTTGGCCATTAAAGTATTGGTATTGGTATTGGTATTGGTATTGGTATTATGAATGGCAGTGAGCTGCAAGAGCTATAGCAGGGATGTCTAACCTGTTTGAATGTTTGGGTCTATATGGAATCCTGAAGAAGTATTTTAGTTTCTACATAGAAAAGATTAGAAAATGAGGCCCACAAAATAGTCTGAATGAGCTAAAACTTAATTTAAAAGTGATTGAAATTTAGGCATGAATGGCCAGACTTTCCATAGGTCTGTGATCTGTTAGAGTTGGGAGAATCTGTATTTTGGAGTGGTTACTAATAATAGGCAGAACATTTCATATTGCTTTAGGAAAGGAAAATGGGATATTGTGTTTAATTTCTTCCATGCATGTAGCCTTGGACAATGGTTCACAGAAACCAAAAGAAGATAAATCCAGGGGATTATGATAGCTGCAGAATCAGCATAGAAAATTCCCTTCCTCCTGCCCCAGTGAAAGTCATAAAGATAAATCCTTCTGTGGCCAGATAAGTTGATAAGATGAGTTGATAAGATCAGGTCCTTGAACAGACTGCAAAGAAAGCTTTGGAAGCATGTGTACTCCCAGGAACTGTTTCGGTATTTCAGCTCTTTTAACATTCTGAAAACAGGATGATAAATTCATCTTTGTGTTATTGTGGGACAATTTCTTATTAATTGTATATAGTATATGGGTATGCTTTAATACCTGTTTTAAATATTTTACTTGTGTACCTACTTTTTAGAATCCAAGATGGATTTATTATATTTCGTTGGTGGAAGATGTACAATCCAAAGCAAAAGCAACATGGTAAGTTTCTATCATTTAGAGAGAAATTGCTAGACATTCTAGAAAATAAATGATTGCATGGGCTAAATAATTATTATTTGTAGTTGTAAAAGCAAGTTATTCTTTGTAAGTGTGCAAAAATGAAAAAAAGAAGTTATACTTGTATGCATTTATTTTAAAGTCAAATATTTTGAATCTGCTTAGTTTAGTTACTTAAGGCCTATTGGTGAAAGGTGATTGAATTTTTTTCATTTAATGCTTCTCTGAATTTGTGGTTGCATTATTTCCCACTAGCTAATGTGCCTGGGAGTTAATAAAGTGTCACTTGTGGTCTGTGCTTTTGTGAAGTTACTTCTTTGTTCACTTGGATTGTCCTAACTTGCACTGATTTCAGAAGGGTAGCGTGGTTTTAAGTAGGCAGATTAAGTACTTCATTATGAAGATATGGTGGGGGAGAGGGAAAAAAAGAAAATGCCTATTGATCAGGGCAAAATTTTAGTTAGTGTAGTTCTATATTAATAATGGAACATATGATTATTGTACTAAAAATCACCCCTCTAGATGTTTTGAAGCTAAAATATCCTAAATATGGAGCTATAATTGTCAGAATTCCCATTAGGAAAATTAACAGTCCTAACACATCTGAAGGATATCTGGCTGGGAAAAGCTGCAGATGTGATAATCAAGAAAGAAAAGAATTATGCTTCAACTGGTTCTTTGAGAAAAGGCAAGAAAAGTTGTGTTACCTGAATTACTTATGTTGTCGCCCATTAGACATCAGGCCAAGAACAAGGATAAATTTTCACTGTTATAATTCTTAGTTATTTGGGTGTCATGGCTTAATTTGTTGAAGTTATAAATCCCCTACAAAGTTGGTTACTTCCCCATGCTTTTTTTTAGAGAAGATGAACTTATTTATCTTGCTGTATCTCTTGAAAAGTTGAAAACATGTTACATTCTGAAGACATTTTCCTTCATTATGTATAGTTAGAAGGTTAATGAATAATCTTGCTACAAGTATTCAAGTAAAAAGATGTTCAAAATGGTTTGTGTAGTGTTCTTGTGTTTTTTTTAGGGGAAAAGTAGATTTTCTACTACTTTGGGGATAAATATAGAGCACATAGAGAACTGTTACTTATATAATGTAGTTTAAAAGACCCAGTTTATTGAAATATCAAAGGAGTTCATGTCTCTTGAGTAAACAAGTAATAAGGTTGTCTTTAAAGAAAAATAATGAGTTAATTATAACAAAATTATTTTTAATTGGGTCATACTATCTGAAGCTAAAAGTGTGTGAATCACAAATATGCTACATGATTATTTGTAATCATTTATAGTTTTTAATTTTCTCCTCTGATTTTATAACATTTAATTTATATCATTTAAACATTATGCCATGTATCAGTGGTTCTTGACCTTTTCATTTAAGCTAATAATTAGATTTTCTTGAAAACTTTTAAGGACCAACACATAAGATATGGATTAACTAGCACATATGTGTCCATATTTGTGGGATCTCTCATTAAATAAAATTAATTACATTGGTTTTAGTAAATAGCCAAAATCTGTGCAAGGGCTGCCGGGTGGGTTGGCGAAGTTGCACAGGGCTGTGTGAGAAGCACCGCATGGGTCGGGTGCACAAGAGTGTGGCGTGGATCAGGAAGAGTGCACAGGGTGTGCAAGTGGCAGGCAGGCATGAGCGCTAGTGGCTGGGGAGGGTCCGTGGGTGTGGGAGACTTATCCCAGTGACTTGCGACCTTCCCTGCCAGCTTCCTCATTGACTTTCTGGGTTGTAAATGGCGATCACATGATTGTGGGGTACTTGGCAACTGGTTGTAAGTGCGAACAAGTTGCCAAGCACCCAGATCACGATCATGTGACCATGGAGGTGCTGGGACGGCTGTAACTCTGAGAACCAGCCATAACTACCATTCGTTCAGCACCAACATAACTTCGAGTGGTCTCTGAACAAATGGTCATAAGTTGAGGACTATCTGTAATTGCTACACTCCTCCCTCCTAACCTTTTGGACTATTGTATATTAATGGAGAAAAAAGACACAAAAACAAGGGACAAAGATAGGCATCTTGTTTTTCTATGCAACAACTCCAAATTTTTCCTGATTAAGTGTGTTTTAGTTAGTAAGCACATATTCCAAAATAAGTCAGTTAGACTTCACAGTAACAGTGAGTGCTTTTTTTGCTTCTATGAGTGTTTGCATTTCTTTCCAATCATTTTATTTGTCTTTAGAGAGAATTTGAGCCATAGCTAAAACCTATTTTGGATTTAAATAAATAATACTTTCTGTCGATCTTACTGGCTGCCCACTAGACAGAAGCTACTTACTGGTGTCCAAATGAAACAATTGTTGTAAGTCTTCACTTTGATTGTTGAATGATAATACTAATTATGCAGGTGATTGTTTACAAACTTGAATTAGATATGTTATTCATGCATGTTGATTGGTTAATAGTTATTTTAAAAGGTCATACTTGTGAATACTCCATTTAATTAAATGATTTTATGTATGATATATGTGTATATTTATATGTTTTTACATTTGTTTGTGAGGTTGACCCTTAAAAATCAGTTTACTAAATGAAATATCTTTTTTATTGAACTCCATAGATCCTAAGGCAGAAACAAGATTGTATATCATGGTGAATGATTTTGAATTTCATGTCTACAACCGTTCTGATCTTTATGGGCAACTTCAGGAATTATTTGGTTTAGATCCAACCATAATTCCTCCAAAAAAAGAGGATGAAAAAGCACGAGAAAATGGGCAAGAGCAAACACATACAAATCTTGAAAGGTAGAGATTATTTTTATTCACATAAGTCTTTGAATGTGGTGCTAAATTTACTGTTTTACCATTCAATTTTGATTAAAAAAACACTTAACAAATGATTCCTTCTTTTGGTTCTAAGAATTAGATCTCTCCTTATTAGGCTACTGGCCACTTTTGGAACATCTAATATTCCAGACATTTAAATATAGTACAGAATGTTGTTTATACTTAGTTTGAGCATATGATTATTTGGCTTGCATCTGCTGATTGGAACTGAAATGCAGTGTGTGGTGTTTTTTCTTCTTTTTAGCAAGAATTGGCCTGTTGGTTAATATGCTCTACAGAAAAGGCATTTCTACATTAAGATGGTATCTGTAACTGAATATAGTAAACAGACACACTTTTTTCGCTAAAGTAGGTTTAGTTGTTGGGAGCATGCTGTTTTATCACCTCTTCCTCCCAAACAAGTTGAAGTGTATTCACTATTCCCTGAGTTGGTAGAAAACTATATCACCATAAAATTTGTTGCTCATGCTGGCAGTCTCTGTCCTGACACAGGTATGGTGCTGGCAAATGGCATTGTCCTAATTTATATTATATAAATAGGGCCCATCAAAACAGCAGTTGGTTGATTGCCCTTACTATGCTTCCTCTTCTCCAGCAAATATCATCAGCTGGTTGGAAAACTTGCACTAATCAGTCTCTTAACATGAGGTGAGGTTACATCTAGGAGAGATTAAGAGGTTTGACAGATGGCTAAATGAGCAGGTTTAGCCACCAGTCAAAATTCACTCTAGTTTGGCTTCCTTTTTTGATAGAGATGTTATTATGAAAGAACAATATTCCAAAATAGTGCTGTTCTGGAATATTGCTCAACTCTCATCTCTAAAAGTAGCCTGACAGTAAGCCCATAGGTGAATTTCCTTTGAACACATTTGTGCAACTCATTTGTACTGACTGTCAGACTTTTTTAAGACATGGGATCCAGCAAATCATTAATCCTGTGTTTAAAAGCAACCCAGGCAAGAGCTGACACACATAGACAGAGTGAGCTGTGAAGCAGCAGAAAAAGAGCCATCTCTGTCTCTTTCCTATTTCACTATGTAGTCCCCAGCTATTTCTATTGATTAGCTTCCGGTCAAGCTGAATTGGAAACTAGAAAACAGTGCCCAGGGATTGAGAGGCCATGTCTGCACCATTCTTGATCCTATTACCTGCAGGTCACCTGACTGTGAATTGTAAAGCATATTATTTGCATTCATGCAGATCTGCTGTGGCTTATCTCTGTACAAAGGGTAAAATACTGTTTTACATTGGAACTTCCAAGGCCGACCTTAAACTGCCTTAGTTATGAGTTAGGGATAAGTTGAAAATAACCTCATGAGGACATGGCTGAAAAAGAGGATGCTAGGATATGTTTATTTCTTTGTTAGGTGATATTGAAATGGAAGATGTAGGATAAAAAAACCCTTTTAAATTAAGAAATGAGTTAATTTAGAAAATTAACTTGAATCTAGAAAATGCTGAAATGAGGGCTTGGTGGAAGATGAAGTTACCTAATCAGTCCTCCTGAGGCTGTTGAAAAACCTCTCCTGCAGACTGAAGATATCTTCTGAATGTGTTGGGATTGGTGATACCTAGTTTTTGTTCAGCTGCCATACCATAGATGTACTCAGGATAATTCTCTAACTCTTGGAAGATCATTTGAAGAATATTCCCAAGGGGAATGGATATAATCTTCTGTCTATTCTCTCTTCCTACTTGTATGGATTGAAGCCAAAATTAATAAAACGTAGCAATCGCAGCATTTCAGAATAAGGCAGGGCATGAGTTTGAAAGGTTTTGCATGATGCAATTGAAAATCTTTTTAAAAATGTTACTGGAAGTACCTGCAAGTGTTTTGTTTTATCTGTTATTTTAGACTAATTGCAGCAGAGAGCATTTCCAGGGGAGTAATGGCCTAAGAGTTCTTACGGAAAATTATCTGTTTACTTAGCTTTACTGACATTACTGCTTTTGAATCATTGTTTTCTTAAATGGAAAACCTGTTGGAAAATGTATTACAATATTTAAAAATATAATTAGTTCAGTAATAGATACTATTGATACAAGCTTTCTTCCCACATGGCACTGTGCTGAAGTATGAAATTTTCTAATAATGACTTCCACCATCTTTTGTAGATATTTACTGGTGTTTCTGATCCATTTGATATTTTCAGTTTGTTTATAAATATGCTCAGTATTAATTAAACTGTCCTTTAAAAAAAAAATCACACAAAAATGTTTGCAAATTGTTTATGAAGTGTGATTTCTCTAAAGGTACATATTTTTCAATATACAGTACTTTCTCAGAAAGTTTAGGTTTTATAACATAGTTTGATATCTTTTTGAATAAAAAAATATATTAGAACGTTTGGAAGACAACCTTTATTGGGTAACTAAGTACCCATATACCATTTTTGGAGGCAAGAATAGTGTCTATCAGAATTCACAAGACTAAATACTTCATCTCTGGAAACTAAATATATAACATTTAAGTTATAGATATTAATGTGTTAAATGGCCAGTGCAGGTTCAGAGATACTTAGCATAATAGTTATCATGCTGTGGTTACCTCCAATCATATTCCTCGCTTAGGAGGAGTTTAAAAGCAACAATTTAAAAATGAGCAGCTCTTTTAGGATCACACAGGCTATGCCACTTGCCTGAATAGTGGAAAGTTGATCCATACCAACCACACTCATATGAATGCACATGATTATTGACATAAGGTAGCACCAAGGATGCAGGGTGGGAATATTTTAAGGTAATAATCATAAATTGTACTACAATACTGTGTTATATTCACTTAGCTTTTTAAATATATGTAATACAAGTCCTTTGTTTTCCTGAGATAGGACTGCAGTCCTTTGGTTCAGTTCCATTTTGGTGTGGGTTAATTCCTATGTAAGATTTGGGCTTCTAATTTATATTGTTCAGTATGTAAACTTACTTTGCTTTCTTCCTTCAGTGTCAAAGCAAAAAGTGATTCTCACGATCCTTCATCTTCATGGAGATCTCTTATTCCTGTAATCAAAGTCAATGTTAGCACGGTAAGAAAAAAAGATCCTGATCATCTGCATTTTAGATTTTCTATGGATTTTGAAGATCTTTCTTCAGTAGTCATTATAATATTTCATTTTGATCTTAGAAACATTATTTAGTCAGTATGTATGCTTGTATATATATGTATGTATGTATGTATGTATGCGTGTGGGTGTATATATATTTCTATAGGTGATACATATGGATTCCTGAAAATGCTAAGTAAAACTACTTAAAAAGAATGTCTTGTTACCAAAGAATTAAAAGTTAATACACAGTTGTATTTCTCTTAAATTAGGGCCGCTTAGCCTTTGGAAATCATTATCAGCCTCAGACTCTGTGTATTAACTTTGATGATGCTTTCTTAACTTATACCACAAAACCACCTTCAAGCCATCTGGATCAGTTCATGCACATTGTAAAAGGAAAACTGGAAAACGTGAGGGTTATGCTTGTTCCAAGTCCAAGATACGTTGGTCTTCAAAATGATGAGTAAGTAATTATAAGTTAAAGCTATAGAATATATAATATAGTATTAGGGCATCCAAGCTTTTTGGAATGAGGGAATTCTAAATAATTTAGAATTCTAAGGAAGTGTCATGGGTGCCATTATAAAATGACTGCTATTGTTGATGTTAACCAGACACACATTTCACAGAATGTCACCTGATAAAGTAAAATGATAAGATATTAGGTATCATTTATAATAAATAAATGAAAAGGTATAATGTTTTTGACTCATTTGTTTAATTGGGTTTTCTTTATCTAGTTTTCAGTAAAGAAAAGGATCTGTGGCGAAAAGATCACATTTTAGATCATATTTATGCAGAAATATTGACAATTCAAAAGCATTAACAAACTTTTAAGCCCCACTTTGTAGCATCTTCCCCAAATAGCTCCCCTAATTACACTACGAAGTTCAATCCTGTCTGCCACTGAATTTCAATGGCATGGTCATGGACTTTTTAAGAGCTTGGGGTGAATTTTGAGAATTGAAATTGGAGTGATTTGCTTGCCTGATGCTTTAATTAACACCATAAAAAAGTGCAAAAAAGGGCCAAAAGAGTTTAGTCCTGCGTATTCTAGCAGTTCCACATAATCAGAAATCTTTTTGCAGCCTTCTAGCTGATTAGGAGAACAGATTGCAGCCCTTGACCCTTCAAAAATTCCTGTTTAACAGATAAGATTTACTTGTCCCATTTCTCCAGCCTTCAGGCTGCCTAAAAGTAAGTAAATAAATCATATGAATGAGCAGAGTGCTCTGTTGGTGCAGAGGGATCCATCTGTATTTCTTGCCTACTTTGACATGTGCTCAAGATTGATTCCCAATGTTTAATGCAAAGTGCTGCTTTAGAAGTTTGAATGCCTGGTGATTCCAAGTTCATTTAGCGTTAAGTTAGCAGAGAAACCTCACTTAGTCTCTCATTGATGCTGAATTGTGTACCTGGCTAAAATTCTTGTACAAAGGTTTATAACACTGCACTGCTAAACGCATGTCCTGTTAAAATAAATCTTCTGAAATTCAGTGGTAACCATCTAAAATTCCAGTCTAAGCTGTTCAAAATATGAACCTAAAACCTTAAAACCAATTAACTTCCTAAAATTTGTTAAAAATTTAAATCTCAGAGGAAATGTTTTAGAAATGGAAAAAAAATGCTAAAATGATCTCTGAAGAACTTGTCAATTTCTCTAGACTTGCCAGCTGTGTAAAGGTTCTAGGGGCATAAATATATAGGACCTCCTCATCATATCTTCTCTCCAAAACAGCCAGACATCACACTATGCAAGAAGAAAGGTCCTTTTATGTTTCGTTAATTTTGGTGCTATTTTATACTTGTGGCTGTCAGTAATAAATTTGGAGCCCACTTAAATCTTCTAGTATTCAGTGTCTAGTATTTGCTCCTTCAGCACAGAATTGGCCTGGTAAAATTCCAGGGACCTCTAGACTTAATTTCACTACTGGGGTTATTTCAAGCCAGCAGGAATTTATCCACCAAAAACAGAGGGGCTTGGAAGAAATGATAGCTTTAAACAGTAATTTAATGTTTAAATTAAACATGCACAGACATACACATATACAGTATATGCATACATATGCCTGGCCTCCACTTTTACCCACCAGTCTTTAGACAGAGGTCAGCATTTGTGACATAGCAAGGAACCCGGAATGCCTGCCTTAAAAAAAAAAAAGTTGAACTTGTTCTAGTAGGCCAGAGTTATTGTATGTACACAGCTAGATAATATAGAGCATCTGTCCCAGTGTTTTGCTTTGAATAACTTAAGCCATCAGGAATATAACTATGCTTTTGTTCACAGAAATTGAAAGATGGCACCCTCAGTCTTGTGAGCATCTTAGTCGGTATATGAGACATGAAACTACTACTAGGACTTTGAAAAACCATTCCCAAATATTTAAATAATGTTACCTGCCTGATTGAATGCCTGTGTATATTCTAGGCACGACTCTTAGTCTCCTAGTAAAACTTTTATTTTAATGTTTTGATGGTTAATTTCCAGAATATCCTCCTTGCAGAATGGTATAAGATCCCACAGTGTTTTTCCGAGACCTATTATTCTAAATAATATAACTGCTTCATCTTTTTTTCATTTTTCCAAAATGCAGATACAATGGTTGCAGGTGATTTCAAAGCCAAGCTAGGTCGAGAGAGAAACCTAGCTTGGCACTGAAATCACCTGCAACCATTATATTTGCATTTTGGAAAAAATGAAAGAAAATAATAAGGTAAAAGGTAGTAAGGTAGACCATCATTACCTGAGCAGAATAGATTGCTTCAGGGAAAGTAGGTAAGTACTAATTACAATCAAAGTGCAATGTTTATTATCATGGCCAGAGCATATTGTTTAAATTAAGAGTGCTATGCACTCTTAGTGTGCATGTAGGTTCTATTTTAACAGGAAACTATTGACAAATGACTGAAATATAGGACAGGATAGAATAACTTTTTAGGAAAAAGGTTATCAAGTTATCAACAACATGTTTAAATTATACTGTGAAAGTTTTTCAGTTGAAAAATTTAGTTTGGCTACAGCAAAATTTCTCAACAACAATCCAATAATTTCAGTTGGTTTACGACATTAAAGTTTAAAAATAATGTGTTTTCAAAAGAGTCAATGAAAAATAAACATTTTTAATATTGTTAATGCTTGAGAATGTTAATATGTTAATTACCAATATGCTAATATTGATGAATCAGGCAACAATGCTTTGATCACTGCAAGCATGAGGAAAGTGTAGATTTTTTATATTGCCTGGAAACCCTTTTAAAGTTCTTAGTGAATTAACTAGAAAAACAAAGGCTATAATTAAATATTTAACAGTCAGAAATTTTCACAAGAAGTTTTGTGCCTCTTAAAGACTGACATGTTATTATAAACTTCCGTATACTAGAATCTAATGAATAAATGCAGTATTCACATTTTTCCTTTCTGGTTTTTTTGTTTGTTTGTTTGTTTGTTTCTCTTTTGCAACAGACCTCCAAGATTAATGGGAGAAGGTTTTGTTGTGATGCAGTCAAATGATGTTGACATCTATTACTATATGGATGAACCAGGTGAGTGTGAATCTTTTCATTTAAGGTGATAACAATTTGCAAGATCTTAGCTTTTTTGTCAACATTTTGAACTGGAACAGTACCCTAGAATAGGGTATTAATTTTTCCCCTTCACATAGAGTATCTGTCCAATCTGATTCCATCTAGTGTTGCAACTGCTTTTTAACTTTAAAAAAATGGCTCAGTTCCTCATCATAGATTCCTGTGTCATCCTTAAATCTGCCTTTATTACTGCGGTATCCGATTTGACCCTTTCCTAAATAGCTATAGAACAGTTAATAATGGCCTATAACTATTGAACAAGCGACTTTAAGCCATCAGTTTATTTGAGTTGATGTTATACAATGACTAGGTGTGAGCTGCACATTTCAAATCTTGCTTAGCTATAAGTTTGCTAGCTGACCTTAAATAGATCACTGTTTTTTTTTCAATCAGCCCTCTGAAAATGGTTATAATTATGTCAGTGTCAGATTAAGTATTCCATTGTGCTTAATCTAAGATCTAAGATAACTTTGTTCCTGCAAATCTCCTGTATTCACCAGGGAATCTTGTTTGCATGGCCAGATGGTAGAATGCATGAGCTTTTCATTAAGTAGCAAATGTTATTGACCTTGATACTGGCTCTAAATTTACTGTTATATCATTGCTTTGTCAGAACCTACCAACCCAACATGCTAATGGCTGTTGAAATAGGATTGACATGTGTTATACACCAAGCATTTAATAAAGTTTTTAAAAGTACACATCTGAAATTGGATTGCATATTCATATTTCAAGATTGTTTAATTGTAGGGATTCCTTTGTGCAACAGATCTAGGATTCAAGCAGAGTGAGATCTGATGTAGGTATGAGGCCTCCAGATTTTTTCTTCTGTGTTTCTTGCCTCAGCTTTTTTACATTTGGAAAATACTAACCAATGCAGCAAAGTACTGCATTTATGTAAATAAATTGATCTTTCTTAGTTTTGTTGACTAAATTCTTAAAAGAGTTTCTTACCATTCAAGGTCAGTGCAAAATATTTCAGCACTGTTTCTCAGAATTTTTGCTAGTATCTGTATATTTCTGATTTTTAGCTGTGATGGCTTGTGAAATGCGTTAATCCTTTATATACAGTGGTACCTCGGGTCACGAACTTAATTTGTTCCACGACTCTGGTCGCAACCCGAATTGGTCGCAACCCGAATCAAATTTTCCCATAAGGTTCAATGTAAATACGGTTAATCAGTTCTGACCCCTACGAATTTGGTCGCCAACCGATTTTGGTTGCCAACCGAATCAAATTTTCCCATAAGATTCAGTGTAAATATGATTAATCCATTCTGAACCATATGTATTTTTTTTTTAAATCACAAAAGTATGAAACAAAGTACAGTACAGTACAGTATGAAGAGAGAGAATGCTAACCTTGCTTGAGGCAACTTCTGGCGTGGAGGACAGGAAGGCAGGTGGGGAGGTGGTTATTGTTTGATGGGAGAGTCCCCCTCCCTACAGGAAGCCACGACCACGTGTCACAGCAGGGAAAATGGCCGCGGATCCTGTTCGTCACCCGATGCGGAGTTCGCGAACGGAAGCAAAATTTTGGGAACAGTGCTGTTCGTGAACCAAATTGTTCGTGAACAGAAGCGTTTGTGGCCCGAGGTACCACTGTACATGGTTTTGTGATACAGTAATTAAGCCTTCAAGTTACAAGTTATTTGAATATATATTATGGGGGTGGGGCTGTTTCCTAAAATATAGGTCTTGTACCAGAAGAAACAGAAGAAAACAATGAGGGAGAGACAAGTAATGAAGATAGCAAATTGCAAGACCTTCCACCCTGTTGGGGGTTAGATATAGTTTGTGGCAAAGGAACAGATTTTAATTATGGACCATGGGCTGACCGGCAAAGGTACTGTTGTCTTTTTTTAAAATGACTATGATATAGAAGGTGAGAAATGTGGAAAAAAGTTCATTTAGAGATGTCCTATTCACTATTGTATATCTACAACAGAAGAACAATTATGTTTCTTTAAAAAATGTTTGCTCCTATTGTATTTCATTGCAAGACTTTCAAAAACAAATAATGGCTTTCTAAAAAACATCCACATATTTATTGGCCTATGGCCTGCAGTATCATTCCACTGCCAGAACACCTGACAGTAGAATGGATTCTTCCCCTCTATCCCCAGATCTGTCTCAAAGTCTTGGGGAATTCTTATGATATACAGTGGGGCAAAAAAGTATTTAGTCAGCCACCAATTGTGCAAGTTCTCCCACTTAAAAAGATGAGAGAGGCCTGTAATTTTCATCATAGGTATATCTCAACTATGAGAGACAAAATGGGGGAAAAAATCCAGAAAATCACATTGTCTGATTGTTAAAGAATTTATTTGCAAATCATGGTGGAAAATAAGTATTTGGTCAATATCAAAAGTTCATCTCAATACTTTGTTATATATCCTTTGTTGGCAATGCCAGAGGTCAAACGTTTTCTGTAAGTCTTCACAAGGTTTTCACACACTGTTGCTGGTATTTTGGCCCATTCCTCCATGCAGATCTCCTCTAGAGCAGTGATGTTTTGGGGCTGTCGCTGGGCAACACGGACTTTCAACTCCCTCCAAAGGTTTTCCATGGGGTTGAGATCTGGAGACTGGCTAGGCCACTCCAGGACCTTGAAATGCTTCTTACGAAACCACTCCTTCGTTGCCCAGGTGGTGTGTTTGGGATCATTGTCATGCTGAAAGACCCAGCCACGTTTCATCTTCAATGCCCTTGCTGATGGAAGGAGGTGTTCACTCAAAATCTCACGATACATGGCCCCATTCATTCTTTCCTTTACACGGATCAGTCGTCCTGGTCCCTTTGCAGAAAAACAGCCCCAAAGCATGATGTTTCCACCCCCATGCTTCACAGTAGGTATGATGTTCTTTGGATGCAACTCAGCATTCTCTCTCCTCCAAACACGACGAGTTGAGTTTAGACCAAAACATTCTACTTTGGTTTCATCTGACCATATGACATTCTCCCAATCCTCTTCTGGATCATCCAAATGCTCTCTAGCAAACTTCAGACGGGCCCGGACATGTACTGGCTTAAGCAGGGGGACACATCTGGCACTGCAGGATTTGAGTCCCTGGTGGCGTAGTGTGTTACTGATGGTAGCCTTTGTTACTTTGGTCCCAGCTCTCTGCAGGTCATTCACTAGGTCCCCCCGTGTGGTTCTGGGATTTTTGCTCACCGTTCTTGTGATCATTTTGACCCCACGGGGTGAGATCTTGCATGGAGCCCCAGATCGAGGGAGATTATCAGTGGTCTTGTATGTCTTCCATTTTCTAATTATTGCTCCCACAATTGATTTCTTCACACCAAGCTGCTTGCCTATTGCAGATTCAGTCTTCCCAGCCTGGTACAGGTCTACAATTTTGTTTCTGGTGTCCTTCGACAGCTCTTTGGTCTTGGCCATAGTAGAGTTTGGAGTGTGACTGTTTGAGGTTGTGGACAGGTGTCTTTTATACTGATAACAAGGTCAAACGGGCCATTATTACAGGTAACGAGTGGAGGACAGAGGAGCCTCTTAAAGAAGTAGTTACAGGTTTGTGAGAGCCAGACATCTTGCTTGTTTGTAGGTGACCAAATACTTATTTTCCACCATGATTTGCAAATAAATTCTTTAAAAATCAGACAATGTGATTTTCTGGATTTTTTCCCCCATTTTGTCTCTCATAGTTGAGGCATACCTATGATGAAAATTACAGGCCTCTCTCATCTTTTTAAGTGGGAGAACTTGCACAATTGGTGGCTGACTAAATACTTTTTTGCCCCACTGTATATGGGAAGCATTTAGGATAAATGGAAGGGAAGGGAGAGGAGAATGAACTAAAATCCTATTATGAAAATGGAAATCCATTCATGTAATGTTGGAAGTAGCCCTGTGGTCTACATTAGCCTTTCTCAACCTTTTTATTCTGGAAGACTCCTTGAAATAATGTTCAGGTTTCAGGGAACTCCTGTATAAAAATAGCAAAAAAATGTGAAAACTTCACAACACAATTCAGTTCTAATATACACAATCCACTTGTTATGTTTACAACAATAGCAAAGTGGCAGGCCAGCAGCTGAGTCGCAATGCATAAAAATTCCCACCACTGTTTGCAAAGTTTAAAAAAATGATTTTTTAAAAAACATCACAATCTCTTGCAGAAACCTAGGGTTCCATAGAAACATAGTTGAAAAACACTGATCTAGTTAATCCAGAGATGAGGCAAATACATCTCAAGGCTGCCTCTCCAAAAGATTTTGATTGCAGGATCTTATTTAGCAATGTAAGGTGAGCTTTATGAAGGATCCAGTGGTGGATGAGGATGCAAAAACCCTTGCTCATTCATTCGTGGGAAAGTTCCTGGGTTTAGTCTGATCCTATCTTTACGGAGGTAAATTCAAATGCATATAGAGAACGTAAATCATCAGTGTTACTCTTTTGTAAATATAGTAAAAAACATATTCATAAATAACTGAATACTAAGAAATAATAAAACATTTATTTTGGTATAACTGTTACTCTTTGGATTTTTCTTTTAGGGATTGTTTGTGGAAATTTTTTTTCCCACCAGATTATCAAGTAATGAAAGTTACAGAAGTTTCAGTTCCGGGGAAGCCAAGACAGATCCTTGCTTTTGAGCTACGTATGAATATTATTGCAGATGCTACTATTGATTTGCTCTTTACAAAAAATAGGGTAAATAAATATAACTAGAAGCTTGAGCAATTAACACTAGTTCTTTTAAGGCATGCATTATTTGTCTGTTAAGGTTTTTATAAATTGTTCTAATTCATTTTTGGAAATGTTGAAAATAGTATAATACAAAAAGCCTTAAATTAAAGGTGTAGTTAAGCATTCCGTCATATTTGAGTATTATATTTTTACACGTTCTCCAACAAGTATGTATTTTTAAGTTTGTGTGCCTGTATTCATGTGCATATTTTCTTGATCAATTTTTCTCTACCCAGGATATTTATGTATTCATTTATTTATCAAATTTATATGGTAAATTTATATGAAAGTAACACACACACACGCGCACACACACACAAACATCTAGTCTCTATTTTCCTATATATTTCATCCATATTCTAAGAAAACAAGATTTTTCTTGAAATGGAGGAAATCTGTCACACTATAGGAAGAACTCATGAGTCAGTACACTGAAGAATTTTGCTTGTTAAGGAGAACGGTAAAGCCTTCAAACTGAGTTTGATTCTTGGTGACTTCATGGATATATGCATTTAATTTTGTTGGAAGAGTATGGAATGGTTTACTGTTGCTTTTTTCCAGGATGGTTTTTGCCTAGTCGTTCTAGCCTTCAAGTCTGATATGTACCCAATAGACACAATATTTTTTCTCCTTTTTTTCCTGTTTCTAATTTTTATCTTATTTTTAATCATTTGTGCTATGTGGCTTTCCTTAATTTTAGCAATTTAAATATGATGGTGATACAGTAGCTTGAACCAAGATATCGTGTTAATAAAAGTAATTGAAGCAATTCTGAATTTTGTTGACAGGAAACTAATGCAGTACATGTAAACGTTGGAGCAGGTTCTTACTTGGAAATCAACATTCCCATGACTGTCACTGAAAATGGCAAGTTGAAACAAAAATAATTTTATATTCTTTAAGGTAAACTATATTGAGGTAGTGGTCCTTAAAAATTGATTAGCATTTCTAAATATTCAGTGTTTTTTAATATATCTCTGCACATATTAATGTAAGAAGCTTGCTGTATATTATTTTCTTTTTTATGGAATTTGATTAAATATTAGGCAACCAATACCATATAGTTAGGCTTATTGGATACATGTTTTCTAGTGCATAAAGTAAGCTAACACAGTGAATATTCAGAATGTAATTCTAAAAATTTTAAAGGCTCAAGGTACAACTAGATTTGTGGAGTCCTTGATTGTTTTCTTGCAAACATGTCATTACCCGGCTAGGTAACATCTTCATTACCTAGAGTGGAGTGGGGTTTGCTCTCTGTTTATATATTGTGGCATACCCTGCCAGTGTTGGTGGGGGGGTGGATTTTGTTTTATTCTATTTTTTCCTCTGGTAGTTCCTTGATTAAGGTATTGTTTACTGCTTGTACACTATGTCTGGTGGTAATCTTGGTGTTAATCTCTGCTTATCTGGGTGATGATTGCTGGTGAGGAGATGTTCTGATCTTTTGTTTCCCTTCTATTGTCTCTTTTGACTAGTGTGTAGATGTTGTTTATCTCTATGTGCCTGTTGATGGCTGCCTTGTCTGAATACCAAGCTTCCAAGAATTCCCTTGCATTTTTGGATTTAGCTTTGTCTAAGATGTTGACAGTTTTGCAGTTGAAACTATGGTTAAGTCTGTTCATGTGTTATGAGATTAAGGAGTTTTCATCATGTCTTCTGACTGCTAGTTGGTGTTCATGGATGTGCTCTGCAAGCCTTCTGCCTGTCGGTCCTACATAGTGGTTGTTACAGTCCTTACACTTACACAATATATAAACACCTTTACACCTTACTCAATTAGACCTTATGCAATATATAAACAGAGAGCAAACCCCATCCCACTCTAGCACTAAAGATGTTACCTAGCCAGGTAATGAAACATTTGCAAGAAAACAACCAAGCTCAGAGAACCCCAAGGACTCCACAGTTCAACCCTGAGCTATGCATATTTGCTTCTATTGGCAACTAGATTTGCCCTGTTATAGTCTATGAATATTCCTTATTATTTATTTTTACAGACAGTTGTGTTGACAATGTAGCTGCAATATTTACATCCCTTCTCTTCCTTAAAAATAGATGTTTCAACTAAAACCTTTATTTTTAAATTGTATCAGTTCATATTATATATTTTCTACTGATAGTATGCACGAAATAGTTTTAGAGATGGATACTTCATAGAATCATAAAGTTGAAAGAGACCTCAAATGTCATCTCATCCAATTTCCTGCTTAGTGCAGATCTGCTAAAACGTTTTGGACTGTTGGCTATCTATCAAGATCTCAGCTGATGAGAAACATACCACTTTATAAGGCAACTTGTTCCAACTTCTTTGATGCATTTGAAAAGAGACATAATCCTAAAGCAATGCTTTGTTTTGCTTACTAGGCTACTCTCCCACTATTAAAGGACAACTTTTACACATAGATGCTACCAGTAGTATGCAGTTCCGGACTCTCTTAGAAGCAGAAATGTTAGCTGTAAGTAACGTGCATACTCTCAGAATAATTTCTGTTGTATTTGCTTTCCAAGTTACTTTAAGAGCAGGTCCAACCTGTATACACCAGAGTGTATACAGTATGCTAGCTATATATTTTCTTGAATAAAAATCACAAAGAAAAAAAAACACATCAAAGATTAGAAATTTTCCTGAATTTGGTGCTTGAATACAGTTAGTGTTCTTTGATTGTGTGGAACTCTGATATACATTATGGTTCCCAAATGAATTAAGGTTATTTTTTTACTCAATAATTCAAACCTGAGTAGAAGCCTGTGGCAGATTTCCCTGCAATCTCAACAGGGGGACTAGGGATGCTATAAGTAGGGCTAGCATTTAAGTTTTTGGCTTTTCTACTTTTTATTCAGGTGTAATGCTTCAGTGGGACTTTTATTTAGCCACATCTTTGGAGACTAAACAAGCCTGTTACTATCATTTAGTGCTTCCTGAACAGTCACATATCTTTCATGGATGGATGTAAAAAGCTTTATTGTGGTCACCTCAAAATAGTTTCCATCTTTACAAAATAAATCCATTGTTCGGTGGGTTAGTTACAGAAGGAGATCTTTTGGCAGTTTTCAGATAGATGATTTTGTATATCAGCAATAAACAGAAAGATTTAGAAGTTAATAAACAGGAGTTATATGGCTCTCTATCTTTGCTGTTACATTTTTGGCCATGAATCATACGTTGTTAACAGTATCTATTTCTTTTATATTTTCTTTAGTTTCACATTAATGCCTTTTATCCCCGAATATGGAACATGCCACAACTCTGGCAGAGTGAAGTTGAAGTATATAAAGCTACCTACCATTTCATATTTGCTCAAAAAAACTTCTTTACAGGTATTTTGTGTCATATATTATTTGCCACTTTCAAATTATGCCATTATCAGCATACTAATATGGAAGTGACTATTAAGAAGCATTATTAAAATGAATTATTGTTCCAGGTTGTGCCAAATTGGCTTAGCCATAAATCCTATCCATAGGAGTGTTCTTATTCATAAAAGCAAGCACAAAAGATATGCTTGCATTTCAGTTTCATTAGGAAAATGTGTTTATTTATTTATATGATTTATTTATTTGATTAATATAGCTGCCCATCTCACACATGTGACTCTGGGCAGCTTAGAATAAAATAGATAAAACAAATAACATACATATTATGAAATAAAAACACAAAGCCGAGTATCATAAAATAACATTATTTTTATTGTTTTATTTGTGTTTTGTGTGTGTGTATGTTTAGCCAGCAGCGTCTACCTAAAGATTCTAAACTAAAGCATAGGTAAAATAAACTAAACCATAGGCAAAATGAAATTTGTAAAAACAGTTGTTTTCTTGTGAACTGATTATTTGCTTTGTGGTCTTACAACAATCATTAGTGAGTTGTGATGGATTGATAGTATATTTTTTAAATGGTCAGATGTTATATGTAATGATCCTGGGTTGGATCCAGATTAGCACTAGGTAGATTTCTATTTGTGATGGAAGAAAAGGGAAAGAAGCAATCTTTGTGATTCCTTGTTCCACATTTAGCTTCCAGTGGAGCACCAGAGGGAACTTTTCATAACAACCTAAGTAATCTTTCCCCAATTGGTTACTATTCCAACGTATTACTTCCTTTCTGAGATCTGTGGTTAGTATAGCCATTTTAGGGGCATTGAAGTCCACACACCTGGAGACCCCCAACAGAGAGGCCACTTTAAGAAATGATTCTGGGACAAGGAGGAATTGGAGACTATTATTTCTCTACCCTTCTTCCCAGCATGGAGCCTATTAATAGCTGTATATGAAAGCTGCAGGGAAGAGATGCAGAAGGGAGAGATTGACATCACGGACTACGTTGGACGAGTCCATTAATTTCTTGAAAAATGCATTTCTCCCTACCCTTCCTTCAGTATATTCCTCCCTTTCTACTATATATTCCTTCCTTCCTTCAGTATATTCTTCCCTTCCTGCAATATATTCCTCCCTTCCTGTAATATAGCGCTCACCTGTTATCAAGTGTCCCCTATCTTGCGTCAAAAATTAAGAATGGATTCAGCCAAATAAACGCAGTCCTACAGAGCACTACCAGAGAGCTCAGAAAGAGTTGTAACTAAATTTTTGTTCAGTCTCTGCTCATCACTGCAAGAGCACGTTGCCCAAATTTGAAGTAATTTTTAAAATCATGATCTCCCAGAGAACCCCTAGTGATCTCTCATGGAACCCTAGGGTTCCATGGAACCTTGGTTGAGTAACCTGCCCTAGAAAGAGTGCAGAGAAGACCAACAAAGATGATAAGGGTTCTGGAGGCTAAATCCTATGAAGGCTAAAGGAACTAAATATGTTTAGCTTAACAGGGAAAAGACTGAGAGGAGACATGATAGCAGTCTTCCAACACCTGAAGGGCTGCCACAGGGAAGAGGGCGTTGATTTATTCTCCATAGAACCTGAGGGTAGGACAAGAGGCAATAGGTGGAAGCTCGTCGGAGGGAGATCCAACTTGGAAATAAAGAGGAATTTCCTGACAGTGAGAACTATTAAGCAGTGGAACAGCTTGCCTCCCAGAGTTGTGGGTGCTCCTTTGCTGAAGGTTTTCAAGAAAAGACTGGACAACCAAGACTCCTGCCTTGGGCAGGGGGTTGGACTAGACCCTACAATTCTATGAACTTTAGGAAGCAGGCAATGGTAAACCACTTCTGAAATCTTGCCAAGAAAACTGCAGGGACTTGTCCAGGCAGTTGCCAGGAGTCAAGACTGACTTGAAGGCACAATATCTATTTCTACCTGTATCTATATCTTTGTCTACACACACACACACACACATGTGCATGCAGAGAGAGAGAGAGATTAAAATCTATCTTTGTAAACACAGTATACACAAATACAACCGGGCATGTGCTTAAGTGAAAAATAAGAGATGCAAGTTCTGAAACTGAAATATGCCAGGTATTATATTGTTGGGTTTTCTTATATATTTTTGGTACTTTTATGTTTTTATTGTGAGGTGCTAAGAATTTGTTTATGATTGCAGTGGGATATAAATCTAATAAATAAATAAAATAAATATTGCTAGATTTTGGAAAGGATTGTACTTCAGAATAGTCCAAGTACTTTTTTTGATTCTTTTAATTTTTAATGGTGTTCATTCGAATATTCTCTGTAAAGGTATGTTGATTTAAAGCTTAGTCAAATTTATTCTGATGTCCATTTGTAACACTAAGATGTTTGGAAATGGCAGCAAAATTATACCCTGTTAGTATGACATTATTATCTGAATCAGGTGGTAGTAGAATAGTAAGTATGTTGTGTGAATTGGCATTTTTAAAAACGTAGCATATATGTTATACGGTATCAGACATTGAGTTGAATGTATTTACAGCTCAATTCTGTGTTTAATTAACTGGAGCAAACTCTGTTAAATACTGTGAGATGTCTCCTTCAAGACATGCTCAACTTTGGTGTTTCTATTGGCATATCTGTGTAGGTTTTTTGGTGACAAGATGGAAATGGTTTATTTTCAGGAATGTTTTTTGACTACCTAGTCTATTCTTCAGACCTGATATTTTCTGATGGTCTCTCATCCAAGACTTAATTAGATTAACTTGGCTATGAACAGTGAGACCTACTTCTATTTATTTGAAATATTTTTACAATAAATAAGGAGAGGTCTGATAAGGTGAGGGTTTATTGTACGAATAAGCACCCCCACTGAAGTAACATATTCTCTTAATTTTTAGATTTGATTCAGGATTGGTCTAGTGATGGCGCTCCTGATATCTTCTCATTTGTTCCCTATACATGGAATTTTAAAGTGATGTTTCATCAGTTTGAAATGATTTGGTCTGCAAATCAGCACAATTGGATTGATTGTTCCACAAAGCAACAGGAAAATGGTGAGAACTGTATATTTTAAAGTATGCATACTAAATTTCTTCTTATAGCTATTTGAGCAGCAATGCATGCTTAAATTATTACTATCATCATCATCATCATCATCCAAAAGATCCAAATATATTTAAACAAACACCATGTCACCTGAAGATGATTCCAGGTCCTTTTTTTTTTTTCCTCTTTCTTCTTTGTAACTGCAATAGGCCTGGAAATGTACAGTGAAAGAACTGTTACTAGCATATGAACAGGTTCCATGTTCAACAATTACTATGTTTGTATTAATTATCAGTGTGTAATTTGAAGAATATTCCATAAGGGGAAAAAATCTTTTGCAGCTAAGTGGGATGATTGAAACTTCCCACATGCTGTGTCTACCCCATAGATAACCATCTTTTTTTTTTCTACCTGCTTTTGCTCTTTCCACTGGAAGGAAAGAAGCATGTTCTGTGGTAGTCTTTTGTGTGAGTGAGAATGGTTGGTGTATGCAAATGGGGGATCATTTGCTTTTGCAGGTGGTATAACTTAGTTTATAAGCAATTCATTTGAAAAGTAATTGTTCAGTTAATGCCTTTTTCCCCTAGTCATTTTGCCACATGCACCTAGGGAACAGGAGAAGGGAAGGAAACCTGCTGTCTTGATTTGAGCTGGAACTGGTAGCCTAAGCTTGGCAAGATGATGACACTGGCCATTGTATTGTCTATGCTTTTTTCTGTCTAGCCTTTTTTTTTTTTTGTGGGGGGAGAGTAAGGCATTTTAAATTTAGGTCGTCTTCCATTCAGGTAAATACAGAATTAGGCTGTTTGTTTCTCATCTCTTCAATACAAGTTTTATTTCAGGCATGTTGATGATTTCAGATCTCTCTCCTCTTTTCAGTTACTGATATTATTATTAAGAAGGTTCATTTTGTTTTTATTTATTAAATTAACAAATCCCAAGTACCAGTAAAAAAAAAAAGTTTTGATTAATCTCAACACATTTTGGAAAGATGTTCCTTTCTCAAAGGGACTGTAAGAAAACAAAACTGTACATAAGAAAGCACTATAATGATTTAACAATATACAATATAACAATATTTCTAAAATGGGCAATTCTCCTTGTGTATTTTCTAATTTAGTAAGTTTTTAAATCAGGATAGCCTCAAGCTATGAATGCAAGCTATCAAACATATATTTATAAAAAAAAACTTTTTATCACTGACAAGAAGGTTTCTGTAATAACTACAAAAACAATAATGGAATACAAGGAATACAACATTCTTAAAATATGTTGTATACATTTGCTTCTAATGTAAATGAAAATAGAAGTGAAAAGACTCCCCCAAGACAAAGTCAGACACAAATGTACTTTTTGGAATGTCAGAAATAGTCAGCTGGCTTGCTATGTAAAACTGAATGAGGTTCAGAACAGTTGTGGTCTCTATTTTTCTACGCAATGAGGTCAGTTGAATTGAGAGAAAGTGACTGGGTCTCCCTGCTCCTAGTCCAGCACCTCATTGCCCCTCTCTCTTGTTTATCTACAAATGAACAGAAACAGAAACAGATTTCTAAGATGCCTCTTTCTCATTCTTTAGTTCAGTACTTGTACTACAATATATTTCTGTTGAGGAGGCATAATTCTTCATCCAATATGTACTAGCACACAGGTATTCTCTGCCTTCCCATAGTAGGTCCCCATTAAAGATGATGATGATGATGATGATGATGATGATGATGATGATGATGATGATGATGATGATTGCAGTTCCTAAATACAGTAGGAAAATTGATCTCCATTTTTTACTAAACCTCCTGAGCTACTTTGTTGTTCCATTGCTTCTCAGTTCCAGTGCTGCTGACAGAGCAAGGCTTCTGCTACATTTTTCACTTCTTAATTTTGCAAATGTGCATTCCTGCACTTGACAAACCTTTACTTTTGAGAATGATTGCAGAGCAATTCTAATGCTCTCATTTTTAATAACTACTTAAGTAGTATATTAAAAGCCATACCAAGACACTTTTTAATGGTGATTATAGTATTACAAATTGTCTTTATAATGTCAGTTTGATAAATGAAATATTTTTATGATTAATTTATATTTGATTTTTTCCCCTCTTCTAGTTTATGTGGCTGCCTGCGGGGAAACATTAAATATAGTTTTCTCTTTGCCTTTTATTGACTTTGTCCCAAGCACATGCAGTACTAGATTCTCTTTAAGGGTAAGTGGCATGATTGCCTTCAAACTAAATTGCATTTGTTTCTGTAATAAAGCTGACATGCAACAATGTAGATTTGCATCTAGCCAGGAGCAAAGAAAAGGCCTAGCTCAGACATCATGGTTCATATTGTTCAGATCCTGCTTGAATACTTGCTGTCAATTTTTTCTTTTTTTCCCAGTTTATGTATTTATTTTTATTTATTACTGGGTTTATACGGCTGCCCAAATCAAAAACTGATTCTGGTAATTTCTATTTTCTTCTTAAAAGTGCTTTTTATAAACCATGATAAATAAGTTTGTAGTGGCACTTGTATCTGCAGTTCAGTAATTAATTGTGCCATTAATTTTACTCTTAAATATATAGATATGGTAACAGTTGTAATCTTGAGATTCAACTCAAATATATGTGATTGACATTTGGGACCATACAGACAGAGTACTAGCATAGTCTTTATTGAAAATGATAGATAGGTTTGAAAAATATTATTTGCCTTATAATAGTGGAATTATTTCAATAGGGTTTAGGCTACTTAATTTTATTATATATTATGTAATTGTGGAAAATGTTTGATAACTCTTTCCACATGGCTCCTTCCTTCTATTTAAAACACTTTGAAAATATTTTTTTTCCTGTTATGAATAACTATATTTCTCATATAAATTTATAACGGTTGTTGTCATTTTCTTACATGTCCACATTGAAGTGCCAAATGCTGTAGGTAATAAATATAGAGGATATCTTTGCACATGTTAACCAAAAAATCCTTATGGCTCCCAACTTGATAACATTCAAAAAGTTGTTGAAAACTTGGCTGTTTCCCCAGGCCTTGGGGATTATAATTTTATTTAAATATTTTTCTACTTTTGGATGTGCATGGTCTTTGTTCTCATTGTTTTATTGTTTTTCTGTTTTTAAGGTTGTAAGCCGCCCAGAGTCTTATGGAGTTGGGTGGCCTCTAAATTGAAAGAATGAGTAACTGACTGACTAAATAAATAAATAAATATGTATACAAAAAATGTACTTTTAAGTATAAGTATTTTCCATAATCTATCAAGGTGCAATTTAAATTATGTGTAAATATATATATTATAGTATATTTAATATACAGATATGGCCAAAAGTATTAGTACCCGTCCACTTTTCCCCAAAGAATTCCAATTTGCTATGAAATAAGTTAAAACTGACACAAGTAAATGGCATCCACCTTTCTTTCTTCCATAGTCCATAGAACAGACACTTTGGTTTGATGTATGGCTTAACATATACTTGTAAATAATGAAACAAATGAAAATGGCATGGATATAATTATTGGTACCCATAAACTAATATTTCGTAGCACACCCTTTGGAGGCAATAACTTTGTGTAGCTCTGAATAAGACTTATACACCTTTCAACTGGTAATTCGTCTCACTCTTCTTGAGCAAACTATTCTAGTTGTCTTAGGTTTGATGGGTTCCTTCTCCCAACTGTGAGTTTCATCTCTTTCCATAGATGTTCTGTTGGTTTCAATATTCGCAAGAATACTGAAAGCAAAGTGTCTGCTCTATGGACTGTGGAATAAAGAATGGTGGATGCCATTTACTTGTGTCAGTTTCAACTTATTTTATGGGAAATTGGGTTTATTTTGGAAAAAATATTGAGGAGCACCAATACTTTTGGCTGCTTCTGTGTGTTTTAAATATAATATATTGAAATATTATTATATTGTATTTTCAGGGAGATAGTCTTGATCTTCACTTACTTCTACCCGATTGCCACCCTAGTAAATACTCTCTGTTTATGTTGGTGAAAGATTGTCATCCTAATAAATTAAATCCTGAGTCTTGTGCACCTGCTGATAGTCAGAGTGGTCAGAAACAAAGCAAGCCCAGGTGGAGGAACATGACTCAAGAAGAGTAAGTTTGGTTTCTTTTGTTACATGTCAAAATATACAAGAAACTAATGTGTAATGTTTGTTGCTGTGGGTCTTTTTATGTTAAGAAAAAGTTAATAAGATAATCAATTACTACAGAGACCATTCTTTTTGAATAGGGCTGGCTGGGTTGAATGCTGGACAGTACCAAGTATTATGCTCACAATTGACTATGTGTGGCATCCAATTTATCCTCAGAAGGCTAATGAGCAGTTGAACCAATCATGTAAGTTTGTTTCTTTTTATTTAAATTTTTGAAAAATACAGAATTATTTAGTCATTTTGAAAGAGAAAATAATCTAAGCAGAATAAATGGAAAGTCAATGGAAACTTGGGATGTGGGCCATGCTTTTAGTTATATAGCTTTCCATATGATAAACAGCTGTCCTGGTTAACTGTATTAGCATGAAGGTAAATCATTTGCTTGAATTTAAACCATTTGCTTGAATTTAAAACTACAGACCTTTTAGTTCTTTCAGCTGCGTGTACATTATAGATGAATCCAGGTGGTCCTTGTTTACCAACTCGCCATCCGACAGAACACCTCCTGTGCCCTGCCAAAACTGGGCAGCACCGGGCAGAGCAAGAAGCAGCTTCGCAGCTACTTGCCAAGTCCCGGCCCCTTACAGTCCCCCCCTTTTGGTCAAACTTTTCCTTGCAGCTGCCACCATGAGGGTGCCTTCATTTCGCAAGGCCAGTTAACTTTCCCCCACAGCTCCCACCCTGACAAAACAGAAAATGCCAGCCGGGGTCCTGAGCTGTTATGTCTGAAGCTGGGCAGCCAACCTGCCCACAGGCTCCTTCTATTTGCAAGCATGCCAGGGCAGAGACTCCAGCTGCATGCAACTTGGAATGTCAACCAGGGCCAGGAAGGCACCCCTTTGGGTTGTTTCAGATCCAGGGCTAGCCAGAATGAGATATGCAGGATCTGACAGGCATCTTTCTGAGGCAGATGCCTGGTCTCCCCATGGCCAAACAGGAAGAATTGTCCCAGACAGGAGCAGTGGATGAGGGTAGCTGCCTCACCACTCTACTTGGGGGCTGTGCACAACAGGGCCCTAAGCAAAGTCCTCTACCACTTTCCCCTCCCCAACTTTCAGTGCCCATATTGGACTACAGATGCCGCCCCTGCAATATGCATGACTGGAAGCCCCTCCTCCCCTTGCTAATCCCCCCCCCCATCCAAATGCACTTCCCCCACCTGGGTCTGCAAAGTAAGAGAGTAGAAGCACCCATTTGCTTCTGTCTCCCCTGCCCCCACCAATGTCCAAATCATTCTGGTGCTTTCCTGCCCTCCTCCCCCTCCCACATGCCAACCATAGCCCTTCTTCTCCCCTTGACCACCCAGAAAAGAAGGGCCCTACCAAGTGATTTCTGTGGGGAATCTCTCCTATGCCTGACTGTTTCCTCCCCGCTTTGCAGTGCGGAGAGATTGGAAAGGAAGGGATTACAAGAGAGTAAACAGGCACACAATGAAAAATATACCAGGCTGTTTGCATAGCATGCTCATGGCTGCCGGTGCCAATGCATTCCTTTCAGTGTGTATTCCCCATTGTGTTCCTGCTTACTCTCTTGTAATCCCTTCCTCTACAATGAATATAAATACAAACACCAATTCCTTTCTTGTTGATTATCCCAGCACCAGGGTGAACATTCCTAAGGGCAGGGGAGTGGTTAGGAGGCAAACAAAAGCTGAAGGTGTGAAACTGATTAGTCAGTTTTGAGCCAGAAAGTACAGTCACAATCATGTGATTTCCCACTTAGCAACCACTTTGCTTAGTGATGGAGTTGCCGGTCCCAATTGTGGTCTCTAAATGAGGACTACCTGACCATATTCTTATCTTGAGATAAGACTTATTTGAATTATTAAAAATAGTTTTTCTCTTTTCTATCTTGTACAAGGCTTCAGGACAATTAGAAATATAAACAAAAGATAAATATGGTATTAAGTCTGTTTCATCGTAAAGTACTTTGAAATGCAATTGTATGAGAAGTATTGTAAAAATATACCAAATTAATAAATAAATATAAAAATCATATAACCATGCTCCATATAAGGAGCAAATTCAAAATCATTATAGTTGTAACTTCAATATCAAACAGATAAGATCAACTGTTCTTTCTTTATCATTCCCACATGTATTACAGAATAAAATTATTTTGTGCCCATTTAAAATTCTGAAAAGAAGAAGCATACAAAACAAATCATATCAAAGCTTTCCTGAACTTACTGCCCTTTAGGGGAGCCTAAAATACTGTTACGCTGTTCTTACTGGACACATGTCAGTTTTGAATTATTTAATATTTAAAAGAATATCTTGCATTTAGATCTTTGGGTTAGTTTACAAATATAATTTAAAATTATATAGAAAATACCAACAATAAAACATTGTTGCTATTTATTGCCTTTGGATTTGTTCAATAATATTATTCTGATCTTTAAAAAAAAACAGAATTTGCTTTTATCAATACATTGGTGAAATATTATCAGTATTCATTCAATTGTTTTTCTTTTTCATTTACAAAGTGTCAGAAATGGAAGAAACCATCTTATCTGCACTGCGACCATCAAAGAAAATGGCACATGGAGGGACATCTCCTTCAGCTTCTTGGCTCCCTATTGACCCCTCTGAACTTCCACCTGATAAGCTTCGTGTAGAACTAGAACTTTCCCCAGATTCCCAGATAACTTTATATGGACCGCTTTTAAAAGCATTCCTGTCTATAAAGGTACGAGCTCTCCCTGGATTGTGAAATATAGATGGATCTTGTATTGTTCTTAAAAAGTGTAGAACAATATTTTCTAATTATAACTTATTCTGCTACACAAAGAAAATGTCCAACCAGCTTTCCATTCTGGGGGTCCCTCAAATATGTTAAATCATAATTTACACATTTCCAACCAGTATGAGAACAGAATCAAATGTTTCCAAGGCTGGTATTTTACAGGATGGACAATATTAAAGAGAGCGTCTAGTTTACCAACAACACAAATATTTGATCTGTTCTACTTATCACACCCAGCTTTCCAATTACTCCAATGTTTGAACAAATCTTAATCTCTAAAACATTATAAGAATATGTGATAATCAGATTATTTCTGTATAATTAGAAATTAATATTTTTAAATGACTTGCTATATGAAAGCTTTATTATGATGTGAAGGTTTATGTTATATTGTTTCAATAAATATTGTTAATTCATCTCATTAGGAAAATTATTTTGGTGAAGATGATATGTATACCGATTTTGAGGAAGTCATTTCAAGCCCTGTACTATCTATGTCAACATCTTCAAGCTCTGGGTGGACAGCAGTTGGAGTGGATGCTGACAAAAAAGAGCATGATACATCACTGAAACAAGTTAATCCCCTAACATTACGCCCATGGGATATTACTGTGCTTGTTAATGTGTACAAAGTTCATGGACGCTTGCCAGTAGTAAGTACTATGAATACTTTATCCCTGGTTTTAGGAAATTGTGCACATAACCAGAAATACAGATATCCTGGGTTTGGCCTGTGAATGATGCTACATATTATCCTAAAAAAAACAAACACATTACAGATAGTCTTCAGTTAATGTCCTCGCTTAATAGTAGCGCTGAATGAATGATAGTTACGTCCGGTCCCCAAAGTTATGGCTGTTGCAGCGCCCCCACAGTAACGTGATCAAAATTTAGGTGCTTGGCAGCCCATCTGCATTTACGACTGCAGGGGAACTTCAAATCCCCCCATCTGCCTATCTTTCCCCATCTCTGCTCTCTTGGCCGCCCTGCACTCTGCCACCTCTGCTGGCTCTACTGCCCTGGGTTCTGCTGGCCCTGCCACCCAGCTGACCTTCGCCATCTTCTTCCTCCTGCTGCTGATGAGGTGTGCCCGGCCTGGCCCTTCGTGAGGCAGCTGCTGACTGCAGTAGGCCTTCTTCCCAAGGCTGCATACGGCCTTGTCCAAATCACTTGCGGATTTCTCGTAGAGATTTTGGAAGGGAAGAAGGCCTGGCACGGCTAGCAGCTGCCTCACAAAGAGCCAGGCTGGGCATGCCTCAGTAGCGGGTAGAAGAGGATGGTGAAAGTCAGCTGGGCAGCAGGACCAGCAGAGACCAGGGCGGCAGGACCGGCAGAGGTGGCAGAGTGAAGGGCAGCCAAAAGGGCAGAGGTGGGGGGGATAGGCGACTGGGAGGAGTTGAAGAGGAGGCAATTCCTTACCTTACTAAGGCTTGGAGCTAGGAGAGACCAAGCCAATAATGACTTGGATTGGTGTGAGACCATGGCCATTTTTAGAACTCTTGCTTCCTTGGGTAAGAACAGTACAAGAACATTCTTTATGAGCAACTTAACAATACAGTACAAAATTCTTGACTTGAAGACCTGAAAACTCTATTTCAGAAGAATTATCCACTGTTAAGTGGTGTTGGTTTAGGCAAATTCATTATTTTCCAGTGTGGCTTTTGCCTATTTAAGAATGTTTTGCATATTTTCATAATTTAACCATTTGACAATTGTTGACATTTAATTAAATGTTTATTTCCATTTTTAATGTTCTGTATGTTAGCACTGCAGCAGTGATGGCCCGGAATGTCCTACAGGTTTTCTGGAAAGATTATGTTTTGAGATGAAAAAAGGATATAAGGAAACTATGTTGCAGCTTGTATTATCACCATTGAATATATTCTTGAGTGACAATTATCAGGTAAAATTATTTTAAATACTTTCCAAGCTGCATGAAATTAAATAACCAAGAAAAGTGAACTTAAGTAATTATCTTTTTTTAATCATACTCTGTAGTGCTACAGTCACAATTGTGAGCCAATTACAGTTATTCTAGTTCCAATTATTTTTCTCCCATGTTTCCCTGCATTCAAAGCAGCTATGTTCTAGACAGTCCCCCAACCATCAGGGGCAGATTAGTTTGTATGTTGAGGTGGCATGAGTATTTTGATTTTCCAGTGGAATGACACGGTTGAACCCTTCTTAACTTCCTGCTTCACTTGTTACATTTATTGTTCATCTTATACATTTATACCCAAAGGTAGTTCCCTGAGTTTACATTTTTTATGATATATAATCATAGTGTCATATGAATTATAGGACTCTATGATTTTGCCAGCTTGATTCATAGATAAGCAAAACAGGAATTGTAAACAGTTTGTATTTTGCTTTGCAAATTGAATGGCAAAATTATGGTAAAACTTGAAAAAAAATTGACAAAAGCCAACAAAAGCAATAGCATTGAATAGCTATATAGCCCTAATCCCTGCCTAGCTTGCTTCCTTAACAGAGACCTACTGTGGATGAAGTTCTTCGAGAAGGTCATGTGAGCCTTTCAGGTCTACAGCTACGTGCTCATGCTATGTTTTCAGCAGAAGGTTTGCCTCTGGGTAGTGACACTTTGGAATATGCATGGCTAATTGATATTCAGAGTGGGAGCCTGACAGCCAAGGTTACAGTTCCACAGGTTTGTAACTCGGTCTCAGATTAAAATGTGTACATTGCTATTTTAACATATATGTTTTATGTATTAAAGCACAGAACTAAACAAAAAGTGAATTAGAACAAATTTGTTTTTGTTATCTTTGGAAATCTCATATTTCTGTGTAAGTAGTAGGAGCTCAATAATCTAGATAGGAATTTTTGACAGATATGAGAATTATGCATTTGTGAATATCTGTTAAAACCTCACAATATTTAGCCATGTTTTCAGAATTCAGAATCAACTATTTCAAATAACATCCATTAGAGATTTGCACATTTTGGATACTTTTGAAGGGAACAGAAACATATTCAGTACATTCGGACTTTTTATTTTATTATTATTGTAAGGGCCATGTAGTGTTTGGATTCAGAGGAAACAAGATGCTTCAGAGTGGGCATGGGAATACATGAAGCACCTTTTAGCAACTTAAACCAAAGGAGAATAGCTACACAATTTTGGAAAGAGACAGCATCTTTTTAGTCTTTATTGTATTTATCCTTCTGTATGCTCCTTGCTTAGCCTTTTCACTCATTTCCATAACAATATTTTATTTCCATCAAATCCCTGCATTATCTCTGTTTCCTTTAATGAACTGTTCCTCCCCCCCCCCCATTTTCTGTCTTTTTGTTTGTATATACAGTATGAAAGTTATTCTTCCCATCCCCATTTTTTGGAGCATTCATTCTCTTCTATGTGTTTTTTCTTCTCATCCATAGTCTCTTTCATTTCATCATTCCATCATGCATCCTTTTTTAAAGTTCTCATTAGCATTCCATCCTGTGATGCTTTTAATTCTGTTTTCAAGCTGATTCCAGATCTTCTTTCCTCACGTTCATGTTGATTAATTCTGTTGGGAGGTTATCTTCCTCAGGCCCCTCTAGATGACACCAATTCATACTCTTTGGCATACGTTTTTAGCCCTTTTATTTTTAATTACATGATATTTTCACTTCCATCAACTCTGTAGGATCAAATAATCTTCATCCTTCCCCTTTCTTTATTTTCATATCTATTTTTCTTTCATTTCCTTTGTTAATTTATACTATTTGCCATTTATTTGCAGAAAAAAACATTTTTAACTTTGTATCATGCAGAGATTGTGTCAGCTTCTGTTTTCTTAAATTCATTGGAGCATATAGCTTGACCTGGGGTACCTAAACTTTTGCATGCAATTGTATGTATTGTGTATGTATCTGTGTATAAACACAGATATACAAATGTACAGTCCATTAAACATTTAAAAATAATGTGTTGTGCACATTTATATGCATGTGTATATAGTCATAGTTAAATATTACATGAATAACATTGAACAAATTATGTGTTCTCCACTTTAGAAACGTTTATTTTCCACTGTTCATCTTTTCTATTCTTTTTCTTGTGCATAATGTGAAGACTGGAAATGCCAGTCTTCTATTCTATTTTTAGAGTTCTAAAAACAAAACAATAGCATTAAAGTATTGATTGCACTTAACTAGATTTTCATGTTGTGAAATTTTAGCTTCATGTAGTATGTTCTGTTCATAAGTTTCCTTTACATTTTCCAAATCAGATAGAAGTTGCCCTCTCCTTTCTAACTTCTAAACTGCCTCCTTTTGCAGTCCAAGTGTAAACCTGCAATTGTTATGAAATACAGGATTTAGTTTAGTGGAATTTATTGCAAAAACCAGGAACCATAATCTTTTCAAATATCCAAACTCCTCTTAGTTTATTTGATTTCTGTGTAGTGAGTAGTCCTTATGTATTTACAGCTTGCATGTCTATTTGAATGGGGACAAACATTTGTGTTTCATGTGGCATGTCGTGAGTTTCAACTGGAAAGACCAAAATCTGTCATCGTATGTCAACATGGAATTGATCGTCGTTTTTGTGAAGCTAAGGTAACAGCTTCTTCTAAACTGTATAATCTGGCTTTATGAACTCTGGTTCAGTGAGAACATTGCATTACAAATATTATGCAATTAGTGAGGGATTCTGCTTTTTCAGTTCCATTAGCAGTAGAGGCATAAAAATTATTAAAAGTTTTTAGTCTTTAAGTTGTGCTGAAGGGCCAAATGTTTTTGACCTTGACTTCTGTTATCAGTGTAGAAAAGTTTTTATCTGAGTAGGTTTAGAAGGCTGTATTTTAGTCACATTGTATTATAGTCCTGTTGTGTTTTTATTTTTGTATTTTTATATCTTTATACTATGTGAGCCACTGAGACTCATTTTGACTGTGGCAGCATAGAAATATGTTGAATAAATAAAAACATAAATAATTCTCTGTTGTTGCAATGCTGATTGTTTTGGAAGATTAACTGAGATTGGAGAAATGATAATATAAATCATAATGTCATTAGGGGCCCACTTCACAGAAACAGTAATTCCTATAGTTGCTACAATATTTCCACTATTTTATATTGCCTTTCCTTCTCCCTGTTTAAGGGTTTGCCCCAAATACATGTCACTAAATTGTGGAATTCTAAAATGGGGCAAAGGAGACCATCTTAAAGTATATATATAGGCTTGTAGTCTGATCTTGTAAAAACTTACTTAAAGTAAGCCTCTTCAAATTTAGTGGGCTTATTTGCAACTATGTGTATGTAAAACTCTTGATGAGAAACAAATCCCAATGAAATTTAAAAACTGGCTTGTTAGTCTAAATGAATTGATCTGGAATTGCCTATTTTATTTTATTTTATTTTATTTTATTTTCTCTTGTCTCTTCTCCTGGTTTAATAGTATATCACAATAGAAATTTTAATTGTACTTTAAATATTGTTAATATCTTACGATGATTAGTGATTAAAATATTTTAATAAATAATAAATTGTGGCAAATACATGTAGTACATTGCACTTACATGCCATTTAAAATTGTTGTTTTTTTTATAAAAAAGTTTTTAATTGTTGTTACTACATGATTTTAAAGCTTAAATAGTGATAGTGGACAGCAACAAGTTTGCTGTCTTCTTGGGCAATACATCTCTCCTTTTTTCTTTTAAGGAAATATTTAATATGCTCCCTATTTTTTCAGTGCTGCAATATTTACTTTCCCTTTCTCCTTTTTAAAAAACATAGGTGAGAAAACAACTTTTTCTTGTATCATTTGTCAAATCTTTATGGGATTTATACAATTTCAGTGTCTCCTAACTCAATTTTATGTAACAATTTTATCTTTTTGGATCCTCACCAGTGTTCTTAATTCTTGGTTGCAGTGCTGATTGTTTTGGAAGATTAACTGAGATTGGAAAAAAAAAAGAAGTTATCTAGTTATCAAATGGAGCTGAGGGAATTATACCTTTTTTTTTTAACATAAGGACGGTTTCTAAGGATTTGTTACATGGCTAGAATGGTGGGGAAAGGAGATGTAGTTTTTACTTTTAAAAGCAAGAATACTGATTAATAGCATCTCTTTTAAAGAAAAGGTAGTAATTTTTGTCCCTGATTAAATAAAGAGTTCTACTGTCAGACTGGTGCATATTAGCAGAAGCTTCAGTCAGTGAAGCTGAGGGACAGTTGGTACCTTCTACAGGCTTAATACTTAATCAGGCCGGTAGAATATTTTACTTAAAGAATCCTCATGTATCATAATTCCATGACCATAGAAGAACTATACTGTTTTCAGTTTTGTCTGTTTTCAGTTGAGGTGATGTGTCACTTTGTCTTTGTTTGAAGTAAGATGAATATATGCCAAGGTAACATTTACTACTATCTTTTTCCCCCCAAATCTTTAGATAAATGGCGTCTCTGGGCCTTGTCTAACATCTGATGAATTAAAATATACTATGACGCGCCTGTCAGTAGATGGTGCAGATATATACATTGTTGAGCATGGTTGTGCTACAAATATAAAGGTAGAAGTACTTATCTTATTTCACATCTTCATTTTTGTATACAGGTAGTCCTCAGGTTATGACCATTCATTCAGCAACCATTCAGCATTACAGTGGGACTGAACGAATGGTACTTACAATGGGTCCTCATAGTTCCAGCTGTTGTGGTGTCCCTGCGGTCACATGATCACGATTTCTGATGTTCCCTGCCAGCTTCCTACAGGCAAAGTCAGTGAGGAAGCTGGCAGAAAGTCGGAGTCACGGTCATGTGAGGTCTTCACTTAACAACCCGCACAGTCCTTGCTTAATGGTGGCAGCCAGACTGCCGGAATTGCCATTGCTAAGCAACACAGAAATGTGATTTCTCACTTCATGACATGTTGCTTAGAGGTAGCAGTTCTGGTCCCAATTGCCATCATAAGCTAAGGACTACCTGTACATTTTTTTTAAAAATGTCAATTTTTTAAAATAGAACAATTTATTTTCAGCATGACTTTAATGAGATTTAAATATTTCTAGCATATTTATTCTTTATATTGATTGTTATTCTTGTGTATCAACATTTTTATAGAACTAATTCTTGGATACCTTTGACATAGACTTAAAAAATTTATATATATGATGAAGAAACATGTTGCTATGCATGTAGTTTGATTTCTCAGCTAAGTATGACTTCATAAATATCAAACCTATTTATAATTTGAATTACCATCATGATATTAATAATTTCATTAAAACTTATACCTGTAAATAAGAAATTTAGAATTGTCTCATTTTTATTACTAGGAGTAAATATCCTACAGTAATTTCAGTTGATACTCTTCTAGGATTTCTACTGATCTTTTTCTTGAATTTGACATTTAGATGGGTGCTGTGCGCATTGCCAGTTGTAACCTCCACAATCAGTCAGTTGGTGAAGGTATAAGTGCTGCCATTCAAGACTTCCAATTACAACAGTATATTGAACAAGCAAATAATTGCCGAGCTAGTCTTCAACTTGCAGTACTACGGAGGGCATATTGGCTAGAAGCAGGATCAATCAATTTGGGCCTTATCACTGCTGATGTTGCTTTAGCAGCAGATCACTATTCAAAGCATGAAGCACAGAGACATTTTTTGGAAACTCATGATAGCAGAACAAAGAGGTAAGAAAAATGACAAATGAAAAATAGGTTAGTAAAAAGGCCTGTCAGTGAAAAAAGGGAAAACATGAACATTCTTAATAGATTCTTCAAAAATGTAAAACTTTTATAGATTTTTGATGCAGAAAATTGATTCTAGAATTCTTTTATTTTTATGTGGGTGTGGGTATGCATCTGTGTGTATGGATTTTTAAAAACATGTTATTCACAATGTTTTTAACAAAGTTTCATTATAATCTAAGCACTAGGAGCTGACAGTTTTTCAAGTTGAAAACCATGATAGCAATGGAAGAATTTTGTATTTATTTTATAATATGATCAGATCTTTTAAATCCATTTCTGGGAAATAGTATCTGCTTAGAGTGTTACATCTCCAACATTTATTTCCAAGAACTCAATACATTTGTTTTGGAGGATTTGGGTTGTTCCTAATGTTGAATGAATAGAAATCACTGTTGTAGCAAACTCTCCTCATCTTTGTCTCACCACTGCAAAGAGTTGTGCAGCAAAAAGAGTAGAAAATCATTCCAAATCCTACACTATTGTGGAAGCATATGAAAAACCTGGTGCTTCCACAATGAACTGTGTTTGATTTTTGGAAATAGCCAACTTCCACTTCAGTATCTGAGCCATGTCCCAGATGTTAGAGTTATGATCAGAAGAATAGGATAGAAGAGCCTTGTTAGTTTGATCCAATTATTTTTAGTGAAAATTAATTTTTTTAAATAAGCTATTTCTAAAACAAATCAGCTACTACTTTGTATAGGTTAATGCATTTGTGAGGCATCTGGGTGGATGCGCATTGAAGATAACGTAGTCATCCATAATGGTTATTGTAGAAATATCTGACCAATACTTTCAGTTTGTTTATTTCAACGAGCTCCTTCTTTTTCTAGATTATGGTTTTTATGGCCAGATGACAATACAAAGAATAAAAGAAGCAAGAACAAATGTGGCTGTCTTGGTGGCTGTCGGTTTTTTGGTGGCCCAGGATCAGGATTAGACTTCTTCAAGCTCGAAGAATTGACACCATCAAGTAGCTCAGCTTTTTCAAATGCAAGTGCAGAATCAGATATGTTTTATGGGCAATCCTTACTACAACCTGGAGAATGGATTATTACCAAAGAGCTTCCCAAAATTACAGATGGTAAAGGATTTGCATCTGTCAATTTATATGTTTGTAAATATCATTTGTTGTTAATTAAACATCAGCATATCTTAGTATACTTATTAAGAGGTTAAAGAAATTATGCACTTAACCAGAAGTATTGCACAAAAGTGATACTGAATGCAAACGTTTGGCAAGACACACAGGTATAAAATTTGGTAATGTGCAATTAAAGTTATGGGGAGACCCATGATTAAAAATATTCCACATTAAAAACCAGGCTGGTTTCTTGATGGTTGTCGCAATTTCTAGTCTCTCTTAAAATAATGTACTTATGTATCTATTTGAAAATAAAGAAGAAGAAAAAATATTGGTATCTTTAATATTTATTAATTTAGCATAAAATACATAATTTGTTTTTAGGTAAGGCAAATGGTATAAAGAGAAAAGAATGGGAATGCCGATCTGTTGGAACGGAATCTGGAAGAAAATCCCAGCAACTAAATTTACAAGTACCTTTGCGGTCTCATAGTTCTTCATCATCTTCAGAGGAGAATAGTAGTTCTAGCGCTGCACTCCCCTTGCTTGCAGGTGATAGGGAAAGTCCTTCTTCTGCCATGGAAGACCATTTAGGACAAAAGGAGCTCTTGACAGGTTCAAAAAAAGATGCCCATGGAAGGTGAGCATTTATTTCTCAATAATAACTTATTTCATTGTAGAATTATCTAGCTTACAAGTTCTTTTCAAATACTTAGAGTTTGCCTGCTTTATGTGCTCAAGTTGGGGTGCAGTGTGTGGAAGAAACATTAGTATATCTACAAGGGTAGATACTTGATACTGTCCAGCTGTTTTGAATAAACCCTTTACTGTTAATCATGCTGCTTGGGATTTAGGGGAGTTGAAGAACAAAGCATCTGAGGGCACCATGTTATTTCCTAGAGCAAGTATGGGGACCTAATGACTTTTCAGGTGTTATTTAACTGCAGCTTATTCTCGTGCCAGAACTGACTGTGCTGGCAAGGCTGGTAGAAGTGGTATCTGCCATCATTTGGAAAGTTACATATTTCTCACCTCTGATTCAAATATATTAATGTTTGTCTCATCTATGCTTCCTTTCAAGTTTCTCAGTGTACAATACCAGCTGTTATCCAGTATAGTTACAAGTTGCAGGCTCCTTGAAATAACTGGGATTGAAGTAGCTGTGATGGCCTTTGCTTTTTCACTGTGTTTCAAAGAAATCCACAATCACAGTTACTATGTCAATCCTGAATAAATGCTTTTGATGCTGAATTCTGTGCAGTTGCATCACTGTGTACAAATGTTCTTATCTTCTCTAGTAGTGCAGCAGAAGGATCAGGAAATAGCCCAGTATCTCCTATTCCACAAGAGAGGCCTGTTGGACAGTCTCCTCTTAGATCTCCTTTGAAACGGCAAGCATCAGTATGTTCTGGTCGACTTGGAAGCACCAAAAGTCTTACTGCAGCCTTCTATGGTGATAAGCAGCCTGTTCCAGTTGGTGTGCAGTTCAGCAGTGATGTTTCCCGTAGTGATGAAAATGTCTTAGATTCTCCAAAGCAAAGAAGAAGTTTTGGTTCTTTCCCTTATACTCCTTCTGCAGACTCAAATTCATTTCATCAGTATCGTTCTATGGATTCTAGCATGTCAATGGCTGATAGTGAAGCCTACTTCTCAGCTGCTGAGGACTTTGATCCCATCAGCAGTGATGAAGGCCCAGGAACCTATCCTGGGAGGAAAAAGAAGAGAAAGCAAGCCAAACAAATTGATTATGGGAGGGGCTCAATCTATCACAGTGTAGAAGGACCACTTACTACTACCTGTCATGGAGAAACTAGTCAAGATACAAAAACTGTACCAATAAAAATGCATCCCTCCCAAGCTTCATTTGTTTCTGCTTTGGGAGGAGAGGATGACCTTGTTGAACATTTATATATCATAGAAACTGAGAAGGCTCCTGAGAATGAACAAATCACTTCCCAGCAGCCTGTAATGAACTGCTACCAAAGCTACCTCACCCAGTACCAAGTGATTAACTGGTCAGTAAAACATCCAACAAATAAAAGAACCTCCAAATCATCCTTACATAGGCCATTAGATCTCGACACTCCAACTAGTGAAGAAAGTTCTTCATCTTTTGAACAGCTTTCTGTTCCAACGTTTAAGGTAAAAAGCACAATGTATGTATGTATGTATGTATGTATGTATGTTTATGTATGTATTTATTTATGGTAGATCTCCTAATTCAGACTAACTCGGGGCAAAGGCTTACTAAAATAACATAAATGTTTACTTGTTTTTGAAACATTAACAGGGTGGATGTTACATATCTTTGGGGGGAAGGTGTTTCAAAGTGTGGGAGCTACCACAGGGAAGCCTGTCATCTTTTCCATCCTACATACACTGCTTGTGGGGAAGGAATTCTTAACATACCCTCTCTAGATGAGCAGACCAGATGGGCAAAGTCAATTCTGGCAAGGCTTTGCCTGATCTCTGTCTCTCCTGTATCATCAATGGCTTCAAAGATAATGACCAGCACTTTGAATTGGGCCTGGAAGCCTAGTAGCAACTAATGCAGTTGCTTTAACATTGGTGTTATTTTTTATGCCACCATTAATCACTTTATACCAGCTGCAGCTTGTAAGGTTTCCAAAAGCAGCCTCATGTTACTGCAGTTCAGTTGGATGGTGATCAAGGCATGAGTTATTGATATCAGTGTAATATGATCCAGGTAGAGTTGCAATTGGCATGCCAGCCAGAGCTGGGCAAAAGCCTCCCAGCCTGCTTACTGAATAGGAGCCAAAAGTCCATGAGAACCCCCAAGTCATGGACCACCTTCTTTGGGAGGAGTATAAGATACCACCCAGAGTCACTTTTTGTGAGATGGGCGGTATCTAAATTTGAAATATCAATAAAAAAATAATAATAAAATAAATAAATAATCAGTCCTGTTCAGAGTTACTACCTGGGACTATTTTACTGGGTTGTTCAGATGTTCATTGATAACTATTAATGCTATCTTGGTAGGATTTAATCTCAAGCTTCTTTTACCCCATATAGATCCTCACAGTTTCCATACAACAGCACAAGATTTCCATATTATCTGCAGCTCAGGCTTGTGGGGTAGGAATTCTTAAGCACTGGGGTGGGGGTCTCAATGGCAGGGGTGTCAATGTATAATTGAATGTCATTAGCATGTCTCACCCCAAACCAACAGTTGACTACTCCCAGCAGTATCATGTAAATCTTGAACCGCATAGGAGAGAACCCTGTTCCCCAGAGGACTTCACACTGGCATTTCCATGTATTCAAGTGGTTTTACTTTATGATCACTGACTGGGACCACCCACAGATATAGGAGTGTAACATTCACGCAGTTACCGCGGGCCTCTCACAAGTGAGGGGAAAGAAGACACCAAACTGATTCTCCTTCGAGGGGGATGAGAGCGCCCAGACCGGAGTCTGGAAACCTCTTTTATTGAGTACATCAGAGGGCTGGGTTAGTACATCAGAGGGCTGGGTTAAGCATATATACGTCACACTACCTAATACAAGCTCATGACTATATATGGTAATACATGAAGCGCAAGGGATCATGTGCTTCGATTGAGCATGTGACAAGCTGCGGGGGCTTGCCTCCTGAAATTTGAGGCTTTACCCCATGTTGTTGCTGGTACTTTTCCATGCTAGCTTCCTTGTTAGCGTACAACTGATTTTACTAGTCTGCACTAACAGAAATGCCTAGCATGTGATGGGGTGTTATAATGCAACATCTCCTCTGTTTTTATTGTTTTAAAGGGCAGCTTCCTCCTCATCACTGATAAAGGTGAGTTGAGGTTTGCAAAAAAGCTGTTCAGGTGCCACTGGTTCCGTGGTTGGGAGAGGCAGGTATTTATGAGTGCAGACCATGTTGACCTGTGCTTCTATGATACCCAGTCTATCCTGAAAAAACCTTATAAGCCTATTAAGGACACAAGGACCAACTGTACATGCTATAATCAACAATAATAACGGTCCAGCGAGAGCGCTAACCAAGGTTGTGAGCCACGGGGAGAGATTAAACCATCCCTCAAACCATCCTTGTCGGTCTTCACGCTCTCGCCTGCAGGCATTCAGGCCCTCTCTCAGTTTGGTCATGGATTCTCGAACAATTCCAGAATGGTCAGCATAGAAGCAGCACTCTTCCTTCAAGGCCACACACAGGCCACCTTCTTGTAGAAAGAGGAGGTCTAAGCCTCGTCTATTTTGTAATACTACCTCCGAAAGGGAGGTTAGTGATGTCTGCAAGTGGGAAATAGACGTTTCAATGCGTTCTAAGTCAAGATCAATTGCAGCTCTCAAATTTTGATATTGTGTATATTGGTGGGCAAAGGACGCGATCCCAGTGCCAGCACCTGTGAGACCTAAACCTACCAGCAAGGAAATGGTGAGGGTGGAAACCGGTTCTCGTTTGCTTCGAGACAACTCTGTGGTAGAATAGGCATTAAGGATTTCATCCTCAGCGTGGATGTACATGCGTGGGATGATGTGTACAAGGATACAAAAGCCCGTGGTGTTTAGCACATTACCATGTGCACAGGCTGTAAGTCCTGTGGAGCACACCCACCACCCATTTTCCGGAGGAATGTAGAAAAGGGTGGTGTCAATGTTGCTGACAGTAACATTGCAGTATGATTTGTATGGGGAAGGTATCTTGCCTATACAGGTGCCCTTACCCGTTATGGCCTGGATGGTCTGAGAGCCATGTCTCCATCGGCAACCCTTGTCAGAAATAGACGTGTTAAAGGCTGCCTCAAAAGCTACAGCCTCATAATACGGAGGCAAAACATTATAACAAAGCCAACAAGAAAAAGTAAGATTGGGGTGGCTAGCATTCAAAAGCTGATAAGTGGCCTGGGCAATGTCCCACAATGGGTTACTAATGCGTGGAGAGGAAATAACTCCTTCTATGATGGTAGAGTTACCCGGGGAGTGAGTAGTTGGAAGGAGAGGGATGATTGCCTGGTTAGGGCCAACCGGCACAGGGGGAGTAATAGGGGTAGATATCAATCTGATGGTAAAGATGTTTCCCTTATCACGATGGCCTGTCCGAACCTTATCATAGAGGCGAACCCCCCAAGTGAGTCCCGCTTGCCAACCCTCATATTTCTTCCCCTGCTCAGTGAAGGTAATGCGAACCGGGTTACAATAGCCTTGTATAGTCCCATCTTCTTCTTTTTGTTGACATTTTAAGCTTTGGGTGGTTCTTTTAATGGAGACATAATCAGTTTTTATTGGGGCATCCCACCAAATATGTCCAGTGGAAACACAGTCCCAATTTGCACAAAAGTACGTATCAGCCCCTCCACAAAGTTTCTTGTATGAAGACTCCTTTCTATATCCTGGACATACATAAAAATGGTGTTTTTTAATGAAGTCATCGCCTTCAGTGAGTCGGAGCATTTTTGCTATGTCAAAGTAGAGGTCAGGAAACCAAGGTCCAGATCGGTTGGCTGAGGAGGAGTTCACCACCTCAGAATGTGAGTCAAGGATTACCCACATCTGGTTGAGGGGAACGTGGGGGTTATCGGAGGCCTTGCATATCAGCACAAGCGGAAGCAGCATAAGCCAAAAAGGCTTCATTTTTGACCTTTCAGAAGACAGTGCGGTCTGAGATCCTTTACTGATCGTGGCGGTCGTCACAAAGAATAGGTGGAGCTGGAGGAATGACAGGATCAGAAGAAGGGGTATCTTCATCTTTTAGCTTTTGTGGAAGATGACAGGGACGGATGTGCCGACCAGGAATCCACAAGGTTTTTTCAGGGAGGGCGACTGCGGCGTATCCCCGACCCCAGGTGATGAGCTCTGCAGGTCCTCGCCACGTCAGGTCTGGTAGGCAACGATAATAGACGAGCGGTCGATGATGTTCAGCAGAGGAAGAAGAAGAAAAATGACGACAAGCAGCTGACATTGCAGGTTGGCCAGTCAGGTTAAGGAAGTTAAGGGTGTAAAGGCACAGGTTAAGAGTGTCTTGCACTGCTGGGAGACCAGGGGCATTTTTCCCCCTTGAGCCGATGTAGCGGTCAAGAGCATGTTTTAAGGTTTGATGAGCTCTTTCAACCATGGCTTGTCCTTGACTATTATATGGAATGCCAAATTTATGAGTTATGCTCCATTTTTGACAAAAGGCAGCAAATGCTGTGCTTGTGTAAGAAGGCCCATTGTCAGTTTTGAGTTCCTTTGGGCGTCCCAACGATGCAAATGTGCGAATGCAATGATTAATTACATGTTTTGTGGCTTCTCCTCTTTGTGGGGTAGCCATGATGAAACCCGAATATGTGTCAATGGACACATGGATGTACTTCCATGGAGCGAAAGAAGGATACTGGGTAACATCCATTTGCCAAATTTGACAACTTTCAGTCCCTCGGGGATTTACTCCCATAGGGATGGAGTGTGCTTGTTTACTGCAAGTAGGGCACTGTTGTAAAATAGCTGTTGCTTCTGCTGTTGTTATGCCAAATTGTTTAATCAGTGCCTTCTTGTTTTGATGAAAATAGGAGTGACTCTCCCACGGGGTAAGTGAAGAAAGAGAGAAAGCATCAGGTGAGAGTGCAGCAGTGGCTGCAGCATCGGCAACATCATTCCCTTCTTGGATGATGCCTGGAAATGGTTGGTGGCTTCTTATGTGAGAAATGTGAAAAGGGTTCGTTCTTTGAGAGATGAGGTGTTGAAGAGTGAGGAAGAGAGACAAGAGCGAAGGTTCAATAGAAGGCGAAAGATAGGCCTGATAGATAGAAGAAATAATCTGTGAGACATACAGACTGTCCAATATTAAGTTAAAGGGTTGGTCAGGAAACTGTTGAAAAGCCAGAATTGAAGCATACAGTTCTGCCCGTTGGGCAGAGGATTGTGGTGGAGTGATTTTTGTGTGCCATTGGCCTTTAGATTGCCAGGGACAGGCACCATATTTTTTGCTTCCATCTGCAAAAACTGTGATGGCGTCTGGGATAGGGAATGAAGCAAAAGGAGAGTTCCATGCAAAGGGTGTGGTTTTCAAAAGTTGTAGTCTGGGGTCAGGAGGGTGACAGGAGACAGAACCAGGCCAGTCAGCAAGGGCAAATTGCAGTTGCTCACTGGAGGCCAGAAGGGTTTCCCAAGTTGCAAGAGAGCAGGGAACATAAAGTGTCGTTGGTTCTTGTCCAGCAAGTGCTTTTGCACGATGGCGACCCTTAGTAATGAGGAGTGCCATTTGAGCTGGTTTTGTGGTTAAGGTAGAACGAGGTGTATGGGAAAGGTGGACCCATTCAAGGACTAACAGCGAGGGTGTGACTTGTACAATCGCACCTGTGGGTAGGTTCAAAGTATTGATTAACAAGAGTGCAAGAGGAAAATCATCCAGCAACCGATCCACCCATTTTGTTTTTAAGGCTTGGTTCACTAATTGAATTGTTTCCAATTGTTCCTTTTGCAATGGGATTATGTCTGCTGGTTGTTTTCCTTTGGTCAAGGCAGAAAAAAGAGGTGAAAGTTGGACAGTAGTGAGGCCTAAATAAGGGCGTATCCAATTAATTGATCCCAAATATTGTTGTAATTGAAGCAAGGTCGGCTTTTGGGGTAATTGTACCTGCGGGCACAGTGGAGCAGCGTGAGAGGAAAGCAATTTGTGCCCTAGGTATTGAAAAGGAGGAGAGGTCTGGACTTTGTCAGAAGCAATATAAAGACCTCCTTGTTGTAAAATTTTTTGGAGGTGAGGTAAAGTTTTCAAAACTGTGCCCCTTGGGCCAGGGGCTGCAACTAAAATATCATCCATATAGTGGTATACCAAAAAAGATGGGTATTTCACACGATATGGGTGTAAAACATGTGCTACAAAAAATTGACACATGGTGGGGCTATTGAGCATTCCTTGCGGTAAAACTTTCCATCGATAGCGAGAAGTGGGTTGAGAGTTGTTGAGTTCAGGAACAGTAAAAGCAAACAAATGCCTATCCTTTGGGTGCAAGGGGATAGAGAAAAAACAGTCTTTAAGATCAATGATCATCATGTCATAATTTTGAGGAATCAAATTGGGATTGGGGAGTCCGCATTGTAGCGCCCCCATTGGTTGCAAAATGGCATTAATTACGCGCAGATCATGAAGAAAACGCCAGTTGCCAGATTTCTTTTTTATTACAAATACTGGTGTATTATAAGGGCTTAGAGAATCTTCAATATGCCCTTTTTCTAATTGTTCTAATACCAATTGTTTTAATGCATTTAATTTTTCCAAAGTTAATGGCCATTGATCAACCCACACAGGGGTTTGAGATTTTAAAGTTAAGCGAAGAACAAAAGGAGAGGACATTACTGCAGAGTAAGTTTAGCTTGAAATTGGGACATGAGATCACGTCCCCAGAGATTAATATGTAAAGGCAACACCACAGGTTTTATGTGGGCAACGTGCGTTGTTGCGGCAGAGGTTACTGGAAGCCAATCAGAACTGACCCTTGCTGCTTGTACGCCACCCACACCTCTCACGGATGGGGCCTCGTCAGTTCTCCAATTGGGAGGCCATTCTGCTGATCGTATGACGGACACGTCAGCGCCGGTATCTAGAATACCAGAAAAAAGGCGACCACTGATATAAAAATCGGCCGTGGGGTGTGAGTTGCATAGCGGATGTTCTAAAGCCAATAAATCATCCGGTGTGTTTTCTGGGAGCAAGATCATAGTGGCAACTATTTCCCTAGCGTTAATTGTAAGTGGGGAGTTAATTGTCATGGCAAGGGCAAGGTCTGAAAAACTATCAGAGCTTCGCATGAAGGGAGCAGCAAGAACGCCTCAAGAGGTAAGATCTAAGTTTGGGAAAATTAAAACAGGCAAAGTAGGAGGCAAGGTAAGCGTGAGCTTTGGAGAAATAAAAAGAAGATAGACATGACCAGGCAATGTGTATGTGACTGTGTCATTTGCTACCATTTCAAACGATTGAGAAGATACAGCGTTGCTAGGTTCAGCCTTTGGGGCGGGGCTGGCTGGTCGCCCCGCAATTAGTTTTCTGGCTGATTAGCAGAGGATGGGTTAGTGCGACACTGGCTTGCCCAATGAAAACCCTTTTTGCAGCGTGGGCAAACGGTGTTGGGGCGGGAGGACCCAGAGGGTTTACGCCCCCTTAGGGCTCCTTCCCCTCCCGGGGCGCGGCACTGATTTCTAAAATGGCCGGGCTTTCCACAATTGAAGCAATTTCCAGTGGGACGTGAAGAAGAAGCAGGAAGTGGCTGATTTTGGTGCATCGCAGCAGCAAGAGCCTCCATTTTGTGGCTTGTTGTGCCAACGATACGACAAGCACGCAAAAAGTCAGCAAGAGTAGCTCCAGGGCGAGCAAAAATGGGCTGCAAAACCTTCTGACAATCAGCATTTGCATTTTCATAGGCTAGTTTTAATAACAATTCATTACGAGCATCCTCATTGTCAATCTGACGCTCAATGGCTAATTGGAGACGGCTAAGGAATTCGGAATAATTTTCAGTAGATCCCTGCATGATTTTTGAAAAGGATTGTGTGGGGGTGGCTGAGGAATCAACTTTCCGCAATGCAGATATAGCTGCTTGTGAAACCAAGGGAAATGAAGCCCTTGGAGAGTTGATTTGAGCGGCAGCAGTTGTAAAAATTCCTTGTCCCAGCAAGTGATCAATGGTTACATTTGCAGGGAGACCACCCTGCACAATAAGGGCAATTTGTTTTTGATATTCTGAGCACCACACAACATACTGAGCAGGAGTTAAAATCATATTACACAGCATTTGCCAATCAGAAATCATCATGTCAGAAGAATTTGCAAGTGTTAGAAACAAGCCCATAGAATAGCGAGATTGTAAGCCATAAGTAGTTACAGCAGTTTTAATATCCTTTACAACTTTATAAGACAAAGGAGCAAACACTTGGGTAGGAGGGTTATTGGGGTTGTTGGGATCGGGAATATATGAGACAGGGAAGGCAGCACAAGATTGCATATCCTCCAAATCTAATTCCCCTCTAGCACGAGCCTCTATCATGACGTGTACCAGGGGTCCGGCAGTTGAAGTTACCGGAGGAGGGAAAATTCCCTCATCCCTTCCCTTTGTTGTTAGAGGGAGGGGGGGGCCGATGGCAAATGGCTCTCGTAAAGAGGCGGCGCCATAATTGCAGTAGCAGCCATCCTTGGCTCCTCATCGTAAACTTCCAGAGCTTCTAAAAGAATACGGCAGGAGACAATAATTTGCTGTGGAGCTTTTGGTGGCTCATTTAAATACTTCAAAATCTTTCTCCACAATGTGGCTTTTGTTGACCCGGTCTCAGGATAGACCGGACATTTGAGCCAGACATATTTTAGCAGTCCGGCTAGCCTTTTTTGCTTAATTGGAGGCAATGGGGTGCCTCGATTAGAAAGAATAATGTTAGAAGCCTTGAGAAGGTTTCCAAGTTTGTGGAGGTGCGCAACCTGAGACTTGGACAACCCACCTCCCATACTTACGAGGGAGCCGGCAGGCGGCTGGGATGCGTTGAGCCTTTCTCAGGCGTAAGTACCGGAGGTCTCAGGCGGAGGGAGAAGGGGCCTTGAGAAGGTTTCCAAGTTCATGGAGGTATGCAACCTGGGGCTTGGACAACCCGCCTCCGATACCTACGAGGGAGCCGGAAGGCGGCTGGGACGCATCGAGCCCTTTCCCGGGCGTGAGTATCGGAGGTCTCAGGCGGAGGGCGACGGACGATTACCCAGTTATTGGGGATCACGTCGGGGTCACCAGTTGTAACATTCACGCAGTTACCGCGGGCCTCTCACGAGTGAGGGGAAAGAAGACACCAAACTGATTCTCCTTCGAGGGGGATGAGAGCGCCCAGACCGGAGTCTGGAAACCTCTTTTATTGAGTACATCAGAGGGCTGGGTTAGTACATCAGAGGGCTGGGTTAAGCATATATACGTCACACTACCTAATACAAGCTCATGACTATATATGGTAATACATGAAGCGCAAGGGATCATGTGCTTCGATTGAGCACGTGACAAGCTACAGGGGCTTGCCTCCTGAAATTTGAGGCTTTACCCCATGTTGTTGCTGGTACTTTTCCATGCTAGCTTCCTTGTTAGCGTACAACTGATTTTACTAGTCTGCACTAACAGAAATGCCTAGCATGTGATGGGGTGTTATAATGCAACATAGGAGTAGAACCATTCTAAAACAGTGTCCTGACCCCCAGTTCTTTCAGACAGTCCTAAAGGATATCCTGATCAACTGTACTGTGCTCTAACAAGAGATCTAATAGGATCAAAAGGGTGTTTTCCCTTCTATCTGTGTCTTGAGAAACAATATACACCAGAGTGTATGGTGCTATGTCTTTTCCATAACTAGGCCTGAATGCAGTTGAAAAGAACCTAGATAATTAATTTTGTCTAGGATCCATGGGAGTTGATTTCCCACCATAAACAAGTTGTAAACATGCATTCAAAAGAATATATAATTTCACTGAATTCTTTTTAATGGTGAATTTTGAAATAACATGCTAAAATTACAGAAAATAATTGTTAGTGAACTTACTCGTTTGGAATTTAATATAGTAAAATCTGCTTGAATTAGAAATTCATTCTGAAATCTTTTAAATTGAACTTGCTACAGGCAACTGAACTGAGTTGTTTAGGTCCATTGCTTTGGCTGTTTTTTCATTAGGAAAAAAGTGTATTATGGCATATCAATGCAAAAATTGCCATGATTGACCTTGTAGAAATATAAAGGTAGGAAGGAATGTTAAATATTTTTACATTACAGGACAAAAACTGATGAAAGTTTTCAATGAATAATAGCATATTGTTTTTTCCAGATTGTTAAACAGGGTCTTAAAGCTAATGCTCTACTGGACCGAGGCATGCAGCTTACAGGATCAACTTCTAAGTGAGTAACAAGTTATGGTTCATTTGTGATTTGTTGAAAGTTAGATTCTTGTTTTCATATACAGTATGTAGGATTATAAAGGTGGTGGTGTCTAAAGTGTTATAAGAATATGTATAAGTAACACTCCCCTTCAGCAGGGCTGAATATTTGCATCCTTCTCATATGACTACCATCATTCCTGTCAGAAGACAGTTGAGATGCTGTTCATATTTATTTGCATTGTGAGTTTTCACACTGCAGAAGGAGCTTGTAAGTTGCTGAGTGTCTATGTGGAAAGGAATCCAAAAGTAAGCTGATTTTGTTTTGTTTTTTAGACTTTTCCAGCTACCCTGTACAAATTTCAGACTCACTTGATATTTATTAGACTAGCTTTTTTGAAAAGTTTGAAAAGTAAGCTTCTTAAGTTTTTAAAAGAAAGTTTAATGAATTTATAGAATGTCTGTCTAAAAGAGGCTTATGATGTAGTACATATTTGATATGAAGCAATGTATAACAAGCCATAGCTTGCCAGAGATTGCACAGACATGATGAGGAAGTAATTATGAACTCTGTCTTGCATTTCCTGTGTCTCTCAAATAGTTTTTGTTCTGTGTTTAAGAAAAACTCCTTGCTCTTTATTTTTATATATATATATATATATATTGCATGTATAAAACTGATGAATTGCTGTCTAATCATGTAAATGTGATCCATATGTCATTTGGAAATATTTATATTTGTTGACTTAGAGTTCTTCCTTATGTACAGTTTGTCTATGATGATGAACCAAGATGTATTTTTAGAAAGAGTGAAATTTATTTGATGCCAGAGATTTTTATCATTTAAAACATTGTAATACTTGAACCTTAATTTTCATAATACATGAAATAATATAGCTTATCATCTGCTTACACCAAACCTGCTGATGATGTTGAAATTTTTCCTTAGTTTCCTTTAAAACTTAATATTTGCATATTCTCTTTAGGGGTCCAGCATGGATTAGAATTTCCCTCTAGAATTATGAAAGTTGGCATAAGAATACCACTAGAGGATGTGCCCTGTGAATATAGTATTAGATTATTTATCATCTGATAATTATTTATCATCTGATAACTATATCTCATTTTAATGCTCTAAATTGGTAGGATACATTTTATGTTTTTTAAAAAAATTAAAATACAGATAGAAAAATGCATTTAAAGTTAGTTCAAACCAATAACATGAGAAAGCACTTAAAAGATCCAGGGCTGAGTTCTGTTGTCTAAGGGATTCTTACTTGTGTCATTACTTTGTCTATGTGTGAACGCTTATTACTTTTTAAATTAGTAAGCTTACTCTTCCCTCGTTTACTGCACTTATCATAAATAGGTAATTTTATCCTGAAAAGATGCTTAGGTAAGTAACATTTTCCAATGAATTCTATTGTGGCAAGTAATCAGCAAAAAAATAAATGTAGCTCCTCTCTAAAAATTAACATTTTGTTCTCCATTTGTTTGCTTAGTACTCCATATACTCCATTGGAAAAGAAAATCCTTGATCACACAGACGATGAAACAATAACAGAAGAATGGACTCTTGATCATCCCATTTCTCAGACCAGAACAACAGCTATTGTTGAAGTAAAAGGAACTGTGGATGTAGTTCTTAGTCCTCTTGTAGCAGAAGCTTTAGACAGGTATTTCTTAGTTTGAAGAGCTATATGCATAAAATATGGCTGTCACATTTCTTCTTGGCCTGACAAGGTACAAATGTACCATGCATGACATTGTCTGAAATAGATGAGGATAAAGAAGAGTCTTTTCAGTATTTTTTTGTACAGCCTTACATATTACATCTTCTTATCTGTTTTATCAAGACTAGATTCAGTTCTTCTCCTTGCCATAAAATATAAGCCAGTCTGGTACTGGGGAGGCATAGGTTCCAGTAAGCCATGGAAATTTACTAGGTGACTTTGGGGTCAGCCAGCCTTTCTTGGCCCAACCTACCTCACCAATTTGCTATTATAAGGGTAAAATGAAGTGTGATCCCAATCTAAACTTTCTTGAGCTCCTGTCTTAAAAATACTAGTATTTATAGGCCAGACAATACCATTATTAAGGTTATACTTCGACTTTCTACAAAGAGGTTATTCTAGATGGTTACTAGGAAAAACAAGCTGCTGTGAAAAAATCATTTATTTATTTTTCCATTTATAACGTCTAAAATTCCCATCATTTTCTTCCCTGAAAGCAATAACAATGTAAGATAAGTTGAGCTAAGAGAAAGTGACTAGCCCAAAAACATCTAGTTAGCTCCTTAGTCAAATATAAACATGCTGTTTTCTGGCCAGGTAGGCATTCAAAATCTAAAAACCAGTTCTGCTTAGAAAATATCAGTTGTATGGTAGCCAAGTTGTGGTACACACCAATAAATGCCAGATTCATTTGATTTGGTCTTGACACAGGACCTCCATACAATCTTTTTTAATACCCTAGGATTGGCTAAGGTAGGAGAAATGAAAGAACACAAAGAGTAAAATTTGATTAACAAAAGAGTTGGCATTTTGGGTCATACCAGCTCATTGGTTGATATAATTCTGTTTTTACAAATTAACTTTTTAATTTTTTAAAAATGTTTTTCATATGAGCCACCCAGATCATTGGGAGTCAGGCATCACAGATATTTAATAATAAATAATAAATAAAATAAATAAAATCATTGGGCTTTCCCTATATTGACAGATCATGAGACTTCTGCTAAGTGCTTGTGAGGAAAGCTTAATACTTGTGCAAATGTAATCATTGAACAAAATAAAATTTCTGGATGTATTTATTGTAAATATCTTTAGAGAAAAATTTAGACACAGTTTATTTGGATTTTTTTTTTCTCATGACTTTTATTTTATGAAAAGATAAGTAGATAAATTGTGCTTGAAGCCTACTTTCACCATATACTTTGGACTAACTTTTCCTGTAGGTATATAGAAGCAATGGTACACTGTGCTAGCACACGTCATGCAGCAGCCATTGTGGATGATTTGCATTGTAAGGTTCTCAGAGAAGCTGTCCAGAATAGAAAAACAACTTTTTCAGAAAATGTATGTATATTTATATAATTAATATTCTTCTTATGACAAAGTTTTATTACCTGTGTACAGCCCCCCTCCAAATGTGCTTCAGCATTTTTTTTTTATTTGGCAAGTTAAACAACAGAATAATTATATTGTATATCTAGTCCTCAAAGGTTATAGATGAGGAGGATAGTAAAGCTTTGCTTCAGAAGATGGGTGGAAAAAAAAGATTATACTTGGTCCATTCATTTTTACAAAATATCTATTTGCTATAGCACATAGGTAAAGAAAAATATTTTTCAGTTATATTTTTGGACTTTAGTTCCTGTCTTTGAATTCTTTGATTGAAAATTCAGTTCTCATCATTCTCACTTCTACTAATCAAAACAGTAAAATATAACTGACAAAATGGAGAGAGAGAAAGAGCAAAAATAACATGCACATTCCAGAAAGAAGAAGGGATGGAACAATATGAAAAGAAACAGAAGATGTATGGAATTACATTTAAAATAGTATACTGTCTAAAAGCCCTTGATCCCCCCAAAAGCTGAACATCTCTCCTTTAAATCTTAATTGCAACTGGTCTACTGTTCTTTTGTTTTAAAGCTATCTTCTAAACAGGATGTGAGAGGAACAAAAATAGAAACCCCGGCTACTGGAACAACTCAAGTAAAGACACAGGCCAGTGTTTCTCTCAAACAAGATAATGTGACTATTAAAGGCCTACAAGCCAATGTTACAGTACCTAAGGTAATTAACAGTTTGACTGACTATTCTTGAAAGATTTATTACTCAGTCTCTTGGTGTTATGCTTTTGTTGTGCCTATAGCACTAAGTAGAGCTTAGCAAGAAATGTCTTGAATATAAACAGGTTGGAAGGACCAAAATATCATTTTCTGTAGATTTTGGGTGGGTGAAGGATCCAGGTTTCTGACATCCTCACTATTTAAAAAGATGGCCACTTTTTAGTCTAGATGCTAAGAAAAGAACACTAATATATAGAAGAAAAGCATAGGCATGAAATTGACTGAAGCCATGGATCATGGCCGCTGTAATTGTAGTATCTATGCCAATCTCAAAACTGGCCAAACACCCAAGAAGATCCTTATAAGTCATCTAGTGGGAAGATGGAAGTCAACCTTGGTACAGATTCCTTCACTGTCTACCAAACATTCATGGTGAAATACAGCATAATTAGTTGGAACAACAACTAAGGACTTTGCTAGTTGCAAATATGGGTAAAATTTCTTCCCAGGGCTGTGAGCATTTACCCAGATTTTATTTAAAATATTTTTAGGGGGAAGACTTTTGTCCAAATACCATTTGTGCTTATCTCCCAATAATATACCAATCTCCCACAATATACCAATCGTGCTTATCATAATTCACTGGCAAAACGTAAAACATTAATGTTGGTAATGTCTGTTTAGATAAAATGGTGTTCACATTATCATGACTTTTTAAAAAACATTTCTTGAGTAGACTAAAAATACTGATGTACATGCCTCTTCTTAAATAATCTGTGGGATAATTTTTCTAGGTAAATTTATGCTTACTGCAAGCATCAATAGAAGAATCATCAGGCACAGGCACAGCCAAAAATGTAACTAATGTTTCTTTAGTGGCTTTGTGCTTTGACAGGATTGCTACACAGGTCCGTATGAACAGGTAAGGCAGTGTTTTTTAATAAGTCATACCATGGTTACATTTTTAATAGGAGATTTAACATTCTGACAGAGCCATTGCTTGATAGCTTCAGGACTATTCTTTATCCCCATGGGGTCCTCATAGCCCAGATTTGGTCCATGTAACAGAGTTTTTCAACCCCTTTGTTAAATGATATGGGACAGATCTAATGTAAACGAGTAACAATTTCCTTTCAGTTATGCATATGTATTAGTAAAAATATTTTTATTATTGAACAAAATGTATTTAATTTAAATTATTGATAGAAGAAACTGCATTTTCTGAGATGTCTCAAATATTTCTTTTTTTTATTAAAAGAGGCGTGGTTGAAGAGAATACAAACAGTGCAGAAACTAGGAGAGGTTCTGTAACTTTTGACAAGTATGTCCATTCCAATAAAATGCAGCCACAGTCCTCTGGCTCTCTACGATCAAATGCTGGAGCAGAAAAAGGAAAAGAAATTGCAGCTAAACTTAATATTCATCGTATTCATGGGCAACTCAGAGGCCTAGATACTTCAGGTAAGCCTTTTTGGCAGTGTTTCACTAAAAAAATCTTATTAGGGATAGAATATATTGCAAAGTTTCCTAATGCAAAGTTTCCTAATGACTGGAGGTGAGATTGGTCCCCTCACTCCTGGCCTTCGGGAGGGCTTTGAAGACCTGGTTCTGCCACTTGGCCTGGGGTGGGGAAGGAATACTTCAAGCGTGGGGATGGATAGCACCATAGAGGTCTGCTGTCTTCAGCCCCAGATCCTTCATCTTCTTGGACTCTCTTCCTCTTTTTTAGTAATGTTTTTAAATTTTTATGTTTTATGTATTTATATGTATTTGTGGTCTTAATGTTTTGTGTGTACTGCCCAGAGTCCCCCATTGGGGGGAGATGGGCGGGGAGAAATTCAATAAATAAAAATAAATAAATAAATAATGCAGAAGTGTTGCTTTCAGCATCATACGTAGATACATACGTATTTCTATCCTGCTGCAAGACATGTTGTCTTCTAGAGAACTGAATGCCCTTTTGTAGAAGGGTTTTAGGATAGGAAAAAAAGAAGGATTGGACCAAAACAGCTATGGATGAAGTTGCATGACTTGAATATTCATATGTGAGAAATCAGAGCTATGCTACACAAAATTGATTAAAAAAAACCCCAGTAATGGTAGCCATGCATTTATCTGTATCTTAAGTTACAAGTGTCACCTATACTTTAAAATATTGTCTGCTTGTTTACATTATTTTCTTCTCTAATATTGATATTGCAAGTCATCTTAACATTAGGAGGAAATTTATTGCTAATACATCTCATTTTTCTACAGCAGAGCCAGAACATTCTAGAATGGACGTGTCTCTACTGCTCATTCCAGAAGCATAGCTAGTGTTGTGACATTTCTTGTGGAAAGAGACAGCTCCTTTCCTAATTCCAGTGACATGCCTTACTGTGGACAACACACATGCCCACAAATTCTCCTTGCCATCCTCCTGGCCAGGACCACTTCTTTCCTGCCATTCTCCAGAGCCAGGTTATTAGACTTCACCAAGGCATTTGATCAAGTAGACCCTAGCCACCTTGATAAACTGGAACAATGTGGGATGAATGGTCCCACCATCAGATGGATTCATAGTTGGCTGAACAACTGTAGCTTGCACATGGTCCTTAATGGGTCTTTCTCCACATGGACGGAGGTGTAAAATGGGGTACCTCGTGGTTCTGTTCTGGGCCCAGTACACTTCAACATCTTCATAAATGACTTAGATGAGGGAATAGAAGGAATGCTCATAACATTTGTGGATGACACAGAGCTGGGAGGGATTGAAGACAGGCTCAGGATTCAAAAGGATCTTGACAGAGTTGAACTTGGGTTCTGTCCAATAAAATGTTGTTCAGTAGTGACAAATATAAGGTACTGTACTTAGGCAGGAAAACCCAGATGCACAGGTACAAGATAGATGGAACCTGCTTGGCAGTAGTATTTGTGAAAAGGATCTGGATACCTTAACCATGAACCAGCAATGTGCTGCCGCTTCTAATAGAGCCAATACATTTTGGGCTTCATCAAGAGGTTCAGTGTCAAGATCACGGAAGTGATACTTCTCTATGCTGCACTGGTCAGACTACACTGGAATACTGTGTCATTTCTAGTCACCACAGTACAAAAAGGATGCTGATGAATTGGAAAGAGTATAAAGAAAAGTGGCAAAGATGGTAAGGGACTTGGAAGCAAAATCCTACGAAAAGCAGTTAAAGGAACTTGGTACATTTAGCCTAAAGAAGAGAAGGCTAAGAATATTATCTTATTAGGACTTACAGTCAACTAGAAAAGGCTCATGGATGATTGGTTTTATATAAGGTAACTGCAGCAAGGTTATTATATGCACAAAGATTGAAGGTTACAGAAGCACTCATAATAGAAGAATGGATCGTGAAGATGGCAGAGCTTGCAGAAATGGCTAAATTGACTTGTTTGATCAAGGAGGGAACAACCATTTCTTTTATAAGAAGAGAAGGCTAAGAGGAGACATCATAGCAGTCTTCCAATACATAAAGGAATGTTATAGGGAAAAGAGTGTTGATTTATTCTCCAGAACATCCAAGCATAAGATTACAGTGAGAGATCCAAATTTGAAATAAAGAGGAATTTCCAGTCATTGAAGGATTAAGCAGTGAAACAGCCTGTTTCTTGAAGTCAAAGGTGGAAATTTTCAAGAAAAGATTGGACAGCCATTTGTCTTGGTATGAGGATTGCTGCACTGAGCAAGGGCTTAGACTAGAAGTCCTCCAAGGTCCCTTCCAACCCTATGATTCTCTGATCACTTGCACAGATTCAGTACCATGGGTGAGATTCCACCTCTGGCCCCTTCAGTGGATGTTTGTCTCCTTTTAGAAACTAATAGCCAAAAACCCTGGAGATGCTTAGCAATCCTAGCAAATATAAGCTACCTCAAATGGTGGTTCTCAGAAGCCCTGACCAAGTGGCAGAGCATGGTGGCAGAGCATGGCTAATCAAGCGAACACACCACAGATGCTAGCCTTAGCAGACGGGAAGAGGAAGCCCAAGGCAGCTTAATTTTCCTGGAACAATGCATAGTATGTCAACTCTGAGCAAGTTCAGACTCTTCTCTTCCTAACAAACAATATGACTATCGAAGCCCACATCAGGGGAGAGGGAAGTGGCAATTCAGGGCAACTAATCAACAGGACAACAGCCAAACTCCTATGCTGAGCTGATGAAAACTTTTTTTCTTTCATGGCAGAACATGTCCAGGCAATCTTCTATGTGGTAGGAGACTGGAAAACCTGCAAAGACTTTGAACAAATAGTTGTGATTGTTGGGAAGCCAGTAGTAGCTCTTAACAATTGCAGGATAGTGGGGTTCATCTCATGCTTCCCAACCCATGGAGAAAAGGCAATAAACATTTCATTGCCACTTGGTCCTATAAGACTTACTTTATGTCTTCAACCCGTTTTATAAATCCTGAGATTTGTATGAGATTGGAGAGTGGAACTGATGCTAATAGTCATAACTGCTGTGAGCTAGATATCATAAATAGATGGACTTTCTGCAAACAGTTCCATATTATTCAGCTGGACACCATCACTTTGCACCTGGAGCCAGCTTTCATGAATAAGGAAGTAATTTTCCCTTTTGGCCAAGTACCAATTAGAGAAAGATTGGTGAAGACTAGATGTTAGATGAGCCATCAGGATCTACCTGAAGAGAAAGAGGAATTCAGTCTCAAGCAGCCTCATTTTCATTTCAGTGGCCATTTCTGTGCCACAAGGACTCTCAATCGTGTCCTTCAGATAGATCAGAGCTTGCTCAAACTAGTCTATGAATAAGCCTGCCCTAAGGGGAATTCCAGGTCACTTCACTAGAAGTAACACTAACCTTCTGGAGGATATCTGGAAGTTTGTCATGTGGTCCTTTAAACTTAATTCTTATGCCTTATCCTTCAGCAGGAGGGTACTATAGAAGATAGTTCCTATTAAGGATTTAGGGGCTCTCCAGAAGTAGAGTCCCATCTGGTAGGGCAGCTCTTGTATGTCCTATTTAAGAATGCCCTGTTTCACTTTAGGAAAATATTGCCTTGGACTTACCTTGAAGGCTCTTTTTCTGCAGTGGAAATAGGGCTTCCAGCCTGCCTAGGTGTTGCCATAAAAAGGAAGTACTATATATATCAGATAAATTGTACAAGTTTATCATATCTATCCTTTATCTATTTTTCTCAAGTTTTATTTCTTTGAGCGACCTTTTTGGCTTGTCTTCCCAAAACTCAGAAAGGAGCTATTTTGTCTTATGGGAAGCAATGTTAGAATCCTTTCTTGCTCTACCTCCAGAGCAAATGGAATAGAGATACCCATTTCAGAATGCCTTACTCTGCTGTAGAAAAAGGATGTTTCTGGTAAGTCCAATGTACTGTGGTCTTTTCTTTTTCTTTTTTAAAAACCTCTCCAATAAAATTATCTTATTTTTACATTGCAGATATTGGAATCTGTGCCATAACAGCCATTCCATTTGAAAAATCAAAAGTTCTTTTCACTTTGGAAGAGTTGGATGATTTTTCTTTTGTAGATGAAACTGATCATCAAGTAGTTCAAGATGTAACACGGATAGGGCCTAGCCAAGAAAAATGGGGCTGGATAATGTTTGAATGTGGAATTGAAAATCTGACAATAAAAGGTAAATGTCAGCTCTTTCAACATTTTTTTGAATATGTGATAACACAGTAAACTAAAGAAACTGATCTTTTTTATGTTTGTATATTGACAGGTGGTAGGCAATGTGGTGCTATTTTATATAACACATTTGGGAATATAGGTAAATCTGTAGCTACCGACAGAGGTGGATTACTTGCATCCAATAATTCTTCAGATTCTCCAACTGGCAGTGGTTACAATACTGATGTGTCTGAAGAAAATCTCCCCTGTGATCGCATTAGTGCTGGTTCTGATACTCGTCCAAATTCAGTTTCAGATGAACAAGTAAGACACATTTTTAAAATAGTCTATTGGACTGTTGCTAGCTGTTACTTTTGGTGACAATAAAAATATTTTCCTATTTGCTAAATTAAGCTGCTTTTCCTGTCAGTCTTGCTTGCAATCTGATTCACTTCTCTGGGAAAATATGTAATCTGTGTGCATGTTCATGTTTTGATAAAAAGTCTTGTGCCTTTTTATTTTTGCAGGTGACACAATAAGATTGCATATTAAAAAGAAATTTAAAAAACCTCAGATCATCCTTTGCATTCTCCGCTATGGACTAATCTTGCACCTTTTGATTTTTATCTTACCGCTTCTGTTTAGGATGAAGGGGTTGAATCTGATGATCTGAAAAAGGAGCATCCTTTAAGGCCTCCCCCACCTGATTCTTGTAGCATGAAACTGACAATCAAAGAAATCTGGTTCAGTTTTGCAGCTCCAACAAATGTTCGTTCACCTGCCCATATATTTTCAAGGTGTGTTGGATTCCATTTCATGTTATTTGAACTTTGTTCAACAGACTGTAGTACATTGTATTGCCTGCTATATAATTCATCTAAAATCTATATGGACTGCATACCTAAATCTACTGCAGTTATACTATCGAGTTTTTAGTTTATAGTATTAATTATAATAATTAATTATTCGGAATGTGCACTAGGTATTTCTATCTAAAATATATTTTATGTACAGTCGTGTGAAAAAGAAAGTATACCCTCTTTGAGTTCTATGGTTTTATATATCGGGACATAATAAAAATCATCTGGTCCTTAGCAGTTCTCAAAAGTAGATAAATACAACCTCAGATGAACAACAACACATGACATATTACACCATGTCATCATTTATTTTACAAAAAGAAAGCCAAAATGGAGAAGCCATGTGTGAAAAACTAAGTACACCCTTACTGCTTCCATTGGTATGAAGGGGCTAAGTAGCAGCCAGGTGCTGCTAGTCAAATGCCCTTGATCAATTGATTATCAGCAAGTTGTGACTACCTCTATAAAAGCTGAAGTTTTAAGAGTTTGCTGGTCTTGAGTATTGAGGTGTGTGTTAACATAATGCCAAAGAGTCAAGACATCAGCGATGATCTTAGAGAAACAATTGTTGCTGCCCATCAATCTGGGAAGGGTTCTAAGGCCATTTCCAAACAATTTACAGTCCATCATTCTACAGTGAGGAAGATGATTCACAAGTGGAAAACATTTAAGACAGTTGCCAATCTTCCCAGGAGTGGACGCCCCAGCAAATACACCCCAAGGTCAGACCGCGCAATGCTCAGAGAAATTGCAAAAAATCCAAGAGTTACATCTCAGACTCTACAGGCCTCAGTTAGCATGTGAAATGTTAAAGTTCACAACAGTAAAATTAGAACAAGACTGAACAAGTATGGTCTGTTTGGAAGGGTTGCCAGGAGAAAGCCTCTTCTCTCTAAAAAGAACATGGCAGCACGGCTTAGGTTGGCAAAGTTTCATCTGAACAAATCACAAGACTTCTGGAACACTGTCTATTGGACAGACGAGACCAAAGTGGATATGCTTGGCCATAATGCACAGCGCCATGTTTGGCAAAAACCAAACACAGCATGTCAGCACAAACATCTCATACCAACCATCAAGCACGATGGTGGAGGGGTGATGTTTTGGGCTTGTTTTGCAGCCACAGGACCTGGGCACCTTGCAATCATTGAGTCGACCATGAACTCCTCTGTATACCAAAGTATTCTAGAGTCAAATATGAGGCCATCTGTCTGACAGCTAAAGCTTGGCCGACATTGGGTCATGCAACAGGACAATGATCCCAAGCACACCAGCAAATCTACAACAGAATGGCTGAAAAGGAAAAGAATCAAGGTGTTGCAATGGTCCAGTCAAAGTCCAGACCTCAATCCAATTGAAATGCTGTGGTGGGACCTCAAGAGACCTGTGCATAAACAAATGCCCACAAACCTCCATGAACTGAAGCAATGTTGTAAAGAAGAGTGGGCCAAAATTCCTCCACAACGATGTGAGAGACTGATAAAGTCATACAGAAAACAATTACTTCACGTTATTGCTGCTAAAGGTGGTTCTACAAGCTATTGAATCATAAGGTGTACCTAGTTTTTCACACATGGCTTCTCCATTTTGGCTTTCTTTTTGTAAAATAAATGATGACATGGTGTAATATTTCATATGTTGTTGTTCATCTGAGATTCTATTTACCTACTTTGAGAGCTGCTAAGGACCAGATAATTTTTATTATGTCCTGATACGTAAAATCATAGAACTCAAAGAGGGTGTAGTTTCTTTTTCACACAACTGTAAGTAATCAGGCACATTTTTAGATTTATAATTTTGTTGTTGAATGAGAATAATAATAGGCTAAACAAATTTCAAATGTAAATATTAATGTCAGTAAATAATTATAGTTTTAAACTTTTAAAATTCTTTATACACTTTAATAATACAATCTTCTTTGTGTTCTTTGTGAAGTTCAGGTATCATTGTTACATTGCTTTTGAATACTAGAATGTATTAGGCTGATGACTTTTTATTCCAAAGTGTGGACTATAGTATCTTTCACTAAGACCCCATTATTAAATATGCCTCTGTAATTGCAATTACCCTTGTGTATAACCATGTAAATTGTGATATTTTTACTCTTTTACTATTTTAAGTATTTTTACTCTAAAGTCTTCTACTCTTTCACTCTTGTTTTGTCTTTGCATTGCAATGGTCATAATAGAAGAATTGGTATTTATACATAGTTACCTAGCATTACATTTGCTATCCTGTATGTACAAATGAAAACTGAAAACTCTTAAGGTGGTTGATGCTTATACAAAGGTACTCAATTAATTCCTTGTACAGTTATCGATTACTGTGGATATTAAAGAATACGTATAACTTACATAACCGATGTTGTATTTTCCCTTGCATATTCAATTGTTTTATAATTGACCTTTTTTCTGATAGGCAACTGAATCTTCTGAGCACTGCAACTCCAGCTGTTGGTGCTTGGCTTCTTCCTATTGATCAAGTAAAGTCTTCTTTAAATAAATTAGAAACAGAGGGAACCTTACGTGTTTGCGCTGTCATGGGATGTATAATGACAGAAGCCTTAGAGGTAAGTGCTGGTGAATAGGTAAACTCGTCTTACCTTCCTCTAGCCTGAATATATATTTGTTTGTATTGTGCATCTGCATCTAAAAATTACGTTTTCAAAAGTGTGTATCGAACATTAATTTTTTCTAGTTTCATATTAAAAAATTTTAGTTTTTCCTGCATGTATCATCTGATTGTCTTTTTGCATTAGAACATCTAATCCTAGGATGTATGACAAATATATCGTGCTGAATTGGGCAAAAGCCAGATATATTATGAGATGATATTTTCTTTCTTGAATATTAATTTGAGAAAAGAGACAGAAATGTCTATGCTCAGATAAACTTGTATGAATAAATCAACCTGTCTTTTCATTTGTTCCAAATATAGATATTTATTTCCGATTGTGATAAATCAATATATGGGATTCAGCAATATTTTGGCAAGATCCGGTGTTAGAATATAATAAACACATACATATGTATATATTATAGAGGGAGGGAGGGGTGGAAGACTTGAGGGCTTTTTTTTGGAAGAGTGATTTAAAAATAAAGTACAATAAATAATAATCATTTCGGTGTTGATATAAAGAGTTTGGACACATTATGCAAAGACCTAGTTCTCTTGAAAAGTGTATAATGCTGGGAAAGGTGAAAAGAGATAACCAGCAGCCAGGTAGAAAAAGATAAAAAGGTGATTTAGCAAGCAAAAGAATATCATACCTCTGTAAAATGTTCTCAATTATCTTTATAAGATGACACTGAATGTTGTTCCCCTTCTTAGCCTTTAGTTTTCAAAGCCTCACACAACAACAATATAATACTGCTAAAGGATTATCGTAAAAATTAAATAATAACATTCTAAATAATTCTGTATGTAGGCTTTGCAGTAAAAAATAGAATGATAGTATGCGTGCATATATTTTAGCTGGAATATTAGATTGTGAAGGAAAAAACCATATTGAATGACAGAACTAATGTAGCTAATTGCTTTTATATATTCAGAATAAAAGTGTACACTTTCCTTTGAGAAGCAAGTACAACAGGCTCACAAAATTAGCTCGTTATTTACAAGAAAATCCTTCCTGTTTGCTGTGCAATATACTTCACCACTATCTTCACCAAGCAACTTTTTCCATAATTGAGGATGCAACTATGGTAAGTTACTGCTTAAGAACATGGTCTAAAAAAAAACAAAAAAACAGAATACCAAACAGAGAGCTCCACTGTATTGTGTACTCTATTTATAAAATATGTTTTACTAATTTCAATTTCTGTTAAAATTTCTATAAATCTCTTGTGACATACTGGCTGTTTGATGATAATAACTGCTTATTCCTAATAACAAATTCTGGCAGCATTCAAAGGAAAGCAGAAGCCAAAGAAACAAAAACAGAATAGAGTAACAAAGAATCATGGTGAGCAGGTTCAGAAAACCTCTACACATGTAAAAATATCCCCAAACTTTAAAAGCAAATTTCAAGAGAATCTTCTCTGCCCTAATTCCTTCTTTTCCTAGCTTAGTGAAGTTAAGTATGCTCAGTAGCAAAAAAATAGAAGAAGGGGAGCAAAATGTGCTGGAGAAGGGCCCTGAATTCCTTACCAGGAAGTTTTCCTAAGAGTATGACCACATTTCCTAGGAGTAAGAGTGTATTTGTTGCACTCTTATATAAAATATAATTCATAAAATAATTATTTGCTTCATGGTATTATTTAATCATATTTAATGTAGATGGCATCCTGAACTATACATTTTATGTGTTCACATTTTATGGTCTACACATCTAATGTCACAGAAGCAGGCTTCTTCTCCCTGAATGAAACTTATGCTCATTCTCCGCCTTGTTCCTGCGCAAGTGTACTCCTAAATCTACAGTCAGGACCAGAAATATTGGAACAAGGATAACTGTTTTGGCATTTGGCCTCTGTCCACCACCACATTGAAGTTGAAAGGAAACACACCCAGATGGGAGTGAAATCAGGACTTTCAGCTGTAATTCAAGGGTTTTGACAAAAGTGGGGCACTAACCATTCAGGAAGTACAGCCAGTGGCATACACACACCCTCATCGTTGGTGGCTCATAAGTAATGGAATGAATGGCTGACAAGCAGCTGCATGGCCAGGTGTGGCCTGTTTCCTGGGTACCCCATGACCAATCAAGCAGATAAAAGGCCTGGAGGTGGTTCTGAGTGTTACATTTGCATTTGGTAGCTGTTCACTGGAACTCTCAACATGAGGTCCAAAGAGGTATCCATGTGAGTGAAGGAGGTCATCATTAGGCTGAGAAAACAAAATAAACCCATCAGAGAGATAGCAAAAACATTGGGAACAGCCAATATAACAGTTTGGAACATCCTGAAAAAGAAGGAATTAACTGGCAAGCTCAGCAACACCAAAAGCCCTGGAAGACCATGGAAGACAACTAAAGTGGATGACTGCAGAATTCTGCTCATGGTGAAGAGGGACCCTTTCACAACATCTAGCCAGGTCAAGAATGCTCTTGAGGAGGTAGGCATGTCATTGTCAACATCTACAGTCAAGAGATGGCTTTATGAATGTAAATACAGGGGCTTCACAACAAGGTGCAAACCAGTGGTAACGCTCAAGAACAGAAAGACCAGATTAGACTTTGCCAGCAAACACCTAAAAAAGCCTGCCCAGTTCTGGAATAAGATTCTTTGGACTGATGAAACCAAGATTAACTTGCACCAGAATGATGGGAAGAGAAAAGTATGGAGAAGGAAAGGAACAGTTCATGATCCAGAGCATACCACATCATCTGTCAAACATGGTGGAGGCAGTGTTATGGCATGGGCATGTATGGCTGCCAATGTAACCGGGTTACTGGTGTTTATTGATGACCTGACTGCTGATAAAAGCAGCAGGATGAATTCTGAAGTGTATAGGGCTATACCTTCTGCTCAGATTCAGCCAAATGCTGCCAAACTGATAGGACACCGCTTCACATTGCAGATGGATAATGACCCAAAACATATAGCAAAAGCTACCCAAGAGTTTCTCAAGGCAAAGAAGTGGGATGTTCTTCAACGGCCAAGTCAGTCACCTGATCTTATTGCTGAAGCTTAAGCACTACTACTGCTCTGTGTTTCATTACTGAAAATTTGCATTTGGAAGTTGTTACCCTGCCATCTTATATATTTCATATAAGTTTCTAAAATTGCTTTTATAACTATTCATGGTGTTTTGTAATGCATTTGACTGTGTCTTAAGATACTTTGTGGAGACTATTACTGTAGAAATGTGGAACTAATAAACAAATATTTCTATGGTCTAATTTACCTATAGTATTTTTTTATAGAATAAGCATGAAAATGAATATTTTACTGTGTTTTTGATCAACATACCTTTTTAAAATTTGTTTTATTATATCATTATAAGACATAAGTAATATATTATTTCCATACAGTGGTATTTATATAGTGTTGATTAGAGGTTATTTACACTCTAATGTTTAGATAGTTTTTTATATTTAATGGTGTAAGTTATTATGTCAGTATTAACTGTGATTTAAAATGTTGATCTTAATAAGCATAAGATTATTTAGCTTTTACATCTTTTACATCCAAAGCTGAATATAACATTAAGAAACAGCTGCAAATTATATCAAAATATTTGTTGCATAATAAAGGTTTCTGTCTCAAGCTGATTACTTAATGCTAAGATCTCCACTGTATTATACTTATTATTGTTTGTACACATTGAGGAAAAAGAAAAGAAAATAGACAAAGCAAAAGAGGGAACAACAACCAAAACGAAAAAAAGGGAAAGGGTTTATCCTTTGGTAAATAACCTGAACATTTTGGAAAGCCAGAATCTAAATTGGGTGAATAAATAAGAAAACTCAGAGGACCTTATTTCCAAGCAAATTTGCATGAGATTACATGTAAGGGGATATCCCTTTAGGAGCTGGATTTTAGAATGCCCTGTGTGTTTGTATTCTAGAGTGATGGCCTTCCTGCTCTGGTGACATTAAAGAAAGGTCTCATTGCATTAGCCAGGCAGTGGATGAAGTTCATTGTGGTGACCCCAGCCTTCAAAGGGGTGAGTTTACACAGGCCAGCTCAGCCAATGAAACTCCAGTCAACTGTACACCAGGAACAAGAGGATGGCTTTGGCTTAGACAATGTGGGAGGACTTCAAAGTGACACAAGTGCTGATGGAGCAGAGTTTGAGTTTGATGCAGGTATTGTATTTCATTTACACCCACCGTTTTATTTCTGTGTGTACATGTGTGTGTGTATTCTTAAGATTAATTTATTTCGCATTCCATCCAGATATGGCATTCTTTTCTCTTTAACACATACTTGCAGAAGAATATGATTTTAAGGGTAATTTTATCTTGTTCTGTAAAGAGTTAATCATCAGTGCATCACTTTTTCCAAGTGCTCTTTCTTCTTTGATTATGGAATGCATTTTTTAAAAATTGTAATATTCTAAACTAATTCACAGAGAAAAATATAGGTACCTACAGTAGTATAAGCAATATAAAATGCATAATCATGATAATCATAAAAAGGGGGAAGGAAGGCTCTGGAAAATTATGTTATAAATAGAACAACTTGAAAAAAATACCAGTTTTCTTAGTTACTGTTTTGTTGAGATTATTGAATTAAATTATTAAAATACTGCTGTTCCTTGCTTATCTTTGGATAGCAGCTGGTAGCTGGTAAATTGATTTCCTCAACTCAACGCATGGCTAATAGATATGCTGTTTGGGAAATTTGAAAATTGTAATCCTGACCTATCAGGAGAGCACTGAGTTAAAGATAGCTGTATTAAGCAAAGACCTGTAATGAGTGAGCATTTTAAAGGGAATTTTAGCTTATATATTCAAAAATTGAAGGTCTGTAATAGCCATTTATGTTTCCATGTGAGGGAAGAATATTTGCGTTTATGAATTTGTATTTCTTTTTGCATATGTATCTGTTTAAAACAACTTGATTTGACCTCGCTCAGACAATTGGTGACCACCTTTCAAGGTAGACCAGGTCAGGAAGCAGACTCCACAGAAAGTCTAGAACTATATTTTATTGAGATAGGCTATATAAATAGAATCTTGCAAGTCTGTCCATATCTTCCTTTATCTCCCTCTTATAGCCCAGAGACTTGGGGGGCAATTAGCATGAGTCTTTTTGTAATATTCTCCTGCCTCTCTGGACTTAACATGTTTCTTCTGCCCCTGCTGTTTCCTTAACAGCCTCTGGATTCCTCCAGGATCATTTATCTGGCTTGTATAAGTAGCAATAATTGTATCTGGCAATATGTTACTTGACCTGTTTTACAAACAGTTAACTGAATTTATAACTTCCACAATAAATAGCTGAACATAAATATGTTCCAGTCAGCTGTAGGTGTATACTTACAGCTGGTTGGAACATATCAGGCAGTTAGTAAGTACTGGTCTCTCTGCTGTGTAGCAACATCCCTGCCAGAGCTCCTAGATTCTATTGCCAGGTTGGTGGTAGAATCGCCAAGGGTTATAGTCCCTGGGAATTTTCATTTCCCGTTGGATGGCATTGAGTTGAGACAACTCAGGTCTATCATGGTGACCATGGATCTGACCTAAGTAATTTAGAGCCTGACGCATATTGGAGGTCACATATTAGATTTGGTTTTTATCTCAGGGCTGTATATGGAGGACATTACCATAAGTTGGTTGCCACAAAACAGATTACTTTTGTAGGGAGGTAGGCCCTATTAGATTGGTCTGCCACAGATAACTAATGGATCCTGCAGGGTTCCAGAGGGAGCTTCAGAGTTTGGCTGAGGCCCTAGTTGTGACATGGAATGGGCAGGTGATGAGGGCCTTAGACTGGATTGCTCCTATGCATTCTCTATACATTCTCTCACTGTGTTGATCCTGGGGTGTTCCTTGGTTTTTTGAGGAATTCCAGGAGATGAAACACTAGAAGAGACATCTAGAATGCTGTTGGAGAAAGACAAAGAGTGAATCCAACTGAATACAAGTAAGAACCCATATTAGAGATTACACTGTGGTGGTAAGAGCTGCAAAATGTAGTTCTTTGCCCGCTTGAATTGTGTCCACAGACTGGCAGACTGTTTAAAGTGACTGGTTCTCTACTGGGTAGGGATAAGTCGCAAGATCATCTATGGGGCTGCTGTGAGGAATATTCTAGGCATCTAGCAAATAAAAGTTGCTTGGAATCACTCATGATTGGACTCTGACTGGGCAGGTACCATTGAAATGATGGTAGCAGGTTCTTTTGTGATTAACTGGAAGAGTTTGAACTTGTTGCTCCTGGTGGACAGATTCAGTCGGTGTTGACAGGAGGAGAGAGATTTACCCCAAGTCCCTTGGTGTGTGGGGTAGCTTGGGCTCTACACTCTCACTTCTTCTGTTTATCATTTGCATGAAGCTGCTTGGTGAGGCCACTTGCTGCTTTGGAGTCAGATATCATCAAATGTGGATGATACCTGATTACACATTTCCAAGACCAGACCAGGCAATGCTGTGAAATGTTTGGAAACTGTGGGGACCTGGATGGGAGGAACAGGTTTAAGCTCAACCCTAACAAGACTGAGTGGCTGTGGTTTCAAGTCAGCGTTGACTCCGGTGACTGCCTGCACAAGTCCATGAAGTTTTCTTGGCAAGTCTACTGCGTGGTGTTGAGAGCATGAGTTATCATTGCAAAATCCTCTTGTTCTAAGTCAGGCCACAACTAGTGCACTAACTGGAACTGGGTAGCTGAATTCCCAGCCGTAGCCTCCAGCTACCTATGAAACAGTAGCTGTGAGAACCCCCAAACCTGGACTGGTCCATAAAGAGACACCACAACTGTCAAAGCATCTTGATGAAAAATCCTTGGAAGCTTTCTAAGAACTTACATATACAATATAACATATGCACGCTAATAAAAGTCCTTCAGTATGATTAATATAAATTGGCAGGATAAATTTTATACAAGAGCAGTTGTAAAAAGAGTTCACACTTTTAAAGATATTTATTATAATTGTACCTAAGAAACATTGTGTGAACTGATTCAAGTTTCACATATTTTTCTGAAATTTTATGTACCCAATATTATTAATGAGAGCTTACAGGCAGCCTAGCAATAACTATTTAAGTAACCAATTGCCTTGGCTAGATTTATCCTCTTATTAATTTGTCCAGTTGTTGAATGTTTTAGCTACTGTCAGCGAACATACGATGCTCCTGGAAGGAAGTGGTACACGCCCCCCACCTGCTGCTGTTTCTTCTGGGCCTGTAACTGGTGCTGAGATTATGAGGAAATTATCAAAGACTCATACTCATAGTGATTCTGGCCTTAAAATAAAGGTAAATCTGTTTTATTCAAAATCGGTATGAAATTTTATATACATCTCTACACACACTTTTTTTTTTTAAAGAAGAACATACAGGTGTATAATTGGAAGCAAAATCTTGTATCTAGTTCTTAGTACTCCTTATAATTAAAAAATATGAAAAAGTAATTAAGCATCTACCACTTGATCTCAAACTAGAGTTTCATTCAGATTAAGTTCTTGTGATCTCCAGCTATTTCTTATACTGTGAAGGAATCAAGACAGGAAAACTTACTGAATTTAGTGAGAATTAGTCATGAATATGTGTAAGAGTTGGTTTCTTGTCATCTTAACATGATACATATGTTCCCTTTTCAGGGTATCCATCCATATCATTCTCTGAGCTACACCAGTGGAGATACGGCTACAGACTCACCAGTGCATATTGGTCGTTCTGGGCTACTTGTCAAAGAAAGTCCAAGAAAAGAGAGTTTACTTAGCTATTTGACTGGAAGTTTTCCTAGTCTACACAATCTTTTAGAGGGGACTCCTCAAAGAAATACCACAGCCCCCAAGAATAGCTCTTTAACAAGAACAGGTAGAAATCATTCCATTATAATTATATTTTATTGATGAAAGCAATGGATGATGGCTTAATTTCACTCTATTCAATGTTTTCAGTATTATTTCCTTGCAGCTCTCAAGATACTATGGCAGTTTTCTTTTTGCCAAGGTATAGGTTCTCTAAAGAACAATTCATCCATAGACTGTATAGCTACTTATCTATAACTAATTATGATTAAAGTGGCAATAAATCAGCTGACACTAATGGAGTAGAAGGTGAATTTGTAGATAATTCTGTAAAAGATGGAATTATGTTTTATTCTATATATAGTATATAGAATTCTAATAAAACTATTCTATAGATTTGAGTTCTATAGAACTCTTATTGGAGAATTCTATTTTCCCTGTAATTAAAAAAAAATTAGCTGCATGAAAAAATTTTTTCCTTGTGCCTCCTTGTATCTGCCTGGTATCTATCTAGAGTTTTTCTTCATTTCTACTTTGGGTTTTTTAAAATAAATACTGTATATTATTATTAAAATTTATTAGCTGCCCAACTCCAATGGACTCCAACAGAAATCTAGTTTCTATAGAGATACGTAAAATCTAATTTAAGTCCTCTAATTGTGGTCCTCTAATTGTAATAGAGGAAAAAAAGTTGTACTAGCTTTCTTTTTATTAACAAGAAGTTGGACAATATTTACTGTGTGGTTGACACTTAATGATCATCAGAGGCAGAAATGTATGTACTGTACAAATTTTTTGCATAATCAAAAGTCCAGCTAGTTTTAGCATATGAGGAGCATGTTTATTTATTAAAGAGAACAGTGACATTTAGGAGATAATCTCAGCAGTATAGAACTAATTAGTCAGTAGATGCTATGAAGATACCCTCCCCTTGTCTTTAATTTATGTTAAATTTTGTGTTGGCATTCCCTTTTTCCTTAAAATTAGTTTCTTGTCTCTCAAGGATTGAAAAATATATTATCAACATTTATTTTTAAGAACTTCCAGTAATGAGTAATTGTTTTTATTCCTATATAGCGAACACCATGCAATCTGAAATTCTGTCTGAACATCCATTATTATCAGAACCATCTTCTGTGAGTTTTTATAACTGGATGTCAAATGCAGTGGGCAATAGAGGAAATACAGCTCAAGAGTCTCCTGTCACCAAATCTGGCCACAACAGTCTTCCAACAGGTATTATTTTGAAATTCAGAGTTTCCTTTAATATAATAACTAAACACTTAACTAAAATAAAGTAAAAATTATCTTTAAAAATAATCTACTTTGTGTTAATTGAAATGAAAAAGTCAAAAGGAAATATTACCAAACTTAAGGTATTTAAAATAGGAATGTAAGATGAACTCTGATGAGGAACTTGTCAAAAATTCCTTAAGACTTTCTTCAGTGACTGTCCCCTATCAGAGTCAATTTTGCAAGGCACTGGTGAAAAGATACAATGGCCTATTTATTCCTTTGACCTTTGGAAAAAATATAATCCACATATTATTCTCAAAGACAGAAGTTTGAAAATGAATAATTACCCCAAACGAATATGATCCTGAATATAAGGCAGTAATTTTTCCCTAAAGGAATTTTAGAGTGAAAAAAAAATCCTCTTTCACCATTAGTATATTCTCAGGAAACCGCAGGGCTTTACTTTGGAAAAAATATCTTCCTTTCAGGTAAATACAGTACTTGTTTGAAATTAATGTCAAGAGTTTTGCTAGTAGTAGCAAGTAGTTTTACTATTTCCAGTAATGGAAAAGAGTAAGATAATTGTGCAGACTTTCTAGGCTGTAATGGATACAAACTTTTCAGCTATTTTTCACCTGCCAGGATTCAATTTGTAGGTCAGTAATGATACATACACACACACACACACACACACACACACACACACCAGCTGAAACTGATGTCATGCAGATTATATTTTCCCCAGTGCTGAGGAAGTTTTCTTTTTTCTGAATAATTTATCAGCTTTCTGAGTCCTGCATATATTAAAACTAAGTTTGCTACCAGAAAATTAATACAGGAACTGTTTTATAGGTGTGGCTCCAAATCTTCCAACTATACCTTCAGCATCTGACTTCAATACAGTAATGTCTAGTGATCAGAACACATTGGATGGAACTCATTCACAACACAGTACTAGTCAAGATGACATTGTTGGTATTGAGGAGGCGAACCAGGGACTCCCTGCTGTTCAACTTGCTGATGCACAGGTATATGTTTGTCTTTAAAATTGGAGCATATGTATGATAAGAGAGCCAGTCTAGTATAGTGGTTAAGGCACCAGTCTAGAAACCTGGAGACTGTGAGTTCTAGTCCCACCTTAGGCACAAAGCCAGCTGGGTGATGTTGGGCCAGTCACTCTCCCTCAGCCCTAGGAAGCAGGCAATGGCAAACCACTTCCAAAAAACCTTACCCATAAAACTGTAGGTACTTGGAAGTTATGCCCATTTCCTCCCTTGCCTTCTTTCTTGGCATTAAGTTTCCCACATCTTCTGTCTTGCAACATTAAATTTTGTTTATAATTAGATAGGCAGAAATAAGAGTAGATTTTAAAGTAATCATAATAGGTATCAGTGTATGTATAATGCTAACAACACAACACCTATGAGGGGATTCATTTCAAAGAGAAAAGGAGGTTGCATCCTGGTTCTGGCTTATGATTTGCATGAAGCCATTGTGGCTGTCAGTCTTCACACCAGCCACTACTATGAATCCTTTCTCTCCAGAAACTTGTCAATTCAGTAATTAGCTAACAGCAGAAGTTTCATAATTACAGCAGGCTAAATAGGTTGTTTCACTGTGGGGAAAAAGAGTTGGATATATGCAGATTATTTTCTACTGCAGGATGGAAGACTCAAGTCCTATATTTATATATCAGCCCCAGGGTTTAAATCCAAAGCTTTTTACTCTTGACTTTTCAAGTCAATAGAACTTTGGCTGTTCTTTTCCAGCTTGAGAATTGGAGACATGCATTTCCTGTCTCTGTAGTTTTGACAATCTTTGATTTTCATCTCTCTAGCTTCAGCCATGTATTGGCATGAGCAGAATTACAAATACACTGTTTTTCCTTCTTTTTGTTGGATTCCATATTAAATTGAAACATAGACATAGATATTAAATTAATTATTCCAACCTGTAATCTTTCAGTGCTTTAAAACATTGGAAGCACTTCAAAAGTGTTGTAATATTTACATGAATGAGAAGCAATTTTAATAGTTATGAATTAAGGAAACACTTGGCTTTATTTTTGATAGGTTGTTTTCAAACCTCTTCTGAGTCACACAGGAATTCAGTCTCAGGATGTAGTACCATTCTGCTATAGGATGTACTTTGGTGAGCATCTCTCATTCTCAGGGACTCTGGATTGCCTTAGGGCAGACATTGTTGATTCAGATACAGCAAAGGAGAGAAGAAGCAAAAGAGCACGAAGGTATGGCGCTCAAGCTCCAAAAATATATTTCACATTAAAGAATGTTAACATGTTACTTAATTACTCCAAAATATTTGGAAATGTTTATTGCTGATTTTTTTCCTCTTTGGGAAGTCAGAAATAATGCAGCCTTGAAGAAAATTATGAATTGGCATAGCAGGCAAATTAGATAGTCATGGAGTTGAGATATCAGTCTTTGAAATGTTACCTATAGAATGTAATTTCAGTTGCTTTTATGGTTCTGAATGTAAGAGTAATTCTTGTGACCAAATATGTGCAAGATTAGGTAGATTGGATTTAAATTTTGGCTTGAGGATAAGTGGTACAGTGATTATTGTTGATAATGATTTTTTATATATATATTGCATCTACACTTTGCCATTTTGCTGTCAGTACTCTTTTTTGTTGTATATTATATTTGTATGAGTGAGGAAACAATGATATATCTCTCAAAGTAAACTTATTCTAAGAAGCAATTTCTACTTTCATGTCAGTTCTTTCTTGACAATTAGACATTGCAAGACTATTCTAGAAAAAACATCAGAGTAAATGTCTAATATTATAAAAAGCTGATAGCCTTCAAGAACAAATTGATAATAACACTGAGATAAATGTTTATTTTTAAAGCTTTGTTTTTATTTCTTAGGCAAGGAGCAGTAAATCTTCCTCCACTTGAATTCAAACCAGCATTAATGTTGGAAACTTTTAGTATTAGTGCTGTTATAATGGAGAAGTCAGTGAATGCACCTCAAAACTCTACCAATGCTCTTGCTTTTCATGACTTTAACAAACGTCATTATAGCACGTTTCATTGCAATTTTACAATCTCTTGTCAATCTATAAGCCAGCATGTGGATATGGCACTAGTTCGGCTTATTCACCAATTCAGCACCATGATAGATGATATTAAAGCTACACAAACGGACATCAAACTTAGTAGATATACTGCTGGTTCAGCTTCTCCAACACCAACCTTTAAAACTCGGAAACACAGAGACTTCCGTTCTTCTGACTTCAGTCGCAGTTCTCGAGGCAGCCTTAATGGTGTCAACAGAGTGAACAATGCAAAAAATAAACGATCAAACAGTGAGAATAATAAAAAAGAATGTCGAAATAAAAATTCACTGGGAAGGGCAGAAAGAAGAACTTCTAAAGTATCCAGGAAAGGTTCCAAAGATGTTGTTGACCATGTGACCATTCATATGGATGACTCTGATTCAATTACAGTGTCAGAACAAAGTGAACCTTCTGCAGAGTGCTGGCAAAATATGTATAAGCTATTGAACTTTTATTCACTTATCTCAGATCCTACAGGGATTTTAGAAAAATCTTCTGAAACATTTTATCCAGGAGGTAAGAAAATCTTTGGTGAATTGCCATACATTACATCTGTGGGAAAGGGCAAATGAATTGCAGTTCTAATGTTTGTTGTGCAAATTTGGCCCATTATGTCCTTGCATGCAATACTACAGCACAAATACAGAAGAGCAGAGCTTGCATCTTTATTTATTACATTTATATAGCTGCCCATCTTAAAACAACTATTATTGTGATGCATGATTCATAATTTCAGTACTTTCACTGTTAGGAACAGATGCCTGTGCTGATGTATTGGGTTTTTTTTAGCTAAATAGACAATTTAGCTGGCAATTAAAATGGCTAAATTGGCAATTAAAATGGTTCAGTTAGATGGTAAATATTTGGTTTTTTCCAATAATGCAGAGAATTTGTAACTTAAATAATGTAGATGTAATGGGCAAGAGGAGGAAAATAATCCTGATAATGATAGAGAAATATAAATGAAAAAAGACATCAAAACTGAAAAGCTACTATCCAGAAGAGGCCTTGCTTTGTAGATGAATGAGACATAAGTACTTTTCTGGCTCAGGATCAAAACCCTTTATTAAAAGCAACTCTGGATTTAATGGTTTTATTATTTTCCATACATTTCATGTATGGAATGATGATTGGATATAATGTGCATCATTGCCATATTTAGAAAGTTAGCATTTATAGCACTTAGAGAAATCATTAGACTCAAAATTTTATCTGTAAGAATGGCAGCTTTTGATAGTGCCTGCTTTTGGGCATCATAAGAATATACATACAAATCTGTATCAAAATCCAGTCCTTGGTGGAAGGGCTAATACAATAATTTTGTACCTGACTTTATGAAAACGGGAAGTCTTTTGTTTACCCAGGAATAAAAAGAATTAAGACAATGAGAAAGTTCTCAATCCCATTATTTATATGCATTATTTGGATGTTCAGAAATGTGAGGTCTATATGTAAACAGCTGTTGTTTTGGTGGCTTTGAGTCACTCTTGACTCCTGGTGACTACATGGTCAAGTCTATGCAGCTTTCTTGGCAACCTTTTCAGAAATACCTTGCCATTGCCTCTTCCTAAGGCTGAGATAGGGTGATTGGCTTGAAGTCACCCTGTTAGATTCTGTGCCTCGAGCAGGACTAGAACTTACATTTCCCTGGCTTCTAGTCCAATGTCTTTAACCACTGCACCGAAGTGGCTCTCTCTGTATGTAACTAGTTACAGACCCCATATTATAACTATTTTAATTTCTGATGGTGGGAACTTTAATTGTTAAACTGAATTTAATGGCAACACTTAAAGTAATGGTTATTCTAAATTTTAATTCAAATGTTGACATTTTAAACATTTTGAAGGATGTAATGCACCACCAGCTTTCATTAAATTCATTTATCCATGTGAAGCAAGTATCATCAATTTACAAAGCCAAAAGCCTAAAATGAAGATGCTTATTATCTAATGTGTTTACTGTGTTCAAGATATTTATTATGTTTTACTGCTATTAAGGCTAAACAAAGTAGCCTGCAAAATAAGAAGTAGTACAGATAATACAATTATGTGAAAATAGTAATTAGTAATATGTAAGAGTAGGAACCCAAACATTAAGAAAATGCTAAATAAGTGAATTTTCACACTTCATTGAAGACGTTTCATCAAAGAATTCCTAATGGAATTTTCTCCAGGGGTGTAGTTATTAATGATAAACCTTCTGCTTTATACTTTGCCAGTCTAATTGTGGAAGTGAAAAAAAAAATCTCTACTGTCTTCAAAACAAAGGCAGTCCTATATGGTGTAGGTAGCTCAGATTGGTTAGAGTTAAAGGCATATTGAATTCAGCAGAAAACTGTGTTAAGTACTGTCTTGTTAAATTCATGCTTGATAGAGTAAAAAATTTTTTTATGAAGTAATTGTATTTGAATAAATTCTATCAATATTTCTTGGTTTGGTTTGCATTTTCTGTAGGAATTCGGAGCCCTACAGAACCCGCATGTAGGGTTGCATTTGAGAATGAACAGGATAACAGCAGTTTGAGCAGACCACAGAGGAAACGTAGTTTGGTCACATCTGAACCTCAGCATGTGACCCTGATAGTCTTTGGAATAGGCATGGTAAATCGGACACATCTTGAAGCAGATATTGGTGGGTTAACAATGGAATCAGAACTGAAGAGAATCCATGGTAGCTTTACACTCAAAGAAAAAATGAAAGGTAAAAGTTGTATGTCTGTGTGTCTGTGTGTGTTTTAATTGAAATAAATTTGTTTTGGCTAATTATAAAAGTGAGGAGTGGGATAAAGAATATGATTTATAATACAACAATATGAGCCAGACTATTTTTGGAGAAAAATTGTTTCTCTTATTGAAATAATGAAAATATGATTTGTTCAATTTATTCTAATGCAAAGGTAGTTAGGATATTGCTTGGAATCTCAGATTAGACCTGGGTTCGTAGCCTTATTTAACCATGAAGCTCACTCGGTGACCTTGACTAATACCAAATCTCAGCTACCTTCCCTCATTAGCTTATTCATGGGAATAAAATGAGGATGGTATTATAGGTCACTTTACGTTACTGTATTTTGAGAAAATGGAGGATATAAATGTAACAATATTTTTTAAAACCATGAGAAACTGAAAAACTACATTAGTTGGCCCAAAATATATTAAAATATTTTAAGTTCAAAATTTGATATTAAAAATATTTCCATATGGTTTATTTTCTCCAAAAATGTTAGAAATGTCTTTACAAGTTTATTGTTATAAGTGTCTTAAATTTTGCCTGATGTATTTCTAATAAGAATTGTGCATGAATGCCAATAATAAATAATTTTTCACTTTATTTTAAATATCTTTTTTTCCTATTAAAGATGTACTGCATCAAAAGATGACCGAGACATGTGCTACTGCTCATATAGGTGGTGTTAATATTGTTCTCCTGGAAGGGATCACACCAAATATCCAGTGAGTGTGAAATAAAAGTGATATTTGAATTGTCATTTATAAAGGCAGAAGTTATGCCCAGTATAAAGTTTAGGTTCAGTCCAGTCCTAGTAATTTAACTGAAATGTGTTAAGGACTGCTGTGTGTAGATGGAGCAAACAATGGCAAAGATGTTGCAAAAATAATACCTTCCATTTTACTTTTAGGGTTAACTGTAAGAGTTAAAAATAATCATTATTATGAGTCAAATATTCATTAATATTAATGAGTTAATTAGCTACGGTCTAAGGTTTTCCTGAATAGCTGGTTCATACCAGGAAATGGGTAAAGACCAATGGACCATTTTGGTATGACAGGGTTTTAACTAAATCATTAAAATGTGTTAACCCTGCCACACGTATAATTTTAATATGATGTCTCTAATATATTGTCCTTTGGCCTTTTTTCTCTCTCTAGCAATTAGATGCATTTAACCTAAATATAACAATTCAGTTTCAACCTATTGCTATTTCTTGTACCCTATTTTGTGTTTCATGCTCCTGTAACTGTAACTGTAACTACAGTTATGGAATTCTGTGGCTTGGCAAAATTTCTTCAAAAACACAAAGTTATTTCCTTACTATAAATACACTCTCACTGTATTCTTTTTTGACAAATTCACTGAACTATGTGTAGGAATTCCTAAAAGAACTACTTGTTTATGCAGTGTTATTAATAGATGTAGCTATATTTTTAGAAAGTTTTAAAATACTTCGTTGCATGATAACTAATCATTTAACTTTGATGTGGTTGATCTGATGTTAAAACAGTTGTTCCCACTTATGTGCATTTAACTCCTCTATTTTGCTAATATATTTCATTTTCTCTGTCTTGCACTCTTGAAAGTATATGGTTATTATAATTTTACATTTAAACTCTTTAAATAGAATAGCAATAGCAGGACACTATAAGTATGCTGGATTAACCTTCACATAGTTTATCAGAAATACCTAGAAAATCATCAGTATGTTTTTCTAGCTGTAAAAAGTATTATTTAATGCTGAGAGAATATGGAAACAGCTAATTTTTGGATCAGTTTTTCCCAAACACATTGTCAGTATCAAAGATGTCGAGACTCTGTTAATTCTAATGAAAACCTTTTCTAAATACAGTAAACTTGCATTTAACAAACTTAACTAAAATTTGTCAATTACATACTATCTCAAAAGGTAGCCAGACTTTTTAATGTTTATATAAATGACTTATTAATAATGCTACAACAAAATTTGCATCTGTCCTGAGAGTTCAGTGGGTGATCCAGTAGGTGAAAGAAGTTCTTAACTGATTAAATTTCTCCAGACATTGATCTGAAAGAAATTCTGCACACATCCCCTTGGAGCAGCCAGAAACATTATCTATATATTATTTATACTGAAATGAATGGCTTGCTTATTATTCTTTGCAGTATCAAGATTCACAACTTACCACTGCTTAAACAATATTTTTTTCAGGTATTTGATCATATTTTGAATTAACAATATCTGACTAACTCTTCTGCATGACTGTTTATTCCTTAATTTGCTTTGTTTTGTTTTTGCTTTCATCCACTCTTCACGTGTAGACTGGAGGATTTTCCTACGTCACCAACAAGCACAGCCAAACAGGAATTTCTGTATGTCACATTATCTTTAAATGACTTTCAGATAGCCCTGTATGTAGTATAGCTAGGATGCATTTTATTGTTTTAAATGTAGAGTTAACTAGTTTCATTATGAAATATAGTTGCCATAAAATTTGAATCAGCGTATATTAGAAGTTTTGAACCAAATGTTTGTACTTTTTATTTATTTACAGAACAGGGTTTTAGAAGGGTTTTTTTGGTGTCAGTGGACAAGTCCCTGCAGTTTTCTTAGCAAGATTTCAGAAGTGGTTCGCCATTGCCTGCTTTCTAGGGCTGAGAGAGAGTGACTGGCCCAAGGTCACCCAGCTGGCTTTGTGCTTAAGGCAGGACTAGAACTCATGGTCTCCCTTTTCTAGCCTGGTACCTTAACCACTACACCAAATTGACTCTTTACAGAATAGTTAGGGTTTTAAAAATAATCTTCTAAATTTGTAACTTTTCTAAAGTCATTCATATTGGCTAATAATAAGAGAATATAGGCTTTATTCTATGAGGATGATAAAGGATAAAGTAGTTATGACTTTGTGTTGATTAACAAAAGCCCTCCTATTTCTGTATTAAGCTCTATCAAGACATTGCAACAAAAACTGTTACACATCACAGAAATATTTGGTATAAGTCCCAAAAGTGTGTATAGGATGTCTCATCTAAAGGAGCTTTTCTGTATTCAGTGAGAGCATTTAAAATATTCTCTTGCACAGAGCTGTGTTCCTGACAGCACAGGTTCTAAATAGATGTTTTCATTGCATAGACAGATATCTCTCCTATTGGGATGAGGTGGGGGGAAAGGGAGGTCTAATCCTAACTGTATGACAAGGTCAGGACTTTTCCGCCACACCTGAATAAGCTGCATATGTTACTGAGAAGCTTTGACTATTAAAATAGAGGATTTGATTGATTATGTGCCATCAGCTCATTGAGTCACAGCAACCATATGGATTGATTTCTTTCGTGATAATCTGTCCCTAACCTGGTCTTTCAGGTTCTTCCAATGGTGCACTGTAATTGAGTCCATCCACCTTGCTGCTGATCATCCTCTTTTTCTTTTTCCTTTCACCTTTCCCAGCACTAGAACCTTTTCCAGAGAACTAGGTCTTCACATAATGTGTCCAAAGTAGGATAATTTGAGCCTGGTCATTTGTGCCTTGAGTGAGCACTCTGGATTGATTTGTTTGATGATCCATTTGTTTTCTTGGCTGTCCACATCAATACTCTTCCCATCCTGGTTCTTCAAAGTCCAACTTTCGCATCCATAGAGTGTTACAGGGAATACCATTGCTTGCACTATTTTGATCTTTGTAGGTACAGGCACATCACAGTATCTGAATATCTTTTCCAAGGCCTTCATTGCTGCTGTACCAAGTGCTAGTCTGTGGCATATTTCTTGACTTGTTCCTTTACTGTTGATGGTTGATCCTAAAAGGCAGAAGGTATCTACCACTTCGATATCTTCATTATCAGTTTTAAGGCTGGTTGTTCTACCTCTTGTCATTAGATTAGTGTCCTTTATATTTAATTTCAATCCCATTTTTTCACACTGCTCCTTGACTTTTATTACTAGACCTTGCAGATCCTTTGCATTTGTGGCTATTAGAACAGTGTCATCAGCATAGCACAGGTTATTAATGTTTTTTTCTCCAGTTTTAAAACCACACTCATCTTTCATTCTAGCTTCCCTTAATATATATTCAGCATATAGGTTGAATAAGTAAAAGGAGATTATACAGCCTTGTCTCATTCCTTTGCCAACTTGGAGCCAGTTGGTTTCACCATGTACTATCCATACTGTAGCTTCCTGACCTGTATATAAGTTTCTTATGAGGAGAATGAGATGTTCTGGGATTCTGATTTTTCTGAGCATATTCCACAGCTTGATGTGATCAACGCAATCAAAGGCCTTTCTATAATCAATGAAGGATAATTTTACTAATTAGGCTCAGTTGAACATTGGCCCTTTAGGCTGATGATAATATTATTTGGTAATACAAGATGACTCACTAAAGCTGCTAAACATACTATGTCCTTGTTGTAAATATTTTTAAAGGAGCTAAGCATTCCTTTTTTTTTTTTTAGAACTGTGGTGAAATGTAGTATTGCCAAATCACAAGCTCTTTATAGCGCCCAAAGAGGGCTGAAAACGAACAATGCTGCCATCTTCAAAGTAGGTGCTATCAGCATCAACATTCCACAGCATCCAGCTACTCTTCACAGCATGATGGTTCGCAGCTCTCATCAGCTTTCAAAGCAAATATCGGATCTCATCAGACAGCCATCTGCAGTGTAAGTATTGCAATTGGTATAATCATCATGTGGAAGCCTAACTGACTATATAACCTTAACTACAGTTCTATGACAAAGCAGTGTTACAGTGTTTAGAGTATCTGATAATTTGTATGTGCCTTTTGTATAAATAGTCCACAGCCTCCAAAAGAAGATATTGCAACCCCACTGCCTGCAGAAAAAACACCTACAAGTGTAAATCAGACCCCTGTTGAAACAAATGAATTTCCACAATTACCAGAAGGTTTGGAAAAGAAGCCTATAGTTCTTAAATTCAGTGCCATGATTGATGGAATTGCTATTGGAGCAGCACTCTTGCCTTCACTGAAAGCTGAATACAAAATGGGAAGAATGCGAAGTCACGGAATGACAGGTAATGCATTTCCATCATTATATGAGATATCTTAAAGTAATAGCCATGTTCCCATTCAACTAAAATTCTAATAGATGTCACTGAGATTCAAGGAGTTCCGTCAGGGGCACTTAAAAGTTGGGTATTCCCATTATTTTTTTCTCTGTTTAACAATGGAATTCTGTCTCCCTGTTTCACGCCTGATTGTAAGCTGGTTCTGAGGCTCCTCAGTTCACTGTTCTAATACAGAATGGTAAGCAGCTTCAAGTGTTTAAAATTACTCAGCTAGTTCTGTTTCTCTTATTAGATTAACTGCAAATGCAGAAATTGGAATGGGAATGGAAAAAAATCAGTTAAAGCATTAAAAATTTGGACTGCACAGCATTTTTGATTTGAAGGGAGAAGATGCTTCAGAGGGTGAGAACATAACATCTGTCAGCAACTCCTTGAAGTAGTGTTGGTTTTTTCCAGGATCAAGAGCTACGCTCTGTAATCCCCAGACTAGACATGCTTGTTGCAAGAGCTGGCAGGCAGATGTCATGTTTATATCCCTGTGTGTTGTAATGCAACTTTTTCATTTGAATCCAAGGGTTGCACAGACTTATTAAAAATACTTGCCTACTCAGTATATATCATTTATTACTTCAGTGTGTTGTCTGTAAAAATATGCTCACAAATCCAATATTGGTTTTATTTAAAGCAGCCTCGCTTGCTTCCTAGATAGTCTGTTTGAAACTTGAAAAATTTGAAGTGACTATCACTACCAAAGATGTTAGTCACAGTAAACTTGGGGTTGTTACTCTACAGACTTTTGGAGCTCTTCTGAATGTTGGGCACATGTACCTCTCCCCCAAAATGTACAAAAATTACATAGCCTTCTCACTGATATGTTAATTTACAATATACCGGGAGTTTCTTTGTTTTTATGGGAGAATAATTAAAAAATATGAATCCATGTGCATTTGGAAGTAATTCTTTGTACTTAATTGGAAAGTCAACCAGGAGGTGGGTAATTAATTATTTCTATAATCACAGAACTAATAAGATATTATCATACTGAGCATATATATTTTTTCTTTTCGCAGGTGCACAAACAAGATTTACATTTGAGCTCCCAAATCACAAATTACGATTCACTTCCAAAGTCTCTGCCACTGATATGTCTACCATACCTCCTTCAGCTAGTCTTAACCTTCCTCCTGTGACAATGTCAGGCAAATACATTATGGAGGAACATGATACTTACTCAGATCAAATATGGAGTATAGATGAGCTGCCAGCTAAGCAGGGCTACTATCTCCAGGGAAACTATTTGCGTTGTGTTGCTGAGGTTTGTATTTAAGTCTGTCTTTACTATCTCCAAAACGTTTTTGGATTTGCTTTTTATGCATATTTGTAACTTCTCTACTTAACAAAATTATTAGTTTATGATTGTATCCTCAAAGTGGCTGATTTGTAGTTTTCTCCTGGTGTTTTGTAGCACCCAGTTGTTGTAGACAGATATTTGATACACCACAAATTGTCTTTTTTGAGCCCTTCTTAGTCTCAGCACACAGTACAACTTGGTTGATCATATCTAGGCTGAGAAGCTAAATATAGTCAGGTCTGATTAGTACTTCAGTGGGAGACTTTGAGGAAATACTACGCCTGTAAGTTAGATAGGGAAGTAAAAAAAAATATCCTGGTAGATGACAGTGTCAAATTGTTCTATTGTTGCCAATAAAATTAAATAGACATAGAAGTCAAGATCATTGTAAAGAAACTTTCCTTTTTCACCGTCCTACATAATTATCAATTTGAATTATTTAACAATGTAAAAACCACATATCATGAATTAACATTTTAAAAAATTATTTTCTTTCTCCTAGGTTGGGTCCTTTGAACATAACCTTACAACAGACCTTTTGAACCATTTGGTTTTTGTGCAGAAAGTATTTATGAAAGAAGTCAATGAAGTAATACAGAAAGTCTCAGGTAGCCTAATGGCTTTAAACTTTTATTAAGCAACCTGACAGACTAACAGGAATGCTTCTTAGGCCATATTAAGCATAGATAATCTATTGTTTTAGTACTTTTTAAAATTCCACAGATAAAAGCAAGTACTTGATATATATTATGTGGTGGAAATATTTTTAAAGATCATGCATTATTTGATGAGACCAGTGAGATTAAAATTGTTCTGGAATACAGTACAATCCCATACATGAAAGAATTAAGAGTTATGACTCACTGAATTCATTAATTTTTAAGTCCCAGGAAGGTGTTTATTGTACTGAAGCTGAACTGTGCATTTTTCTTTTTCCATTTAGAAATGCGTCCTGTTGAATTTAATGCTGCTTATTCCTAAATAAATGTACATAGGAGTGCAGCTATAATAGACCAATTCAGTTTATTTACATTGTGTGTCATTTTGTAAAACATTGTTTCAGCTACTCAAGAAATCTCAATAATCACTGCAAAGACTATACATATATAAATTATTACGTTTATTTTATGAGCCAAACAAACCAATTGTATTCAGAAGCCAGACCATATTCTAGGGTAAGTTGTCAGACACTAACATTGCATACTCTTGGCTTCAACTATCAAATAATTTTTCCTCATTTTTGGTGCTAGATAACCACTTTTGGGACTCTTTTTCATTACAACTTTATGTTCTTTTGAAGATTATGGAATTTCTTCATTTCAGAAAATAAATTAGGGACAGACTAATCTGACCTTTTATTCTATTTTTCTAAACAAAAGAAATCAGAGTTTATAGCTGGAGTGGAGTAGGATGTCAAATTTTATTCTTATGACCAGAAATCAAGATACTTAACGCACATATACACACACACACACACACACACACACGCAACCCTTACAGCTTATTGAAGCCTTTTAAAAAATATTGGATATAGTCATGTGTACTTTGCATCGTGTGTGGTTTGGCTCTTAAATTGTGTCTGATAGATGATATCAAATACTGATTTTAATAACAAGATACAAAAATCATTTCTGCAACTGTGTAATTATATTTGTAGGAGGGGAACAACCTATTCCTCTTTGGAATGAACATGATGGAACAAATGATGGAGAAAAACCAAAAATTCTCCTTTATTCTTTGAGTCTTCAATTTAAGGTATTTTTATTTTATTTGAATCTGGAGGTTTGTTTAGGCTTCTTTGAACTGGACCAAAGGTAATTTTTAAAAACAAATTAACTATAACACGAATTATGCATGTATGTGCCTGCAGGGGTGTTATTTTATAAATTACATTCAGGATCTGAAGTGGTCCCAACATGTCTGTAACTCAATAACTGAGCTCATTTTAAATGCTTTTACCTTTCTTTATTAGGGAATCCAGGTAACAGCCACAACACCATCAATGCGGGCTGTACGCTTTGAAACAGGACTGATAGAACTGGAGCTTTCTAATAGAATACAAGCCAAAGCCATGCCTGGTGGCACCAGTTATCTGAAACTTTTTGGTAAATGCCAGGTGGATTTAAATTTGGCTTTAGGACAGATTGTTAAACATCAGGTTAGTGTTTGTTATTCATTTCTGCAATTACTGTTTCACAACCAGTTATGTTATGCTGTTCCCCCCAAAGGATTAAAAAACAAAACATTAAAGGCTCAGTCTGAAGAATCCATTTGAGAGGTTAGTTTGTTTCCTTAAACCTTCAAACTGATTTCCACATAATATTGAATGATTCCCCAGTTCTTTAAAGCAAGAAATATGAGGTCTCTCAGTGGAGCTATATGTGCTATGTTTGTGAGGGGAACTCAAGATCCAAATAAGTGTGCAACAGACTGCCCTACCCTCTCTCTTTACTGTTACATGTTTCTCTGTAAGATCTGACAAAGCAGAAGCACTTTTTGTCCTCTCTCTTAAGTAATGTCATCTGATGTTCCCAAGCATTCCTACCCTTTGGAATAACATTCCCTTGCAGGTTTGGGCCACTCTGACCCTGTAGATCTGAAGTTGATCTTAAAAGCATAGCCCTTTCCCCAGGTTCTGGGATAGGCTGGTATGATGCCCATTAGTGTATATTTTGGCTCGGCTATGGCATATTGCTCTCCTGTTATGTTCAATTTCATGTTATTTTTCTGTTTTGGGGGTATAGTATGGTTTCTAACTGTACACTGCCTGGTGTGGGGTGACCTTTACAAATTAAATTATTCTTAATTTAGATTTATACATTCAATTATAATTAATATAAATTATAAATATAAATAAATAGTAGCAGGTTTAGTTTTTGCTGTTCTATATTCTAACATTAAGTATGTTTCAAATATGTAAAGGTTTATGAAGAAGCTGGCTCAGACTTCCATCAAGTTGCTTACTTTAAAACTAGAATTGGATTAAGAAATGCCCTTAGAGAAGAAATCAGTGGTTCATCAGATCGAGAAGCCGTGCTTATTACTCTGAACAGACCAATAGTTTTTGCTCAGCCTGTGGCCTTTGACAGAGGTACTAATGGGATTGGATCTCTCTCCTTTTTTTTTTTTTTTTTACAGAAATAAAAGTAGAGGTAGACCACATTATCCATGGTTTTGAGTATCCCCAGTTCATAAATATAGACCAGAATTTGTCTATGGTAAATGGTTTTGCATATTCTCAGCTTTTACCATGTGGTTCTCATCTGTCTGTCATTTTGCCCAGACATGGAAGCACACATCTGGTTCCTCCACCACCACCATCCCAACCCATTTCCTAGCAATCTATAGGATTCTGATAAGAGCCATTTCTTATGGTTGAAATAAGGTGATTGGCAGATAGCAAGACTAGGAGCAGATGCAGTTTAACCTGCCTTCAGAGAATCATCAAGGTTTCACCCACTCTTTCTATCCCTCTGCATCATAAGAGCACTAGAAAACAGAAAAAGACTTTGCCACCAGAATACAGTTTATAAAGAGGCTTCATTGAAAGTTAAGTACTTTCTGGAAGTCTTGTGCTGTATTTTCTAATAAATATAAATAATCATATCCTTGAGGTTTGTTTCATCGATTGTTTGCTGCAGGGACCATGAAGAGGAAAGTCTGATCACCTTATATCATTATCCCCTTCCTTGTATTTTGGATGATTTTTCAATCATTTTCCAAGACTCCAGAACTGAACCCCCCAATATCCATAGGCATAAAATCTTGTTAACCACAGTGTTTGTTGTTCTCTCTGATTGCATGCTAGAATGTACCTCTCATTAGATGTATCTGTATACATTGAAGTTACTATATTTATGGAGAGGATTCTATTAATTTACATTAAAAGGCCAGTTGTAAGAATTTTGCTACTTTGATTTGCTGTCATGTTTATTTACTTTGATGTAGAACAGGATTTAGAAAGATTGAAATTCTAGAGTTATGCAGTGCTTTGGATTCAACTCCAAAAAGGTGCTTTAGAACTCACAGGATCTGTTTCCATTATTGCATGACTGCAGTAAAAGCCTCTGTGTGGCACCTGTGGATTTTTGGAAAAAAAGAGAACTGCTTAATGGGTCGTAGACAGATGGCACATTCGTGCCACTACCTTTTCCAGAGCAGGGGTTTTCATATTTTTTCAGGGTGCAGAATTTGTTTGTTTGTTTTTTAAAAATCCCAGAATCCCTGATCAAGAAGTGATGTCTAGCGATAGAAAATTGGCTTTTTTTTGTCTTTAGTCTTTCATGGAACCAATCAAGTACACCTTTTGAGAGTACCTGTTCTGAGCTTCATCCGAACAACTGCACAACCCTAGTACATTCCTATTGTTTTAATACTTGAGAATAAGTACAAAAACATATTCTTTGGTGTTTCCTTCTAAAATAGTGAAAAATATATTTATTTTTATTTGTTTGTAAAGCTGTGCTATTCTGGCTGAATTACAAAGCTGCTTATGATAACTGGAATGAACAGAGAATGGCCTTGAATAAAGATGTTCATATGGCTACAAAGGAAATTGTTGATATGTTACCTGGAATACAGCAGACATCTGCTCAAGCTTTTGGAACGCTCTTCCTCCAACTAACAGTTAACGATTTGGGAATTTGCCTGCCAATTACAAACACACCACAGGTAATAAAGATAACAAGAATAAGAGCACTTACTAGAGTTGTTACTTCTTTTCAGGTTAAGAATTCCTGAAATTCTTGATATTTTACTGTTGCAGCAATATTGGAAATGATTGTCTGATTTTAAAAAATAAAAGCAAATAAATTGCCTTGTAGCTAACAACTTGAAATAGTAAAATGAATTTCCTGTTGGAGATCCTTTTAACTTCTTTGCTAGTTACCAGAATGAAACTGTTATTTGAAAGCCAATGGAACTATTATTTAAAATAAATGCTTTATTTAAAGTTTAAAAAAAAATAAAAATCATATTTAGATTTTATAATAAAATGTTTATAGTTTTGAAGATATTACTTATTAATCTATTGAACTTTGCAAATTACTTGAAGCTTTTCTACGTAACATGCATTACTTACACACACGTGTGTGTGTATATGTGACTATCTTAATAGATTATAAAATCAAGCCAGTTTAATCAGTAGTTTATAACATTAAAACTAAAAATATTTGATTCTGTCATTTAATTAAAGAAAAATGCTTGAATCCCAGAAACTTAATATACCTATTTATATTTACGTTACAGTTTCATTTTTTCAAACTGTTTTTCTTCTTAAGTTGCACTGTTAATGACAACTTTAATATAAATATGCTTCATGAGTTCTTTTCCCTCATGTTTAATGGAATGTAACTAAATCTTAATAGTTAGATACTTACATACAGTACATCTCTGAGTTCATTTTGGAACTAAAACTGTATATTTGTGATATTATTCAACTACTATTTAAATCCTAGTTATTTTTAAAATGGTTCTTGGAGCACCTTTGACCAATGTTTGTTTTATAACAATAGACTACACTACATACTGTGTAGTGAATGGATAGCATGAAGAAATGATCCTATGTCAGTCAAAATACCATAAAGGTAAAGCAGATTAAAGATAAATTAGGCTTATTTCCAAATCCATGCTCATCCGTAAAGAAGTAGTACTTTTGTTCTAAGGACAAGTCTTAATAAACCATTTCAAAAATGAACAGTTTTGTTAATTGAAAACCATTTATTTTAGAGTAACTCTGAATGTGTATGTGTATGGCTATGTATAATGAAAAAGAGATAATGGGGGTGGGGAGGAGTGCTCTTAACTGTGAAAACAATATTGAATCTTGATGTTGAAATAAACACGTTTTACTGCTGTAATTATTTTTGTCTTATTGTAGACTAACCATACAGCTGATCTGGACACTGGCTCTGCATTAGTCTTGACTATTGAAAGCACTTTAATTACCGCCTGCTCTTCAGAATCCCTGGTCAGCAAAGGTCATTTTAAAAACTTCTGTATCCGCTTTGCTGATGGCTTTGAAACAACCTGGGATGATTGGAAGCCAGAAATACGAGGAGATCTAGTGATGAATGCTTGTAAGCATTTTTCTTATTAACTTGACTACTTTTTAGAACTTAAAAAGATTATATGTTGGGCTTCAGTTTCAAGTTTAGAGAGGTATTAGATTTCCCATGACCTTCTTAATATGTTGCATCAGAGGAAAATAGCTGACTTTATAAACAACTACAAAACTAGGAATTAATAGTAAGAGTTAGAATTTGTCCAAATACTATATTTGTCCAAATTAATGCCTTACGTATTTTTATAAAGTTTGAGAAGCAAGTAAATTTAATTCAAACTTTATTTAAATGCTTGTACACATATCATCTAAAATAAATCTTTGATATACTGGTATGTCCACTATATTCTTCATTCTTTAGGCGTAGTACCAGATGGCACCTATGAAGTGTGTTCAAGGACAACCGGGCAGGCAGCTGCAGGTAAGATTTATTCTAAATAAGATATTGGCAGAGTGTTACAAATGTTGTCTTAACAATATTCTTTTTCAAAGCAACTTTAATAACTATGAACAAGTTTTTTTCCCCCAGTATTCATTCACCATCCTATTTTGTTCTTTAAATTAAGAGAGTTACATGCAGCAACAACAAACTGATTACTATTGCCAGATTTCACACCAGGGCTTCGTAGTAAATCTTAGCTCTCCAGACATTTAATCCTTTTGACTTGGCAGAAGACTCTCAGATCTGAAGTTTTATTGTAGACAAGAATGAAGCTTGAAAGACTTGTTTGCCCAGTGCAGTGCAAAGAAATCAGAGCCTTTATATATGCCTATGCTCCAGAATTTAAACTGTAGGCTTTTGCTCATGCCTTTCCAAGTTATTCAACTGGCCTCTTGATGGCCTGGAGACAAGAAGTACATAATACTTCCCTGTAGTCTGGAATCCCCAGTTTCTACCTTGTCAGTCTTAGCTCTTATCTTTTTTTATTCTTAATAGTAGTATATTTTTTTTTAACAAATGGATCAGGACAGTATAGAATATCTCAGCACATTTTAGAATAATTTCTGTGGAACATATGAATGAGAATGATGTCTTATAGAGATACGATGTCGACTTTAAGAATAGAGTAATACTTTTGTTTTAATTCCCTATTTAAAGAATGTTGTAGGTCCATCTTTTTTTTCATGGTATTTCTTTTCCATGTATCAACAAGAAATATTTCAAACCATTCTGTGTGGTTTGAATGCAGTCTTTAGCACATAATTGTTACAGGTTGAAAAATTGTTCTGATATTTCTTAGCATGTCTAGTGCATATAATAGTCTAAAAACACTTGTTCAATACTGATCTTAGTTATGCATGCTCCAATCTTTAATTTTTGAAACGTATAATCCTAATACATTTCCCCTTTTTCTATTGTAACAGAAAGTAACAGTGCTGGAACATGGACTCTTAATGTGCTGTGGAAGATGTGTGGCATTGATGTACACATGGATCCTAACATTGGGAAAAGATTAAATGCTTTAGGAAATACTCTTACAACATTGACAGGAGAAGAAGATTTAGATGACATTGCTGATTTGAATTCTGTTAATATAGCTGACCTATCTGATGAGGATGAAATTGATACAATGTCTCCCACTGTTAGCATGGTCAGTGAACTACCCTCCCTTCCTCCCTCCCTTCCTTCCTTCCTTCCTTCACATTTTTATAGCCTCCCATCTCACATAGTGACTCTGGGTGGCATACATGATAATAATCAAAATATATAAAAAATCATAATTTAAATTAAAAATAAAAACAAGTAAGTAATATATTATGCAACTCAGCAATAATGCATAAATATGCAGACTTTAGGGTATCATTGTAACTTTTTCTTCTATATATGTATTATTACAGAATAGTGTTAATCACTAAAGTGCTAGTTATATTTAACAGTGCTGAAGTTTTATTTGTGAGCCAAAAAACAAAGGACTTGCTTTCTTGCTGGTAACTTGCATTATCCAAAGAGAATTCTTTATGTGTAGTAGCTTCCCATACACCATCTCACAAAGCTGCGGAAATTCTTATTAGCTTCAAAATGTGAACTGATATTTAAGGAAAAACAATCTAATGTCCCTGGATCTCTAGAACTAGATTTACGGTAATTATCTGGTGAAAAATAAGCATTGTGAACCAAACTTAATTGAAATCAGTTCAGTATGCTTATCCAGGCTAGTATAAATTCAAGTTGATTGACCATTTCAGTTATAACAAATAATAGCTATGATCACCAAAGAGAAGATCGAAAACAGGTCACACTGACAGCCTGTAGTTAGGGAATAGATAGTAGCCTATTTAGGCGATGCCTGAATCAAGTCTAATGAAGGTGTTTGAAAGGATAGTATAGACAGAGAAGGGCCAGACAATAAGAAAAATGGAAGTTTCATTTCCTGAAGTATTAATGTTGCTATTTATTATCATCTAGAGATCAGATGGTGGTCCTTTATGTGGAGATACATACAAGCTCACTTTTGGGCAGCGGATTGTAAATCATCTCTTGGGTTTGAGTCCCAAAAGCCATCGTTACTCTGTTCCAGTAGAATATCTGGTGGGATCAGCATCAAGTGATACGGCTTATTCTAACAGCTCACACTTAAAAGTGGGCAGGTCTTGCTCATGGGGACATGTATGTAACATGTATAGTATCTCTTTAAACAAATGGTGAATATATGGGTCATTAGCAAATCAAGAATCAGCTGACTTCTTAAACTGATTTTGCATGCTATTTTGATTGGTGATGCCAAAATCGTTCTGTCTACATCTTAGTCATTAAAGCTGCTTGGGAATGAAATAAATGCTGTCCTTATTTTTAAATAGGAGAATGCTGACTATCGGAGGCAGGGGCCATCTAATAATCAGACTGGAGAGCAAAGAGGAAGAAAGTATGTGAAGCGCTTAGTTGATATCAGAGAGCTGAATGAACAGGCTAAAGTAATTGATGATTTAAAGTAAGTATGTTGTTTGCAAACAACTTTTTATGATCAGAATAAATTATTCTTTGTCTTTCTTCTACTAAGATTTAATTCAGGGGTTCTCAATCTGTAGGTCAACCCTCAAGCAACTTTAAATTGAGGAGTTGTTATTTTTTTTGTAAAGCTAATCAGAGTTCAATGGGCAAAGTAGGAGTGCTGTGAAAACTTACTCCCATTTTGCCTGCACAAGCTCTGGGCAAATCTTAACAGTGTGCCAATTTTGCCTGGGTAAGAAGTGGGAGTAGTGTCAAAACCTGCTCCTGCTTAGCCCACATAAGCCCACAGTGGGTTGACCCTAGCAAAGTGGGAACACTGTCAAAACGTGCTGCAGTCTTTGTTCCCCATTTTGCCTGCACAAGCCCAATCATGTTTGTGAGTAGCTAAACCTATGGGAAGCACAGTGTGTTATGAATGACAGTTTCCCACTAGTGGCTAGTGACTTTCAGTGTGGTATGTAGTAGTATACCCATTTTTTTTAGAGTGCCTATGGAAGCATACATGAGTATACATTTTTATTCATTATTTTACATTTCTGGTTTTAAAAATGCAAAAGGTTTTGTTGGGTATAAGAAAAAAAATCTAAAGATCAGTCTGTGGGTAGCACTGATAAAAGTAAGCCTAAGTCAAGAGAGTAAGATAAAAATTCTGTGTATTTTAGGAAGTGGTATATTTGTTTCTTACCCAATACTAATCCTAGTGAAATCATTAGATTTATTCTTGAGGTGCTGCACAAACTTATTTTTTTCAGAGATTGTGGTGTTGCTCAATTTAAGAACCCGTGCTTTAATATAACTAGTGCTGCCTGAGAGGATTCTTTTTCAGTTTACACCCTCTGTTAAAATTTTTTTTTTTTTAATCTGCGCTCAGTCGTTACCGACTCTGCAGTGACTGCTTGGACGAGTCCTTGCAGTTTTCAAGGCAAGGTGTTTCGGAAGTGGTTTGCCAGAGCCTCCTTCCTAGAGCAGAGCCCAGCCGGCGAGCGCAGGAGGCGGGGTTTCTGTTGCTTCACGCCCTTTTTGGGCGCGCGCGGTTTTTCGCGCTTACTGGCAACTGCTCCCGACTCCTTTTTTGCAAGGTGCCACCAGCATTTTTCCTCCCACCGAAGTGAGAGTACCCATTTATCTACTCATGTGAGTTTTCGAACTGTTGGGTTTACAGGAACTGGGGAGGAAACAGGAGCTCACCCTGCTAACGCGAAGGCTGGACTCGAACCGCTGAAGCATCGACCATTTCTGGCCAGCAACTTTCAGCGTCATTAAGCCGCTGCGCCACCGCGTCCCCCTGTTAAAAAATTATAAGTCCCTTAATCAACTTTGGCAAAACTACTTTGCCAATATATTTCATGGCTATAAAGTCACCCACAAGTGGTTTGCATAACTATTTCTCTTTATCCTTATGGTTACCTTACAAGGACCCTTAAACTGGGTCTCTCCAAATAAGTAATCATTCTGAGCAAATACTATATTGCTACCTATAATGATTGATTGTGAGCTTTTATTTATTAATCTTCTCTTCAGGAAACTGGGTGCAAGTGAAGGAACTATAAACCAGGAAATTCAGCGATACCAACAGTTGGAGTCAGTAGCTGTCAATGACATTCGCCGAGATGTTCGTAAAAAGCTACGCAGGTCAAGTATGAGGGTGAGCAATTTTTTAGCTCCTTTTCAGGCATATCAGTTCTTTTTCATGTTATTAGAACTAGGTAGAACATAGTCACACATGCTAAAAAAACAAGATTTAAAGACACATTACATTTTTTGAGATGTTGGTAGGCCATCATTCAGTACAGGGATTTTTTTTTAATGGAATTACATTTAAATCCACTTCAGTATCCATCCAACCTGAAGTAATTTCTCTCTTTCTCCATCAGCTCTTCATGACATTCTAGCAAAATATTTCAAAGGGGAGAAGAAAGAGATTAATTGTATCTGTTGCTCTCTGCCTGCACAATATAGTCTCTGAGTAGTTTACAGTATATACTATTTTTTGTATCTACTCATGTGCTTTATGTTAATTTCATAAAGACCCTAGTGGTACTTAAGTGTGCTTAACTTTTCTGGATTTCAACTATTTACAGTCTACATGTATGATCCTTAATATTTCATTTGCCAAATTTCTGAACTATGCAAGAATACTGTCAGAATGAAATGTGGGAATAATATACTCTGTGTATTTCAGGCAGCATCTCTGAAAGATAAATGGGGCCTAGGTTACAAACCTAGTTATAATCGATCCAAAAGTATTTCAGCTTCAGGAAGACCACCTCTGAAGAGAATGGACAGAACAAGGTAAGGTGGGAATAGAAGGCTTTTTTAGACCAAGAATATGTTTTGATTTTTGAGTGTATGCAATGGGCAGACTTAGAAAATGGCTGTCATAAAGACTATGGCCAATCGTAAGTCATGTCTTGCTAGAAAGTAAGCTACATGCCCTAGATGTTTTCTGCTATCCCATTGGGCCCTTGTGAGCCCAAAGGCCTTCCTAGAAATAATAATGAATCTGTGCTTTCCAGCATGTCCTGTTTAATTATTCATGTTTAATATTTTTATGTAAAAAAATGGTTAAAAAGTCAAATGGATATGGATTCTGTTGGGCACCATGAGAGGCACTTCCCTTGAGTATCACCTTGCCAACTCTAGAGAGACAATGATTTGAAATAAATGTTAATATTTGTAAAGAGCCACATACTTTAAACTACATGTTTTCTTTTTAATTTTTTTAAATATTTGAATAGTTCCTTAAAGTGTCTTCAGGTTTACATGTATTTAATTTTTCCTTTAGTGTAACAACAACTATATGCACCACAGATGAATGTGGAATCTTTTGGGGGGAGAATCATATTTTGCCTTCTTCCTTCAGTGGAAATTACTGAAAACTAAACTAATTCCTATCTGCATAATACCATTTCTTCAGCTGCACAGCTTCTTCCTAAAGTTGTACTTTGCAATCCTAACAATATTTGATGGTTTGGTTCTATCAAGCATAAAATGTGACTGCTTTGCTCACCTAAGTTGTATAGTTTGTAACTGCTCAAATAACATATTGCAATAGATCTTGTAGTTCTTTGATTTTCATACATTTGTAATTTTTCATATTCAGTGGCTTAAGATTTAATGCAGTTTGCATGTAATTAAAACGTACTCAAATTTGTCACCATTTGTTTAGTGCTTCTTATTTCAAGCTATCATTTTTAAATTGGGAAAGTGTTCCAAAATAATATTTTAAATGGTGATTCTTAAATTTGGAAGAAATTAGTAATAGTAACAAAATGCGAGTATTTATAAATATCTTAATTCCCTGTTTCTGTAATTTTATTAGTACAAGGCTTGGGGAAAGTGAAGAACTTCCAGAAATTCGTGTTGATGGGGCATCTCCTGGGCCCAGAGTAACTTTCAGCATACAGGATACGGTAAGGCAGTCCCTAAGTAGTTAATTTAATCCTTTGGGTAAATATACATTATGAAATAAGAAGTAGATGCATGGGAATTTAAAAGAGAATATCAATTAAGTGTGTCAGAGAGCTTTAAAAAAATAAAATTTTAATATTGGATATCTTAAACTACCTTCAGTCTAAGAACTGATATGTTCAAATATACATATGTTAAATATGTATTAGTATATGCATTTATATTGTTACATATGTTTGCATCTTATCCATGATTCATTCAGTCCTGTATGTGATTTCCTTTTATTTGTGCCAGTGTCATATATTTACACACACACACACTCACACATATATCTCAGAATCATAGAATTGGAAGGTGCCTCTGAGGTTATCTACTCTAAACCCTGCTTGGTGCACAGTCTGCTGAAACATTTTTGACAGATGATTATCCATCATCTATTTGAAGATTTCTAGTGAAGGCCAACATGCTATTTAAGTAAGGAGCAGCCTATTCCACTGGTTGACCATTCTTACTATCAGGACATTCAGAGTAGATATTGGAAGGATATTGGATATCTCCTTCCCTCTAGTTTCAGCCCATTAATTCTGGTCCATCCTTCATGGTAACAGAGAGCTAACCCACTCCTCCTCTATATGACAACCCTTTAGCTATATGAAGACTACTATCCTATTTTCTGTCAGTCTTCTGCTTGCAGGCTAAGTATACCCTCATAGGACTTGGTTTTCCATCCCTTCACTGTGTTGTAGCCCTCGCTCAGATCTCACTCGAGTTTGTCAGTCCTTTTTAGATGTCAGTGTGATTTACCAGAACCCTTGGATCCTTGTCACATTTACTACTGCCAAGCCAGGACTCACCCACCTGGTACTTGTGCCTTTCTTTTCTTCTCCCCAGATGTTAGACTTTACATTTTGCCTTGTTAAAATTCATCCTGTTTGTTGTGGCCCACTGTTCAAGCCTGTCTAGATCTTTCTGAATCTTCTATTCACTTTTTAAATGTTAGCCGCTCCTAACATTGGGCTCATCTGCAAATTTGATATTCCTGGATTAAGGAATTGATATGAATACTCAGCTTCTTAATCTAGGTCATTAATAAAAAAAAAATTGAATCAGCAGAGCCCAGGACTATACATGTATTGTTTTATTAATGTCTCTTTTTCACTTTTAATTAAGTTGAATGAAACAGTTTTGGGGATTGCGCAACAATGCAGCTGTCCAGGGGAAGGGTATTTTCAGGTATTTGTAAAATCAACAAGTATACTAATTAACTGCATGGAAAATCTGCTTCATTGATCATATCTGTCAGCTAAGCAGGCCACATTATAATACATGTAGGTCACAACTGGCAATATTATATAATCCAGTATTATTTACTACTTTGGGGTAAGAGCATTCATCACTGTACCAAGGGGGAGTACAAGCTATTTTTAACACGTTTTGGCATGATAAAATTTTTATATCAAAAAGAGCTGTCCTCTAGAATAGAAGCTCATTGGACATCTTGCAAAAATAGTGAAAAAATACTTGGTATATTATTGGCAAGCTATTTTAGTTGATATGACCACTGATAGTTCAACAATAGGTATTTCTCATTTTATACTGTCTAACTGAATTGTCCAGGAATATAAATACAATAAAAAGGTCACGACTGAAATCAGTTCCTTCTAATTATGAAATTCATTTTAAAAAATTAGGTTGAATCTAAGTGTTATAGGCTGACACCAGATTAAGGCACTGTTAATTATTCATTATTAAATTTACACTGATTTAATTAAGGTTTATTGCAACAAACATAACTCTGGATTTACAAAGGCAAAATCATTACTATATTTAAGAAACTAATCAATAAAATAGTTAAAGAGTTTATACAGCTGGTAGCAGTCAGCTGAAAAATGTCATTTTCTGTTAATATGTGTTTTCAAAGCTACATTCAAGGTGGCCTTTCATTGGAAATGTATATTAGAAGGTGAAATATAAATGATATTTTTTACAGTTCTTTTCATAATGTACCTTAGTGAACAAATCGTTGCACTTAAATCTTGTTGAAATCAATGGTTATACAATGGCTTAATAAGTTATACATGGCTTATATTGCCTTCCCTATTATAGTTGGAATAAAGTCCATCTAATTTAGTCTGTGTTATCCCAATATTTTTATCAAATATTCTTTCCCTATATTGTTAGAAAGAGGAGAAATCAGAACATGTGTTAGATTACTTGCTTTGAACCTGAATCACATATTATTTTTTTAAATCTAAAAATACCTTATTTACCCAAGAGAAAGAAGGAGTTCCTTCCCCCAAATCATTCCCTATGACTTGGAGAGATAGATCTTTCTACATATGTTAAGAATAGAAGATGTGTGAATGGGTGAAAATGCAAACCACAGAAGATGTGAGTGACGAAAATAATGGTTATCTTTGAAGATTAATATTCCTTGGGAGGTGCCTGTTAGCCTAAGGAATTTAATGTTTTCATAAGGGTATAGTTCAGCAGAAAGTGAAGAAGAACTACAGAGCCTCTTGATGAGGATGAAAGAGGAGAGTGCAAAAGCTGGCTTGAAACTTAACATTAAAAAAACTAAGATCATGGCATCTGGATCCATCAATTCCTGGCAAATAGAAGGGGTAGAAAATCTTTCAAATCATTGTGAAGATTATCTGATAATTGAGTTTATGTTGTGAGAGACCTCTCTAGTCACATGGTGATAGTATTGCAGAACCAGTGCTTTCTGAAGGTTGGTACTAACTGCAACATTTGGTAAATTATGAAGCAGAGAGAGAATGGAGCTTTAATAGCCTTTCTCCATCAATCTCTGCACCGATATTGCCGAGTCCAGGAGATGGCTTTGCAGTACAAGACAGGCTTGCCATAGTGCTTTAGCATGTATGTATATGAATGTATACACAAAAAAGAGGCTTCTGACTAGTCACCCAAAATCATACATGATCCTTAGAACCAAAGAGGCTGTCTGTCCCCAGGCTTTCATGGACAAGCAGCACAGTTCTCAAAGTCTCCTATCTGGACAAGCGTAAAGATATAATTTTTTTCTGGTTTCAATTAAAATTGTGTCAACATTAATCCAATCAGTTCATTACAATGACCAGTTAACCATTTCTGAAAGTAGATTTTATATTTACTTGGAATATATGAGTCAGTACTCAGCTAATCATAAGATTTCATGTATTCTATATTTTTGCACCAAAATCTTGATTCAACCTAGTTACAATTGCAATAACAGAAATTCCCTTTATGCTTTTGAATATACTTTGTGAACTGACTTTTAATCTAAATCAGGCTTCTTTTAGCAAGTTGTTCCTTATAGCCATTAAATTATAGTTTTATGGCTCTAGTTCATATTTCCTACTGATTCACCACAAACATATCTCATGCACTTATACCAGAGTTTCACTGCATTCTTAACGTCTCACTAATTTTTTCATGGCACCCCAGGCCAAAAATGTGAACCGCATCAAGCTAGTAGTTTCCACGGTGTCCACCAGATGCCCAGTATCACTGCATTTCCCTCAAAAATTTAAAATATCCCATGGCATCCCAGGGTGCTGCGGCACACAATTTGGGAACCACAGACATATCCTTTCAAATCAAATCAAATCAAATCAAATCAATTCTTTAGTATGTTCATAGACCAGCATAGATATATACTTTTAAAGGAAATGATTAACAACAGTTTATTAACAAACTGGAATATTTATCTTTAAGAAGTGGAATCCCAAATTCTTACCGGAGACTGTTAAGAGTTCTCATGCCTCACAGATATTCCAGTGACTATCCAGGTGTGCTAATCTTTCTGGTATATAAAGATCATTAAAGTCAGAAAGCCAAAAATCTTTAGGTATAATATGACGGCAAGCACAATCAGCAACTCAGTGCCACAGGTAATGTGTACCAATTGGAAAAGCCAAGCAGCAGCTATGCCTTTTGCCAAGATATTCAACTCCATTCTATTCCCCTTTCCAGCTTTAATTTTTTCCCATAGTTTCTTACCATTCCATGCTTACTGAGCATTTCACTCCACCACTGCTTTTGGACTATTTTTCTAAAAATATTTTTTTAAAACTTGTACCTCTGCAAACCTTATGGTTTCCCCAAGCTTACTGATACCTCAGCTTGACTTGAAACCTGAAGATTTATTATCTTAGCTTATCCAAAATCAAAATAACATTCCAGAATTCCCCTCAGAACATTATTGTCTTAAAAAAAACTAGTTTTTTAAAATTAATCATATGTACTACTTTAAAAGGAGTATCTGTTAAGATAGTAGGGTGCATTCTGTGCCAGCATTTTGCATGAGCTTCCATTTTCTAATAATTTCTGCTACTTTCTCTCATTTACAGGATGTCTGTAAGGTTCTTGCTTTTCTAAGCTTTAAAAACTTTACTTCAGTTATTATAGTAGAATGTATTGCAATCTAAGCTGTTGCTGTATCTAAATAACATACATTCACTTCTTTTTTCTTCAAGACTACTCACTCATCTATTTTTAAAACATATTTCATGGCTTAAATCAGTTCTTTGGCCTGCCCAAAATGAAACATTTACTGCTTTGCCTTTAAGAATCTGATTTTTCCTCCCCACTCCTTGAGATAGTTGGTAGCTATAACTTGAATGTCTTTTTTGTCTCTTTGTAATCAGTTTCCAGAGGAGACAGAATTGGATCTTTTGTCAGTAACTATTGATGGTCCATCCCATTACTCATCCACTAGTGAAGGATCATGCTCAGTATTCAGTTCACCCAAAACTCCAGCTGTCTTCTCACCAAGCATTCCCTTCCAGCCTGAAGAAGGAAGACGAGATGACAGTTTGTCTTCAACAAGCGAGGAGTCAGAAAAAGAGGAAGATCATGAGAGAGAGAGGCCATACTTTTATCGGAAAACACAGTGAGCATATTTGTAAAAAGAGAATATTCATTTCAGTATAACCATTAATAAATGTGCAGATGAATGAATATAAAAAGAACTCCAACTTTCTCTGTATAATATTTAGTCTGAAATCTTGATGTTATGCTGATGTTATGAGAAATATAATTTAAAAAAATGGCTGTTAGGATCTTTAACCTGCTCCAATAATTTAGCTAGCAGAGCTAACAAAAACATTTAATGAAAGAGCATATGGCGGAGATAATTAATACCTTTGGAAAGGACTATCCTGTAGCTCTGTATTTGACGCAGCTTTGCATGTTTAGGATCTCAAGTTCAAACTCTGCCAGTCCAAAGTAGCCTGAGATAGTTTCCTTTCTGTTTGAACATGATGGCAGGCAGCTTTGATTAGATGGCAATTTCCTGTGTTCATAAACTTCATATAGAAGTTTGGTCCAAACCTTATTAAACAACAATATGAAGATCAGTATGTTGTATGAACTCAGCATTTTCATTTGTACTTCTCATTCTGCTTTTAAATTGTAGAAATAGCATTTGTTGGGAATTTGCTGGTTACTTTGAATGAGATGACAGTCTGGGACATTTCTCAAAACTTTATATGCTGCTATAGTATCATTTAATTAGAGCTGCTTCGTGGCTCCACAAAAGTTTTGGTCAGTGTAGGTTTAAACTGTAAATAGTGGGAGAACACTGTGATTAGATTTCGCAATATCTTTTAGTTTCTTTTAAAGCAGCTAATTTGACTGCTTTTAGTTCCCTCTCAACATCCGTGAAGGGGAAAAAGAAACACCAAAGATTAATATTGCATCTTTGTATATTTTGTTCTCAAAGGCTAAACACATTTTAGTGAGAAAATGGGACAGATATCTAACTCCTCTTTCCTCAGTGTAACAGACCTGACCAAATCACAGAACCTCCAAAGCTACTTTCAGTGAAAATAAAATACAGGCTATTTCAGATAGTTTGAATGTTGACCTTTTCTGTAGTGTGAGAGATACCAAAGTAAATATATTTTAACAAATTGCATGCAGTAAGGTAAGTTTGTGAAAACCCTACATTTTAAAATTTTTGCAGGACTGCTTCTCGTAAGAAAGCTACAGGTTTTGCTGCTGTTCACCAACTGTTTACTGAGCGTTGGCCAACATCTCCAGCCAACAGAAATATAACTGGAACAACTACTGAGAGGAATATCGACTTTGAACTTGATGTGAGAGTTGAAATTGACTCTGGGAAGTGTGTGCTTCATCCAACAACACTCCAACAAGAACATGATGATATAAGCTTAAGGAGGTAAAAATCCTGCAAAAAGCTGAGCATGTTTACCAAACTATGTTTATAGAAGGAGAAACATACTTTATATGTTGAAACTTGTATGAAATCTCAAGTGATACTGATCATCAATCCAATTCCCATATTCCATATAAAGAGCATTTGACAACCTTAAGACAACAAGATATATTACTATAGATTTGACAACTTGAATAATGTCCCTTTGTGCCAAGAACTCTGATGTAGAATTTGTGTAATCAAATCTGTCCATCTTACTTGCATGTAAAATATTCATAACCACATATAAGCTAGCACATGAGCCCTATCTTCTAATAAATCTTTTACCTAGAGTAGTTTCATGTATTCCATAGAATATTCATAGGTTGTACTTTTGTATAGTTAGCCTACTTCAGGGTTTCCCAAAGTTTATGAAGCTGGGGGCTGGATGTTTTTCAGTACAGCTTTTTGCTGTCTATTTTTTGTTATTAATTTACAAGTGTATAAATTGGAGATTGGGCTTTTGCCCCTCTATAAATTATATTTTAAGTCTTAGTTCATTCAATCACTGTACTCTGGTTAAAGCTTGTGAGTAAAGCTATTCTCTTTCCCCTCTAACCAGAATACCAGTAATTTTGTGACTATAGCACTTGGTCAGAGCAGAAAGAAAGCAATTATGGCTATCTTTTCCATTGTGTATGATTGTGTGTATGGAGTCCTTGGGGTTTTCTGAGCTTGGTTGTTTTCTTGCAAACATTTTGTTACCCGGCTAGGTAACATCTTCAGTGCTAGAGTGGAATGGGGTTTGCTCTCTGTTTATATACAGTGGCATGCCCTGCCAGTGTTGGTGTTGGTGTTGGTGTGGGTGGGGGTTTTGTTTTCTTGTTTTTTCCTCTGATAGTTCTTTGATTAGGGTATTGTTTACTGCTTGATTGTATGTCTGGTGATAATCTTGGTGTTAATCTCTGTTTATCTGGGTGATGATTGCTGGTGAGGAAATGTTTTGCTCTTTTGTTTTAAAACAAAACCCACAACCCCACCAACACTGGCAGGGCATGCCACTGTATATAAACAGAGAGCAAACCCCATTCCACTCTAGCACTGAAGATGTTACCTAGCCGGATAACAAAATGTTTGCAAGAAAACAACCAAGCTCAGAGAACCCCAAGGACGCCACAGTTTAACCCTGAGCTATACATATTCTCTTCTGTTGGATTGTGTGTATGTAAAGAACCAGTACTGGGACATACTTTGGGAAATGCTGGCCTACTTTGAATCCCATTGAATCCCATTGAATTGTCTGAAGTCTTACAGCACAGATCTAATAGGTTATTACTGTTAATTAAATAAACATCCAGTGTTATTGGTTTTGCATATGATTATGAATGGAAGACTGAATAAGATGCTAGAGGAGACAAACTATTAAATGAAATTAAAAACATTAAAATATACTTAGTGGACTGTGCACTTATAGAAGTGGAAGAAGTTGTTCCATTAAACAAATAGACTTACAGAATAGATTCTAATCATGGAAGGGGTTCTCTTCTCCAACCTCCACATAACTTCTTACACTTATTTTGAAAGGTTCCCCAATGATGCAGTGATGATTTTCAGAGGATTCTGGTAGACAGCAGAAGGCAAAATATTTTGCTCTTCTAAAAGTTTACTCATGGAAATCTGGAACCAAACCATAGCAGATCTATCTTTCTTTCTTTCTTTCTTTCTTTCTTTCTTTCTTTCTTTCTTTCTTTCTTTCTTTCTTTCTTTCTTTCTTTCTTTCTTTCTTTCTTTCTTTCTTTCTTGTATTGGCCGCCCAATTCCAGTGGACTCTGGGTGGCGTATAAAACTAGGGCAAACATACAGCTAAAAACATTGAATCATACAGACAGCTCAGACTTCCATTATTTTGTGAAAGTTGAGTGAGTTTCTCAGGGCAAGGATGTCAGTTATATCAACAACAGCTGCCCAGCTTCAAGGCTGAAAAATGCAGACCAAAAAGTCCATTAGACAGTGGGAAGTGTGGGAGAAAGGAGTGTTGGTATTAAAGAAAAGTGTATATTAAAAATGAATTGCACTGTTGATAGAGGACTATCTAATGTTTTAGTGGCTTCTTCCTAGTTAAAATAAAGATTATTGCCTGCTGTGCTGTGTGTCTGAGAACCTTGAGCCAAATGTAAACTAGAACCTAATCAAATCATGCCAAGTATTTCTGGAGCTTAACTATATTAACAATTACCATTCCGAGCTTTAGAAATAACATAATGTTACATTTATGTTTATATTAATTAAATAACTGCTGTGTATTGATATTTACCTTTTAGGACCTATGATCGCAGTTCCCGAAGTTTAGATCAAGAATCTCCCTCTAAAAAAAAGAAATTTCAAACTAACTATGCATCAACTACCCATTTACTGGCTGGAAAGAAAGTACCAGCATCTCTCCAAACAAAGTCTAGTGACCTGGAAACAACAGTATTTTACATTCCTGGTGTAGATGTTAAGGTAAAAAAATAAAAAGCTTGACATTTCCTTCATACATGTGATAAAATAGAATTGTAGTTTCACATCACTTTCCTGAGTCTGTTATGTCGTGTAGTTACTGCTTTGAAACATGTAAATGTGCTAGGAAATGCTGATGTTAATTCTGATAAGCGTTAAGACTAATTTAGAGTGCTTCTATTCCACACAGTATGATTCATAATTTAATAAAGTATTTTTAATATCAAGCTGGGCACAAGTCTGGAAGCAAGGGAACTCATGATACTTTTACCCTTGGGAATACTAGTAAGATTAGATGAGTAATTATCTGAAGAATAAGTTTGAGTTAAATCAGTGTGCCACACTGCAAAGCCCACAGATCAGTGGCACTGTCACTCACTACAAGAGTTGCTCTCCTATTGCCAGTTTTAATTTTTATCCTTCTCTCTCTCTCTTCTTGTTTGCCCCTATATTGGAGATAGTAGTGTTCTTGTACCACATATGCATACATGTGCACTGCATATCCAAAGTATTTGGGTATATAATGAATAGGATTTTAGATAGTGAGGCAACAGTAATTTTGTGGCAGTAGAGTTTTGAAGAAAAGAGAAAGAAAATTTAGCTACCTGGTCCAGGAGCAAAAAGGGTTGACAGACATTGTATATGTTATAGAAAACCTTAAGATTTCCTCCTAAAGGATTAAAGGCTAGGATAAAGAAATGAGCATGGGGCAAGTATGACGTACCGTGCCAAAGAGATCTAAATTTTAAAAGTGATTCATATTATCAATTTGCTGATGAAGAAGGTAAACACTTATTTTCAGAGAAAGATATTGCATCTAAATACATGTTGTTTGAAAAGGTATCTTGTTTCTTAGTCCTTAATACGCATTTCACATTGAAAACATTTGTTTTTCTGCTATACTAACTGTCTTCTAAAAATAGCAACTCTTTTTTTAGAGGAACAATTCTAAAACAATTCTAATTCATGGAGCAGTTCTGGGAATCTTTCCAAAAATAATTTCAGGCATCATCCAACATTTACAAATAACATAGATAAATTAAACTCATTCAGACATCTATGAACAATTTATAACTTATTTAATATGGTAGTTCCAGCATCACAAGGAATAAAGTGGTCAGTTATTGTATAACTGTACATCATATACTGATAAGCTGTGTCTACACCGAGTAACTTTCCAGAACATTCTTTATCTGAGTTAAGTGGGAGCCTTGCATAGCATTGGCCCATCAAAATTCCTCCAGTTCCAGTTACTCTGATAACTTCATGCAAAGTGTTATTTGTGATTCATGCTGTTGCTGAATTTTTATTTTTCTATTATTTACCCTACCCCGCCCCCAAAATAGCACATTTTTGGCTATGTAGAAGCCTATGGTTTTAGTCTTCTTTTTCAAATTTTCCAACTATGGGAATAAAACTGCCTTCGTAGACAATCATGCTATGTGTTTATTCTATTTGGGAGACCAGTACCAAGTTGATTTATGTGGATGTTTGTAGAACTTTATAATTTAGACATAATGGTCATCCACCATCACATAGATGAGATGACCATTATGAGAGAGAAGGAAGAAATTGGACCTAGGAGATGACCATTATGAGAGAGAGAGAAGGAAGAAATTGGACCTAGGAAGTGCTTGATGTGCGACACAGCACTAAGAAGCCTCCCAGAAGATAAAGAAAGTGCAGTGGAGAAGATGAAGGGCCATATAAACTTTGCAAAGGGAAAGATTCCTGCCACTGACTTGGAGTAAGGGGATGATCCAACCTGCCTTGAGGGAGGCAATGGTATATTCCTTCCTCAAGAAGCCATCTTTGGACCCAGCAGTGCTGGAAATTTGTCATCCTGTTTCCAATATTATCTTTCTAGGGAAGGTTGTGGAGAAGATAGTGGAAATGCAACTCCAAAAGGCCCCAGAGGAAGTGTATTATCTCAGGTGTTTAAGTCAGGATTTATGTTCTGGCACAAACTTAAAGGTATTGATCTGGCAGAACTAGGATAGGCAACTCTCCTAATTTGAAATTACTGCAGTGGACTAGAAAAATCTACAGTCGTGTGAAAAAGAAAGTACACCCTCTTTGAGTTCTATGGTGTTATGTATCAGGACATAATCATACAGAAAATGATTACTTCAAGTTATTGCTGGTAAAGGTGGTTCTACAAGCTATTGAATCATAAGGTGTACTTAGTTTTTCACACATGGCTTCTCCATTTTGGCTTTCTTTTTGTAAAATAAATGATGACATGGTATAATATGTCATGTGTTGTTGTTCATATGAGGTTGTATTTATCTACTTTTGAGAACTGCTAAGGACCAGATAATTTTTATGATGTCCTGATACGTAAAACCATAGAACTCAAAGAAGATGTACTTTCTTTTTCATATGACTATATACCACAACAGGTTGCTTATTGTCATGCTGATAATTCAAGTATCTCTCTGTGTGGTGATGGTATATAAAATTTTGTCTTGATTCAGCTACATTACAACTCTAAGATGTTAAAGACGGAATCGCCAAATGCGTCCCGAGGCTCATCTCTTCAAAGAACCTTTTCCAAAGAATCCAAATTGTATAGCATGAAAGATATTATTCCTCTTACCCATAGCAAGGCTAAAACCTTCCTTCCTCTTCAACCCCCACCTATTCCATCAGGTAAAAATTTCTCTTTTCAGTGTCTGTCTTTTAACTTTAGTTATCTTTTTGCCATTGTATAGAGTTCAATGTTTGATTGGTATCAATGTTGGATCAGTATCAGTATCAGCTTAATAAACCATTTTGTTTGATATTGTCATAAATTTTACGAGATAACTTTTCGGGATAAAAACTGCCTAGTACTTCTGATTATTTTCTTATTAGGGTTAGGGTCTATTTGACATTTGTGATCTGATATTTCACTAAGTCTTTTTTTTTTTTTCCAAACCTTTCAGCCAAAGGTAAAGGAAGTGGTGGTGTAAAGACAGCAAAGCTCTATGCTTGGGTTGCACTCCAGTCTTTGCCTGAGGAAATGGTGATTAGCCCTTGCCTGTTAGACTTTCTAGAAAAGGCTCTTGAAACAATACCTATAACTCCAATAGAAAGGAATTATACAGGTATCATACTTTTCTACCAAAGTTTTTATATCCTAATTTTTACTTTTGTAAAGTTATATGTAATCATTTTCTTGTTCTTTTAAAGCCATCAGCTCACAAGATGAAGATATTGGGCAATTTGATATGCAAGATCCCTTAGAAGAATCCACAGCTTCCTTAGTATCTTCATCAACATCAGCATACTCTTCTTTCCCTGTTGATGTAGTAGTATATGTAAGAGTTCAGGTGAGCATGAATGTCAACTTAGGTAATACCTTGAAGGCTGTTGTACTAAGAATAAAATTAATAGTTGTTGTTCGTACATATACAGAGATTTTGGTTGTCAGATGCTAAAATAATGAATTCTATTTTAAATTGGAACTTTTTTCATTAATCCCATAGTTTATATTTCATCTTTGTATGAGAAATATTATTGATACATTGTAAAGAAAAGTACTTGCTATGTCTGTTCACTTGCTTTACCTTGCTTTAAATTTTGCATTGTTTGATAATGAAGACTACATTAAGAATTTAGATGTTGTATTCTGTGTTCTTCCATGGAATCTAAAGCAGCTTTTAGTTTCACAAGTTCATGAAAGTAAGTTAAGCTGAGCTGTATTGATCTGCCCATAGTTTGGGACTGACTCTTGTAACCAAACGTAGAATTGAATGTTGCTTGGTTGTATTCCAGACCCAGCGGTCTAATCAGATGGGACAAATTAAAATTCAATGCTAAAACCTTTGCAGCTTATTGGCTCAAACTGCAGAGAGCCAGGAAATGGGAAACTCAGGCTTATGCTTTAATTAACAAAGATGTGCTGCTGAATAAATTCCATTTGATGTATTTAATTACATAGTTCTTCTCCATACTCTTGTTTGTGCTCCTTACATGACTTTCTTCAATGTCAGGGTCATAATTTCTTAACACAGCTTTTATGGACCCCTAAAAGTTTTGTTTTAAACATCCTGCAGAGGAACAATATGTTTCCCTATTTCCAATACTAGATCATGATCCGAAGACAATTACCTTCCATAACTCAGGATGCCTTCGGGCCCTTCCAATGTTGTTAAATTCCAGCTTATAGTTTAATAATGGAAGTTGATAGAATCAGGAATGAAGGATGTTCAGAACTGAATTCAATAACATCTAGAGGGTCCACACATTATTTATCCCTAGCATAACAAAAATTAACAGTACAGTGGTACCTCTAGTTACGAACGCCCCTCCTTACGAATTTTTCAAGATATGACCAGCTCTGGCCCCAAAAATTTACCTCTACTTGCGAACTCCCCCTCTACTTATGAACCGGATCTGCGGCCATTTTCCCTGCTGCCACATGGTCGTGGCTACCTGTGGGCGAGATTGTGGTAGCAAGGAGACGTTCGGTGAGGCTTGTGGTGTGTTTTGTGGCATTTGGAAGGTTTTTGTGGCGTTTGGAAGGTTTTTGAGGTTTAAAAATAAAATGCATATGTTTCAGAACTGTTTAGCCGTATTTACATTGAACTTTATGGGAGAAATTTACCTCGGGGTGCGACCAAATTTGGAGGGCGGATTAGCCGTATTTACATTGAACCTTATGGGGAAATTTGCCTCGTGGTGCGACCAAATTCGGAGGGCGGAACGGATTAACCGTATTTACATGGAACCTTATGGGAAACTTTACCTCGACTTGAGACCAACTCGAGTTGCAACCAGAGTCACGGAACGGATTAAGTTCATAACTAGAGGTACCACTGTATTCCATTTTTAAAATGCTCTTTTGCTTGTTGCCTTCTTCTCATTTCAATTTTCCATGTATGTTAAACACTATTTTTCTTTTCTTCAGCCTTCACAAATCAAGTTCAGCTGCTTACCCGTGTCACGCGTAGAATGCATGTTGAAACTTCCATCCCTTGATCTTGTGTTTTCTTCCAATCGAGGGGAATTAGAAACTTTAGGTTCAACCTGCCCTACAGAAAATTCTTCACAAAGTGGCTCAAAGATGTCAGTTAAAAGTATCTCACCAGGTAAAATTAATTTTTAAAATATTGAAAAACAGTTAAAAAGAAGGCTGTATTCAGATCTAATATTGAATCACAATTTAATCCTACAAGAATAAATTGTGGATCTCCTGGTGCTCTTAAAAGACAGAAATTAGAAGTTTGTACTTCCAACAATGATTGTGCCTTAATGAAACCTGTGGTTAGTATTAACTTTGATTTAGATCAGACTAAATGAAAGTTTGAAATTGGCTTGCTTCCTAAACGATTAATACAAACTGTGGACTTTGTAGTTTCAGACATAATAGCTTGTTTTGTAAACCTGACACTAAATTAACAGAATGGAATTGTTGTGCTCATATGTTATACCCAAACAAATATAATGGTTTAATGTGATGTCTGGGCTCCATTATCAAATTACCAATTAGCCTAGTATGACATTCTGGTCAGTGACTATAATAGTGAACTAGACTAAATTGTGCTGGTAGGGGGACAGGTGGCACAGAAACAAACCAAAAAAAAAAAAAAATCTCTCACATTTCAAATAATCTAGCATTTATCCACATCAGGATGCAGATAGAGATCTCTTCATCAGATTTTAGGATATGAGAGAGAATATGAGGAGAAGGCAGTCCTTTAGGATCTAAGTCATTTATGGAATAATAATGAAAGCCTGTCCAAGATAATTTGTAAGAATGTTTCCAGAAGATCCAGGCTTACACTTTTTGTTGGAGTTGCCATCTCCAATAATGCATGATTGTAGGAGTGCCATCAAAATATGTTTCTATCTCTTTTGTTCCAAAGATAGTAAACTTGGCTGATCTTTGTGATTTTTCTACATTTCTTTCCCTTTTTCTTTTTCTGCTTTAGGTTCATCTCTTGGATTAGGTAGCCCTTTTGGCAGAACACGGCATAGTAGCAGCCAGTCAGATTTGACAGGTTCTAGCAGCAGCTCTTCAGGTTTGAGTTTCACAGCCTGCATGTCTGATTTCTCCCTTTATGTATTTCATCCATATGGAGCAGGAAAGCAAAAAACCACTGTGGCTGGCCTGTCTTCTGGATCAGGTAATGAGAGAATATTGTGTTTCACAGGAATGTATTGGTGTTTTCTAAACTTTTTAAATAAGCCTTTAAAAAGGAAATGCAAGATTGCTTTAAAAATGATTTTGTCCTGATTTAGCCAAAAGCAAATATTTTACATGTGTATGAATGTATATTAAAAATAGGTTTTTGCATTCATATCTCAGAGTACATCTATGTAGTAAGGCCTCATTCATACAGTAAATGCAGTAAAATGCTTTTTTTGTTCAAATGTTTAGAAACAATGGTATAATTGTTACATGATATAGCAAGTAATCATTTATTAACCGTATTTTATACCAGCCAAAGTTCACATATTATTTTGTGCAAAGCTGAACATCTGCAGGCATTAGGTGAGAACAAGTTTGGCCTGTTTAGATTAAGCCCAAAAAGTAATGATGTTCTTCATGGTTTCAGGGAGTATAGATGAAGAGCCCTCGTCAGTTACTGGTCGTAAGGATTCACTGAGCATCAACCTTGAGTTTGTAAAAGTTAGCCTATCAAGAATAAGGCGTTCAGGAGGTGCTACCTTTTTTGAGGGTCTGTCTGCAAGCAAATCTGCCAACAAGATGGATACTACACTGATAAATATATCTGGTATTTATCAATCCTATTTAATGAACTCAGTGCATCATAGAAAATAGTATTGCATTACATGTTACAGTATCAGACTTGTACATTTTTCTCTTGTAATACTGTAGGTATTGTAGGTCTTTTGAATGGATGTTGAGTAATTGCCTTTTAAGCAGTTATGTATTTTCTCCTCTGCAATGTTTGACTAACCAAAATGTAAGAACATAAGAAGATCCTTCTTGACCATGGCATAGCTCTTTACAGACCAATATTCAGTTAGTCCTTGCCCCATGTTCCCTTGTTCAGTGGCTGTTCAAAGTTACAGCAGCGCTGAATGAGAGGACTTACAATGGTAAGCATAGTTGTGGCTGGTGCAGCATCCCTGTGGTCGTGTGATCGCAATTTGGGTGTTTTGCAACAGGCTCGCAATTACGACATCACAGCATCCCTCAGTCACGTGATCACCATTTGTGACCTTCACTGCTGGCTTCCAATGAGGAAAGTCAACAGGAAAGCCAGAAGGAGGTCACAAATGACAATCACATGACTGCAAGATGCTGTGACTTCATGAGATTCACCTAACAATGGCAACTTGGATTGCCGGAACTGCCGTTGTATGTCAGCATGGTCACGTGACATTGCACCTTACGACTGCATCACCTAGCAATGGAGTTCCCAGGCCCAGTTACCATTGGTAAGCGAGAATACCTGTATTATCAAAATAACAGGCAGATCTGTCTGGGAAACATTTGATAGGACATGAATACAACAGCTCCTTATTTGATCTTGCCCTTCCTTGCCTCTAGCATGTAGAAGAATATCAGCTTTTGAACCTGCAATCAAAACTAATGCCACCGTGACCTGTACATTTGTGTAGTTCTGTTTAAAAGCCATTTAAGCCTTTGATCATCACCATGTATTGAACTGGTTCACCATAACACTAAACCGAGCTTTTGATATAATGGTGTCATTTTTCAACATCTATTTAAATTTTCTTTGGTCCTTTTTTGAGATGAGATGATAAAATTGTGCCAGTAACTGCTGAGGGAAATGGGGACAACTCTTCTTGTAGCAAGAAATTTCAACATTGAATAAATTAGAGGAATACAAACATTATTCAGGTAGCTATTACTGCAGTGAACTTACAGTTTGGGGCTACAATCCTAAAAAAGAGGATTTAAAAAGTGGTAATATAACACAGGCAAGTTTCTTCTGATAAGTAAAAAATATTCTAGACCCGAAATCTACAATAGCCACCAAAAGTCAGACTGATTGCAGCAGGATACAAATTAAATAAATAAATAATCAAACAGACATGGATGAACGTGATCCAGGTGGAAAAATCTGTAGCCCTATGTGTTGTGCTGAATTAAAACTCATAGCAGCCCCAGTCAATCTGACTTGTGGCGAAGGATGCTGTTGCAATCTAAATTAAATGAACTGTCTCCATTTTTAAGTATTTTCATTATAATCTATTAAGTACTGACTCTTTCTGTTTATGAATGACAGATGTTACAGGAATGAATCAAATAATGTGAAACATAAAATATAAACACTTTTTAATAATATTTTTATAGCTGTTTGTGACATAGGATCTGCTTCTTTTAAATATGACATGAGGAGACTGAGTGAGATTCTAGCATTTCCAAGGGCCTGGTACAGAAGGAGTATTGCAAGACGCCTCTTTCTAGGTGACCAGACAATAAATTTGCCAGGTAAATTGCCAAAAGAATACGGAAGATCTTTTTTTCATAATAATTAGTCTTACTGTGATTGATTGATTGACATTAGAAACATGTTATTTTTGAATTTGGGGTTAGAAATGCTGTGGTGAAATAAGTAGTGGGATAGGAAAAGAATTAAAGAATGTTCATGCTTGAAATCTGTATGAATGTTTTTCCCTTGGTTGCCTTAATCTAGTTGGGTTTAAATTCTTTGTAAAGAATTTAAGAAAGAATCCTCTGGACTCTCAGTAAATAAATGGGTCACATTGGAGAATGGCATATTGTAGTAATCTTGTTAGATTTCTGTTGAATTAATAAAAAGCCGATTTGTGATGCAAACTATTTATTTTGCTATATTTATTCCTAGTAGCATCAGGTCCTGGGACACCAGATTCTATCGAAGGAATGAACCAGCACATGTCTCCTGAATCATCAAGAAAAGCATACTGTAGAACCTGGGAGCAACCAAGTCAGTCTGCTTCATTTACCCATATGGCTCAGTCACCAAGTGTTTTCAATGAGCACAGTTCCAATATGTCCCCTGGAACAGCATCTCATAACCTAAAATCCCCTGCTGTTGCAAGATCCAGAAGTGTGTCAGATTCTTCAGTCCCTCAGAAAGGTGAGAGAAAGCTTAATTTTACTATTTTGAATCATACGCCAGTGTTTAATATAGCCAACTGATCATACTTCGATAAAAATAGTCATCAACAGTTAATCATTTGTCATGTAAAGCACTGAAATGTATTGACATACATTATTATGATAACTAGAATCTTGTCACTTAACCTAAAAGAAAAAAGGAGAATAGCTTATGGTATTATCCTAAAAATTGCTCTGATTTATTATTTTTATTCAAACAAAACAGAATCATTAATTTCTTTTCCATAAAACTTTTCATCTCTAAGGGTTGAGAAACACCTTTGAACAGTACTGAGAACTGAGGTAGAGGAAGTTCACTGCAGGACTGGAAATTCAGTCAGGCAACACTGGATGGATCTGAGCTTAAAATTTCAATCTTTTTCTGGAAAGAAAAAAATACTAAAAGTACTGATTATATTTGATCAAACCTATCTTGGAAGATTTGGAAAAGAAAATCCTAAATAATTTCTTCTCCCAGTTCAGTTGATCAAATATTGTGAGGTTCTATTCAGTTCTCTGTCAGTTAAACAAAAGTATAACTATTTAGCTGTAAAAAAAAATCCTTTGCTTTTTTAATTATTAGAGCTGAAAGACAAAACTTCAAGAAAACTTTGGCAGTACACAAAGTTCATGTTTGTAGTCCCATGTATTTTCTGAGCATCACAGTTGATAACATTTAGATTTACAGTACTCTGTGATGTTTAAAAACTGATTCAGTTGTGAGAACTACCATGTTACAATTTTCAGTCACCAAGAAAAGGTTGTGTTGGAAGCATATAAATTTCCTCCATAGATTAAATTGATCATGTAGAACATGTCCATGACACTATTGTGTGCCAATAGAGGGAGGTGATATAAAGAATCATCATAACAGTATGAGAATTCCTATTTGGACTCAGTTATTCTGAAGTATTTTCCAACAAAATCTGCAGAGTAGCATTAATACTTGATTTGTTTTCAAATTAATACTTTGCAATATTACATTTACAGTATTTGCTTTGTGTTTAACTCCAGATCTACTGTCAAAAACATCAACTCCATTTAATAAATCAAATAAAGCTGGAAGTCAGCAGGTGACACCATGGGAAACACTGGTTGTATTTGCTATGAACTTGAAACAATTAAATGTCCAAATGAATATGAGCAACGTGATGGGAAACACTACGTAAGGAAACCCTTTAATAAACCCTCTGATTTTTTCTTTATGTCCCAGATAATTATTTTAAACATGTAAAAGTGTGTGTGCATGCACATGCAGGTGTATTTGAAGAATCCCTTTTGATCCAGGAAGCATCTACTTTTATTTCAGGTTATGCTGTGTAGAAATGGAGGACTTTGAACAGAGACTTCCTTGAAAATCAGCTGTGGAAGACATTGATTAGCTGCAGAACTTGCCAAATGCTTTATCTTTGTTCTTATCTTACTATAGTCATAGAAGTCTCAGTTAGTGATGGGTCCATTAATATTTTTATTATCAAAAATTGAAAATTTGTCTCCATCTTGTTTTGTCTAAATGAGTGAATTGTGTCTCTACTACGATATACTGTACATTTATTACTACTTTAAATGCATTTCACAACTTGCATTTTTGCATGTGAATGGACAAATAAGATAAACAATATTTTCTCCATATTTTTTGTGCATGTTTTAGGTGGACTACTAGTGGTCTGAAAAGCCAGGGTCGTTTATCTGTGGGCAGTAACAGGGATCGGGAAATTAGCATGTCAGTAGGTCTGGGAAGATCACATTTGGATTCTAGAGGAGGAGTGGTTGGCGGTACCATAGATGTTAATGCCTTGGAGATGGTGGGTAAGTTGAAAATTTAGCAAGTTTTTTTTTACAATGATTAGTTGTTTTTATATAGTGAATATAGACGTCAGCTAATTGTGTTTTTTTTAATTGAAAAACCAGCATTTACTCAGGTATCTCCCATCACATCAGTTCAAACTTTGACCCATTTAAATTGAGTATACACAAATTGTTAAAATCAGTGTTTTCTGGCCAGTCTCAACAGTATTTGTCCATCTGTGTGTGCACTTATATACAGAGAGAGCGAGAGCGCGAGTGTGTGTGTGTGTGATTGAAGACCTTTTGATATTAATTGCAGGCTAATATCAGAAGGCCAAAGTGGTATATTTCATTGTTTCCCTTTGCTACTAAACTGATGTATAAATGTTTTTCAGCTCATATTTCAGAACATCCCAACCAGCAGCCAAGTCACAAAATTCAGATTACCATGGGCTCTACTGAAGCTCGTGTTGATTACATGGGGTCTAGTATTCTAATGGGCATTTTCAGTAATGCAGACCTTAAGCTGCAGGATGAATGGAAAGTTAATCTCTATAATACTTTGGATGCCAGCATTACTGACAAGAGGTAACGTTTCTTGCTACATCATCCCCCCCCCTCCTCTATCTCCTTCCTAGCATATTCCCACGAGTACAGGGTCCACTTTTCAGATCAACAAACACCATTAAAGTGGACCCTGTACTCTAGTTCTAATGTATAATATACATACATGTATATTGTACCATCGACAGATAGCTGAGGTAGCTGACATTGGGAAATCCTACCAGTGGCTGGAAAGGGCTGGACTGAAAGACAGCACTGAGGCACTGATCATAGCAGCATAAGAATGGCACTAAGCACCAGATCCATAGCAGCAGGGGCCTACCACGCTAAACAGGACCCAAGGTGCAGACTGTCCAGAGAGAGACAGTCTGACACATGGTGGCAGCGTGTAAGATGTAGGCAGGAACAGCAAACACTGAACGGCACAACCAAGTAGCTGGCATTGTGTACAGGAACATCTGCACAGTGTATGGGCTAGACCAGATGGGAGATTCCACAGAAGGTTGTGGAGAATAACAGGGCTAAGATCCTGTAAGACTTCTAGATCCAGATAGACAGGCAGGTACTAGATAATCAACCAGACATCGTGGTAGTAGACAAGGACCAGAAGACAGCAGTGGTGATAGATCTACAGTCAGGTCCAGAAATATTGGGATATTGACACAATTCTAACATCTTTGGCTCTATACACCACCACAATGGATTTGGAATGAAACAAACACAATGTGCTTTAACTGCAGACTGTCAGCTTTAATTTGAGGGTATGTACATCCAACTCAGGTGAATGGTGTAGGAATTACAACAGTTTGCATATTATAACTTTATAATATAATTATAATAATTATATCAATTAATACTATAATTACATTATATTAATTAATAATATATACTGTATATAATATATTATTTTAAAAAATTCCCTCTCACCCCTATGGGTGTATATGTCTTCCTCAATCTTGGGTCTTCTACCAGAGGTCTGGGAGTTTGAGAGTTCTGCACCGTATGTTAGCTGTTCCTAGCACTGTACTCTTCTGGACAGAGAGCTCTGATGTTGTTCCTGGGATCTGTTGGAGCCACTCTCCCAGCTTAGGCGTCACAGCCCCGAGTGTTCCTATCACCACAGGGACCACTTTGGCCTTTACTTTCCACATCCTCTCTAGTTCAACTTTCAGGCCCTGCTACTTCTCCAGCTTCTCATACCCCTTCTTCCTGATGTCACTGTCAGTTGGCACTGCCACGTACAGTCAGGTCCAGAAATATTGGGACATCGACACAATTCTAACATCTTTGGCTCTATACACCACCACAATGGATTTGGAATGAAACAAACACAATGTGCCTTAACTGCAGACTGTCAGCTTTAATTTGAGGGTATGTACATCCAACTCAGGTGAATGGTGTAGGAATTACAACAGTTTGCATATGTGCCTCCCACTTGTTAAGGGACCAAAAGTAATGGGACAGAATAATAATCATAAATCAAACTTTCCCTTTTTAATACTTGGTTGCAAATCCGTTGCAGTCAATCACAGCCTGAAGCCTGGAACGCATAGACATCACCAGACACTGGGTTTCATCCATGGTGATGCTCTGCCAGGCCTCTACTGCAACTGTCTTCAGTTCCTGCTTGTTCTTGGGGCATTTTCCCTTCAGTTTTGTCTTCAGCAAGTGAAATGCATGCTCAATGGGATTCAGGTCAGGTGACTGACTTGGCCATTGCATAACATTCCACTTCTGTCCCTTCAAAAACTCTTTGGTTGCTTTTGCAGTATGCTTTGGGTCATTGTCCATCTGTACTGTGAAGCGCTGTCCAATGAGTTCTGCAGCATTTGGCTGAATGTGAGCAGATAATATTGCCCGAAACACTGCAGAATTCATCCTGCTGCTTTTGTCAGCAGTCACATCATCAATAAATACAAGAGGACCAGTTCCATTGGCAGCCTTACATGCCCACGCCATGACACTACCACCACCATGCTTCACTGATGAGGTGGTATGCTTAGGATCATGAGCAGTTCCTTTCCTTCTCCGTACTCTTTTCTTCCCATCACTCTGGTACAAGTTGATCTTGGTCTCATCTGTCCATAGGATGTTGTTCCAGAACTGTGAAGGCTTTTTTAGATGTCGTTTGGCAAACTCTAATCTGGCCTTCCTGTTTTTGAGGCTCACCAATGGTTTACATCTTGTGGTGAACCCTCTGTATTCACTCTGGTGAAGTCTTCTTTTGATTGTTGACTTTGACACACATACACCTACCTCCTGGAGAGTGTTCTTGATCTGGCCAACTGTTGTGAAGGGTGTTTTCTTCACCAGGGAAAGGATTCTTTGGTTATCCACCACAGTTGTTTTCCGTTGTCTCCCAGGTCTTTTGGTGTTGCTGAGCTCACCGGTGCGTTCCTTCTTTTTGAGAATGTTCCAAACAGTTGTTTTGGCCATGCCTAATGTTCTTGCTATCTCTCTGATGGGTTTGTTTCTTCAGCCTAATGATGGCTTGCTTCACTGATAGTGACAGCTCTTTGGATCTCATCTTGAGAGTTGACAGCAACAGATTCCAAATGCAAATAGCACACTTGAAATGAACTCTGGGCCTTTTATCTGCACATTGTAATTGGGGTACTGAGGGAATATCACACACCTGGCCATGGAACAGCTGAGAAGCCAATTGTCCCATTACTTTTGGTCCCTTAACAAGTGGGAGGCACATATGCAAACTGTTGTAATTCCTACACCATTCACCTGAGTTGGATGTACATACCCTCAAATTAAAGCTGACAGTCTGCAGTTAAGGCACATTGTGTTTGTTTCATTCCAAATCCATTGTGGTGGTGTATAGAGCCAAAGATGTTAGAATTGTGTCGATGTCCCAATATTTCTGGACCTGACTGTACGTGGCAGTGCCAACTGACAGTGACATCAGGAAGAAGGGGTATGAGAAGCTGGAGAAGTAGCAGGGCCTGAAAGAGGAACTAGAGAGGATGTGGAAAGTAAAGGCCAAAGTGGTCCCTGTGGTGATAGGAACACTCGGGGCTGTGACGCCTAAGCTGGGAGAGTGGCTCCAACAGATCCCAGGAACAACATCAGAGCTCTCTGTCCAGAAGAGTACAGTGCTAGGAACAGCTAACATACGGTGCAGAACTCTCAAACTCCCAGACCTCTGGTAGAAGACCCAAGATTGAGGAAGACATATACACCCATAGGGGTGAGAGGGAATTTTTTAAAATAATATATTATATACAGTATATATTATTAATTAATATAATGTAATTATAGTAATAATTGATATAATTATTATAATTATATTATAAAGTTATAATATAATTTTATAATAAAATAAAATTATAAAATTATAAAATTATAATTAATATAATATTAATATTATATATTAATATTATATATAATTTATATAATTCTGCTTTTATTATTTCAAACCATTTTTTAATCAAAATGTCACTAAATGTTTTTGTATTAATTACCCTCTCTTCAAAGCTTAGTAAAGCATTATAAATTCATGGAAAATATTATCCTTTTTATATTCTAGTGAGATATTTGTCCATGGTGATTTGAAATGGGATATTTTTCAAGTCATGATTTCCAGATCAACTACACCAGACCTCATCAAAATAGGAATGAAGCTCCAGGAATTCTTTACTCAGCAGTTTGATACAAGCAAAAGGGCTCTGTCCACGTGGGGACCTGTACCATACCTTCCTCCCAAAACTGTTGTCAATACTGTAGAGAAAAATTCACAACAGCAATGTATGTATGAAAACAATTTCCTTAATATCATGAAGCTTTTACCTTTCAGGATCATAATCAAAAATATTATATATCAGGCTTTGCTAATTTCTGAACCCATTGGTCAAGAAACTCCAAGGATGCATATTTGCTCAGTTCCCTAGACTCCAGTTCATTTACCTGCTACTGATACAGTGACAGCAAGAGAACAGGATTTTTTTTTCTTTAAGATGTTAGTATCCATTGATAAAATAGTATTTTTAGCATCTTCTTGTTTAGCAGAATCTCATAAATAGTTTCTCGAAAAAACTGTGTTTTCCAGAAGCTACTGAATAACTCTGGAAACTGGCTAGAAAGGAGTAATAAAAGTAAGAACTATTCTCTGATTTATCTTTAGATTGGTAGATAGACAGCTAAAAACGTTATCTGAAAAGATGAGCTGATATATTATCACTAAGCCCAGAAATCTGCATTTCAGCAACATTTTTATTTTTAAAGTTAAGTTTTGAAAAATATGTGTATCCTAATATGGAAAGCCACAAAACAAGTGTGCACCATTTTTCTTACGCTCATTTTGTCTAACAAAACAGAAGCTATTTGAAGCACACAATACTTCTAAATATTTAATCTACATTTGCATCAACATTGTAAGTTATAAAAAAAATAAGTACTCAACACACTGCACATCAGTTCATCTTCTCATACATTAGTCTATTCAAATGCTGTGATGTTTTTCTTAAATTGAAAGACAGTGTTTATATTTTATGACAGTTTTAAAACCTGATTGCTATACATGCAGTATAGGAAAATAGGAAAAACCATTATTTGCTCATTCTTCTCCCCAAAACAACCATCAAAGTCTAGAAAAAATGAAAATACATTAATGAAATTCCTGTCCATATTTCTAGCTAAGGCACATTGTTTTTAGAAATATTTGTTGCATCCATAATGTTAATCATAATGTCACTGTCTTGTCTTTGTGTATGTCTGTGTGCTGTTTTCCAGTACTGGATGCAGCACATCATCGCCACTGGCCAGGAGTTTTAAAGGTGGTGTCAGGGTGCCACATATCCTTATTTCAGTTTCCCTTACCAGAAGATGGAATGCAGTTTGGAGGTTCTATGAGCTTGCATGGAAATCACATGACTTTGGCATGTTTCCATGGACCTAATTTTCGTTCAAAATCATGGGCTCTGTTTCATCTTGAAGAACCTAATATTGCGTTTTGGACTGAAGCACAAAAAATATGGCAAGAAGGTATCCAGCCTCTTTTATGCCTTTTGTTTAATCTTTTCCCATATTAAGTTGTAACTGATATTTAATTAACAAAGATTGAACATTGGCTGAATGTTGTTTTAATTTTTTTTGTATCCTAATTACTAAACCGAATAAAATTCTACATGTATATTTAAGTGAGAGTTTGCCATGGTATCAAGAGATTACTGAGTTTATATACAATGACGACTAAAAAGATTGTGCCTGGAGGGGATAGTTTACTGTTAGATGAATTTCACTGTATGGATGTTCAGTTATGGGCAATATCTGATAGCTGTGATGGTAGACCATTGAAGTGATTAGACTTCAGAAAATACAAAAAGATTTAAGAAATTGCTCTGTCCAACCTTTCTTAGGATCCAGCGAACATTCTACATATGTTGTGCAAACGCTAGACTTCCATTTGGGTCACAATACTATGGTAACAAAACCATGTGGTGCCCTACAAAGTCCTATGGCAACAATTACTAAGATAACAAGGAGACGTCATGAAAATCCACCACATGGAGTTGCAAGCGTAAAGGAATGGTTCAATTATGTTACAGCTACACGAAATGAAGGTAGGAGCAATCAAATTTCTCTTTATTGGCCAATTGGGAAAATGGCATTCATGCATGCATTCATTCAATTTATATGCTGCCCATCTCCCCCAGCATAAATTTACAGCAGTTCCAGTTAATAGTTGCAGGCAACGGAATGATGTCCAAATATTCAGTTTTCTTATTTTAAATCTTGAAACAATTGTATATTAAAAGTTGCATTCAACTTTACAGAAAGGTATGTGTAATAATAATAATAATGATGATGATGATGATGATGTATTAAATTTGTATGCCACCTGACTCTCAACGACTTTGGGCAGCTGAGAATGAAACAAAAGAAATTACAATAAAATCAATAAAACATAAAAAGATAAAGATAAAAGATGGCAAGCGCAATGAAACGGGTCTCACTCTTTTAACCTTGTATCATATAGAGGTTGTCAATTTCCATTCACTTAAAGATTCACTATTTGACTTAACTTTTTTACATACAACTATACCTAAAATGTGCAACATCTGTATGGTAAAAATTATAAGCCACTGTTAATATTGCTAATAAGAACAGAGCTAGAATATACTGTAAGTAGGATTCTAAGTCACTTCTTTGTGAGATGGGCGGTATCTAAATTTGAAATATAAATAAATATAAATAACTTCCTGTGAGTGGAACCCCACAGGTAAAGTAGCTTTCACCAATTTGTCTTCTTAATGAGGTCCCTTAAAAACCTGCTCTGAATGGATGAAGAGCTTTCTGGAATAATGTATGAGGTGGGTTCAGGGAAGGAAAAAGCACTGAAAATTGTCCCCTCTCCTTGTTTCTGATAAACCAGACTTCCGTTAATCAAAGGAGCTGTTATTTATGTTGCTAATCTGTACCTCTTCCTTGCAAAATATACTGATTAATGGAAACTGCTGAAAGAACAGACCCAATAACCTCTGAAGCTAGAGATACTATGCTAAACTGTAACAAATATATTGGGTCACTGAACCTATCATGTGACCTTAATGAAAAGCAACAGAAGGATTGTTTTTAGTGGGAATTTCATCAGGAAATAAGTTGCGTTGTATGTAAATATAATAAGTGTCTGTGGCAGAAGAGGCAGCTTCTTGTGCTAGGTTCTTTTGGAGGAGTGCTACAGACCACAGACAGGAATATATGTCTTTTTCTTCCATTTTTACTAGGAGATTTTCTTATACTGTACAAAGTAACAACTCTTAGGGGGTATCATAACTTTTCTTACTTGGTAGAAGTAATTGCAGTTACTGTAGTGGCTTTTTCACATTGCTTCTACCTTTCTATCATAGTTTTGTAGAGAGGGATATTCAGTCATTTTGTGTGTAGTAAATTGTCCTATTTGATTTAAGTTACATAGTAATCAACCTGAGGTCTCTCTTAGATATTTGTATGTGTGTGTGTATGTGTGTTTCTTTCCATGTGTGTGTGTGTGGGGGGGGGGTTAATAAAATTAATTTAAGTAGTTGAAAACCTATACCTGACTGCAGACAATTTAAATTCTGGAACTATAATTTTGCATGAAGGTGTTATTAAATCTATACTTATCTTTAATAAAAAGAAAAATGTATGAAGAAAAAAAAATTTTTTTGTTACAGTATTATTTATATTCTTGAAAATAAGAGTAAGAAATTTAGAATAAGAAATTTGTGAAAATGTCTGAAGCTTTTTTTTTTTTAATTTGGTAAGGTGTGACTATAATCAAGTAGAAATTTAGACTTAAAATTCTTTGTAGAAATATAGATCATGGTAACATGAAGCTTCCATAAATTGAAATATTTCTAATACTGCCTCATGAGAGTAACTTGTTTAATTGTTTAAAGAAGGTATTTTAGAAACATTGTTTGCTATTCTCTCTCCAGAGTTAAATCTTCTCAGAAATGTTGACGCAAACAATCCAGAGAGTACTACAACAGTGAAAAGCTCCAGCTTGTTAAGTGGTTTCAGAGGTGGTTCCAGTTACAATCATGAGACTGAAACAATATTTGCATTACCAAGAATGCAGCTGGATTTCAAATCCATTCATGTTCAACAACCTCAGGAACCTTTAATACATGGTAGCCTGTGTTAATTTTTTTATGCAATGAGCTTAATGTATATTTTGTGTAAAGGGAATTATAATTATATAGAAAAGAAAAAAATCAATTTAAGTCATGACAATTGTGACTCCATGTCTAATATCATTATTAAATGAGAATTGAAATGAATCAGGTAAAATTATTAACACTGCAATTCTGTATTGTATTCTTGAAGAATGTCCCACTAGGTTCAGTTGCATGTAAGATGACCAGTACTGCACAGTGGTCAAATTATAAAATATTAAAACAAAGTAGAAACAAATTTACATATTTGAAATCTGATCTTCCAGCTGTTGCTATAAAATGGTCATTTTTATTGCTGTTGATGTACCAAAAAATCTGAAAGAAATTATCTGATAGTAAGCACTTCAGATCAAGGATAGTATAGCATAAGATCCCATAAGATCCTTTCGATTGTGCACACTTCAGGAGCACTAGCAAGGCACCGGATTTCATTTTAGAATTGCTTGAATGCAAGCATGTTGCATGTACAGAGTAACTGTCCATCAGTCAGAGATATCATAAGACCTTAATCTCAAAAGCATTGTCAGAAATTTCATTTCAAAATTATGCTGAAAAGAAATCAGTACATATGATTAGCACTTTTCACTATTTATCTTGCATTTAAAAAGTTTCTCATTTAAATGTTTTGTTCAGAATATTTATTCATGTAATTACCAGTTTCTCTAAATGATTGATAGAATTTCATTACAGATGCCAGTGCTAAGCCAAAGGTGGAATGCAGTGTCGTAACAGAATTCACAGATCACATATGTGTAACCATGGATGCAGAATTAATAATGTTCCTGCATGACTTAGTTTCTGCTTATCTTAAAGAAAAGGAAAAGGGTATGTAGATCAATTACTGTTAATCCAGTGGGCCATCTTCTTATGAACTCCTATGACTTGTGTAATAATTCATCTGAGGATTTTTATATATTTAGTAGTAAAATATTTTGATTTTATTTCTAATTTTTTCTCTCTGCCATACTGAATACCGATCTTCTGAAGAGGAATGTAGCCAATGAACCTTTTTTTAAAATAGTTTACTAAAACTATTTTTCAGGATATATGGTCAATGTTCATGAACTTCAAAACATCTGTGCTACCATTACAAAACACTTTTTCAGTTTATGTTCCAGGACAAATGACATTGAAAACTGTTGTGAATTTGTAGGAGTATTTTTATTTTGATTGAATACCAGAGACTAATTGTGGTAACATTCTGTTTCATGTCCAGTTCTTAAAGTTTTTACATTACCTTGTCATATATTGTAAAACTGAATGTTTTCCTTTACAAGCATGGAGATACTGTGAAATATCATGGGCTAAAATCAAATTGTTTTAAGCTACATGGACCCAAAATGTTTTATATTATAGTATATAGTATATCTGTTCAAAAAATAATTGAAGTTTTCTGAAAAAACATCATTTATGTCACAGATATATTAAAATACATGATAAAGGTATATTTCAGAAATTCAGTTATGCAAATACATCACTTCACTTTCTGTCCAATGGAAGTGTCTTCTCCATGTGGACATATATGCCTAGAACACTTGTGGAGGGCTTTAAAGCAACTGACTGAAACTACAACTACTTTTGGCTACTTTACAGCATCTTACGATTGGCAAAGGCTTGTTATTCGCACAGATCTAGTATTTATTAGTTCTGCTGCTTATAGCTTTTGATATATATTCTTAATATAAGTAGTCCTTGGATTAGAATTGGGACCAAGAATTTCCATTGCTAAGCAATATAATTGTAAAGCATGATGTCACTGCTTAGCAACAGCAATCCTGCAGCTTGCCGTCGTAACTCCACAACTGTGCAGGTCATTAAGCAAGAAGAGGTGGGAGTCCCAGGCAAGCAGACCGGCAGGTGTGTGGGTGCTGCAGTTAGACAGTCTGGAGCATGGGCAGGTGCTGTGGGGATGCCATGGGTAGGCACTCCAGAGTGCAGGCAGGTGAAAAAGCGGGAGTGACTTCCCACTTCCTGCTGGCTTCCCCATTGACTTTGCTTGTGGGAAGCCGGCAGGAAATATCGGAAATTGTGATCATGTGACTGTGGCTCACTGCAGCATTATAATTGCAAGCCAGGCACCCAGTTCGGGATCACATGACTGTGGGAACGCTGCAAAGGCCGCAACCTCATGGACCAGTTGTAAGTCCCCCTCATTCAGTATCATCATATCATTGAATGGTCGCTGAACCAGTGGTCGTAACTTGAGGACTACCTGTATATTAATTTTTTGAAATAGGACTATTTACTTGGAGATAACTCAATTTTATTTTTTTATTTTTAAATCTTTCCAACTAGTACATTATGTTAATAATTCTATTTGAATTTTAGTATGTACAGTAATTTCATGCAGCCTGCTTATGGCACCAATAAATATCTTATGCCATGACATTTATGAGAAGGTGACAGTACAAACTAGATTAAACTAGATTGCTTGATTTGCTGATTTTTTTTCAGTTTGCTTTATTTCACTTATTTTATGGTATTTATTGTTTATCACCATATCTTTGTCTTGATACTTTAATATCAATATGTAGAATTCTAATAGTTAGATCTCAGTGTTGCAAGTGTACTTAGTCTATAGTTTTATGTTAATAACCTCTATAATTTTGTTAGATATAAATTTGTTACAATTCTGTGATTCTGTATCTTAAATTAATTTCTGGAATGGTTGTAATCTTGTATATTTTATACTGGTCTATGACTGAAATAAAAAGTGATAGCCTAAAATAGAAATGTTTCTGTTCTGTGCTTTTTGTAGCAATCTTTCCACCTCGCATTTTGTTTAGTCGGCCAGGACAGAAAAGCCCCATCAGTGTACTTGATGAGAGTGCTACTGAAAAAGAATTGGAAGAAAGTGTTACTTACACTACTGTGGATTGGAGAGAATTTATCTGTAATACCTGGCATTTGGAGCCCACACTGAGGTAATAAGCAATAGTTTTCATTAATCAATCTTATTTTCAGACAACTATTCCACTAATTATTACTATATAGTGAATTGACATATAGAAATGATTAATTATGTCACAAATTTCCAGCTAATGACTGCAGTTTTACAGACAGCTAGGAACCATTTACAAAAGTGTAATAGGAAAAGAAAATTCATACTATGAATAATATATTGCTTTATAGATTTATATATATTATTTTATAATATATATTAACATTAAATTTACTTAGTATTTAATTTATTATTAGTTAATATGTTATTTATATATTGTATATTTTATATATTAACTAGCTTTAACCCTAATCACTGTGATGGCATTCTGCACTCACATTTTTATTTACTTTGTTTTGGATTTATTATTTTAAAGGTTAACTTCTAACTTAATTTTTAGAAGTTCGAGGCAATGTTTTATCTCCTAATATCTACCTTATGAAATAAATTGGGCTGAGAAATAGTGATTGACCCAAAGTCCCACTCATGATTCTGTGGGAATAACCTGGGTGTCCTCCAACCAAATCCAACTTCTTTAGCAGAAGAACAGCAAAAATTATCTTTCTACACCCATCAAATTCTTCCTGCTATAACATATTTTTCTGGAAAGATAAACAGGCTACAGTGACAATTGCTTATGACTGGTTGTCTTCTAGTATTTAAATTTTCAAACCCAAAGACATAAAGCCATAAGTGCAGCCATCAATGTACTCCTCCCCTTAAAATACAGAAAAAGACAGTCACAGTGGAAAATCCTTTACACTATTTGTTCATTTGATTCATCCCCCCCGCCCCATTTTATACAATTCAGTATTACTACCAAAGTTTATTTCCTTGGACTATATAAGATTGCAGTCTAGTGTCTTTAGCAACCCAACCTAAGAGGAACAATGCAATAGTTCAGAGTATTTAAGAAAAATACTCCTTTTCCCTAAAAGCAACAGTAGTATTTATTAAGGAAGTACAAAAATACTTTTCAATCAGAACTGAGAGCAAATTAAATTTTTAAATAATAGTCTCCTCAGATACTGTGTTCCTACTTCTGACCTTAGATACTGGCAAATGTGATCAGACTGTAATCTCCACAGTCAGCCAAAAAAAAGAAAAGGAAGAGTACTCCTTGGAATATACCAATAAAACCCAGAAAAGATGGCACAGCACACTTTGAAATTAGGGATTGCCAACCATTCCATGCATGAAACAGCTGGTTTTGGGTGGCCTGCACCAGAACTGAAAGATGTTTTGATGTTTTGGTTCATGCACAGTACAAAACCAACTTCTGAGCAAAGGGATGTGGGAGGGAGGAGGGGAGCCAAAGGCAATGGCATGAAGATTACTGGGGCGAACAGGCTGGGGGGACATGCTGGGCTAGGACATAATTAGGGATGGCCTAGGGGAGGAAGGGAAAGGCTGGAATGATACAGTGAGAGTTGCAAGATCTTTCTTTTGGACCTATAAAACTCCTTTATAACCTATGGCTATTAAGATACAGTAAAGCATTAAACTGTAGAAGAAAATTAATTAAGGTAAAAATATCGAAAGTGATAGAATATTTTAATTTACAGATTAATCTCTTGGACTGGAAGAAAGATTGATCCAGTAGGTGTTGATTATATTCTTCAGAAGCTTGGTTTCCATCATGCAAGAACTACTATTCCTAAGTGGCTTCAGCGTGGAGTCATGGACCCCCTGGACAAAGTCTTGTCAGTTCTCATAAAAAAACTTGGCACTGCATTACAGGATGAAAAAGAAAAGAAAGGCAAAGACAAGGAAGATCACTAAAAATCCTAAAATTAGGACGGCAGAGACTTTTTAAAATTTTGTTTTACAACTGCATAACTTTAAAACAATTTACACTGAAAGAACCTAACAGCATTTTTGCTGCTATATTTAAAACTTGATCAATATTATGAATAACTTATTGTGGAACAGGATGCCATTTTGTGTTCAGTCTAGCACTGCATGACCAATGTTGTGAAGAAAACTGTAAAACAACTGTTTTATATTTACAACTGTATTATGTGCAATATTCTGCATCTCTGAGCAACAAAGTAACTGTGAATTTTCGTAAATTTATCTTGCTGTAACACAGAAAACCCCTTTTGGATTATGTGATTCCATGAATAGCTTTTTCTTGTCTGTGTAGATTGTATAAATTCTTTATGTATATAATTTATGGGACTGTGATTGCTATAGAGCTGTATCAGTTTAAGTGTGTTCTACTTGAAATAAAAATTAATATCAAATGTAACTGAGCTTATCTGATATTTTTTATACAAGGGACATTTGTAACTAGTATTGACTATTACATGGATAGATGGGAAAAGTACTGGATACTGTCAATGTGATCAATCACTGATGGCATTATTTACTTTCAGGTGACGTTTAGGACCTCGTATTGTACTCACTGCGTTACTCTCACCAGAATACGAAATTCTTTTAATAGATCACTATCCATATAAATCACTATACAGCGTTCATTTATTTTGGAGTACCTTGATTAGACACGCACATTTAAGACTTCAATGGAAAGGTTTAAACTGAACTGCAGTCCCCCCCTCTAAATTCAGTATAAATTAATAACATATTTACAACTGCTGAGTCAAAAGCTGTGATGTTCAGAAAAAAAAATGGAGATACAATTAAAAATGCAAGGCTTCCTCCTTCGGTATGGAGGAGGCTGGAAAGTTACGATCAGGCCAGCCAGATTCGGTAATGCGACACAGCTGAGCGAAGCCGTGCTAGATCTAACAGGTGTAGCTTTTTCCCACCAATTCAGCCGCGGAATAAAGACGTTTCACAGTTCCCCACCTCCCCGAAATCCTTTGTCTTCATAAAGCTGACGGCAACCTTTACTCCTGCAGTCGACGGTCTGTTTAGATCGTACTTTTTCCTTTCGAACAAATCAAGAGGAGCGCACGTGCCCCTGCCTCTCTTCCCCCAACCCTCGCCGCCAAAAGGCACCCGAACCAGCAAGCCGCCGCCCAGGAACCGTTAAAAAGTCGGGCGGAGGAGGCGAAGTGTTAATCACGTGACCGGCACCCTTGGAGGCGGGCGGAGTCGGCCTTTCCCGCGTGGGATTCTAGAACCCCCGCGAGGTTCGGTCACGCGCGACGCGCGCTTTCTTTTCGGCTTGGTGTGGTTTCTCCTGAAGGCGGAGGCTCCGTTGGAGTTCGTTGGGTGGGCTGAGGGATAGCGGCCTCCTTCGTTTCCGAAGGGCAGCACGTTTCCTCCGCCAGCCCCTCTTCCCCTCTCATCTGCGTGTAGGGCGCACGGCAGGCCTCCTTACTGACTCCAGAATACGGTGCTGATCAGTAATGCTCTTTGTTTCGACTTTGTTTTAGGTGGGAAAAAATGGCAAATGACTGGCCTCAGGTTTCAAGAGTGCCAAGTTTTGCTCAGATGTTGAAGAAGAACTTGCCTGCTCAGCCACCCCAACCAGTCCAGTCTTCCGCTCACAGTAGTTTGTTTCCGCAAGCGGAGAATGCTAAACCAATGTTTTTAATCCCAGAAACGTCCAGTGTCTCAAGCATGGCATCTAAGGTGACCCCTGTTACAGGTATTTGTTTTGAATGATGGCTTTCCCTGTTGTTGTTGTTGTTGTTTAGCAACATTGAAGAATCAGGAGTTTGGTACTATTTAAGGCATGAGTTTCTATAGACAACAATCTAGGAAATGTCTTTTATCTGAGCTAGGACTATGATTAAACAATGGATATGTGCTTGATCCTGTCTTTGGATGGTGGATTCTCATCCCTGAAAGGTAATACCATAATACAGGTGTTGGTATTTAAATGCAATGGGACCTGGTTGCTTTTGCTGTAATGGACTAACTTGGTTATGACTAAAAGTATTCTTGATTTTTTATCCCTTTAATAACATTTTTGCAAAACTGGATAGCTTTGCTCTACAGAAGCATCTGATTTGAAAAGTAATAATTTGCAAAAGTGATCCCTTTCCAACCTTTAATTATGCAACCATAGCAAAAATAGTATATTGACATTCTTTGTTAGCATTACTTGATTTACATTAATGCTGTAGAGCTGTTAACCTACAGTAGAAATGACTTTCCTGCATTTTTAATGGAAATAAATATAGCTTTAATTGGTATGTTCAGCTTAGCGTCTATAGACTGAACAAGTATTGGAGCTATGTTTAATGTGAAAAAATTAAATCTATCCTATTTTATGAGCTTTGAACAGAACATTAAAGGAAAGCAAAAACATGGTATTAAGAGAAAAATACTAGAATGTTGGAAATAATGTTCAGTAGTAGAGAGCAAAGCAAGATGTAGTTGCAGTATACAACTACAGTAGTGGAAAACTATCCACTATTTTTCTCATTTCTACTGAGATCAGTATTGGGATACTTCCAATTTCATTGTCAGATCAAATCTGTACAGTCACTTTGAGTCTTCAGACTTGTTCCAGCCACTCTTTTTTACTTAAGGGTGAATTTATGGGCAAGAATCATTTCTCACACTGCATGGGCCTATTTCCTAATTGTTCTGTTTTAGGTCAGTTCTCCTGAAGCAAGAGATTTTTTTACTTGGCAATGTGTATATTTCATGGTTTTTGGCTTTTTAAAAAACCTTAATTGGGCTGAAAGCCTTATAGCTTTCTTCATAAGATATTGTTCTTGATGGAATGCTTTGGATCGTGGTGGCAACTGTCAAGTGTTGCAGTATCCCTTCTACCATGTAAAAGACAATATGTTCTCTGCCGCTGACCAGTTTTAAGTCTGTGCTACAAATGTTTTCTTTGGCGTGGTACTCAGCAGTGTCTCATCACAGCTGTTTCCAGATGTGCAGGACATATAGCCAGAATTTTATTGAGAGCAGTAGATATTTCCTCCTGATAAATGATGTCCTCTCGGATTAGGATGTAAAAGGTGTGCTGGCAGATGAACTGGATGAGAACAAATTTCAGATCTGTCAGAAAACAGTTACTTTACTATATTTCCTTTGGTTTAGTGTACAGATGATAAGACAAAACCTTAGTTTTTTAATGAAATTGGGTATGTCAAGAGTATTTGAGAGACAGATCATATCCCCAATTTTCTTGATGGCCACTGAAATTGGTAGAAGCGGATTGAATGTTACTTGTCTTTGGATGCAAAACGTACTGCGAAAAATATGACTTTGAATGCTGGTAGGACACAGAATCATCTGTTTTAGCACACTGCTGGTCGTTATTTTAGCACAGAAAGATCTGAAAAGACGTAACTCTGTTCCACCTGTTTTTTCCTGACAGTAAAAGTATATTTTCTTTTCCATGCTTCTCTTCCCAGAATTTCTTCAAAGTTTGATTAGCAGTATAATGGTTGCTGAATAGCTTCACAATGACCTAGTAGTTTGCTATTATTATTGTATTCACATTTAGAAGATCTTTTAGAAAATGATGAGATAGACAGCCCTATGCAATTACATTTAGTATTTTCAATGCAACTTTCATGTTACACATTAGTTACAAGGGCTTGTACTGTTGTGAGATCTACATTTTCAGTCTGTACAGTTGGTAATTTGGATATATATTTACCAGTATGGTTATTAGATTTGGTAGCAGTTGCTTTCATGTCATATGTTGCAAACATAGTATTTATTAACAGATTTCTACAAATATTGACCTATCCATCTGACATCAATCAGTGATACAGCTTGGCAAATGTTTTGCGTAACTGTTTGAACTATCAAACTTTTTTTCTAACAGACTGCGATAAAACAATAAGATGGATGAATTAGATTGTAGTGTTCTTTCTGGTAGTAGTTTTGGTCACAGAAAGTACTTAAAAATACAGTGTCCCCCAGGTTCCATTTAATTTTTCTTGGTCTTTTGGCATTTTATCAATACATGTTTATGAGGCTTGACTGTCTTGAAAGTGAAGATGAGCTCAAGTGGATAGCACAGCTGATGACTGTACCTTTAAATGTTCTGCCAGTCTTTTTCCTAGACTCAGCATTCAGGATTTCCCAAACTATTCCTTGAGTTACCAAGCTCCTGCAATAAAGTGAAGAGGATTAATATTTGTGTTTTTCTGCTGCTTCCCTCTGCCGGACACTCTATTAATCAGTTACTAGTTGCTTGTAGACTAGGTTGCAGACTGTAATGGAAGCAGAGGGAAGCAAGAATTCCTCCTTGTGGCAACATTATCATGCCTTATCAGCCAGACCAGTTCAGGTTGTTGGTACATCCTCAGTTTTTAAGAAATTTGAGTGGAGAGATTTCTTTTAGTGTATTTTGCCAGGAGGACACTATGTACATCTGGATCATCACCAGACAGGTTATCTGGAGTAATAGGCTTTTTATGATCTTTGTCTACCATGAACCTCTAAGTTATGGATGCAAAATTTGACAAAGACAATAGTGCTGTTGTCAGTCAGATGACTAAATGCTGAGCAAGACATGAGAATTAATTTAATCGTCTAGCTAATTTATCAACTGCTTTTAAAAAACATTTTGCTACATCTTTCAGTATTGTGCATATTTCACTTCACTTTTTAAAACTAAAAGATTGATTAATATAGAGCCATAAATTGTTCCCTGAACTTTAATCCATTATCTTTGAAATTTTGATACAAATATTTTATTTTGACAAGTCACTGCAGGGGAATAAAAGAAATTTCTTGTTCTATAACCTATCATTGACCAGCTTATTCATATGTTCTAAATAATTCCAGTAAACAAAAATAAGTCTTCGCTGTTCAATAATTTCATATACCACTCTAAGCTGTGGTTTGTTTCAACATGATTTATTGAATAAACCATAATAGGTTGAAATTGTATAACACACTTAGGCAATAGATCAGTTAACCAATTATGCTATAAACTATCAAATACGTATGTCTAAATTGTCATCTACATCTTTGAACAGCATTGCTTCTATGTCCCACTTCTGAATTTCTTTATATACTGTATAAAGACTTGCCTCTTCCAGCGTAACTTTTGAGATTGATAAGATAGCTTCCTCCTCTGGAAGGGGTATGCCTTATATGAATTGTTGTACTGCCTGAGGTATTTTGGTCTTTACTATACGTATATTTTAATCTGATTGAAGTTGGTATGTACATTTAAAGTCTGCAATGACTGGACCAACCTATAAGCCTAATAAATAAATAAAATTGTATAATGACTGGGTTTTACAGCATGCTAACCTAAACTAAATCAAATGGATCAATGTGATATTTGAACCCAGTATCCAGTGTTGTTACCTTTTGAGATGAGACTTGTTCCAACAGTGATTGTCTTTCAGAAGATGGTGAAGCCAGATCTTTCAGAGACTTAGTTTAGGTTGGTATAATTAGATGACATCTTACCTGATTGTTTTTGGATGTTGCTCCAATTATACAGGTTAATACATTTATATTTCAGAATATCTCAAGGATTTCATTATGCTGTACAGACAATTATATAATCTGAACTACTTCTTTACTAGTTACTGATTTTCTCATATAGTATTTGTCTTGATAACCTTATACTATTTTTAATAACTTAAAACTTCCATCCTCCCTTCTATAGGCTCTTTTAAAAGGATGAATTGAGAATAAAATAAGATAAAAGCAGAAAAAATTCTCATACATAAATTGATTCTAAAGAGGGATTTTTGGAAGAGAGGAAATGTAAATAACAACAATGAAGGGAGTTACTATGTTTCAGATCAAGTAAATGCTGTGATTCATGTTTTTTTTTCCTGCTGTTTACCAATGCACTTTAGGTCATGACTATCAGTATTCTAAAACAGTGCCTATAGTTCCAATTACTTCACTTCCTCCCAAGAAAATTCCAAAGGAATTTATTACAAAATATAAACGAGGGGAGATCAACCCAGTCTCAGCTTTGCATCAGTTTGCACAAATGCAGCGTGTACAGCTTGAATTAAAGGAAACTGTGGCAACAGGTATTTTTTTAATTGTAAGTTATCTGTACTGTTCTAATAGGCAGATGTTGAAATATATATTATGTACATCACAAAAATAAGCCATAGTTCTAGGGAACCCTAGTTTATTGTAAATAAACTTCATATCAGAATATACAGCTTGTTAGGTCTCATGGTTTTTCCTCAGTAGCACAAGAAACTAGCAAACCAAAAAAAGCTTGTTTGGCGCACTGGTGGGCAACTTATGCATTAGCATAAAAGGAGGTTAGCCAGTGATGTCATGATGGCTCCAATTTGTGGCCCTTTTTGGCCCTTTTCCAAGGGTAGAAATTTATATTAAAGTTATATCCAATCTTTATTTGTACAACTCAGAATGTTGTACAGTATGCTCCTGTTTCTTTCCCCCCCATACACACAACTACTACTCCGAGGTGGGCTGGGCTAAAGGCTGGCCCAAAGTCATCCAGTTAGCTGCCATACATAAGGGAGGACTAGAGCTCATGGTCTTCCAGTTTCTGTTTTTTTAAAAAATACAGTGGTACCTCTACTTATGAACTTAATCCGTTCCGTGACTCTGATCGCGAGTCGAGTTGGTCGCAAGTCGAAGTAAATTTTCCCATAAGGTTCAATGTAATTACCGTTAATCCGTTCCGGTGTCTGTAGACCATGCGTCAGGGGCGGAAAAACGGCCGCTGACCATGCGGCAGGGCGGAAAAATGGCCGCGGACCACATTTCCAACATACATTTGAAGTGCCTTTATACATTTTAGATAATTTTTCTGCTGACAAATACCAATGATACATCATTTTATAAACATTCTCTTTAAGATTATAACACAATGTAAATTTCAATCCTTTCATCCTCATATTCTCCCATTGTTCCATTTGTATATTATACCCAAAGATCTTAACCCATTTTATCATATGTTCTTTAACTTGTTCATCTTCAGCTTCCAACTTCAGTAAAAGTTTATATATTTTAGTAATAACATGTTCATTATTATGGTCTTCCAGTTTCTTTCTAGTCTAGTGCCTTAACCACTCCAAATGGAGAAAAATCTGCCCACTTGTAAGGGGAAGACGAGAGGTGCCTTAAGCTTCTGCAAGGTTTTAATACGTATTGCATTTCTTAAATTTCCAACAAAAGAAAATAACCATTGACCCCAATTACTACTGAGGCACTCTTGAGTTAACCAACCCTTGTTAATGTATTTTCTGAGTCAGGCTGAAGAAAGTCACTCTGAAAGCAAATCTTTTCCAAAACTCAGAAATCCTGGTATACTATATCTGAGAACTGTAATGGCTGTTCTAAATGCCATCTGTCAAGTTTAGCTTTGTTCTACAGGCTTATTTTAGTTGTTGGAAAATAAGTCAGATTTTGCTGCTATTCTGGTATTTTACTAAGATATTGCTTCCAAACCACACTTGAATATGATTGTTGAGGTGCCTCTTATCTTTGTCTAGCTGAAATCTAATATTCTATTCCCTTATTTAGAAATCTGATGTAACACATGATGCTAAGAACTGGTGAAAGGATGCTAACTTCACCCATTTATCAGGAAGAGGATTTTACTTGGTGGTGTCAAATAATTGAACAGTCTACTTTGGAATATTTAAACAAAATGTACTTCAATTGACAGGATAGTTGCATTTTGGATGAGGACAGAAAATTATGGAAGCACTGTTGTGTTTCAGAATCATAATTTTTAGTTTTAGTTTTTCATAAATCTAGATATACTGGAGTTTGAGATTAGTAAAATGTCTTTATTTTTATAAAACTAAATATAAACGTTTGCTTTCCTTTTTGCATTTTGAAGGAAATCTCTTGGGACCTTACTTTGCTTTTTGTGCTGTAGTTGATGGCATTCAGTATAAGACTGGATTGGGCCAAAACAAAAAGGAATCAAAGTCAAATGCAGCAAAACTTGCTCTTGATGAACTTCTGCAGTTGGAAGAGGCAGAACCAAAAGCTCTGGAAAACCCAGGTAAAGTTTTACAGTGATACATAAGTGAATATTGTCTCTGCGCTATTGGAATTTGAATGATGGAAGTAATATCACCCAAACTGTCTAGTAAGCGTTATTCCTTATATTTGGAACTTAGTGCTAGGGGTTCTGGAGAAAAAGGTAGATGTAATATTTTTTTCTATCTTTGGAGGGCCAGGTTCTACATTATTGGACACAATATTTACTTTATTTTACATTATCAAATGTAAAATAAGGAAGTTTTAATAGATTTAATATTGTGTGTAGCATTTTCTTTAGATTGTTTGTTTGTTTGTTTGGTAAATTTGTATAGCTACCTATCTCACATATGTGACTCTGAGTGGTGTACTAAGTTAAAAAACACAAAACAAACCAAAAAAAGCCCCCCAACAAAAATAAAGAAGAAAACATTAAAAACAAAAACTATTTAAACAACATAATATGCGGGAGAACCCACTCAATTTCCCTAGCATATAGGTTTAGATGAAGAGAAATATATATCAAATTGTAAGGAGTCCTAGATCTAACCCTATGCAGAAGCAGCTGTCTTAAGCAACATGTGACATTCATTTATAAGGGTCTTTTTCCACTGGCATCTAATCATGGCACAAACATACCTTGGCAACAATTTTTTCTTCTGTCAACATGATGTTATCATTGTCTCATCCATAGCCCAGGAGTGAAGCTGTCTTAAATTGCTCTTAAGTACATGAGGTTAAAATGCTGATTTCCACTTTATTCTGCTGCCATCCAAGAAAACCCCAAAATCTCCTAGGTTTTGTTATCCGTTACCTTGGAAGGAAGTCATTTGATTGAATTAACTGGGAACAGGGTCAGTATAGTCAGGATAGGGAGTAGCAATGAGGATAGAAAATTTCATACCCGCATAGATTTTTGGGTGGGGTGACTCAAGGATGAGTGGATAGCATTTCAACTTATTAGTGGGAAAGGGTTTTATCTTCAGAATTGCTACTATGTTTGCAGGTCCTATCAGAAACTTTGCTGAAACCATACTTGCAGCTGAACCTCAAATAACAACTGAATCTGGCTATATTTCAAAGATTCATTATGGTAGGAATGTTCTGTCTTTCTCTTAAACTATATGAATTAATTTGGGTGTGTATCAGTTTTATTGATAAAGTTATGTAACTGTTACAGCATTGAATTACCAGTCTGATAAATGTCTGCTTGTCTGTGTTGTAGATAAATTTCAGTTTCTGCATCTGAGGGACCTGACCAGGACTGTGTGGTAGTGTGAGACCAACTTAATGCTCACTTGACCCTTGCCCTTCATAGTTAATTAAGATAGCCATGGAAGATCTGGTTGATTGGGCACAGAGAGAGGTTATGTTTCACTAGAGGAAGGAACTGTATTATTTAGCCTTAAGATTGGTTATATGAAACCTAGTTAAGAAACCCTCTCTAGATCCCCTCTTGTTGAAATAAGTCTGGTTTGCAATTTGCCACTTTTTTTTCAGCCTGCCTCCTGGAATCATGGGTACCCCGTCACTGGAGGTTTTCAAACAAAAGTTGGACAGCCATTTGTCAGGAATGGTCTGAGGATTTCTGTCCTGGGCAGGGTGCTAGTCTAGACCTTCAGGGTCCTTTCTAACCCTATGATTATATGGTTCAAGGATAAAATGGGTTCCTGGTTTGAGACTCAGACAGCTTTGGTGACTCTGGCAGGGAAATTTGCATTAGGAGCTAGAAGGAGCAATAATATATCCAAGAAGGTCACAAATAGCGATCATGGACTGTGGGAACCTGCAACGTCATAATTGTGAGCCAGGCACCCAATTACAATCACATAACTGTGGGGATGCTGTGACCAACTTAAGTACTAGGAGCAGTTATAACTCACTTTTTCAGCACCATTGTAAATTTGGTCACTGAAGGAGTGGTTGTTAAGTGAGGACCACCTGTAGTTCAAATGTCTAAAATGGCCATTATTCTTTGATAGAGAGATAAAGATCACTGGCTTCATAATATGTAAAATTTTCTGTAACTAGTTGTGTGTTCTAAGTACAATTTTACTTTGCTATTATCAAGATAAGTAGCTGGAGTCCTACAGATTTCAAGAAAATGATTTTCACTCTCAAGTTATCCTATTTATGCACTGAAGAATGCAAACTTTCATGTTCTCTTTTTTCTTGAGCAGTTACATCAGTATAGCTAAAATATCTATCTTGCTTTCTTTTTTTTAATATTTTACTAGAGGGGCAGCATCTTGCACATGGAAAAATTTCTCAAGTTGTCAGAGAAACATTCGATAATTTGATGGCTAAGTATCCAGAGTACCAGAGTTGTAGCAGTTCATTAGCTGCTTTCATAATTGAAAGAGGTAGGCATGGTCCTCACAAATAATAGCTGTTGAGAGGTTGGCAGTCTTTTCAGCCTGAACACAAAAAATTACTTTTTTTCCCCCCATAGCTAGACAGTATGAGGTGGTAGCTATTGGAACAGGTGAATTTAACTATAGCCAATGCAGTCATCCTGATGGAAGAGTGTTGCATGATAGTCATGCAGTTGTTACTGCAAGGCGCTCTCTACTTAGGTAAGTGTATAATGATGCATTTTCCCCCCTAATTACATTTGTGTAATTGTTTTGTAGTGTTGATGTGCATAGAAATTCAATTGCATTTAATATGAATTTTTTAAAGACTTTATATCTAATATCTGAATTATTGTTTCTTTAAAGGTATTTTTATAGACAGCTTTTACTTTACTACAGTAAAAATCCTGCTATGATGGATAAATCCATATTTTGTACTGAACCAACATCAAACCTGCTTGCATTAAAACCAAATGTAAAAATACTTCTCTACATGAATCAATTGCCAAAAGGATCTGCTCAGATAAAGTCCAAGCTGTAAGTATTTTTTTCTAAAGGTAAAGCAGAATTTATAAAAATATAGTACATGATTTCCCTTATATTTTTTTTACTATTTATGTATTTCTGAGACTTTTATAAAATTTAAATCTCTTGTTATGTTTATGAGCCCAAAGTGACATAGATAGTGCTCTCTCCTCCTATTTTGGCCCCCCCAAACCACCCTGTGAGGTAGGTTGGGCTGAGAGAGGTGACTGTTCAAAAGCTATCCAGTGGCTTCTCATGGCTGAGAGTGGATTAGAATCTGTGTCTCTCTGCTCCTTGTCCGACACCTTGTTACACCACGCTGGCTGGTATTCTTGCTGTACAATAAAATATCTGTTTTGCATCAAATTAATCTACAGCATTGAACAACAAAATTATATGGGTGGTGCTGGATATTACATAGGCCATTCCTGAATTATTGAAAGACCATTTTTTAAGAGGGGAATAAGTAGATATTTTAACGGTTCTTTTCATTATTTTATTACATTGAGCACCATCTTTTGGCAGAAATATTGCAAATCTGAAAAATAAAAGTACCTTTTTACAACTTATTTTTTATATATTAATGTATATTAACAGCTTTGTTCTTTGTCAAAAGGATACATCCCTATTTCAGTAAAATATATATTTAAAACTATCAAAGCCAACAATTTATCTAGTTTAACTTGACTAACATGATTATGTAAAGGTCAGATAGCTAAACAGTTGGCCAAATACCTATACATTTTTAGCCCTTGCTTGTGTGTAGTGGCAGCTGAACTGGTGCATATTATTGATAGTTTTCAAAGACAAGATGGAGGCTACTTCCAGAAGCTGCTTCTTTGCTTGGAAGATGGGGAATTGCCACTATTTCTAAACACTATCCACTTGTCTTTGATTGGAGCCATGGTTTGGGCAGAGGTCTCTAAAAATCCCACATTCTGTTCTTTCAGAATTTTTTTTTTTTAATAAAGTACCATTTTTAGTTTCTTCCTAGTAATCAGGAAATGGGAATTGGGGGGGAAATTCTGGTGACATGATTCCTCTATGTTTCTCACCTACTTTCTTTTCCCATACTTCCCTCTTTACAAATAAAGTAGGGAAACTTCTGGAAATTTTGGACCCAAAAATCATTCTTATTTTTTTGTGTGTGTGACAAGCAGTGATTTTTACTCTCATAGATTAAAAAAGGAGCAGAAATTACTGTTTCCACTTCTCCATCCCCATCCAGGGAAGTTTGTCTTCAAGGTGGCAAAAGAGTTCTTTCCTATAGTAATAATCATGTTTCCATCTTCGCTAGTGATATTGCCATTGCACCATGACTGCAAAAAAGGATAAGAGTATACCTGATCACAGGTTAAGGGGGCTTTTCCTTTACATCCATGTCTGTGGAGAAGTGTAACCTTGCATTGAATTATAAAGCTGCCTCTGAAATTTTGAATTTTATTTCCTTGAGAGTACGTGGGGAAGGGAGGGAGAATAACTGGGATTTTCTACAAGTTTGATAAGCCTTTTCTCAGTTTTTTATCCAATTCATAAAAAATATGAAGAATAGAAGATCCATGTCTGAATCCTGGCACCCTATTCCTGTCTGATTAGGAACTTTGATTACAGTTTTCAAGCTAACTATGCATTCAGTCCATACTCAACTAGTCTGCCAGGTAGAATGTTGTAGAATTCTTGTCAAATGCTTTGTTGAAATCAAGGTTTATTATCCATATAGAATCTTAGGGTAGGGCTTTGTATGAGAAACTGAAATCCTATAGTTTTGTGCTTAATGCAGTCCTGATTATGGGATACAATTGTGCAGAGGCAGCCTTTCAACAGTGTGCCAAGGATTTGGAAACTCAGACTTGGCTGTCATACCCAAATATATGTTTTAGGGCAGTCATTTAATTTCTTTCAAGCCAGCTAGATATCTAAGCTAAATAGCAGCTCCCAAATTCAGAAGAGCCCTAATTCTGGCAAGATGTAATGCCCAATAGCCAATTTTGAGGGGAAATTATAGGGTATCCCATTTGAACAAAGGCTTTGCCCCTGTAGTGAAAGGAGTTACTAAAACATTAACTCCTATTCTTCTGTATTGCTCCCATTACAAAGATACCCAATTGCAGCTAATAACACCACATCTAGCCAGTTTCCCAGGCTACCCAGATCTATTTTATTTCCAGTTTTCACTATCTCATCAGTACAATTTATGTTAAGATGGCTAAGTTTTGTTTCACTATTTGTGAAATACATCATACTTGGACCACATCAGTTTGGTAATTATTAGGTTTTACTGTGGTTTTTGCTTGGTTGTTCCACAGTTTGCATTCTGTTTGTTTAATAATTCAAATTTATATAGCTACCCATCTCGTATGATTCTGGGCAGCTTACAAACAATTTAAACAAATATTTTAAAAAGGCAAAAATTTAAAAACAAGAAAAAACAATATACAGTAAAAGCATTTTTAGCTGGTCTATGACTGTAGTAAAGTATTTGTACAGCATTCCTATAATCCACTATGGGAGCTACATAATTAAAAAATGAAAAAAAAAGATTAGACTGGCACTTCATTAGTTTACCAGGATTTCTCAGAAGTTTAGCCAGTTCCAACATTACCCTAGGGATGAAGTTCCTCTTATGCAAGAGATGTTAAATGCATTTAGAGTTAAGACACATTTCTTGTGTCTTTTGTGTAACTGGCTCGAGCTTATGCTCTGCTCTTCGCAGCTCACATGTCCTCTTCTCCAAAGAGGAGGAGTAGTGCTCTACTTTATCTTGTCTTCTCTTGTCTTTTCGTTGCCTTTTAGCATTTTGCTGTTTTCAGTCTAGCTTCTATTTCAGTATTTTGCAGGTTGATTCTTAATCATCCTGTTAAAACTATCATTTTTATTTCTCTATTATGTATCTGTTTGGGATGTGTAAGAACTGAACGATATCCTTTGTTGTAGACGCCTCAATCCAAACTCTGTGTCTGCATTTGAAGCTGATGAAGAACTTTGTCTTCACGTGGTTGTTGAAGGCAAGGTTTATCTCACAGTTTTTTGTCCTGCGGAAATTGCCACAATAAGCAGCATGTCTACCAGTGATAAACTGACAAGGTGGGAAGTGTTGGGTGTTCAAGGAGCCTTACTAAGTCACTTTATTCAGCCAGTTTATGTTAGCATGATAATTCTTGGTAAGTAAATTACTTCTAATTCAGCAGTGCAATATTGTAAAGATGTATTATGAGAGAGAAGTTTATTGTAGGACAAATACATTGAATTGTTCTGTGTTTAAAAGCTACATTGTCACAACGTTTATTTTCAGTTAATAAACTCTTAATAAATTGTTTGACTTTCTAAACAAGGTATACAAAAATGCAGTGCTGGAATCCTATGAAATCATCATTTTAAAACTTAAGTATACAAGTTTCAACATGTACTCATATATGGTCCTTGGCCTAATTGATTCTTGCTTGATAATGAATGGGATAAGAGATCCATGTTTATAAAGAGACAGCTATAGGGCACAAAGTTGTAGTCAAACTATAGTGCATCTCCAACACGATCTACTATTTAGATCACTTTAATCAGGACTGAAATAATAAACATATATTTAATTGCCAGTATGTGGTTTTCTGTGTCTTTAAATTTTAGTGTTCTACATAAATATAAATGTCTACTTATTGGACTATTTGATAGGAGTTCAGCTTGATTACAGTGACAGTTGTACGTATCAGTAGAACAAATTTTCAGATGAATTTCTTGATCCTCTTCTTAATATTTGTGGATGAATCTCAATGTTTTTTAGGGGATGCGAACTGCCATGATACAAGAGGATTAGAAATAGCTATCAAACAGCGCATAGATGATGCACTTACTAAAAAACTTCCCATGTTCTACCTTGTGAACAGACCTCATATTAGTTTGGTAACTGCTGCATACCCTGTACAGGTTGACTTGGACCATAGATCTCTTAGTGTGAATTGGTCACAAGGAGACTTATCACTGGAGGTGATAGATGGATTAAATGGAAAAATCATTGAAAGGTCAGTGTTACAAAAAAGTACATTGAAATAAAATATGAACAAGTATACTTGTTCTTTGGATAGGAACTTCTTTCAAAATAACTTTCAACTTTATTATCTAATGATAGTTTAAATTTTTACTTAGATAACCAGTGGTAATTTTTCTTGGAGTAAGCTGATTGTTGCTATTTTTTTCAAAATTAGTTCACCCTTCAAAAGTGGTATTTCAATGGCAAGTCGTCTTTGCAAAGCTGCAATGTTAAGTCGCTTTAACTTAGTAGTTAAAGAATCAAAGAGAGAGGATTTACTTAAAGCAACAACTTACCATGAAGCAAAGGTAACATTTGGTAATATAACTCTGCTCTAGTATAGGTGTCATGATTTCTAATTTAGAATTGTATTCATGGTGACTTCAGAGCTAAGTTGGTGTAATTAAGTATAGCAAGGAAAACAGCCATTATTCTAGATCAGTTGGACAAATAGATGTGCATTGATGTTCTTAGTTTTGGAAACCAGATCTTCAGTTTCTTGTCTAGCTTCACAGGGTGACTTTCTGATACTGTCTAGTCTGTAAGTAGGAATCATATTGTCAAAAACAAGCCACTCTTCTTGAAATTAATAACTGTTTTCAGAATTTCTGCTCCATCTTTTCTATCCCTTGTTTCTTTTTCCACTTGTTACAAAAGAAGAAAGGCTGTTGAGGGTGTGGAAAACATTCTCTCTGTTTCATTGTGACTTTGAGAAATAATTTAGGATATGTAAAGAGAAGCCATTCCATATTGTATGTGGTTTTTGTATAATAGGACATATAATTGGGTCTGTCACAAAATGGAGAAGAAAATGAATATTATACAGTGGGGCAAAAAAGTATTTAGTCAGCCAGCAATTGTGCAAGTTCTCCCACTTAAAAAGATGAGAGAGGCCTGTAATTTTCATCATAGGTATACCTCAACTATGAGAGACAAAATGGGGAAAAAAATCCAGAAAATCACATTGTCTGATTTTTAAAGAATTTATTTGCAAATCATGGTGGAAAATAAGTATTTGGTCACCTACAAACAAGCAAGATGTCTGGCTCTCACAGACCTGTAACTACTTATTTAAGAGGCTTCTCTGTCCTCCACTCGTTACCTGTAGTAATGGCACCTGTTTGACCTTGTTATCAGTATAAAAGACACCTGTCCACAACCTCAAACAGTCACACTCCAAACTCCACTATGGCCAAGACCAAAGAGCTGTTGAAGGACACCAGAAACAAAATTGTAGACCTGCACCAGGCTGGGAACACTGGATCTGCAATAGGCAAGCAGCTTGGTGTGAAGAAATCAACTGTGGGAGCAATAATTAGAAAGTGGAAGACATACAAGACCATTGATAATCTCCCTCGATCTGGGGCTCCATGCAAGATCTCACCCTGTGGGGTCAAAATGATCACAAGAACGGTGAGCAAAAATCCCAGAACCACACGGGGGGACCTAGTGAATGACCTGCAGAGAGCTGGGACCAAAGTAACAAAGGCTACCATCAGTAACACACTATGCTGCCAGGGACTCAAATCCTGCAGTGTCAGATGTGTCCCCCTGCTTAAGCCAGTACATGTCTGGGCCTGTCTGAAGTTTGCTAGAGAGCATTTGGATGATCCAGAAGAGGATTGGGAGAATGTCATATGGTCAGATGAAACCAAAGTAGAACGTTTTGGTCTAAACTCAACTTGTCATGTTTGGAGGAGAGAGAATGCTGAGTTGCATCCAAAGAACACCATACCTACTGTGAAGCGTGGGGGTGGAAACATCATGCTTTGGGGCTGTTTTCCGGCAAAGGGACCAGGACGACTGATCCGTGTAAAGGAAAGAATGAATGGGCCCATGTATCGTGAGATTTTGAGTGAACACCTCCTTCCATCAGCAAGGGCATTGAAGAGGAAACGTGGCTGGGTCTTCAGCATGACAATGATCCCAAACACACCGCCCGGGCAACGAAGGAGTGGGTTCGTAAGAAGCATTTCAAGGTCCTGGAGTGGCCTAGCCAGTCTCCAGATCTCAACCCCATGGAAAACCTTTGGAGGGAGTTGAAAGTCCGTGTTGCCCAGTGACAGCCCCAAAACATCACTGCTCTAGAGGAGATCTGCATGGAGGAATGGGCCAAAATACCAGCAACAGTGTGTGAAAACCTTGTGAAGACTTACAGAAAACGTTTGACCTCTGTCATTGCCAACAAAGGATATTTAACAAAGTATTGAGATGAACTTTTGATATTGACCAAATACTTATTTTCCACCATGATTTGCAAATAAATTCTTTAAAAATCAGACAATGTGATTTTCTGGATTTTTTGTCCCACTTTGTCTCTCATAGTTGAGGTATACCTATGATGAAAATTACAGGCCTCTCATCTTTTTAAGTGGGGAGAACTTGCACAATTGGTGGCTGACTAAATACTTTTTTGACCCACTGTATATACCTCTTTTGACATCTAAAGGTAAACTTTGTGATAGCCCATACTTTAGGTGTTTAATTCCAGTTATTTATTCAAGCTAAGATAGAAAAAGAAACCAATTAGTATTGCTTGTACGGTCTTCACAGGCTCTCTCCTATTCACCCAAACCACTACATCAAAAAATTGTGCAAAGTAAAAAGTAAAATTCAAGTTCAGCTTCATTCTTAGCAACTATAGGCCAGTCTACAACCCTAGGATTTCCTGATATCTCCCATCCAAGTAGTAATCAGTCCCAGTCCTGCTTACTACTACTTTCTGTTCCCTATTGAGATTGTTCATTCATTTCCTTACGCAGGGCGTATGGGCTGCTCTAGTCACAACTGACAAGTAGCATACAGGTCTTCTTCTCTAACTCCATTTAAAGCAAAATGCAACACAAAAAATTCAAAACTATAAAAACCACAATATAAGACCTAGGGAATAGTTGCAGTCCTCTACTACCCCGATTAAAATCAGAATATCAGAAGTAGAGAGTGTTTCTTGAAAAGGCTTCTGGTTGAAATTTCTTACCAACCCTTAGTATTAATTTATTATTTTTTCACTTAGATTATGGCAGAATCTTACCAAGGAGCAAAGTACTTGCTGAAATCCTACTTGGAGCAGCATGGTTACGGATCATGGATTGTGAAGTCTCCACGCATTGAATATTTCAGTATGTAAAGGTTAATATATCAGCTCTATAACCTGTTCAAATAAGCTTTTTCTCTGAGAAGACTTTTTTAATTGGTGAATAATTGTAGATCAGTGCTATCCAGTAATGTCAGCTGATAGCTAAAAGAATTGTGCTTAAGCATAAGCAAAATAAATATACCAATTTAGTTAATTTATGCAGGTCTTTTTATTTCTTTGTCAGTGTAAGAATCAAAACTGAGAAGTAGTTTGTGCTACATATTTGCTGAAATGTAAAGTTAATTGCTATCTCAAATACTTTGAATTTGAGGAGTTCCTTTGGGAGAATATAGCATGCTGACTATTGTTTTGATATGTACCATGTTGTGTAATAGCAGAACAAGCTACGTATTATTGGCTTGCTTTCTGAAAAGTTATGTGCAATTCTGGCTTTAAAAGCCACAGTTCACCTTGTTAATCATTTTGAAACTTTGTGGGTTTATATCCCTTTTCAGTTGTGGGACTTGAATTTGTCTGCAGGAAATTACACAAATTATGCTTGCATTACAGGAGTAAACGCCTACAAATACATTTTGAACTAAGTGCATGATCTGTTTGTTGTGTATTATGGAAGTAATTCTGTAAAGTTGCAGATCTTTCAAACCTGGTACACTGTGCATACTTTGGCTTATTAATGGAAACAACTTAAAAACTGTATTGGGTATCTGAAAATATTTAATTTGTAATTTGACTCCTAGTGCTATTTTTAAAGCTTTTAGATGAAAATGGGCGTTAATACTGTTTTGAATACTGATACAAGTGTTTCTAGTAAAATAAGTATGATTTGTCTAATTCTGGAGAAAAAATTGTGTGGTTCATTAATACACTGAAACACTCATTTGAAACTCCAAACACATAAAGTATTTTTGCTTGAAAATAGCGCCAAGGAAGAAAATGTGCAAAGCTACAAGCAAAAGATACTTAAGTCCCTTAGAAGTTAAGCTATTTTGGTGGGTCTGGTTTGGCCCTTCAAGCCAAACATTTTCATTGAAGTGTTTTTTATAGAAAGGCGCTATGGAACAGTTAAAAGCATTTGAAGGAGTAAATCTTCTAACAGGTCTCATGGATAACTCACCTCATGGATTTGTCTTTAGTTCATAAAGAATCTTCATGATGGTTACTGAGAATGCATAAAGATTGTTCATGCAATTGTACATAAATATAAAGCAAAGAATTTATGTACCTTGTAGAGCCATTACCACTCATAAATTTCTTCCTTCATTTATGAAGCAACCAAACCATTGAAAGTCAGTCTTAAACTTTTTTTAATTTTTTGGTGATTAGACATCCTATGTTTAAATTTAGCACAGGGATTTGAGTATAAGTATTTTTACTATCTTTCATTGTGTGTATTGGAATAAATGTATGATAAAATCAGCAATATTCAATGCTTATTTCTTTGCTGAATTAGTATTTTCCAGTAAAACTGGTTTCTGCTATGAATCAAGAATTGTCTAGCTTTTCCTTTTATAAGAAAATGAGTCATTTCTCCCCTCCCTGGAACAAATCATTTGAGTAGCATTGCAACAGATCTTTGGAGGGATTATTCTTCCATATCATAAAATTAAGCATTTCAACTTGTATCTCCATAAGCAAGTATTCTGTATGTATCTTGCTGAAAAATTACTCAGTCCCAAGATTTGCTAGGAATTCCAAAGAAGCAATTGGCATTTCCTTTCTCCAAATCTAATGTCTATAAACCTAATTAAAAATATTAACAGAAAAGCACTTATTCCTAACAGAAGGTGTTCATTTGTATAAACTTGTTTAGGACTAAGTTTACCCAGACAGAATATAAATAGTCTGTAATTTATTGAAATGCAAAAGTAGAAGGAAACAAAGATAACAATATCATAAAAAGAAATAAGTATTTCATTAATTTATAATGGTAACCTAGTATGAAACCATTGTAATCAAACCAAGGTGGGGCCTCCCTGGGCCACAGGGGAAAGACAGTTCATAACTTAGGGCTATTACGGAATGGTCATACCTTTGGGTTTCCACTCCTTTTACATTATGTGGGTTGGAGACCCAGACAGTTTTTCTTGAGATGGATATGCAGATGGGTTGGTTCTGATTAGACAATCCTGGAACACAGAGTGCCAAGCCTTGTAGGCTTAAAAAGGTTTAAAGCAAGCACCTTGAATTGATCCAGGAAACTTACTAGTAACTAATGCAGCAACCTCAAGATAGGTGTGACACTGCTGAAACTATCACCTCCTATTGGCAGTTGGAACCAACTGCAGTTTACGATAGCTTCAGAGGAAGCTCCATGTAAAGTATTCTCTACATACAAGGGCATGAGTCACTGTTGCAAGAATGTTTTGATCTGAAAAGATCCTCAAGTAGTGTACCAGCCAAAGAAAAATAAAGGCCCATTTATGATTTCCATCTTCTCAAGCAGAAGCTGCAGGTTCAGAGAACCCCAAGTTAGGGACTTGCTTTTTCAAGGGACAAACTCATCCAGAGCCAACTTAGGGTCTAAGTTGATCCAGATCAGTCAGCTACAGACAGTAACTCTTTTACAAGGTGTCAGTTGGAGTTTGATTGGACACATTCTGTCCCTTCTAGCTTCCAATCATTGGATGAGGACTTCCACTGCATTCTTGGCTCAGGGATAGGAATATAAAATTGTGTATCAGGGTACTCCAAATCAGCAGATGATCTTTTCCATCATTTTATATAGATGCTTAAAAGTATGGAGGAAAGAGCCAAGCCTTGTGGGACCCCTTACTGAAAACTGAAGAGCTCAACTATTCTTCCTACCTACATGCCAACTGGTAGTTTTCATTTAGATAGGAATTATACCACTGCAAAACAATGCCTTCCATCCCCAATCTTCACAGATTGTCCAAAAGGATACCATGATCAGTGGTATTGAACACTGCCAAGAGATGCACTCCAATCTATTCAGGTTCTGACAAAGGCAATAAGCTAGCTTGTCCAAAATTTTGTGTCCTATCCTAGGCCTGAAAAGGATAAAGATAATCTCTTCTAACGTTTTCTGCAGTTGAAACCCCACCACCTTCCCAAAAAAGGAAGATGGGTAATTGGGTAGAAAATGTCCAGTACAAATGGACTGAGAGATGCTTTGTTTAGGCAGAGATATACTACATGTTCTTCAAAGCTGATGATATCGCCCCCTCTCTCAAAGAAACATCATCTTCCAGATAAAACCACACCCCACACATGATCTAGCCACTCAAAAAAGCCAGGCAGGGCATTAACTCAACCCCTAGCAGGTAGAGCTCATGCCACAGGGAATACTATCCACTGCCACAGTTTCTACAGGTTCAAAAGAATCCCAGTTGCTCAGCAAGCTGGCAACAAAGTTATAAGACTACCCCAGTGGCATCTAAGTCTGAATGGATGCAAGTAATTTTATCTGCAAATAGCATCAGAAAATTATCAACAGCAGTCAACAGGGATATCTTCCATCTTCAGGCAAATGGATACAAGTAACGCTAAGCAAGGCCCACAGTATACAAGTCTATGGACATAATAGAAGTAAAGAGCTAGGGGTACCTACACACTCATTGCCCAAGAATCTTCCCCAACATAGGTGTGCAATAATAGTTGCATTCACTCTTTCATTTCTTCTGGTCACTCTTATCACCTGATTAAAAAAAAATCATTTTCTGGTATTCTTTAGAGAACTATTTATTTATTAAATTTATATGCCACCCATCTCCCCCAAAGGGCAACTCTGGGCAGCTCACAATTAAAATCCAAAACAGTAAAATAAATAAAAATGTCTATATTAAAATTAATAACAATCCTATATAAAAAGACTCTGTACAATTCAAGATGATGGGGGGAGCAGTATCGATCATCCCACCAGCCAATTCCAACAATGCAAGCCTTCATCAGACCTCCAGGCCATCGGGCATAGCCATGTTTTCACACTTTTTTGGAGGGCCAGGAGAGTGGAGGCAGCCCGCATCTCTGGTGGTAAGCTGTTCCACAGGACGGGGGCCATGGCAGAAAAGGCCCTCTTCCTAGACCCTGCCAGCTGGAATTCCTGGACTGGTGGAGTCCACAACATGCCCCTTCTGCCAGACCAAGCGGGGCGGGCGGTCCTGTGCCATGAAGGGTTTAAAAGTAATAACCAACACCTTGAATTGGACCCAGAAGCAAACCGGCCACCAACTAAGGAGACCCTGGGATCTGAGACTGCAGATGTTTCTTGGAGGTAAGCTTGCCTTGTGCTCTAATCAGGTTTGAACTCCAGAGAGCAGCCAGGTGTGCTACAGGACTGCCTATCTGATCACTGGGAAAATCCCCAAATGCTCTTAGGAAACTCTTTGTCTCTTAGGCACCTGGGTCAAATCAGCTTAGTTGGCATATGACCTTTGCAGGGGTCAAGCAAGCTAATAATAGCTAGGGGCATGAAATAATATGATATGACTATAGCAGTGGACTGATGACAATGTCCTTTGAGTTCAGATCATGTTGCCATTCCTGAAGTAAACACAAAAATTAGTACATGATCATTTGTGTGTGTCAGGCAAGATCTAACATAGGACAAGACCATGGAAACCATGAAATCTGAAGCCCAGCCAGAACCCATACTTGAAGGATAGAAATTAAAGCCTAGGCAACTCCAACACAAATCCTGACCACAGAGTTGCAGCTTTGCAGGATTTGGTAACCTGATGAGCAAATCTTGGACAGGGCCACGTTTTCATCTTCACCCAACTTGGTTTATGTGATGTAAGACAGATTTGTGTGCTTAATTATTACTAGATTGTGAATAGAAGTGGCTTATGTGAACTGACCTAATAGCAGCTGGAGACCAAAACTACCAATAAACTTGACACCCAGACTCAAGATGGAGGTGAGGGGGCAGAAGTGGGGACTGGCACGAAATTAAAGCTGCCCTCCTGTAATGGCCAGCTCAACACTTCCCATTATCTCTTCCATTGTCTACCACTGAATATATGCCCCATATATTCAGTCTCCTTAAGCTCCATATTCCCCACCTATGACATTCTAAATGAAGCAACCTGGAACAGCTATGCACGTTTTGTGGCAGGAAAAAAAATGTGATGTTTATGGGCAGTTCAAAAGGAAAACTCAGCAAAAACTGTTTTCCACTCTTACTGCTCTGGAACTGTTATTGCTAATGCCTCTGATTCCCAGGGAGTCATATATAGATAACTATTATGACTACCTATGTATGAATTGATAAGAAATGATCTATTATTTTTTCTAATCCCATTTAAATATGTCCCAGTTGGTGTTCATTATATCTACAGTGATCCTATTTTCTTGAAAAAAATAAAGGACAAACCTGAAAAAGAGACAAATCTGAAAGAGGTTCATAAAGATTAAAAAAGCAATTATAACATATATATGTTTGCTTTACAAAGGAAAAGTCAAGAGCAAAACCAAGAAAATAATTAAATCTAAAGGACAGCTTTCTGAAAAGAAGGACTGTCCTTTATAATAAAAGATGTGTGGTCACTGTAGTTGTATCCTAGGATAGTTGGCTTCAAAATGTATTACGTGAAGTATTTCAATTTGACTTTCTTGAAACTCCCGTTTCATTATATAATTAGTGGAGAGAGTGGAGAGAGATTTTGAACCTTAGATCACTAAACAAGTTCATCAGGGTTTGATGCTCAGGATGGAGTTTCTGAAGTCATCCTGCAAGATAATCTGCTGGCATCCATGGCTCCCTCTGAGACCTACCTGCACATCCTAATCAGAACTGAACACTGGGGATTCCTTGATTCAGGCTACAATGTTTCTCAAAATGTGAATTATTACCCAGGATGGGTGGGTGGGGTGGCTGGGTGGGGTCAGAAAATGAGGATTTTAGAGAGTTCCTATTTTGATGCAAGAATGTGTGAATGCAAAGCATCACAACAGTATTTATTTATTTTATAAATGTATAGGCTGCCCATCTCATACATATAATTCTGGATGGCTAACAATTAAAATAGAATAAAAACAATTAAAAACAATAGAAATAACATTTAAAAATAGCAGCTGAGAATACTAACAAACACTCAAATTAACCATGAAACGGGCTCAGCCATACTATTGGCCCCAGGCTCAACGGCAAAGCCAGTTTTTAGTGCCTTGCAAAAAAGGCCAGTAGGGGTGGCGCAAGTCTGATTTTTGAGGGGATGATGTTCCACAGGGTCAGTGAAAAGGCTTTCCTCCTGGGTCCCGATAGGTGACACCCCTCATGGATGAAACCCAGAGCCTGCCTCTTCTGCCAGATCTAATAGGATGGGGTAAACAGCATGGGGAGAGATGGTCCCATAAGTAACAGTTTCAGCACCCTGTATGAAACCTGAGTGGTTTTTCTGATGTCATATTCGCTTTCAGGTGAGAAGTGATCATGTTCAGGGTCAAGTGACCCTGACTCTGTAGAAGGAATTGTTGTGGACCAAAACAGAGGAAAGGTAGAGTGTCTGTGTGGAAGCAGAGAGCAGAAAATTGCAGGAGTGGGAGAAGGGATAACTGCTGAAATGAAAAGTGGATGTTATTTCAGTGGCTGCTGTGGGAGAGAGACCACCAAAAGCAATTTACAATCTGATCATGTTTTGCAAGCTGCAGTATCTTAGGAAGAGTTTAAGAGAAGTTTTTAAAGGAAAGAAACTCTCCCAGCCACTCCCTCTCCCCCCCCCCCAATTTTGATATATGAGAGTGGCAATCTTCAAAATTAAAACCATGGAAATCTGGATTTATGGAAAAATAAGCAAGCTTATCTTTCCTGTTAAAATATGGTTTTAATTTCCACTGGGTGTTTTATTTATTTATTGCTTATTTTTGGTGAAATAACTTTATAAAGTTGTAAGGTCTATCGTTGTTTTATTTGATATATAGATTAAAAATTAATTTTAAAGTAATATATTTCTTACCCAGTCCTAAACTCAATGAAATCATTCATTTTGTCCATGGGTCACACAAATTCATTTTAGTATTTTAGGAAGCATGAAGTTCAAGAACTGACATTCAGTATGCACAATTTTAGTTCAGAGCATTGCTCTTGGAACTCATAACAGCCCTTGGAGTCTTAAGGTGATGGTTCATGAATCTCTTGATAAGAGGTGATAGGTGGACTACTGAACCATGGGTTCATTGTTAAATGAGCAAGAGCTCACTGATTTTGTTCAGACTGGTAGGTTGTATTTGGAGGTGTTTATAAGCACAAAGAAAAACAAAATCTATCACAGAAGGAAAAGGCAAGATACAGAGAGGAATTGTGGAAGAAATTTCTAGTGTTTAAAATAGATCCACCTGCAATAAAAAGCAACCAGAGAGAAAACCCCTGAATACAAGTGAAAAATTGCTTTTGTAACATGTTGTAGCTTCAAAGCAACCATAAATGTTTAGAGTACTGTAAGTAGTGGTAAACAGGGCAAAAGAGGGCCCCTTTTGATCTAAGAGGAAATATCAGGTTACTAAGGAGACCTGACAGCTTGATGAAAAATAAGACTCCTAGCACACTCTTATCAGAACAGTTCCTGCCATATCAAGGAAGTTAGATGAACAAACTTCGTTGCAATGTCCAGTCATTAAAAATATGGAGGTCTCACCTGATTTCTTTACCTTCGCTGCCTATGTCATTAACTTCTAAATTGTATTGCATATGGATTCAGTTTCAAAGTTTGTAACTTGTATACACTCCAAATATTCTGGGCTCCTGCCCCCCTTGAGGCGTAGGGTTCAGTGACTTCCTGATAAGTATAGCAAAATGAGTGGATCCTCTCCAGTTGTATTGGTAAGTTCATTGTTTCTGCCAAATTTATTGGTATTGTGAACAAGATGAAAGTTCTTAGAGTGGAGAGATTAGGCAGAGAGGGAGGGCCTGACTAATTTAGATTTTGTGTGTGGGCGGGTCTTTTTTGTTGTAAGTTACATGTTTCTGTTTAAGCAACCCCATTGGGATGAATTGGTTTTTGGTTTTATTTCTTTTGGTCATTTTGCTGTACTGAGTTTTCTTTTCCCATGTTGAGGAAGATGCTTATTCATTTTTACTGGGAAGTGTGGTATGTTGTGACACCATTCTTCAGGAAGATTACCAATTGTGCATTACAAGCTCTTCTCTACTTCATTATCCCCTGCACCTGGAAGGGAAGTATGATGTAGAAATTAAGACGGTCTCTTGGGGAGGGTTTATTTATTAGCAAGTATTTTTGTATGTTGAAGTTTGTGTATTATATGTGTTGTGTTTCCACTGGAGGACTGAATGTTTGTATGTTACTCTGCTGGTGACCATGGCTACCTATTCTGAACCTCTCAGTAACATTTAGACTCTTCAGTATTTAGAGAACAAGGGGAAGACACTGGTTGGTGCTCCTCAACAGGCTGCAACAATTAAGTGATTGTTCATAAAAAGCTGTTTTATGTGGATTCTCAGTTGCTCCAGGCACACCTAGACACTTCAGGGTTTAAAAAGCAATGTAAGCATTCTGAAGTGCCTTTAACCATTTATTGCAGACTGCGCTTTCCCTCAGTGGATCGTAGTGTATTAACTCAAAATAAGGGACAGGAATCCTCTGTCAGATTTATCCCCTTATCAAAAAGGGCCCCCAGCTTTAGATATTATGGAGAAACGTGGGGGGGGGGGCAAGCTTGGTGCTTTATTTACAGAAATGGCATGGCATGCATCAACAGGTGACAGTCGATATCTCCAACTTTCATATACTGGCACATTCAATTTAAAGCACTTAAGTTATTTGTTCAAAATGTTGGTGGGTTGGAGCTGATATGTTGTCAGCCCTACAAGGTAGATCAGATCAAGAAAACATCTCCACAGGAAGATTAGAACCTTACTTTATTGAGATAGAATTTTGAAAGCCCGATTGTGCTTTGCCTCCCTTCCCTCTTATACCCCAGTGGATATTGCCATTCTTCCGAATACTATCATGCTTCCCAGGACTTAGAGAATGTTTCAGCCCGTTTTCTTATGTAAAAGTTCTTGCCTATTTCTCTCAGGGTCATCTCCCTGACTCTCCACTTACATTTACCCAATTTGAAAAGTGGGAAGCAGTGGAATGATAAAAAAGCAAGAATTTCAAATTCATAGCTTGCAAGGACCCCCTAGATAAGTATGAAGAAAGAGGGGGCATACAATGGTTTTCACAAGATGAAAGACTTTAAACAAAAATTTGATTACAAAAAGAAGAACAAAACACATAAAAAGTACTTTAACAAAAAAGTGAAAAAAAATACAACAAAGTGAAAAAATGTTAATATGTCATAACAATAAACAATTACAATTCTATATATACTTATCTAATACAAATATTATTCAAGTACATATATATTTCTAATAAATCTATATGACTATCGTGTTTGTTTCTTTTAAACCTACTGTATTTTGTATAAATGAGTCCCATATTTCATTATACTTGTCCATACAAAGTCTACGTCTGTAGGCAATCCACTCATAAATTTATCTTGATGTAAATTAGCCTATCTTTTTTTTTTCAGTCTTTGCAGAATATCCCCAAACAGGCACCCCTTTTAACCTGAAGTTGTTTTGGAATTATGTGCTTTGCTGCTTTCTATTACTTGTCTCTGCACCCACAGAGAAACACTGGTACAAACAATTGTTAAACAATTAACCCTACATCCACATTGGCTCCACTTTACCTATTGTCTCCACCTCAGCTTCCATATCCACCACTGTCATACCAGCACTCACAGCTGTAACAGCCTCCATCGCAACCCTGCTTGACATCAAACCAGCATACTCTTTGGAATGGCTGTAGGAGCCACCAGCTTCCTTGACTCCCAGTACAGCATTATGCAAGGCAGTTGGTACATCCTACCATCATGCATCTGCAAGTACCTCAACAACTGAACCAATGCTGATCTTAGTGTCATCAGCCTCACCATAGATCCTCGTCACCACAGCACCTGGCAGTTTCATGTATCATTCCGAAAGTGCTTGGGACGACTTCATCAACTTTACGACTGCCTCTAATGGCTCCTGTTTCAACTACAGCCTATTTGTCTTTATTCTGTGCAATGCAGAAAAAGAAAATAGCAAAAGCAGTATGTGGGGAAACTTTAGAGCCATTGGTAGAAAATGTATTTGAGGAAGCTGTTCAGAAAATAGCAAACAACATAATAAAACAAGTACAAACACTTCATAAAACTGTATGAAAAACCAAGGGGATAGCTCCTATTAGATATTCTCCCACAGATAGTTCAGATAAGGGACCTTCAGATACTATGAAGATGAGAAAGATTCATAACCCATTGGCATTGGGACAATGGATATAAGGAATACCTTGCTTAGTAAGAGTACTTGTAAAAAAAATGGAATACTAATTAACTGCAAACAGTACTCACCAGTGTGATGTTGCTGCAACACCCCCTCCCCCTCACAATTTTATATTGCATCAGTACAAGTACAGTTTCCAAATCACATGAATTATTTCTTTTCATTCTGCTCTGTTCAGACTCCTTATCCTGAATACTATTCTGGACAGCAAGAAGGATTCAGACAGACTAGAACCAACTCAGATTTGTACAATAAGAATTATCCAAAGACTAGAAATTAACTGTTGGCCATATTGTCCAGATGTGCTGGCATAGCTTGGTTAGAACCTTTACTGTTGCTTCTTCTCTTGCAGTATTTCTGTAGATATTACATCAATTCCTGTAGCCTTCTGACTTGTTAATGGTCTGAATGCTGATCTAACTTCATTTTCTGATACTAGAGGTTCTTGTAAATAAGGCATTTTGGATGTTGACATATCTACTGCATGGAAGTTCAGTACACTCCGTCCATCTTTCTTCTTGAATCAGTTACTATATGTCCATTTAGCATAACAATTTGAGGTTAGAACCTCTTTCTGAATGCAGAAATCTTTTGGAAGACTTTCCATGTTTTTTAATGGCTATTTCCATCTTTGATGTCTTTATGGTTTTGTTGTTGTAATATTGCTTCTTATCTCTTTTAGTAACTTTTTGAAATTCTTTGTTAAGTTCCTTCCTGAATTCTTTGTATTTCTTGGCTTTGGTTTCTCTTCTTTGCATTTCCCACCATTTATTCTGAAATTGCTTTCTTCTGTTTCTTGGTCTTTGATATTCTATTGATCTTTGGTCATCCTTAACAGCTTTGATTTCATTCCACAGTTTCTCTGATTCTCTATCAATGAGGTTCAGAGCTTCAAAGAAATGCCTGATGTTTTCCTTTAAAATGGTGGATATATGCTCAAGATCATATCAGAGAAACTGGTTGCCTTTGTTCTTCCACTTTGACATTAATCTTGCACATGAGCAGTTTGTAATCTGTTCCACAGTCAGCTCCTGGCCATGACTTTGCTGTTATAACAGAGCTCTTCCACCTTCTTATACCAACAATATGCCAATTTGATTTATATGTGCATGCACACACACACACACATATACACACACGCACATAGTGTATATAAATAGGCATTGCTTCGGTTGTTTGAATGGGAATCAGAAATTGATAAGTCATTCTCCCGCTTCATTTCTGTTTCCCACCTCATCCATTTCACCCACAAGCAGCACATGTTGCTTGTGTATTCTGTTGATTTCAGACTGAACATGACTGTAAAACTAATCAATCTGTTCATCTTTTGCATCCTGGGCATGTTTAGCTTTAAGAAGAGTATTGAGAGGGGATATGAAAACATTTCTCAGATATCTAAAATGAAGTCATAGGTCAAGATCTCCTCCCTCCCTCCCTCCCAAATATAGGGTACAGAATAATGGATTACATGAAGACAGATTTCAAATGAAGGTTAGAAGAAAATTTCTAACTAATAGAACATTTTGGCACTAGCTCAATTACCCAAAGAGTTGGTGGGTTTTCCTTCACTGGATATGTCCAGGAGGAAGCTAGATAGCCATCTGTCAGGGCTGCTATAAGTTGGATTCCTATAGTGAGCAGGAATATGAGACTGCTTTTTGCCCCATTCTCTGAGTACATGTTGATTGCCTAAGAGAGAAAGACAAATTCATTTGCCTCCATTTTGATGGCCCAATGGCTGAAATAGGACAATAATATGAATCAGATGTGTTTGGCCAGTGAATGGTCAGATTGTATTATTAGGGAACCATTGGTGCAGATAATTGAATATAATACCATAGGGTTCAACAGCATGTACAATACCATTGAAGACCCAGCTATCATATCAGTGTAAAGCTTAGGTAACATGAAAGTAGAAGAGCTCACCTTCATCTTCCAGAGTGCTAAAATGGAAACCACAACACTGCTACCTTCAATGAAGCTTTTAGGAACCCCCATGCTGCCCATGGCCTGTCAATGTATTATTCCTGACCTAATCAAGTTCCCTGTCTCTAGAACTCTCAGTGGACTTCTTAGATACCTGGCTTGCAAAGAAAATGGAAACAACACTTGAAATACCAACATGTATTAACTGATTGTTCATACAGAACAATTAACTGAAAAGAAACAGTTATTCTTTTCCATAGCTTTCCTCTGTAAACTATTTTTAAAAAATAGTTATACTTTTAGGTTTCAGAATGTTTGAGGAATTTTATTGTCTAATAAATGGGATAAAAATATTAGTCCTTGAACGCTGCTGCTGGAGGCCCTACAAGCTGCCCACAACAGTCACAGAGTCTTTGCTCAACTAAAGCTCTTCCAGCTATTGTTCATTTCAGCCCAATGGCAATGATTCTTTATTTCTGAATTATTTATTGTATTTCATATCTACCTAATAATTTTAATTTGTGGATTTAACTTGTTAGAGTTGTGGATAGAAATAATGAAAGATAAATATATTATGGGGAAAAAGAGTTTTGCAAATTATTTGTGGGATTTGGGCTCTTATTTTTGTTTCCTTTCAGTTTTACACTTTATATTACTATTGTTATAGTAAGAAAAATCTGCTAAGAATAAAAATTTCTGAAGTACTGTTGTGTGAATTTCAGACACTGTCTGGAAATTAAGATGAGGACTGAGAGTTGTCCACCATATTTGAAAGGCAGCAGCTTGGACGAGGATAATTTAACTAGTTATGAATTGTTGATAAAAATGTTACTCATTTTCCCACATACGTATATATTAAATATATCTTTATGGACAGAGGTCAGCTCTAATCTTAAACTAATATTTGAACTGCTAAATTCTGCTATACTCTTTTATGCTGTATTAAGCAAAGCAAAAACAACAAATTAGATTTTAAATAATTCAAAGTATATTTTAAATAATTAAGTAGAATTTTTGATTGAAATGTATAGTGTTCTTCAAAGTCCAGGGTAAAGTGCAAACTGCAGAAATTCAATCAGGTGTTTCAAGAAAACTTCAGAATGCTGGGCTTCATACGTTTCACACCGAGGACATTCATTCTCTTGGATAACATTGTGTAGATCTTCTCTCTGCAATTAAAGATATATGAAGTTGTAATTAATCATTTCATCTCAAAGAAAAATGAGAGGGAAAAAGAGTTTCCATGCCATGTTACAAACATGTTTTATATTGTTAACAATAAAATTAAGTAAGAAAAAATAGCTATAGCAAGTATGTCAATCTGAACAATTTGTTTCTGAAGCCAATCTGCCCAACAGGATGTGTGTTTGATCTGTAATCAAGATTTGCATAAATAAATATAATTGAGTTCAGACTGAAAATGGAGAAGCTTATTTGTATTTTCCTACACATCGTTCCTAACGTATTGAGAAGAGAAAGAATTCAGCAGCCCAAGTTTGATTTTATAGAACAGTATCAAGTTTGACATATTCCCTCTCATTTTTCTTTGTCAATTTTCATCTTAGTACCAGTTCTTAATACAAAATGCAGCAGGATTATGCTACCAGTGACAGTTTTAATTGTAGAACAAAATGTATTATTTCTTTGGCATAAACCGTTAATATCTCATTGGTGAGCTCAGTGTATAAATTCTTCCTGAGAGCAGCAATCAAAATGTAGCTTCCTATGTGGTCTTAAATGACATTTTATTAAAATATATAATTTTATTTTGTGGACTGCATAAAAGTGATTCTCTTAAGATCTCATGAGTAGTTTACAAGAATAATGTGAATTAGAATCTAGTCATTTGGGTTCCTGTGTTGGGTCATTTTTCAAGATGTAGGTAATACTTATGAATTTTAGCTTTTAAATATTTAATGCTTAAAAATGCTTACCCAAGCAGCATGGATATTTCTTTGGATACGTTGAATAATATCAGTGATGTTTGTGTTATCTTTATTTTCATCTTCTAAAACTTTAATTTCGTTCATAAAGCATTCTATGGCCATTCTTGCACAGGTCATCTTAAATAAGCAGTGTGTCATATATTACAAAAGAAAATAAAACGTGATTTGCATGAACAATATAAATTCATTAACTGCAAACAATCTAAGAAATAATTTCTTATCAAATATTTCCTACTGATTTTTCTTTCCTTTCATTCCTGTTCAAGTTGAATGGATGTATTTATTTATTTATGTGCCATTACAGAGATTTTACCTCTAGTCCATACTTACTTGGGAATAAGTCCTATTGAATCTGTGTCCTTTCTGAATATCATGCAATAGAATTGGAACTTGTGTAATATATGAAGGAGAAATTCTATGTCATTCCCAAATTTCAGTTTAGTTTTGGGAAGGACACACTTCAATACTAGCTGTTTGCATTTCCCAAACTGTTACTTTACTCACGAGATGGCTGACTTGGTTATGCTGGCGGTAGTGGTAGTAGTGGTGGAAAAGACATGCTTCATAAGTAATAGGTGATTTTTGTAAAAGTTACCTTGGTCTTTATGTCTTTCTGCTGTTAAAGATCAGCAGGAATACATGGAAATATATAGGCTGCAATGATCAAAGAGAAAAGGAGCCATACAAAAAGCAATGAGTTTCCCCCAAAAGTACTATAAAAAGTGGGACCTAAAGTGAAGTTTAGGTTCATACAAGGAAGCTCTTGGTAACCCAGCCTTCTTCAGGTTTGCCTGAACATACAGTGACTTAAATTTTGAGGAAAAAATAGGGTTAATGAGCCCCCTACTTTTTCCAGCCTTCATGCCTTAAGCTGTGAAGTCTCAAGAAGAGTCACATGGTAGAGATTGTGGCAATATTTAAGAAAAAAATCAATGAGTTTGCTTCTAAACTAAAGTTGGAGAGAAGCTTGATTAAATCTGCAAAGGGCTTCTTTCTGTGGGTTGTCATTTGAAATACTTAACAGGAAAGGAAGGTAAAAAGGAACACAAAGAAAAATAATTCCGAAAAAGCCAAAAGACAGAAAGAAACAGAAAATATATCTGCACTTTTTTGGTGTGAAAGTACAGATATATCATTTTATTATTTGTAAAACCTTCAGCTTACTTTATCTGAGACCCTATCTTCTTTTCAAACAATATAAAAAATAAAACCTAAGAGTCCACATAAGAAACCATGCAATTCATCCCAATCCACAGCCCATTTTGTTTTCAAGCCCTCACAAGTTTAAGTGACTGTCTAAAGAAGTGTGTATGCGAACCCAGCCATGTGACCGGTGGAACTTTGGCTGTTTGGATTGCTTTCATTCCTTGTGACCAACAAATTTTGTTAATTATAAAGGGACCATAAAGATTGCTTGCCTTTGTCAATTTGGTATTTGATCTGAAGAAACAAAATTGATGGTAGTCTGAATAAATTCCTTGCTGAGTAAAATGAATGGGGTCAAATAAAGGGGACTGCAATATAAATAGTAAAAGGGGACCTTTAAAACATCTCTCAAAAGAGCAATTTAAAACATCCGATTATTGTATAATTTATCATTTGATCTTAGGTACATATTCACATTTCAAACTTATTTGGCCACAGTAAAAGATGAATACTCTGTGACACTCTATGGAAGTGAAAGTTGGACCTTAAAGAAGCAGAAGAGTATTAACACCTTTGTGTCAATACTCTTCTGAACTTTGGTGTTGGAGAAGACTCCTGAGAATACTGTGGACAGCTGATGGGTTATCAAACAAATCAACCCATAGTTTTCACTCAAGGTCCAAATGGCCAGGCTGAAATTAACCTACTTCATCACATTATATGAAGACTCAGCTCTCTAGAAAAGGCTATAATGCTGGGAAAGGTGGAAGGAAAGAGCAGATGAGGATAACCAACAGCAAGGTGGATGGATTCAGTTATAGTGGCGATGAGTGCACCATTGGGAGACTTGAAAGAATAGGTTAAGGATAGATCAGTATGGAGAAAATCTATGTGGTTGCTAAGAGACGAAAACAACTTGATGGCACATAAACAATTAAATAGATGAATATGTAACTACTGCTAAAAGTTCAAGAGACTTGCATGCTTAAATTTGCCAGTATAAAATACTTTTGATTTCAGGATCATGATATATCTCAGGATGAAAGACATCTCTTGACTTGAATGAAACATAATGCTTGACATATCCCTTTATACCCTACTTGTCCAGGTCATTCAGTCTGTAATTTAATGTAGCTTTTATGAGTTAATAGATATGACACAAAATAGTGAGAGGCTCAAGAACACATTCCACCTCCTTTCACTTCTTAGCTTGAAAAAAAGCAGATGGAAAAATAAGGCAATCAAGTGGGGCACTCATTCCCTTCCACCATCCTCTTCCAAAAACTATTCCAGATGGTAGTGAGATTGTGCAAGGGTTCACAAGTCCAATTCTCCTTGTATACTCTCTTCCTCAGCATAACAAAACAACAGGGCTGTGAGGAGACTAAATAAAACCACATCCTCCCCCAGCAATTCTCTTCAGTATTGCCATTCCCTTGTAATTAAAGTGGCATGAAATAACCCTCTTGACAGCTTGGTTGAAAATGTCATGTAAAGGCAGAAACTTAAAATTGCCACACTATTAGAAGAGATATACAATATGTATTCAAATTTATCATTCAAAATATTAGTTACTTTTAGACAGTCCCACCTGCATATTTCATGTGTTAGCTAACATCATGCATCAAAACAAAACTAGGATTTTCAAACAGAATTGTGTACATGAAATTCAAGTCACACCATTTTTGGTATTTTGTTTATACATATCTACACTAACTTGCAAAGCAGAACATGGTCATATATTTTTATTTTTATGTTATCTTTCATATACTAGACTACTAGAAAGGCTGGGATGGGAGAGAAAGGGCAGTTTTCAAAAGAAGAGAGCAAAAGTTATGAAATCACACAAAAGGAATACTGTCTTAACAAAAGACACATCACTCAACATATTTTTATATCTTAAAAATAATACTGTATAGGAAACTCAGTATATGTAGGATGGGGAAACCTAATCCAGTAAAATTTAACTTTTCAACTGAAATCAGTGGGATTTTAAGGTACCTAAATAATTGGAGGCATTGTGCCTCTATCATTTTGATTTAGATGCACATAATACAAAGCTCCATTATTTGATTCACAAAAGGCAGAACATACATACATATATTCCACTTACCTCTATATTCTTTGGTGTGTATAATTTATCTCCATCAGTCTGTGAAAGAAGTAAAATAGATTTAACATATAACCAAAACAAACAGTGTAACAAGTAATAAATTTATACACTTACTGGCAAAATAGTTAGAAGTATGTCGATATCAGCCAATATTGCATCTAGTTCATCTTGATTGATTAAAGGTATTCCATGTACAGAAGCTAAGATTAGTACAATAAAACATAAACTTAATTTGTTATACATTGTGGCAATTGTTTGAGTGAGCTCGTTGATATGTGTGTATGTATGTAAGTGTCTATATATATAGACACACGCACAGTGTGAATTTTGGAAAGAAAGAAAGGCCAGGTGACACTTAAAAGTTTTTACACCTTTACAAATTGTGACTGGGAAATAATTTTTTCCTTCCATTGATGACACTTTGGAATTTCTATTCTGAAGGAATGCAGACAAAAAGGCAATTTGCAACAGAAACCTGCAGATTGACTATCTATACTTTTTCCCTTCAAGCTTTTCCCCCACCTTCTCACTCTGCCTAGACCAGGACAAGCACTCTAGCAGTGAGGTATGCACTTCATAAGCCCTATAAGTCATGTAGGTGGAGGCCATTGTTCAGTTGTAAAGCAGTCTCATTTTTTAATGGATTATGTCATATTTATTTAAGAATCCCCTGGGTACATTATTTTCCCATACACAAGAATTTTAATGTAATATTTGTAATAAGTTGAAAAAGCAAACACAAGTTCTTCTAAAAATCATAACCTTTTAATATAACAGGAAGAAAGATTGCTTCCTATATAAAGGTAGTTTGTTTGGGTTTTTTTTAACCGCTATTTCCAGTGAACTGCATTTAAAAGCTTAGCATATAAATCTGGACATTGTCTACTGCTTCACTTCTTGCCAAATAAGTTATTCTGTCAAAATGTCTTTCTGCCCCCAAAAATTGTTGACCAGAGAACAAACAGAGATGTTCATATTTAAGATTCCTTCTTCTCAGAATACAGTAAAGCAAAAATTCACTGAGTTCAGAGGTTTTTAGATTGGTGACCCTAGTGTATAGGCAGCCTTTTATTTTGAACATAAAATAATGAGTATCATGTAATCCCTGACAGCCTTCTCTTCCATGAATTTATTACAACTATTGACTATAACTAATGGTAGCACATTCTACCATTAGTTCACCATTTTTTTGCTTTGTCCTGCATCTCTCACCATGCACTTTCAATTGGTGACACAGGTCCTAAAATTATGAGAAAGAGAAAACCACTTCCTTCTCTGCTTTCTCCAACCACACAGAATATTATGCACTTCTGTCATTTCTACTTTCTAAACTGAAAAGCTCCTACTGATGTAATGTTTCCTTATGGGGGACTGCTTCAACCTCTGATAATTTTGCTTGTAGCTTTTCCAGCTGTAAGAATGAGAACAGTACATAGTAGCTGATTTGTCTAAAAGTAACATACTGACAGTTCAGTTCTTTTCCTAATGATTTCTGGCATGGATTTTTCTATATTGCAACTGCCACATATTAGATTACCCTATTCATTGAACCATGACTCCAAGATCAATTCCTGTCCATTGCTTAGACCTCCGACTTCACCTGTGTATACCCAAAGTTAAGGAGCAGAGTGTTTTCTCCAAATATGTATCACTCTACATTTATGTTGGCATGCATTTAGCTTGTAGAAACATTTTAATGTGAAAGAATATGTAAAGAAAACAGCTTCTTAAAGCCTTCTTTTTTGACTCTAAGACCACAGTCATGTACCCATTTCCACAGAACTTTACATCCTATTGAATTCAGTGGGGGAGGGGGAAAGACAATTGTCCTTCTATCTTATTGTTCATAATATCATGAAGAAGTTAGCCTCCTATTCCTTCTGTTTGCTTACAAGAGGACTCATCTTCTTATCCAATGATTAATAAGAGGATCACAAGAGGACTCATTTTTTTATCCAACAACTAATAAATGTACTTAGGAGTTTGAGAATTATTTAATTAAAACATTTGGAAACTCCATACATATAACATCTACTGCCATGCTTACCCCATGCTTCATGATTATTCAGCCTTTCAATTCTGAATAAGACTTGTTCTTTTATATGCTGATGAATTTTAACTTTAATAGTGGTTTTCAACAATACACTTAGATTTTAATTTTAACAGCCTACACTTTTTTGAATTTTCCCCAAATATCTTTTTTTAATTTAACATTTTAAAGATACTGTATATCAACAACAAACAAAAAGAAACAGGAAAAAGAGATGAATAAATAAAATACAAATGAATAAATAAGTAATAAATAAAGGTAATGGAGGTTATACTCTTCCAATATATCATTAGTTAATTGTGAATAATAACATTTAAAAAGACTGAAAATCACTATTAAGCTCTAAGCAAATCATGAATATAAGTAGCAATGGTGAAGGCAGTATAAATCTTCAAGTAAGATTATAAGCTACAATAAATTCTGTTCATATTGCTAAAAGTCTGTTCTGGTTTGGAAATCCTATAAAATTGAAATATAGACTCTATGCACAGAAAAGCCCAAATTTTGGATGTAGTACAAATCCATGTATTAAATTGCAGTTTAGGAATTTCCAATTTGAGTTCATTTCTGTGTCAGATTTCCTTTTAAGATACAAAGTTATTCTTGACATGGAAACATACTTGCACAACTTGGTTAGCAATTCTTCCATTGAAGGGATCAAACATCTTTCCCAGTATTAAAAAAAAAAATCACATAGTATCCTTGTAGCAGTTAGCAACCAGTGCAGCTTGTGAAGCAGAGGTGTTACTTGGGCATATGAGGCATGCCCATCACTGCCAGCACCACTGCATTCTGGACCAGTTGAAGCTTCCAGGTGGTCTTCAAGGGCAACCCCATCCAAGGTCAAAGTTGGAATACAGTATCCCCAGATCTGGGTAGTCCAAACACCCACAGCCACTCAGTCTTGGTAGGATTGAGCTGGAGATAGTTCCTCCCCAACCAAACCTGCACAACCTGCAGGTACTGGGACAGAACCTCGACAGCTTCGCTTGGCCCGTCCAGAGTTGAAAGATGTAATTGGGTATCATCAATATACTGATAGTATACCAAACTCCAAACTGGCAGATGACCTCACCCTGCTCTGCGCAGTCAGTGTCCAAGGTGGAGTGAATCTGAGTGACTTTATCCACCAGATAGACTGAATAATATTCACAATGCCCCAGCAGATGTTCCGGGGGGTCTCCTACCCAATAGGAACTGGATCACCCTAAACAGGGCCACTGGATGGCTATCAGCAGACACAATGAGGGTGGAGAAATATTGATGTTTCACACACATCCCTTATCACCACAAGTCAATCCCTAATATGGACTCTTACCCATGCCCAGTCAGACTTTCAAAGCAAGTCTTCCTCCAATGGTGCTCCAGGTGTCTATTCTGGCACTTCATCTCCCAAAGCTGCTTGTTAAACCAAGGAGCACCCTGGGATCAGTGCACAGGGAGAGACCGCATAGGAGTGATACTGTCCAAAGACCCAACTGCCCACCCACACCAAGCAGTGACTAGAGCCTCAGCCAAACTGCCCATCAGATCCTCAGGGAAAACCCCAAGCTTCCTCTGGAACTCCACTGGGTCCATTAATTGCCTGAGGCAGGCTAATCAAAGAGGCCCTGTTTCCCTGCAGGAAGGGGTGACACTAGTGAGCCAAAAGGCAACCAGGGAGTGATCTGTCCATGGCAACGGACTGATGTTAATATCCTCCACTGCCAGATCATCTCTCAACTGTCCCAAGACAAAAACCAGATTTAACGTGTAGCCTCCAGTATGCATTAGGCAATCAATGACTTGGGATAGATCCATGATTGCCATGAAGGCCACAAACTTCTAAGCCACCTCAGACTCAACATCACTGGGTGGCAGATTGAAATCCCCAAGGACCAGCAGACATGGGAACTCTATTGCCAATCCAGGAATGGAATCCAGCAGCTCAGGCAGAGAAGCTGCTGGGTAGCACAGAAGTGGTACACCAGCAGTAATCCCAACTGTTCCCTTGAGCCCAACCTCAGCCAGATTGCCTCACATCTTATACCAATTTTCTTCTAGTATTCAGGGTAAATTTAGCATCCTTCTTCCACTGAAATTCCCATTGCTGCATATCTATTACTATATGTAAGTTCTGCAGCCATTTGCTCATACAATATTTGACTTGTTCAGTTTCTGAATCAGCTATGTTTTATTGTTATTTGGAGCTTAAATTGAGGCAATTGTTATTTTTTACAGATTCAATGTGAAAATGTAGTATTATGAATCTTCCCCCCTCATCTTGGATGTGTTCTTCTTTACTTCATTTCAACTGTATAGCTCCATTTTTTTTCTCCCTGTCCAAGGCCACAGATTTTTGAGCAAGATATTTGCTTTCCAACATTTTAACATTGTCTTTTTAATATTCAGTGTTATATAGGGTGCTTTCTAATCCTGATTCAGAGGCTGGTTTCAGAGTCATTGTATATTTGTGACATTTAAGGAATTTTCAGGTGGATAGATACCATCTGAATGTAGTCACTTGTTTACTTCATCATTTGTCATCACTATTTGAATGTAAACCCAGTCAATTTAAAGGAATACATTTAATTCTAACTTGAATCAGACAGAAAAAAACTCATTTTAATAATTGATTTGAATAAAATTTTCCTTTGTATTACTAAATATATTTCCATGTACTTCTAACCAGACTCCAGTGAGTGAAAATGTGTAAACTGTGATTAATTCAGATGGGCAGCCTGGGAATTGGGATTTTTTCATTTTACTTTTAAAAAGCAGATAGTAGATCTGATTAAGGACGATATATGGACTAAATCTTATTAAACTTAATGGGATTTATATTTGACATGTCTTATATTTCTTCTGAATTTATATTGGACAGTGAATCACTCAGTACAAAAGTGCTGTTTTGTACTACAGTTACCCAGTTTTACAAGATGTTGTAAAAAGGAGGACTACACAATGGATTTGCATAACCAAATTCTGCCATATTTCCATTGCTGTCAGTTTTCTAGTCAATAGAGGAGTGGTAGGAACTTCAGGCCTTGCTTGTATGCCTAAGATTTTTGTTGGCGAAATTCACTGAAAAAGGGAAGGAGGCAGTTTAGTATCTCTAAATATTTTTCATGCAAGTACAGTTCGCAAATCTATGTTCTAAATTTAGAGGACAGAAGAAGACAGGATTTCATTATTTTTAACATATCTCAGACCCAAATTATTGTCTCCATGATTATTATCTAGTGAAAGGAGACATCATTGCACTCAGGGCTGCCTCGCTACTCCATTTCTTTGGGTTGTCTGATTGCTTCAGGATGTTTATTTTCCTCCTAAGTCACCATTTCATTTGCCTTCCATTTTGTTGTTAACAGCCAACATGTATTGTGTATACTACGTATGTTATCTCATTTGGCTGGAGTTACACTGAGATGGATACCAGAATCTTGGTATAGTTCTAATAGTACTACTGTACTGGAAAATCTATAACCTATGCTGCTTCTAGGAGCTTCATGTCCTTCATACAAGTAGGTTGGGTTAGAGATACCTGACCCAAAGTATTCCAATCAGCTCCATATTCAAGTGGGGACTTGATTCCTGATCTCACTGCTCCCCATCCAACATCTTGGCCTCTATACACACTACTATATTGCTGGATCTGCCATATTCCTAGCTGCCCAGCATTCTCATTTGCCTGTTCTTTTCCTTGTGTTTTGTCCTGCTTTTCTCCCTCCCTCTCTTCTCCACATCTGTTTAGATGAATTTGAGCAGTGGAAACAGCCTGATTCCCCCCCCCCCCATCCTCTTTAGGCATTTAGCTGGCTGTGCCGAAATTTAACACCCAAAGCTAAGGGGAACAACTTACAATAACCAGATAGTGGTAATTTCAGATTTCTTTTCTTGTAAGGAAATTCAGAGAGCCAGCATAGTGTAGTGGTTTAAGGCACCAGGCTAGAAACCTGGAAACCATGAGTTCTAGTCCTGCCTGAGGCACAAAGCCAACTGGGTGACCTTGGACCAATCACTCTCTCTCAGCCCTAGGAAGGAGGCAATGGCAAACCACTTCCAAAATCTTGCCAAGAAAACTTCGTGGACTTGTCCAGGCAGTTGCCAGGAGTCAACACTGGCAACACATACAAAACAAAGAAATCTAAGTACATAATTGTGAAGAAATTTCTTTGCAAGTTAATTGGAGCTGCAACTTACATTTTACTGTCACTGTTGGAATGTGCTGTGGAACAAATAGATTCATGGAAGTCGTGGGCCATTTCACCAGCCCATTCAGTTGGTTAAGTTGCCCACAGTACAAATGGCATTTGGAGATGAAGAGTGCAAGTCCAGCCAGAAAACAAGCTGAACCAGTTTTTCCTCTTTTAATTATTGAAGATGTAGAAAATAGGAAGATAATAATTCCTTGTGAATTGGAAGGGGAGTCATTACAATGCCGCCTAAGAATAAAGAAGGGGTTGTAATCAAAGTAATGAGCAAAATGTAGCAATGACTGTAGACATTGCTGCTCAAAGTCTCAGTAAACTCTTGTCTAGAGAGGGCTTTTCTTGCTTTTATTTCCTACCCTGTCTCTTCCCCTCATTTCCATCCAGGTTTGTTCACTCTCCCTTTCTCTTTTCTTCCCTTCTCCATGTAGGGATTCTCCTTCTCTCCTCCATCCTTCATCATCTCCCCTTTCTTTTCTTTACTGTTTCTTTTGGAAGACCTCTGCCTTTTTTCTGAGTGTGGCTTTTGGTGGGTCTATATAAGTAGGTCATTATACACAGGTGTGCTACATCCCCTATTTATTGAGTCAGGGAAATTCATTTACAGTTGGTCCACATTTAGCGACTGCTTCATTTAGTGACCATTTGCAGTTATGACAGTGATGAAAAGTAACTTTATGACCACTCCTCACATTTACAACCTTCTCAGGTCTGTAAAGCAAAGGAAAGCTGAACTAAGATCATAAGCACAATAGCGGTTTCACTTAGTGACTGTTTCACTTAACTACTGAGTTCCTGGTCGCAAATGTGGTTGCTAAGTGAGAACTACCTGTATTTAGGGGACACGGTGGCGTAGGAGCTCAGGGGACGTGGTGGTGTATGGGTTTAATGATGCTGGAGATTGCTGGCCAGAAATGGTCGACACTCCAGCGGTTCAAGCCCAGCTCTGCATGACGGGGTGAGCTCCCATCACTCGTCCCTAGCTTCTGCCAACCTAGCAGTTCAAAAGCATACTATCTGCGAGTAGATAAATAGGTACTCCCATTTCGGTGGGAGGAAACGCTGGCAGCGTTTTGCCCGGGGAAGCTGGAACTGGTGCTGGACCCAATCGGCAGAAAAATGCTGGACACTGGACGTGACTGACACGATGGGCGGAAAAAGATTGTTGGTGGAGAAAGATGAGCTAACTCCCTTGCGACCGCTGGCCACAATAGAGTGGGGCTGTAATTGTAATAGAGTAGGATTGTAACTGTAATTGTTAGCTATTGTACTATGTAAGCCGCCCAGTCCCCTCATTAGGGGAGATGGGCGGAGATAAATCCAGTGTAGTAGTAGTAGTAGTAGTAGTAGTAGTAGTAGCAGTAATAATAATAATTTATTTAACCTGACATATTTATATGGCCACCCATCTTCCAAAGGCACACTGGGCAGTGAACAGGAAATTTCCAGAATTGGTTTTAGATAGAGTTGGCAACCTCAATTTAACAAGATGAGGAAGACGGGCATTGTGCTGGGTTTTGATTGTAGGCAGCAACACTTTGGTCAGTGTTTCTTGATCTCAGCAACTTCAAGGTGTGTGGATTTCAACTTCCAGAACTCCCCAGCCATGCTTTATGTCTGTGAAGTTCCCTAGAGTGAGCTTGATAAACTTTGCCTGTTTTACCATTTTTTTAGTGCCTTCCCCTTGCTTAGCCTGAATTACTACTGTTTTTCACCATCTTTAGATGAGAAAGACTACTCTTCAGTCTTCTACATTGGGATTCCAAGTTGTCCTCTGTGGGAGATAAACAGAGAGCGCAATATTAAAGAAGCAAATTCACTGCTCAGTGTTGAACCTGACCCTGGGGATTAATCCAGAGGATTGAAACCCAGCTTTTCACCCAAGTAATTTAATGGAAAAGACCTTACTCCTTTTCTATTTCTGCAAATTGAAATTGTTCTTGAACCCAGGGACCAAGGCACTCATATTTTCATTACAGCAGCTGAAGGGGGTGGAGCAGGGATTTTGGCTTAGAATAATGACATGGGGAAATAGGACAGATTCCAGCCTTCTTAGTAAATAGCCTAGATTCAAATCAGATCTTGTGGTCTGTAAAAGAAATCATTACCTTCTTGCATCATGCCAGCTTCCAGTTTATGATTTTTGATTTTTATCAAAAATCATAAATTAAAAAATATTAGTAAGTTTAAGGGCAGGGAGTCTAGGAGCACCAAAGACACACTGAAGTCTGTAAGTGCCTTGAGAAGACCCTAGCATTAAAATGTGCAGTTTTCATAATTTAAGAGAATAATCAGATAAAATAATAAGGTATTTCCCCTCCCAGATTTGCTCTGTTACAACTGGCCACATAAATAGATGCAGGTGAAATCTGAAACATACCTACCTTTTTTCCTATTCTTAATAATGTCTATAAATAATCAAGACATCTCTTCGTGGTTTAGCAGTATCTTATCATTAGTGCCACCGATGATGCATAAATTGGATGGAACACAGGGGATTCCCCAGAAAACAGTATTTCCTTGATTGTGGCAGGTATGGGGTTTTCCTTTTATCTTACTAGCTCACTGCTTCTGCTGCAGAGATCTTTTTTCTCAGACTACTTATCCCCCAGGAACCTAGCCAGATTGGAAATTAAAGATAGATACTTAGGCCAGTTATGTTTCAGTCCTTTCGTTTTGAAGCCTTTAATAAATAAGATGGGAGCAGGTTTTTGCTGAGGATAAAAAATGAATGAGAAACACTAGTTCACAAGAAATACTAGTTCAGTGAATATGTATTAATTAACACATGCAAACTTGTAAATGACTGCAATACATGCTGGAAAAAGCAATTACACTAATCTAAAAACAAAGCTGTAAATCTCTTTTGGAAGATTAGAGGCTTCTTCTCTAATTGACCAGGCATTTTTTAAAACTTAGATCTAGACTCCTCAGCCACTTCATAATTTTGGAAAGTGGATACAACTTCCCTCTGATCCATTGCAGATTGTTTTTTTTTTTAATTCTAGGTTAAATGCTATGTTCAGCTATGGAAACTCTGGCAGTGAAATATGCAAAAGTATGCTCCAGGAGGAACTATTGTGAAATTCATTTGTATCCTGTTATGTATAAGATGGTATAAATTGGGCAAAACATACTGCAATTGTTCCCCCAATAGCTTTAATGGCCATGAAATTCCAGAACAGTATCATTTATGAGATAGATTAGAATCATGCATAGTCCATTACTTGTTTCAGATGCAACATAGAGTTGAAATTAGTATTAAAGATTAGGGTAGAGTGTCCACCCACATTTGTAATGGTCATTCTTCCGCAGACTGGATATTTCCTATTTCTGATGTAATGCTTACCTTAATTTCTTTTTTCCTACTGTAGTTCTAGATGTCTTTTCTCCAAAAATTATGTCCAGAAATGGCAGTGCTTTTCTGGATATGGAAGAGCACTTTGATATTACAATCTCAAACCTTGTGCTGTTCCTGCTCATTTGACCTGATTTTTAAAATTCCTAATAAATGTGAACATTTCATATTCTTCTAAGTGGTATAGAAGGCATTCTCCATCTCAGCAGGGCATCGTTTCTTGGAGCTAATAGGCAGGGCCCATAAATAAACTTACCCCTTCTAGGCAGTTGAATGGTTGGGTCTGACTGGAGCTCCTTTTTAGAGCCCAGTAAATCCAGGGTGTCTGTCAGAACAATGTTGTTGTTGTTTCTACTTTTTAATCAGTATGTAGCTCTATGTGTTTATCAGGATGGATAATGAAAGATGGTGTTTATAACAATCTCTGTTTTCAAAATCAACCCATTTCTGTTGGCTTAATCTCAGTGTTTCAAGTAATTACCAATGTAGTTTGTTTGTTTGTTTGTTTAATCAATTGATTCTCACTAGCTTACAATCAATAATTTGTAGTAAAATGACCATGGAATAATCACAATAAACAGTTCAAAGTTAAAATCACAAAAATCACATAAAAATAAATGTTCCAATAAGAAGACAAATATGACAAGAAATAAAAATCTAGATATTTGTATTCACACATCAAAATCCCTCTTGGACAATTCTGTTTTTATAATTTCCTAAGACTTAATAAGGTATGGATAATGCTAGTAACATTTCTCCAGACCCATAGCTCTGTGACTTATGCAGTTGGGTTATGTGCCTATGCAGTGGCCATTTTGGAATCTTTGAATGCTTACAGATTTATATGGTGACACCCCTACTCCTACATATACACATGACTAAGCTTAACTCTCATTAAACCCCTTCAGTTTGTTTTCAACCACCACAGGAGAAGTATATTTGTCATAGATTTGATCATCTTCCTGCTTAACGTTTTTTTTCCTTCTTATTTCTTTCTTTACTATCTGCATTCTCATCACAACGAGTTCATCCTGTTGCTCCATCTCTCCGGTGGGAATATCACTACCTTCTAAACTGACCCAAACTTCTTTACACCCATCAAGCATAAGTCTGCCATTCAAATCTCAATTCCCTCTGCTTTACAACTTTCAGAATTTGATTCTACAACCCCTTTCAGGATGAGACAGTTGGCTTCTCAGAAGTCTTCCACAAGGGCTTCCTAAGTAGCTGAATGGAAATGCTTTCAGAACATCTTCCAAGAATAGCATCTTAATTCACAGAATATCAAGTCCATCACAGTTTGACTTTTTGGATTCAAGAGAAGTAAAATTTTGTTCTTCTTTAATAACAATACACTTTGCAAACATCTCTTCCTCTGTTCCTTTATCAGGTAATCCTTTTCTTTTTTCTAACTTGCTCGTAACATATTTCATGAAAAATATGGCCCATCTTTATTCTCTAGCATCCTGAATCCTTCCCTTTACACTCATGGCTAGTGCCCCAACATACCTTTTCTTATAGAAGACATCTTTTCTGGTACCCAACATGTAGGCTACTTGAGTTGGAGAATTGTACAAAGAAAGTATCCCACCCTTATTTTTCATACAGACAAAGTAATTCTTTATCTTGTTGATGCAGAGGATCTTGGCCAGTGTAAATTTTTAACGTATTTGCTTTTAGAGAACTGTTAATGTCTGTATAATTGCTACCACTACAATATATATGCCGAAGATTCTGTGATCGCTTGTCCCGGATTAGCATAGCTTCATGAAGCATGAGGAGGATTTGCAGTCACCCAAACCAGGAAGAATGCTTATTTGTAAATGAGTTGAATTTTTCCCAAGGTTTCTGTGTCTTTATCATGCTGTACAGTTGATGTTACAATCTTTCAATTATATACGTCTCTACTTTTAAATACACGTGGAAATGCTACAGTAACTTTAGACCAGTTCTTCTCTTGAACTGATGATGATATGCTTAAACATGTGTATCAGCTTGTGCTTCTATTTAGGATGATCCAATTCAGGCATTGCATTCATAAATAAAATGGGATGTCATGGAGAAAGTTGGCATACTGAACCATACTTACTGATAAAATATAGCAAGCCAGTTTGTATATGATAAACTGTGTTTGAAAAAACTTCTAGTGTATTTTGAATGTTCATATGTGTTGTTATACGCTTTCCAATATACACCCATTTGGCTTCTCTAGTCAGCTGAAACACCGTAGAGAAATGCAATCTATGGTTTATTTCATGTTATGGCCAAGCTAAGATCCCTGGCTTGTTGCTAATGTCAGAGATACAGAACTTCTGAAGAAAGTCTGTCTTTTAGAAATTTAAGATTTAGTCTTCTAGTGTGTGGCAAAGGTTTCCCCAAGAGGAAACCTTTAAAAAAAATAATCCCAATAATTTATAAACATGGATCCATTCTTTCATTTTTCCCTCTTTTTATTATAAAAAATAAGGATAGCTTCCTCAAAAAGAACCTTTATGCAGCTATTATTATTATTACTGAAAATGCAAAAATATAACCTTGATGAATCTGATTTGTAGTAAATTAATAATCTGTTATGAGAGAAAAGGTATTAACACAGTTTTTGCTGCAGCTGATTTCACATCTGGGTATACAATCTTCTGTTTGAGGCAAGGAGGCTATCAACTTTCAGTAACTTGAATCAGTGAGATTCATGACATCTTCCTAATAAGCCTTATTTGATGTCAAGGATTGTTGTTGAATTCTGATAATAGCTCATTAGAGCTATACATTGTGGGCGTCATCTGGGCCATATAGAACAAACAATAAGTGACATTTCTCTGATTTGGTGAAACATTTCCATTGGCTGAGGGATTCCAGGAAGAATTGGGCAGTGTGCAGCAGTGTGTATTTTCTATATTTGTTATTACTTATGTGCTGCTGCTTTAACATTTACTGGCTGGGCAAATTTTGTTCTCAGTTGTGAAGAAGCAAATTTAGGCCAAGAACTTCCTAGTAAAAGTTAATATATAATTTGCACTTCCAAAGGGGTGACAATTTTTAACAGACTAAGCACTGTAGCAATGACTACACTTTGGCTGTTTCTGCATCACAATAATCAAGGAATTACTCAGCAACTGCAGACTTCAGATTTTTAAAGACATACGGATGGGGAGGCACTTACAAACATTTCTGGGGGGAGGAAGAGAATGTTAATCCAATTGTTAGCAGCATCACTGAGTCTTAATACTGTAATGCTTTGTATTAATTTGCTATTTCTTTCTCATCTTTGCACCAAAGTACAGTGATCAACAATTTACTCTATATATATTTTTTAATAAGAACTTTATTATATTAGAAAGTACAATTAAAATACAAAACAGAAAGTACAGCAAAGAGAGAAGATAGAGCTAAAAGAACTAAAATAGTGAGGATAGATAGAAAATTGAAACAAAAAGTGACTTCCGACTATCTCCAATACAGATATAAATACAAATTTTAAAAAACTAACCTCTTACCACTAATTAATCCAAATTCACATTATTTCTATCAACACAAGCAACTCAATGATGCTGCTAAAATTGGATTTTAATCATTAAAACCCACAATCAAAGCCTCATTTTTTCCCCACACAAGCACATAATCTAAGAAGGGTTGCCATAAGGAGGCAAATTTAGAAACAGCATTATCTCTTATTAACACTGTTAATTTTGCCATTTGAGCCAAATCCATTAATTTAATGATCAATTCTTCCACTGTAGGTATTTGTGGATCCTTCCATCTTTGCACGTATAACAGTCTTGCAGCTGTGATCATATACAAAAGCAAAGTTCCATGTTGTTTTTCCAGTCCTTTCTCCATCAAACCCAATAAAAACAGTTCTGGGTTTTTTTGAATGCTCACTTTAATAATCTTTTGAATAGCAATACATATCTGATCCCAATTTTTTTTAGCCTTTTCACAGGTCCACCAAAGATGATAAAAGGTTCCTTCACTCTGCAAACATTTCCAACAAACATTTGTTACAACCCCAGTCCCTGACCCAATACTCCCCAGTATATGTACATTTTTGATAACTTATCAGGAGTTAAATACGAAAGATACATCATTTTATAAAATTTTTCTTTTAAATTATAGTTCAACATAAATTTCAAACCTTTATTCCACATATTTTCCCATTGTTCCAACATAATATTGTATCCGAAGTTTTTAGCCCATTTGATCATGCATTCCTTGACTTGTTCCTCTTCTAGATTCATCTATAACAACATCTCATACATCTTAGCAATAACATGTTCATCATTTGTACAAAGTTGAATCTCAAAATAAATTGTTTCATTAACAAATCTATTATTCTTTTCAATTCAGCTTGAAACATTCAAACAATTGCATATGAGTAAACCAATGACATATAAAACCTTCTAACTTTAACTGTTCTTTGTTCAAAACTTGGTTCACCCTCTGCAAAATTTGACAAGTCTTTATATTTTAACCACTTCATTTCTCCCACATTTTCTCTTCTGGCAAATGCTTCCTGAGATGATAACCACAAAGATACATTAGGAGACAATTTTGCCTTATATTTATTCCAGATCTGCAGTAAAGCATTCCTAATATAGTGATTTTTAAAATCCTTATTAACTTTATCATACCACAAATAGACATGCCACCCAAATCTTAATTCATGACCTTCAAGTTGTAATAATTTTTTATTCTCCAAGGTTATCCAGTCCTTCATCCAAAGCAAACAACAAGCATCAAAATACAATTTTAAATTAGGCAGTCCCAAACCTCCTCGTTCCTTGTAACATCTTATATAATACAAATCTTGTATATATAAAATATATTGTATATATAAAATACAAAATCTTGTAACAATTTATATTTAATTCTTGGTTTTTTGCCTTGCCAAATAAACTTGGAAATATCTCTCTGCCACTGTTTAAACAGTGAATCTGTAGTCAAAATCAGTATAGTCTGAAAAAGAAACAACATCCTAGGCAAAACATTCATTTTAATCACAGAAATTCTCCCCGTGAGAGACAATTGTAATTGTTTCCATCATACCAAATCTTTTTTCATTTCATTCCAAATTTTACCATAGTTATTCTGGAACAACATACTATTTTTGGTTGACAAAATCACCCCCAGATATCTCACCTTTTTTTCACTCCTGAAGCCTGTCTTACTCATCAGCAGATCCTGATTAGGCAGGGTCATATTTTTAATTAACATTTTTGTTTTTTGTTTATTTACTTTAAGACTCACCAATGAGCCAAATTCCTTCAGTTTCTTCATCAGATACTTGGCAGATTCCAGAGGATCCTGTAGTATCAAAACTAAGTCATCAGCAAAAGCCCTCAGTTTAAAAACCTCTTGTTTGATCTTTAAGCCCTTTATTTGTTCATCCCTTCTAATATCTCTATTAAAAACTTCGAGAACCAAAATAAAGACCAAAAGCGACAAAGGGCAACCTTGTCTTGTTCCTTTTTGTATCTGACATGGTTCAGTTAATTCTTCATTCACAATAATACTAGCCTTTTGAGGCATATAAATTGACTTAATTCCCTGTATAAAATGTTCTCCAAAGTCCATGCTTTCCAAAACTTTAAACATAAACATCCAGTTCAAATTGTCAAAAGCTTTCTTTGCATCCAAAAAAATAAGAGCTGTCTGGCATTCATTATGATATTTTAGGTATTCTATAATATCCAGCACAATTCTGACATTATCTTTTAATTGTCTTTTAGGCAAAAATCCACATTGGTCATGATGAATAAATTCCTGTAAGATTTTTTTAACCTTTCTGCCAACACTGAAGTAAATATTTTATAATCATTATTCACCAATGAACAGTTTACTCTATATTCATAGTTACTTACTTAAAATTAGGAATCCAGCATTTAAATCTTGAACTGACATTGGAGATAGTCAACTGATTTAAAAGCTATTTTTGTATGTTCATTTGTTTTGTTTTATCAAGTGATGTCTTGGTCTTGCAAGAATTATCAAATAAGGTTGTGAAGTACATGTTCAGCTTTCTGGAGACATGAAGTGATAGAACAACCATACTTTTTTATGCATCAATCAACATTTATAATTTGTATAAATACTAAATGAGTGCTATGTTTATTGATATTTTTAATAATGTTTGCGCCTCTTATGATATCAGAGCGTATCTATTTATTGAACTATATAGTGAATATAGTAGGGAAAAACTATGAACTGGAAGACAATTCACGTGCTTTTAGTGTATTCTACCTGAGTCAGCAATGGAATGATTTTGATGGAAGCAACTTGGAATTGACGAAGACTGCTAGGCGGCATACAGAATTGTTCAGTGAATGAGATGTTACTGCCTTTGAAAATGACTGTGTTTCAGGCCTTATTAAAAAAGTGCCTAGTCAGACTGAGAACAAAGTTATGCTATGATTGGGGTGCAACCCTGCCCTGCTAATTGTGAAACTGTGGTGTAAATAAAATATATTGGATTTTAATTTTAGAAGAGTATTTGCTGAATTCTGGAAAAAAAAAAACTTTAATTCATGGACATCATCACTGAATTTGCTTGAGTTGATTTTGAGCTTGGTATGCAGACATTGCTGAGCTTTAGACTAGAAGTTTTTTTCTTTTTTCTTTTTTACTTTCTTTGCACAAAAAATCACAGGCCTCACACATGAGGTGGATTTTTAGTTGATGAAGACTATAAATCTTTGCATAGGCTGGACTACAGTACTTCTTTTTCTGACTCTCCTCAGCTAAGGCATTTGGAGTTATCCCAGTACAGCCAAAGCTACTGATGTTGATATGGGGCATAAAACCAAAGAATATTTGATTTCCACTTACATTTTCAAAAATAAGAAAAAGTTATCAAACCCCAAATAATACATGTGATATTAGTACTTGGCAGAGCAAAACACTGGCTCAGTAATTAATTGTAGGTAACAATGGAAATTCCTTTATATTAGCCCCACAGTAATCCAGTGAACCTGTCTAACATCATATACACAAGCATATTCACTCCCATGAAAGAGGGTTATTAGTGAGGTATGATTTGTTTTTCCTTTCTTTATAGATTCATTCATTCTCATATTAGATGATGCTCCAGGGGAGCACCAAGCAATAAAGCCCATATGAAGTGTGTTGGGATTTAGATCTGCTTTGCCTTGGTTTTATTGCCTACGCTCCATGCAAGCAGGAATGTCTTTGCTCACATAGGATTTGTAAAGTATTTGAAAGGAAGGGTTGTTTTCAAATTTCTCCAGATCAGCAGGACGTTTGGAATACATTTGACAGCCTTGGAAGGGAGGAAGGAGGCCTTATTCTGTATGTAAATGCTTAGAAAACCTTTCATTGTATGAATCACTTGGCATACTGTATTAAAAAATTCATGAATATGGACAGATTCTAAGAGAATTTACTGCTTGATTTAGGATCATATGTTGGGAGATCAGATTTCCTATGAATTTTGAAAGGGGTGGGGCCAGCCCAAATATTGGAGCTATGGAACTGAGAAAAGTGGGTTTAGCTCTGCCCCAGTATCACTTCCCCAATTTTAACACATGGACTGACTGATTTGTATTCACATTCCTCAGCCTGAAAAGAAAAAAATATCAGTTTCAAATGAACTATTTAACTTCTAAAAATGGAGTGATGGGGTAAGATTGAAACTTTTCCCTATGCATAATAGCCTAAAAATCACTCATTAAAAGATAGGGATTTAATTCTACATCTTCCAGTATGATTGTTTAATCTTTAAAATAACACACGCAATATGTTATTGATGACATTTTTAGCCAGCAGCAGGATAGTAACTCCTTCTATGAATCAATAATATACAATTTATCATAAATCTTTCCTCATATCAAGGTTTAAAATACTGTTATCGCTGTCCATCCTCAAAATCTAGATCCAGTTCTAAAAAAGAAACCTGAATTCACTTATATGCAAATTGAACAGACAGCTCAGACATGCCAGTACCAATTCCATTCCCCTGATCAAATCTCCTGAAAAGTAATTCTCCAAAGATGTTTCCTACAGTTTTGAAACTATCTTCCTCTTTTTCTGTATAACTCAAGAACTCATTTGTTGTTTTACTATTTAAGTTTTATGTTCACTTTTTCTTCAGGAAACTAATGCAGCCTTCATGGAAAACTCTTGTGTATATATGAATTTAACTTGTATGCTATCTTTGTTTAGGGGCCATACATCAGTGCTTCCCTCTTCTATTTTTCTTCACAACAATATTTTGTAAAGTAGGTTGGATTGGCTGAGGATAGATCTCCTTGGTCATCATCCAACACTTGACCACTATATTGGTTCACTTTTGTTTACACTAGTTGGGTTTGTACAGCGTGGTGGGTTAAAATATGGTTTGCTGGTATATGAACTCAGCCAGTTGAATTAAATGATGGTTCAGTGTGTTGTACAAACCCAAGCAAGGAATAAATTAGTAAACCATGGTAACATTAATCATAGGTTAGTGTGTTATGTGTAAACACCACCACACAGCCCTATATTGGCTGTGTTCATACAGCATACCAATCCATGAATGAACCAACCATATTTTAGGCTAACACATTATTAACTGTTCTCATTCAGTGTCAGGTTCAGGACTATGTTAAATAGGGCTACCAGGTCCCATCTGCAAAATCCAGATAATACTAGATGTTAGCAAAGAGTATTTTCTGTTCTCTTTCTGCTGTCTATTGGTCATCTGAAGTTTTGCAGCTAAGATCTGGTAATCCAGTAGAAGGTGACTTCCAATATCCATTCAGGTTCTGATGTATAACTAGAATAGTGGAAGAGAGAATTGTTCTTACTCTTTCAATTCTTGATGATGGGTAAATAGTGTTTCCAGACTAAGAAACATAAATAAAATGATTGAAGGGTTTTAAAGGTGTTATACTTCTGATTTCTTAGCCAAATTTGAGATCAGTCAAGTACTATCTATGTACTACTAAAACTCTCAGTGTTTGTCTGTAACCTTCAGTTGAGCAAAACCATGCGTCATAGGGCAACAATTTTTGAACCAGGGTACCTCAAATGGGCTAACTTAAAGAATGTGTCAAAAATCCAGGACTCATTACTCATGTGGGATTGAAATCTGGAAAATTAATTTATTTATTGAATTTGTAACTGCCCATCTCATTGAAACAACTCTGGGTGGTTTACAAAACAGTTAAAATCGATTAAAATTACAATATACAATACTCTCAATAAATAGAAAATAAATAGATCCAGGAATAGATATAAAGTTGGCAGTCGCTCAGGGAGAATCATCAAGGTGCCCACCACCCCAAGGATTGGGTAAGATTGTTATTACCCCATGCAAGCTGGCAGAGCCAGGTCTTTAATCCTTTCCAGAAAGCTGGGAGGGTAGGGGCCTGCTGTCTTGGGGGGGGGGGAGAATATTCCAAAGGGTGGGGGCAACAGCAGAGAAGGCTCTCCTCCTGGGCCCCGCCAGCTCACATTCTCTTGCTGACGGGGTCTGCAACATGCCCTCTCTGCCTGACCGGGTGAGACAGGTTGATGTAATGGGGATGAGACGGTCCCTCAGGTTACCTGGACCCATGCCATGTAGGACTTTAAAGGTAATAACCAACACTTCGAATTGGACCCAGAAGCAGACTGGGACCCAATGCATCTCGTGCAGTAAAGGTGTTATATGTGCCGTTCTTGGGGCACCCAAGATTGTCTGCGCAGCTGCATTTTGAACCAGCTGTAGCTTCCAGATGCTCTTCAAAGGTAGCCCCATGTAGAGTGCATTGCAATAATTTAGCTGAGAGATGACCAAGGTGTGAATGACTGATCGGAGAGCCTCCTGATCCAGGAAAGGGTGCAACTGGCATACCACATGAAGGTGGGCAAAGACCCTCTTGGCCATGACTGCCACCTGCTCCTCAAGCAGGAGTCATGAGTCCAGGATGACTCCCAGATTATGCACCGGATCTGCCCGGGGCAGTGCAACCCTATCCAGAATCAAAGATGGTAAAACCTTGGGTACGAAGGGGCCTCCAATCCATAGCCACTCCATCTTACCAGGGTTCAGCTGAAACCTGTTGCACCCCATCCAGACCCCACAGCCTCCAGGCACCGTGAAAGGGTGTTCATGGCATCACTCACCTCACCTGGGATGGAGATGTATAACTGAGTATCATCTGCATATTGATGATATCTCATCCCATGGTGGTGGATGATCTCACCCAGTGGTTTCATGTAGATGTTAAAAAGGAGTAGAGGGAGTACTGAACCCTGGGGCACCCCAGAAAGGAGGCCACAAATTTGTGGCCACTTCAGCACTGTTGTGCTGCTATGCCACTGTGGTCAGCCCAGGTCACGTGATCATCATGGGCATATCCCCAACCTCTTTCCCACCTCCCTCTGTCCTCTGTGCCCAATCAGCTGGTGGCAAGGCCCAACGGGCGAGTGGTGATTGGCTGCTTTGGAAATGAAGCAGAAATTTGAAATCTCTTAATGGTGGTGGGCATTGAGGGAAGGGTGAGGGAGCAACTTGGATGCCTGCTGGCAAGGTAGGGCTGGCTGGGGGGCTCTGGCAGTTGTTGGGTGAACCCTCTTCCTCCCTTGAGAGAGGGGCCCTTGGGGACACTGGAATGGGGAGTGGGGTTGCAGTATTCCTCACTGTCTGAGGTTCCTTTTGTTCTACCTCCCTCCAGCAAAGTGGCAGGCAGTTCCACGGGTCAGTTGAGGAGGAGGAGGAGGTGGCGGAGGTGGCGGTGGCTTCACCAGGTCTCTCCTGAGGGTCGTGAGGGGAGGGCAAATGGCCCAAGCCTATATTATAGGAGGGAGGGAGGGAGGGAGGGATTTTTTATGCTCCCTGCCAGTTTTCCACAAGCAAAGTCAATGGGGAAGCTGGCCACAAGTCATACGTCCTCACACTCCCACTGATTTTTTGCCCTTGGTCATTCTGTTTCTCTATTTAGGTAAGGAAATATCTCTGAAACAATGACCCAATGGCTCACGGGTTGTCTAGTAAATTGGACTAATATTACAGAATTAGATGTTTTGAGTATTGCACTTTAAGGAATTTGTATAAATCAGTACCCCACCCACACTGTATTTATAGCTTAGGTGTTTTGTTTTTTAATATCACAGCAGATGGCAGCACCTAGTCAACTGTGGCTGATCTTGAAACAGCTAAACTGAGTCAAAGCCAGTAAATTAGCATGAAAGACTGCCAGGAAATCTTAAGTCCTTGGGCTGATCTCAGAAGTTAGCAAAAAAGCATCTTGGAAGAAGGAAATGGCAAACCATCATTGCCAAGGGAGAAAACATGGACATATCCATGGAAATACCAGGATTCAATATCAGTTCAAGGGAAACTGACTTCTTTAAGTGAAACATCACAAAATAGCAGTTTCTGGATGTAATATAATATACAGAATAGGAGTTCCAAGGTTTTATGATAAACAAGTTGCTTTGAAGTGATAGTTTTGTAAAAGAGTACATACTACAAGAAATAAGTCATATCTTTGAATATTATTTAATATTTTCAAATTTTAAATACATTTGATCAACTGGCATATAAATAAACAATATTCCAGGATTTCACAAGGGTAATAAATATTAAATTAAATAGTTAGAAGGACATAAGTGTGCAGGCAGCATTCAACTCACGCTAACCTATATTGAAATATCTGCTGATAATTTATTATTGTTATCACAAACAAATACTTAATCCTCCCTAGGAGTAAATTATTTTTCCATTATTTGCCACAGTGCAAATCTTCATAGCTTTCCTGTCTTCTGCAACCTGTTCTCAGCAAATAGATATTAAAGGACAGTCTAAGACAGTGTTGTTCAAACATGGCTGGCTGGGGAATTCTGGGAGTTGAAGTCCACCCATCTTAAACTGGCCAAGTTTGAACAAAACTGGTCTAAGATGAATTGGACTTGATCCAGTCTTGCTGTCTTGTTAGCTTCCATTTGTGCCTGATGAACGTAGCACTGCTAAAGGCTGAAAGAAGAAAGCCTTTCTCTATGGCTGAAAAAGGCGGTAAGTCTGAGTTTATATTACTGTACTTGGTAGATTGAAACTATACATTTTGGTAGATTCTTTCAACAATTTCATTTAGGCATACTCTTGACATATACACAGTTTTCACAAAACGGTCTCATTAAAAAAAAAAATCATAGCATTAAGCCGAATGTATGATGGTAATGGCAAACACTTGGGGAGAAAGCTGAGTATAAACCTTGACTTAGAGCATAACCTTGTTTATTCAGACTTCCTACAGGGTCTTGCTCTGTAGTAAATAAATAAATGGTGAGATGCAGCTGGGAAGGTTGCTTGCTCCAGTAATTTCTGTATGACAAGCTTTACTATTAATGTGGTCTATAAAATGGAAAAAGATTAATATTCTTTAAGAATCAAAATCTGTTGTGTTAAAAACTGATATAGTCTATGGTTTTATTTTAATATTTTAGTGGGAAAGCATGTTAGCCTCAGGAAGAGCAACACGGGATAACTATGAAGGAAAGGATTTTCATCTGGAGGGGATTTGGTTTATGTTACTTTTAAACTGAGAAAAAAACATATGAAATATATGTCTCTATGGTTATTTAATTAGTGCTAGCCGTGTGTAGAAATATAGTAGCTTTTGATCTAAAGGGATACATAGGAAACTGCAGTGTGAACATGCACATATGTGCCCAGTATACCCACTTAAGGTGGAAAGCTACTGCAAGGGAAAGACAAAAATAAATTTGAATTATTCTTCACATACCTTATCTATTAATATTATTAATAGAAACTTAAGCAACTCTTTGTACAAAAAACTGATCAATTTTATAGGTGAGTTCCAATACAAGACACAATATTAGACTTTCCTCTACAACATTAGACAATACCTGTGTAGCTTATTGTTCAAGGTATTGAATGAATACATTTAATACCTTTTAAAAATGAAATAGCGCATCTTACTTTGTAGAATGACAAATTAATCCAAGTTTTAAAATATACATGGAAACTGAATTTCTTTTCAATGGATCCAAATAGTTTCAGTTTTTATGATCATTTTCATTTACTTGTTAGGTCCTTAAAAAAAAAGGTGCTTCATTGAGAGTATGCATGAAGTATCTCTCTTCTTATTAAGCAGCTGCAATGTTTTCACACTGATGTGGAAAATCCCGATATATTCTACTCATATAATTAAAAACAAAAAAAACCCTACCCCCACCTGGAAGAACAATTGTTGTATTATAATGAAGTTTTAAGTAATAGATGTTCTTTTGCCTTCATGTTTCATAAGCAGTTTGATAGAGCTGTAAAAAAAAGGTTTAAAATGTTAAAACACCATGACAAAATAGTCACATAGAAACTGTGAGAGAAAATGCCAGTAAGAATAAAAATAAATCATTATTACCCTTTGTAGCAATGATTTAAAGTCACGCAAAAAAACTTTTTCTGATTGCTTTGGGTAATCCACACAAGAATAACAGTTCTAGAAATCAAAGAAAATGTCATAATGTTATTCACAGTTTTGGGGAACATAAATCAATATAACTGATGGAACACAACATTTTTACAGATTTACGAAAATAATACATCATAGTTGTTATATTACAATTGGCAAATGCAACCATAAATAAATAGTTGCATTTAAATGTAATTTATTCATTGTTTTGTAACCTCAACTATGTGACATCCTTGTCTTAGTGTTAATCTTTATAAAATATTATATATCTTTCTGTAGCTATCAGCCTGTGATGTAGAAGCCCTTCTCAGTCAGAGAGTCAAATGGCTATTAGAAGTTCCAGAATCAAAATCTGACATTAAAAACAGAAACAATGGCAAATTTCTAGGACAAATGAAAGCATGACTAGATATGTCAAAGACCTACAGCAAATCGCCTTTTCTTTTACATGAAATCGATGCTTCAATAAACTAAAATATTCATGGGAATAGTTGGAGTAGATTCTGCTGTCAAGTTGTGAGAATGAAAACATTTATAATCTTAATTCACAATCTTAGATACAGTACTCAGCAATAAACAATTGGCCCTGGAATATTTTTAGAAAGTAAATTTCTCATAATACCAGCATTATTACTGTGTTTTAGCATTTGAAAGATGTTTATGAAAATCACTTCAGTTAATAGGACTTGTACAGGATGCTGAAAATATGCTTAATACCAGAGATGCTTATAAAATTATAACATAGTTCTCAGCAGCTTCATAAGATTATTCTATTGCATGAAAATACTCTAGATATTTTCCTTTTGCTTCAGCAATACTAATTGCCTTCGGCCAGGCTCTCTGAAGGGTGGTATCCAGAAAAAGTCTTAGAGGCGTTTTAGAGGCTTTCAACTATAACCTCTTGTGCCACACCAAACAATACTGAACTGATATTTGAAGGACTGCTTCTCCCCAGTTACATCTACCATCCCATCAGGAGAGGCATGTTGCAGGTCCTGCCAGCTAGGGAGTGTCGCTGGGTGGGACCTAGGAAGAAAGCCTTTTCTGCGATAGCTCCCACCCTGTGGAACATCACTACCCCCAAGGTGAGGGTGACAAAAAAACAACCAAGCTCAGAACCTCAAGGACTCTGCAATTCAACCCTGAGTTATATATATTCTCTTCTATTGGTATATTTGTTGCCTGTGCAAATGTTAACCAATTAATTACAAAATATATTGTAAATATAAACCATACCTGGACAGAGGGTTCGAGGATACGCTCAACATTACGCTGAGAAGAATGGATGCGAGAAAGAGTGGTACTGAAAAGTTTTTCATTTTTACCATGTGCTGGCTTTAAAAGTAAGGATTCATTTACAAAGCACTTGAAGGCAGACAACACACAATGATCCTGGAACAAAAACCACATAGATCAGTGTTGTAACGCATGATCTTTTTGAACAATATAATTTTGAATAACCAGCACAAGCAACTTTGTGTACGTTCTGTGCTGCCATTGAGGCAGCTTTCAAATCCTTTGAGGAAATGTGACTATTGCTATTCATAGTAAGAAGTGATTATTCAACACTCAGAGATATTATTTTTCTTCTTCTGATGTTTGAAAGATATGGTTAAGATTTAACATTTCCAGATTTGTCTCTGATCAACTATAATTGAAAGAAATCATTCAAAATAAATGAGAGTTCTGCTGAATTGGACACATGTCTCTATAATCCAGCATCTAAGAAGTCCAAAAGTCTTTCTCACTACTATCACTCTTTAAAACTTGCAATCTGCTTTGCAGTGCCCCCGGACTTCTTCCTCTCCTGATGTTTTAGTTGGCATACTCATGTCACTTAATACGTAGTGTTTATATTTAATAAATAATATTCTGGTGCGCTAGGACAAAGCATTTAGCATTCAAATAAAAATTAAAACTCTGTCTTCAAGAAATAGACAGTTCATAAAACACAAGATCCCAAAGTTTCCTTATTATCACTGAATATTGTAAAAGTATAAAGCTTAATATCTAGTACAGTTGTGCAGTTCTTTAGAAATTCAGAAAAGGTGCTTCACAGTGCACAGGACCACAAATATAGTATCTGTCCGCTGCTCTTTAAAGCATCCAGTATCAGTTTCTGTTTCCTATTTTCAGCTGGGATAAAGAAGTTAAGAAACTCTACCAATTTAAATTTTTTAAACTCTAGGGGCAGTATATCAGTACTTAAATTAATTCTTCTCTCACATGCTATATTATAATCAATTTAATTTATTTGGGGTAAGAAAAATTAGGTCAAGATATTCAGTTTTCCAGATAAAACTGAGAACATTTTAGTTACTTCTGAGATATATGAACAGTTGTGTATTTATCATGTAAATCTTCACCTATATAATCATCCACCAGTTAGATTTATATGGGCTAAAAACTGACTCAGCACTTGTAAATTTATGTAGTTGAGTTATATAATTGTTGTGGTCCGCATTGGGGGACATTATGACAATAAAATCCTAATTTTAATAAATTATACTATATCGCCATAATATCCTTTTCTTCACAAAGCTTTTTAAAAAAACTGCATAAAGAAAATCTATTTTAGAACTTAGATGGAGGTAGTAGCAGAATACCTAAGCAAATTGCTCTATATTGCTTGCTCTAGCAAACCATGTTCAGTGATTCAAAGCAATGACAAAAAGATAAAAGTGGACAATATTTTATTATCTTTGACTTTAAATTGACGGGGGGGAGGGGAGAGAAAGCACTGATCATACAGAATTATATTACCTAATTAGGTGCCAGACAAAGGCCTGGATTCCATATTTTGAATCAAATGCATTTTTCATACTGTCTTTAAAGACAACCCCATGTGGGGGACATTGAAATAATCTAATTTGGAAGTCACTAAACATGTATAAATGTAAAACTAAAGTCTCCTTTGAGTTGAGCTCAAGTTTTGATGACTTCACAGACATATCCATGTGGTTTTTTTGGTAGCAGTATGAAAGTGGTTTGCCATTGCCAAAACAGTTTCTATTGAAAAGGGTGCAGCTACATCAGCCAAGGATAATAAAAAGCAGTCCTGGCCATTGCTCCATCTGAGCCTTCAAGAAAACATCTGTGCAAGAGCATTCCCAAGCTACAGATTCATTCCTGCAGCCCCATTTACTGAGAAACAGTTGTTCAGAAATGGGTCAAAAATATATAAAATGCCATTTTTTTAGCAATGTAAAGGTGCACATGTATTAAAATAATACTCCAGGAAGCTTCTACTGTGCTGAAGAAAAGTTGGTCAGGTCTTTAAAAGATGTTTGCATCTGTGTGAAACCGCTTTTCTGAAACCGCTTTTCACATTTCCTGAACTTGGCAGACTGTATTCGTTGAGAAGTTATGATTAAGCAATTAGTTGCTAGCTGTAGTTGCTTAGTCTGTGGAACACTGGCAATTTTTAAAAAGTGATAAACAAGAATATTTGATGCAAATATTTAAGCATTCAGAGAATACATTTCTGACGGGAGCTTCTTATGTCAATAAAGAAGCAAATCCAACAAAGAAGTGGGATATATATTTTGCTCATATTAGCAGCAAAAATAACAGCTCTGCAATGTTGAATGTAATAAAGCAGAAGGAACAGGTGAGTGGAAGATTTTTTCTTCTTTTTTAATTTATAACTTGCAATTAGATTACAATTCTGAATATAAAGCAGTTGCCAGGTACTAATGAAATGTCATATTTTGCTATTCTGCTGCATATAATTATCTCTGAAACATGTTCAGAACATCAAGCAAATGCTTTTATCTGCTTCAGAATTCTTATTACATGGAATTCCTTACTGTATAAAAGCAAGCTTTGATTATATGGGCTAATGCCATAGTACTGATTAATTTTAAGTTGCTATTAATTTCTTAGGAGTTTCTATCAGGACCATTTCTCTGATAAAGCACAACCATACAATGATGATTTAGCAAGACATGCTGTAAATATCTATTATTTCAGAATCATACTTTGTTATACACATTGTTCAAAATCTTCTATATGTGCCTACAATAAAGCAAGTTAAAGCAAGTTTTGAGAAAGCCTTACCGGGATATTTATGGGTGAATGTAGACTTTGAACACCCTAAATGAATTTAAAAATAAACACATGTTATTGTTTGCAATTTCATACATTGTTTAATATTTCAGTTTTTCACTAGAAAAGTGACTTTTCACATAACAGTTAAGTAATTCATAATCATAAGTATCATAGATACTGTACTTACCACTTTTATCATTTCATTCATCTTGTCTATACTCTTAATGAGTTCCTCAAACACAACAGAACCGTTAATGGGTGTAGTGTCTATCAAACTGAATAAAAAGACACAAAGCAAAAAGCAAGTAAATGACTGTTTCATATCTGCAGGACTTTAAGTGTTCTCTGATGAGTTGAATTAATTTAGCTGTCCTCAAGTATACTATACCTACCTATTTATTAACATTTTATGGAGAGATAAAAAAACCACGCATTTCAGTTTGGAAAGCTTTATTTCATGGATTAATGAGTAACCCTTTTTCTTTTCCACTGGCTAGATGTCTATAGGTGAGAGAGTTTGTGCGTAGGAGCTAGGATTTATGAAGCTAATGAAAATGTGTCCCATTAGCACATTAGACAGGAAAGAAAAGTGAGAGGGTAATTCCCAATTTCAGTATGAGTCAGACACTACAATGCAACACATCTGTACACATATTTTGATTTAACAACTCTACTAGCAAAACAAACCTTGCATCAACTTCTAAACTAAAGGTGCAGGTAAATAGTTTTGGGGGTGGTGGTTCTGCTACTAATGAACACTTCAGCTGGCATAGAAGGATACATGCTAAAGACAGGATATTCCAATATTAAAACTCATAATTACAAATTGATCATTCATATTCAAGTGTTGGTTTTAGTCATTTAAGATATTGAAAAGGATTCTTCTGCAGCTGTGTCAGATTCTTTGAAAAGGAATATAGATTTGAAAATGTCCCCTGTCATAATTCTACATCATGTCAAACCTTTAGAGATCAGGGAGAAGTACAGTAAGCTATTTGCATGTCTTTAGTGAATGTTTTATTCCATTCTTTTTTTAAAGGTGGCAAATATGGTCATTTATTATTCTACTCTCCCAACAATCCTGTAAAGCAGATTAGACTGAGGTATTATGACTGGCCCATTGTGTCCAATATAAGTGGACTTGAACCTGAGAGTCAGCAGTCTGAGTCCACACACATTGGAAAGGAACTGCATGTGTGGGGAGGGCAGTCACACTCTTTCTTTCAGGCCAACCTACCTCTGTTGTTGTTATGGGAATAAAATGAAGGGTAACATCCATATAAGGCACGTTATCATCATGGAGAAAAGGCAGAATATAAATCTAATAAATAAATAAGTAAACAAACAAACAGGAAAAGATTTAAGTGCCTAAAAAAGACCCTAACATAACTACTGTGTGGATATCCAGAAAGAGAATTGGATCAAAGAGCATTCTTCACAGAAAATGTGCTTACCAGAATACACCATCAATTCTTTTCTTAATATCTACATTATATCTGAATTTCAATTTGTTCACCATTTTCAGTTCTCCAATCTTCCTTGTTTCTGATATGATGATGATACATGAGCCCCAGTCATTTCAGATACTCAGATCTTGAACTCTTCCAATAATTTCAGCCATCAGTTGTAGATATTAAAACAGCATGGAGAACAAAATGAATGCTTGAAGCTTTCTGTAATATCTTGACTAAGAAGGATTAGAACAGTAGTCTCCCATTTCTAAGTCTTGAAACTAGTGGGACCACATAAATATGATATAAATCTAACAGCTTTGCAGCAGAATATGTAGAATTGTTGGGGATTTAGAAGCTTCCTTTTTCTCCTCCCCTCAATTTTTCCTTATATTTCACTATATATAATCCACTAAAACCACCAAGATAATCACAATTGCCTTGGTTGTTATATGCCCATTCAAGCATCAGTATTTATACTTGTTAAGAATTTCAAATCAAAGGGCTTCTTTGAAGTACTCCACTGAGGAGAAACCACCTCTCACTTCTAAGCATTAAAATAGCTGCTTCTTTTAATGGTGTATTGGGATGCACAGAAGCCACTTTTCTTAAAGTGAGATGGCCTGTTAAAGCAGATCAGCCTCTCTCTGACACCTAATCAAAGCACTGAAGCAAAGTGTTGCCTACAAAATACATATTGCCTGGTCAATATTATAGTTACACTGAAATCTATTTAAAAAGAACCCTTTAATGCTGGTTTGCAAAGAAAAAAAGGTATCCAAGTGAAGAAAAAATTGAAAGAGGGAGTTACAGCTATAGGACTATACAGTGCTTCAGATTTAGTTCCAAACAGGTGCTTCAGAATGAACAGGTGGGGCATAAACCTAGCACATGTCTGCAATTCTTTAAAGCAGTGACTTCCTAGGATCATGTGGTCACTCCAGAAGAGAGCCACATAATTCCAGGAAAAGAGGCAGCAGCTTTAAAGAGCTGTAAACAAGAGTTATGCCCACACACCCTGCCATCACAGCAAGTGATATTCAGACTCAGGAATGAATTGTAAAAAATATAGGATTGCTCTGCCTACTGATAGCCTCCTGGGCTACTTTCATTGAACTGCTATAGCTTTGGCTTCAGCTTCAGTTCTGTGAAACAGATTTTTCTGACAATTTTCCTGACACTTGGGCTTAAAGTGATGTTGTGGTCACAGCCCTACCTTTGGCAGCATTTTCCATGCAGCTTACTGATTCCCAGAGTGGTTTGCAAAAGTTAAGAAATGTCAATCTGCTAAAGCAAAGACCTTGCAGAATTGTGACACCTTTATTATAGCATAAGCACTGCCCATCATTTTCTCTTACACACATTACTCTTATGCACACTTACTGTAAATATACACACCAGGCATACCATATCTGGGCTGCAGAACTCCTGGCAACCTCTAGGTAGCAGCAAAGCATTAGAGTTTTTTGTATTCTCGAAGGCTTTCACGGCCGGCATACAATGGCTGGTGTGGGTCTTCCGGGCTGTGTGGCCATATTCTGGAAGTTTTGTTTCCTAACGTTTCGCCAGCACCTGTGACCGGCATCTTCAGAGTGCAGGAGCACAGACAGGAGCAGTTCTCTCTGTGCCCAGGGTGATGTGACCCTTTTGTGGGTATTTATAGAGACCTGAGGGGGTGGGGAAAGGGGGGGGTTGGGGGGCGTGTGGGGGGGGGGGATTGGGTTACTGAGTGGCTGCTTGTTTTGGTGTCAGCATCTGTGTGTATCTTCCTGGGGATTAGGCAGGGTTTTTTCCTCTATTGAATTGTTAATGAGGGGCTGCTGAAGGTGATTAGCAAGTTCATTGTGTGAACTGTTCGCATGTCCTGGTGGTTGTGCTGAGTTTGTTGACCTTTTGCAGGCTGTATTTTTCAGGATTGGTAGCCAGGTTTTGTTGATTTTTAGACTCTCCTCTTTTTTATTGAAACTCTCCTCTTTTTTATTGAAACATACCAGGATAAAAGAACACGAAAGACACTGCAGACTACAGCAACCAGAAAAATCTGCAGTAGCTGAACATGCTCTCAAGCACACTGGACACAAAATCCTATTTGAAAACACAGAGATACTGGACAACACCAACAGCCACTATACCAGGCTATACCGGGAAGCCATTGAGATTCACAAACACCAGCACAGTTTCAATAAAAAAGAGGAGAGTCTAAAAATCAACAAAACCTGGCTACCAATCCTGAAAAATACAGCCTGCAAAAGGTCAACAAACTCAGCTCAACCACCAGGGCATGCGAACAGTTCACACAATGAACTTGCTAATCACCCCCAGCAGCCCCTCATTAACAATTCAATAGAGGAAAAAACCCTGCCTAATCCCCAGGAAGATACACACAGATTCTGACACCAAAACAAGCAGCCACTCAGTAACCCAATCCCCCCCCCACACGCCCCCCAATCCCCCCTTTCCCCACCCCCCAATCCCCCCTTTCCCCACCCCCTCAGGTCTCTATAAATACCCACAAAAGGGTCACATCACCCTGGGCACAGAGGACTGCTCCTGTCTGTGCTCCTGCACTCTGAAGATGCCGGTCACAGATGCTGGCGAAATGTTAGGAAACAAAACTTCCAGAACATGGCCACACAGCCCGGAAGACCCACACCAGCCATTAGAGTTTTTGGTCTCTCTTTGCTTTCATCTAGAGGTCTCCCAGTTTTTCAACTTGGACATGAAAACACCATCACACACACAAAATCACTGGAGCCAGGCATTTCCAGTTTGTTGAACAGGTCAGTGTTGGCTAAGTTTACACAGTTCTCTGAAGTCACAAATCTTGGTTTACAAACCATAATGGTAGCTTGATTCTAGAGTACACTAAGCCAAACCACTAACCCATATGCAGAAATTCAGTCATAGTTCTTCTGCCCTAACTCATATCTACTTGTATCAACATCCATAAACTGTAGTTTAATCTGTTTATGATGTATGTGAATTAAGTATTTCTGAAATAATTTTACTTTTGTACTTAATAGCCTTCTTCAGCATTTCCAGGGCAATATCTAAATGTTTTCATTTAAAAATTAAGTCTAAATACCAGTTATAAGCATACAGAATATAACCAAAATCACCCAGTGAACAGTCAGATAAGGCAGAAATAGGTTTAAAAGACTGAAAAGTCTGTTAGTCATGACTTCCTAGGAACTAGATTCCCACGGTGTGGTATCAGTACTGATTTAAAGTGGTACAACCTCTCCATAGTCCCCTATGTCATTCTCTTTGAAGCCTGATATAACTCTCATCTGATAACAGCAAAAGCTTTTTCTAACCTATATCTTGGAAACATGCTGAGTCAACAACTTTCATGCTTTGAAGTTTAATTCTACTCTGGAAAGCTCAGGCAATTTTCCCTCACTCCTCCCATTTACTAACTGTCACTTACTTCCCAATTATCTTACGGTCTTGCATTATAATTCATATCTAAGTTTCCCCACCCACCCATTTTTAATCTGAAGAAATGATTTTCCTATAGTTTAGTCATTATTGGGTTAGATGCAGTTCATCTGTTAAAAATCACTGAGGGGAAGAACTGCTTTCAAAGAATGTGACAAAATTATCTTGTGAAATTTCAGTTACCCTCTGAAGCCAAGGACATTCTAATTGTGGATGGAGATCTCAGGAGACAGTTGGGATTTTATCTGATAGTTCAGCCCTTGTACGTCTTGTGCTCATGAATTATGTAAGTGCTAAAGAGAAATGCTTCGGAAATAGGTGATTCACCCTTTCTCCCCAGACTACTAAAAACCAAACGGGTATGATTAACTATCTCAATGATTGAAATTGTCGTGTTCTCTCCCTCTTTGCGTGATCATAGGCATTGCAATTCTGAGGTTACTGTTCTAGCATTGTGGTTACATTTTACTTGAAACTGGTCTGCTGTCTTTAGGGACTTTTTTTTTTTTTTTTTGGTCTTTTGCTGGTTCCTTCAGTTCTCATGACATCAATGAAAGCTAAGCTGTTTTTCTCAGTATACTTTTTCCACAGTATATGCTAACACTTAAATAAAAAGAATAACATCCTGCAGTTAAAACTAAAACATTAAAAAATCTGTCAAATATTCATTTATTTTTGCATTCATGGTGTTTCCTATCAGCACTTTAGATCAGATATCTGGGGCACATACGTTTAAATGGGAACACCAAGCAGTATAAAAATCTAGTTGAATTTGTATGACAGATAAAAAAAAATATTTTCCCCAAGGAAATAGTTACCTTTGGAATCTGTTAAGTACATAAAAAAAGAAGAAATTAAATCTTAGTGATATTCAATCAATTCAGTAGTGTGTGAATATTTTTGATAAATGCCAGGAATACAAAATGAGCTGCTTCTGTATTAAATGCCACAACATGATTTTGAGCAATACTGAATTCCTAATTATTCCTCTCTTGCTCCCTTTGCACATCACCTGTGAATTAAGAACCTAAATTTGGCTTAAACTGGACAGGCAACTGAATTTTATTCACATTCCACTGCTGTCATTGAGATCACACTGGAATGTGAATATGACTCACTCAGGAATGCTGAGAGATTCAGGTCAGAAGGAAGTTTTGAAGGCTGAAAGAGTCTTACTTTGAAGAAGATGCAAGGTCTTTCACTGAATCATATCCAGATCTGAAACAAACATGTCCCTCAACTCTTCCCTTTCCTCATTGCCTTCTGCCATTCCCAAATGTACCTGCCTTTCTCTTTTCTGAGATATAGTTCCCCTTCCCTTTCTGTGGGTGAAGTGATGTGAGCAGAGACACTTGAACCAAAGGGATGGAGTGAGGATGTCTCGAGTTATCTGATAACCTGAGTAACAGTTCATCCAGAGGCTAAGTTCCTGTATTATTCAGGAGCCTGTTTTCAGATCATACTATATAATCATTCAGCATACACTATAATAATCCATCAGTTGGATTTACACAGCACATTAAACCCTAAACGCAGATGAAGAAAACACAGTTACTGCATTCATGTAACTTTAAGCACAGAATGACTTGATTTGATTTCCTGGTTCCCACAATAAACTGCAACACAGAATAACCAACCTAGCCTAGCTTGTGCAAATTCAGCTTCATTGAGGCTCCTTCTATTACCAAAAAAGTCTACTAAAGATGGAGATAAAAACCCCACTATGGACAAAGGAAGAAAATTTGTTAAAAAAAAAAAAATCACATGTTCTCAATAATTTCAAAAACAAGAGAAATTTCCCAGCAAACAACACAGCCACTTTGCATAACTCCAAAGACTACAACCTTCTATCTGAAATGAAAAGCTGTATGAAACAACCTTCCCCAGCCATTTACTCTTGAAGTCAGCCATACTGTGAATTCTGCAATTTTATCATTAAATCAAAAAATGAAACAAGATTTATATAATTTTCAAAATGTAACTTGTCATGCATATGTTTTCTTTTTAAGTACTACAAATGCATATATCAGGGAAAATATAAATAATTGGCAAAACTTAATCTTACTTAACTTTATTGATAAGGACAATAAAGCTGTCACTTAACAAATATAATAAGAACGAGACAATAGGAGACATTCCAAATGAACTATGATATTACAATGCTGATGTGTTAAAATGCCATATAATAAAGACAATTAAAGTAGTAAAGAAAAATTGTGGAATTAAATGGGATGTGCAAAAGTCATGATCAATACATGCCACACTTTTTCTAATGTATAGGCATGACTGAAAATTTCTTTCTACATCTCTCAGTATCTGCTTAGAAAAGGATATTATAAAAATTATTCTTTCTGATTTCACTTCCTGTTCCTTTCATATGCAGAGTTCTGTGATCCAGGCAAATAAAAGTAGTATAAAACATTGGATCAAAAGACTTACTTACAATAAATATAACCAAATATAGTCATAACAAAAAGATAGGAGAACAAATAAATAGACTGATGTCAAATAAGAGGAGCACAATTCTCCCAGATGAACTGTTTTAGAACAAATCCAGTAGTCAAGTGTGTAGCAGTTAGTCTGCTCACAATTTTTAGACTATTTTACTTAAAAGTTTATTTAAAGGAATTATTTCAAATATTTACAATATGGCAAAGAGAGAACCAGCTGGAAAATTTAAAAAGTTTTAAAATATTCCTACTATTCTGGCAACAGCATTAGATAAATTACTGCTAGGAATATTTTGAAATGGTTTTTTTTTTTTGTCAGATTAGCATTAAGCAAAATAAGACATATATATTGAAAAATATCCATAGACAATATTACTACCAGTACTATTAAGCTTTCTGTCTCTACGCACACACACACACACACACACACACACACACAAGAATATGGGGAAATGAAATCATATTTTCAGATATGGTAGGAATGGAAAATGATAGAGTTCTGATAAATATTCTAAATGTAATTAAATAATCATATTACATAAAGGAAATTAAAAAGACTACATAAAAAGGTTTTGGTTTTATAACAATAAAGCCAAACAAATGGTAGCGAAATACCGGAAACAAAATACAGCACTTTCAGCGGAACATTAATACAATACTGGAACATTCTATTAACTGACTAATCAGATTATATTGCAGCAAAGAGGAAATATAAACAACTTTATAGACATTGTTTTATTACATATGGAAACAGAAGGGACAATGCTTTGAAATCACCCATGACACATGGAACATTGCAGAAAAGCATCATAATATAATTCCAACTCTATTCATGATCATCTAATATTTGCTGAATTGTGAATGACAGCTGAGTCTTGTCAGAGTCTCTTTTAAAGAGGGCGTGATTTCCCTTGAGTTCTGCTGAAAAGCCAATTCTAGCAGCTTTTCTCACTTGCCTCTTATCATCAGCCCTAATTTCATCAAGCCATAGCAGATGCAAGTTCAGAAAGCATGCAGCCATTCCATCCATCTTATGGAATTACCAATTTCATCAGGTTCATCCTTCAGTTGTCACTCAGCAGTAGCTACTTCATCATATGATAGCAATCAGAGGTAAGATGGGAAGAGGCCTGTCCCCCAGCTTTGCTAAAGGCAAGCTCTGAGATTCAATTAGTCTAGTGTGAGGAATACTTCCTGGACTGGTCACATAATCAGAAGTATAAGTACAAATTATTCAGATAAATTCTTCATGAGCAGGAAAACAGTTTTAAAAGTTCTTAACCAAGACCCCTGCAAGTCCTGCTGTGCTGCCTCATTGCGGCAGGGGGGTATTCCTGGGAAGGATGAGCAAAGAAAGTCAGGAGTGTATGCCAAGGGTATATATTCCCAGCAGGGTCACCCAAGGTGTGAAGGCCATCCCAGCTGCCCAGCTAAAGCAAGCAGGCACCTATATTGGGCAGCAGCGATATAGGAAGATGTTGGAAGCAGATGATCACCTTAGTGACAATGGCAAAAGCACCAATTTATACTGAGCAGGAGAAGGCAATGGTAAGCCACTCCAGTATTTTTACCAAGAAAATTACATGGGCAGAATGATTGATGATATAATGTCAGATAATGACCTCCCTCACTCAACATGCTACTAAGGAAGAGCTTTGGATCATTCAGAGTACTAATGGTGGTTATGATGCAGGTTGATTAAAGCCTTTGGAACATCTAGTTGCTGATGCTGCCCCCCAGGAAAAGTCAATCCAAAGCTGCAAAGACAGAATTACAGTGGGAACATAGAATGTAAGAAACAGAATATAGGAAAGCTCAACACAGTGAAAGATGAAATGAAATTAGTACAGATTAATATCTTAGGCATCAGCCAATTGAGATGGCTTGGGATCGAACACTCTCAGTTAGGAGAGCACACTGTTTATTATTCAGGACATGAAAAACAAAGAAGGAACAGTGTTGCTTTTAGAGTTAGGAAGAGTATAGCAAGAACAGTAATTGGCTACAATGCAATCAGTGGCCGAATCAGACTTTGCAGACAACCCTTTAATATGCCAGTTATCCAAGTTTATGCCCCAACCACCAATACAGAAGAAGAGGAGATTGTTGAGCTTTATGATCAGGTTCAATTTGAAATTGACAGAACATGCCAGCAAGATGTGTTGTTTATGCTTGAGACTTGAATGCCAAAGTTAGAAACATTAAAGAGGAAAATATAGTTGTACTGTATGGCTTAGGAAACTAAAATTAAGCAATTTCCACCAATTATTTCTTCATAGCTAATACTGTCTTCAAACAACCAATGATGCCTCTATATATGGACATCACCTGATGGAGTATATAGAAATCAAATTAACTATATTATTGCTAAAAGGAGGTGGAGGAACTCAATTATAACATCAAAGATATGCTGAATATATATTAAGGGAAGCTGGATTAGAAGAAGAAAAGTGTGATTTTAAAACTGGAGTGAGAAACATCAACAACCTGCGCTATGCTGATGACACTATCCTGATAGCTGAAAATGCAAAGGATATGGAAGCTTTAGTAATAAAAGTCAAGGAGCACAGTGAAACAATGAGACTAAAATTAAATATGAAGATGACCAAACTAATGACAATAGGTAGAACAATCACCTTTAGAATTGACAATGAACATATCAAAGTGGTGGATAGCTTCTGCCTTTTAGTATCAACCATCAACAGTAAAGGGACAAGCAGTCAAGAAACATGCCACAGTCTAGCACTTGGTAGAACAGCTATGAAGGCCTTGGAAAAGATATTCAAATGCCATGATGTGTCTATACTTACAAAAATTAGAATTGTGCAAGCCGTGGTACAAGTCATTCTTCGTGACCCCCTATGGAAGCAAAAGTTAGACTTTGAAGAAGCAGGTTAGGAAGAGTAAAGCTTTTGAACTTTGGTATTGGGGAAGACTCCTGAGAATACTGTGGACAGCCAAGAAAACAAACAAATAGATCATCAACCCAGAATTCTTACTCAAGGCACAAATGATTAGGCTCAAATTATCCTACTTTGGACACATTATGTGAAGACCCAGATCTCTGGAGAAGGCTCTAGTGCTGGGAAAGGTGGAAGGAAAGAGAAGAGGATGACCAGCAGCAAGGTGCATAGACTCAGTTACAGCGGTGATGAATGCACTGTTGGAAGACCTGAAAGACTGGGTTAGGGACAGATTGTCATGGAGAAAATCTGTCTATGTGGTCACTAAGAGTTGACAACAACAAATGATTTTAAAAAACTAGAGCCAGTTTAGTTCAATGGTTAAAGGTGCTGGAATAGAAACTGGGAGAAAATGAGTTCCAGTCCTGCTCTAGGCATAGAAGCCAGCTGGGTGACTTGGGCTGGCCATTCTCTTTCAGTCTTAAAAAGAAAGCAGTGGCAAAACTACTTCCATGAATGTTGCCAAGAAAAGTGTATGGACTTGCCAATGTAGTCAACAGGAGTCAAGACTAACTCAAAAGCACCGAAAGCCAAAACAGCCTACTTTCTGAAAGTGCAAAATAACCTGACCAGAAAGTTTGGTCATGCTCACTTCATTGATATCATGGAGTTCCTGACATGTAGCCCTCAGACAGGGCATAAAACTGGTGCATCCCCAGGACAGATTACTAGCTAGTTAAAAACAAAACAGAGAGCAATAAGTAAGGGTAATTGAGCAATTTGCTCAATGGAGAAAAATAAGAATTGGAGTCCCTCAAAGAGCTGTTTTGGGACCAATTGCTCATGAATTATCTTGAACTGAGGATAATGAAAATGGCAAATTTCATGTGATGGATCATTTGAAAAGGAATTGAAAAGAAAACTGTCAACACCGTAATGTTTTTATATAAATATATGCTATGTCCACATTTAATACTATGTACAATTCTGGCCATTATCTCAAAAAATGATGCAACAGAACTAGAAAAAGTACAGAAGAAGGCAACCAAAATGTTTAGGGGGTTTGAAGATCTTTCTTACAACAAAAGTCTAGAACATCTGGCACTCTGTAGCCTGGAAAAAGGCCAATTGCATGAGGACAAGATCAGGCTGTATAAAATCATACATAACATGCAGAAGGTGGTCAAGGGAGAGGTTTTTTTCCCTCTCTCACAGCACTGAGACCAGGAGTCATCTAATGATGGAAGAAGATTTAGAATAGACCCAATGACTCCCACTCCACTGTGCGTAAATAATCTGTGGAATTCATTAGCACAAGATGTGGTGATGACCACTGACTTGGATGCTTTGAAAGGATATTGGGGAAATTAATGGAGGAAAGGCTATTAATGTTACCTACACATTGGGGAAACATACCACCAAATATGAGTTGCAGCGGAATAGGAGTGGAGGAGAAGTGGACTTACAGTGAGGATTCATGGTGAACTAGGCTCCAAAGGAGCAGAGGTGGCATTGCCATGAGATTGGCAGCTGGGAAGTGATTTCTGGACATCTTAAATCTCTCTGGATAAAGGAGAGATTGTGAGATTGCTCACTTGCTCTCCAGACAGCTGCTCCTCAGGAGTCAACTGCAGGAACTGGGGTTTATGCAGTTGGCTCATGAGTTGAGCGACTGAGAGTTGAGGGATTTCCATCAAGCTCACAGCCTCAGTGTAGCCTATACAGACATAAAGTTCTGCTGAGCCTAATTTTTTAATCACTTTTGGAATTTGCCTCTTAACTGCTTTACATCTATTAAGAATCCTTCAATTGACAAGTCTTATGACACGGACTGGGTGAGTTTCCTTTAACCCTTAGCAAAATAATGTTTAAAAATAAGTTTAAGGACAAAAGAATAAACAGCAAAGGGGTGATTAGAATGTTAATTTTGGAAAGTTATAAACAGACTAAGGGTTCAGATGGATTTGAAATAAGATTTTGAAATTAATCATAAGAATCCTTCCTGTGGAAAAATGCTGTTGGTTCCAATTTTTAAAAGAAAACATGGTAAGATGGGAATTTGAATGTTGGACACTAGAGGGAACCATAAGGAACTAAAGATTACAATTAAAGGAGAAGAATACTTAATTTTGATTTACTAAGCCAGAATGGAGCAAAATATGTTAACGTTGGATTTATTGGAGGATAGTATTGAACAATGGACTCAAAAATTAATTTAAAAAATGTCTACAATTATAGATTATTTTTAAAAGATGTTTTGGAAGAGGAACAAGTTTTACTGGACAAGACTGAGATTGATATGAAAGTGGATTTAAGACTGATAAGTTACAAGAATGATATGGAACAAGATTCTATGTGGGGTATACAAATGAAACTGACTGATGTCTTAATAATTAAAAGGGATATACAAATGGCAAACTAAAAGAGTTATTTGGATAACTTTCTTATATTGGACTTACAAAAGAGTCCTGTTAAAGTTTTGAAGGATTTTGTGAGAAGAGACAAGACAAGACAAGACAAGACAAGACAAGACAAGACAAGACAAGACAAGACAAGACAAGAAGCTCTAGGACATTATTTGAAAGAATTAAATATTAAAATTGCTAAAAGTAAAAGGATGGAATATAAAGTGGGTTTATCTGATCAAGGTTAAAATAGACATGTTATTTCTGGTAACCCTTAATGGATTTTTATTGACATGGACTGAATAATGAGATTTAAAGGTCTGTTTATAGATTAGAGATAAGATATAAAAGTAAAAGAAAGGAACATAAAGTGGGTTTATTTGATTAAGGCTAAAATAGATATATTGTTATTTCTAGTAACCCTTAATGGACTTTTGTTGATTAAGATTGAATGATGAGATTTTAAGGATCTCTTTATAGATAAGAGATGAGATATGGAACGAAGAGATTGTTGTATTTTAAGAGAAGATAAATAAGTTGTTAAAATTGTTTATACTTGTTGTGATGAAGGGGGAGGTCACTTCTTATATATTTCTTTTCTTTTTCTTTGCTGTATTCTTATTTTTTCTTTCTTTCTTTTTTCTTTTTCTTTTTCTATTATTTTTTCTTTTTTTCTGCACTTTCTATTTTTTCTTTCTACTCTTTTAGAAGTTTTTTGTAGTTTGTATTAGTTTTTACCAGTATAACTGTAATGTCTAATAAAATTATTATTTAAAAAAAGGAGTGGAGAAGTATAACTCCATCTCCTGTTCATGATGGCTCCTGAGGCTACTTGTGCGAAAAACAAAATGCTACACTAAGATGGACTTCAGCCTGATTCAGCAGAACTGTCCTTATGACAGGCAGTATAATTGAAAAGTTGCCTGCATTGCTCTTTTTATACCCAAAACTCTTTCAAGAAGCACAGAGTGCCTTGGAGTCTGTTTCTCTCAGCCCAGCTTACTTTACGAGGTTGTTGCTAAAGGAGTAGCACTAGGTAAAGGTTGTATATAAATCTAAAGAAATCCATCAATGAATCAATCAGTAAAGTTTTAAGGGGCAGGTTGAGCGAAAACATTTTGGAGGCTTTACTGAATGATTCATGTTTAATTGTAATTAAACTTCTTTCTTAAGAAATCCTTTTTAAAATTTCTTAATTGTAGCCCTGATTTAGGATTGTCAAAAGCAGTAAAAGTCTAAGATATTCGTTGCATTTATTAGAAAAATAATATTTCCAATTCCAGTGTGGAAAGAGTTCTGACATGCAAACAAGCATGAACAGAAATTCCATTCAGAACTTTCTATCCAGTGAAGAATCCCATTGAACTTGCCAGGACTTTCTTCTGAATAAAAACATAGAGAATTATGCTATTCTTGCCATTCAATCCTAATTTAATTTACTCTGAAATAATCGCATCCAATTGAGTAGGACTTACTGCTCTGAAATCATTGGCTGTAGGATTGCTACCCAAATTTATACAGCAGATTTTCTCATGTGGTATAAAATTATATCCCTATGGGAAGTTCTGATATGAAGAGATTTAGCATATATTGATTTTCTTTCTTCTTTGTCCATTCAAGAAGATGGCAGCTGCTTTTTGAGCTCCTACAGTAAGCTTGGACTTTCTTTGATTTATGCCTTTTTTCCTTGATGTCTGCTTTTAGAGCCCTAAAGTGCTAAGTATCTAACTATGATTAGTGATTAGCATGGCCTTCTTTATTATGGTTTATGCCTAGTCTGGCTGTTAAATTCCCTGAAGTCCTAGTATGCATAGTATACCACTGTGTCTGTGATTGTTGTACACTGCCCAGAGTCACTTTGTGTGAGATGGGCGGCTATATAAATATGAAAAATAAACAAACAAACAAACAAATAAATAAATTCACAAGATTTCATTTATTTGGGAGTGGCACTTGCACATTGGCTGGATTGTGGATCCAGAAAAATGAGCGTTAAAAACCTTAAGATGAGTAACAGTTCTAACAAAGGCCAAGAGATTAAAACAATTTTAAAAATAACATCTAAAAAATTCTCAGTGGAGTAACTAAGATGATTAAAGAATCAGCTGCAAAGAGGCACATCAACAGCCAGGGCTGCAACTGCTGAAGAATTAAGCAAGAGAAGACGCAATTACATTTACACAGAAAACCAACAAATCAGATAAATATCCTGCATTCCTGTTTTATGCCCAACAAATCTGAGGTACTTACTCAAGAGTTTGACTCAGTACTGTATAGTGATATAATGATCCCCACGATGTTGAGGGATTAAAGACTATATCAGCATTTGCTCACTTTCATTCCTTTGATTTGAACAAGGAGGCTAAGCACTGTTTGCTTATTGATTATACAGGTAGTCCTTGTTTAGTCATTATAGTTGGGACCAGCAACTTGGTCATTAAGTGAAGCAGTCACTACGTGAAACCACTACTGTACTTATTATCTTATTTCATCTTCCCTTTGCTTTACAGACCCGTGAAGGTAGTAAATGCAAGGATTGGTTGTAAGGTTACTTTTTCATCACTGTCATAACTGTGAATGGTCACTAAATGAGGACTACCTGTACAGTTTATTGAACAACTGAATATTAAATATTATTATTATTATTATTCAACTTATTTTGAAAAGAAAGGACTGATTCTTAATGATTGGAGAATGGCCATTATAAACCCTGTGTTTAAAAATGGAGCCGAGATGATCCTAGTAACCACAAATGAATTAGTTTTCTGAGCATTATAACTAAGCTTTATGCCATCCATTTATATTGGGAAATTCTAGATGGGATGGATATTAAAGGCATCCTAGTTGAAGAACATATTGGGTTTAGAGTAAGATGATCCACAATGGATCACAGTAATTCTTCAACATGTAGCTGAAATGTATTCAAAGGGTCCAAAATCCTCTGTGTCCACAGCTTCTGTAATTTTCAGAAATGCTTTTGATTTATCCTTCAGTGGTGGATGCTGGGAAATCTTAAGACCACTAATATTAATAAGTGGCTGCTGATATTCATCAGCAAGTTGGATGATATCAACAGCTATTTCAGATTTGGATGTAATCTGTCTGGCTTGCTTTCTGATCCAATTTCTGTGCAAAGCAGCATTAAACAGGGTTGTATTCTGAGACTCTTACTCTTCAACTTTATATTAATATTTGCCAAGCTACAGTCCACTACTATCTGTCTAGGTTAGCAGACAACAATGTATTATTTTATGCTGACACAATTGTGCTTTTGTCATAAAACTTAATTGGCCTTAGGTCTTCAAAGTCTTTGTCTAGTTTTGCAGTGAAGAACACTAGTAAATAAACTAGTGCAAGATAATGGTTTGTGCCACTATGAATATGTGAAATGGAACAAACTAAATTACTAAGAGCAATTTTAAGCATAGCATAGCAAACTTTGTGTAACTGCATGCAGTTGGCCAGGAGACGATACTGAGATTATGTTGGCTGGTGACTAACAGTTGAGTATAATTTAATTCCCACTTTGTATTGTGTATATTGTCATAAACAATTCAATAATATATTGATTTCATATTATTGTTTGATAAGTTTATTTGATTGGGTTTTGGCTATAAAAATAATAAAGGACTATATTGTTTTGCTGGCAGGTTGTTGGATATGGGCTGCTGTATGAAAGAGCACAAGGTGTTTGATGACTGAATTCATTTTCCTTTATTAGATTTTTACTGATTTTATGAAATCCTGGTAGTTTGCCATTGTTTATTTTTTCTTAGTATTTCAATATCTATATTCATATTATTTTAGTGTATTTTTTGCACTTTCTTTTTTAATCTTTCTTTGTGTTTTATATTTGATTTGTACAAAATACTGGTCAATGACCAAAATAAAGGACTTGCTTTGCTTTGCTTTATCAAGGCATGGTTAAGAAAAAATAAAGAGTAATTTTGATGGAAATAGAGAATTGTTTTGGAAATGGATAAACAAGGAGCTTCCGCAGAATGAATGGCATTAAGAATAAACATGATGATTTGGGGAGAAGGGGGGTGAAACTGAAGCAAGAGAATACTAGAAAGGGTATTTTAAGTATAGGAGAGATACCAGTATGTCCAAGAGTACAAGTGAAATAAATGCTATCATGTTAGTGTCCATGAATAATTGATGAAAAGTCCTAAATCCTGTGAGAATCTGGAAAAACAATAAGAATGCAGATGTAAGTGGTGTAACTGGATAAATGTTCATGGATGTGGTTGCTTATAGAGTGGCAACTTGTAGGACATATATGAGAAGTCTGTGTCTGTGCCTATGGTTGGAAGAACACCACCACTGTTCCATTTTGCAAAGGGAAAGGTAATAGCAGTGTATGCAAAAACCATAGAAGGGATTAGTTTGTTAAATACACCTGGGGAAATGTTTGGCAGTGAACATTAGATTGATGCAGGAGTATCAGTCTGAAAAATAATCAAAAGACTAAGATAATTGTGTTTGACAGGAAAAGTGAATGACTGTAAATTATACATAAATGGCAAAAAGGAAGAGCAAGTAGATAAATATGTGTACTTCCAGTTGAATGTTTACTAATTATGGGAAATAGGTGAAGAGATTTGATGATATGCAAATTCTGGAAGCACAGTGGTGAATAGTATGTAGCTTGTTAAAAGGAATGCATCTTTGTCAAAAGATGTGAAAATAGCTGTGTGTAAGAGTGCAGTTCTGCCTGTTATATTATATGCAGGTGAGAGTTGGGGATGTCAGTAGACATAAAGAAATTGAATACAGTGGGAAAGGTTACTTGAGTGTGTTTGGCAATTCAAGAAGAGATACAGTCAAAAATGAATGGATACTGAACAAATGTGAAAAGGTGGGACTGGTATGAAAGAATTATGTTGAGTGGCTTGATCATATAGAGAATGATGATTGAGCTACAAATATATGAAGAGTGAATGAACTGAGAAGACGACATTAGATGGAGCTAATGAACTCATCATAGAGAGGTGAGAAGAACAAAAAGGTTATATAATGTATGGACAGAGTAGACACAGTAGACAAAGTAGAAGCAAGGATGATTTCCAAGGATAGAAAGATATGAAAAGGCACAGTGAATGGAGTTGTTATAAACTAAGTTGATTTCCTTTTCTTTGTTCTTATTGCTTGCCTTCCATTTCTATTACTTTCTATTTCTTACTTTTTCTTCTGCACTTTGTATGACATGGCTTAACCTGAACAGGAGGACACTGAAGGGTATACACATACGTGGAATAAAATCAAAGTTAATTTAGCGTGTAAAAATACACAGAATATTTTCAAATAGTTCTACAGAGGGTTTTTATGTTTTATGTTTTGAAAGATGAAGCTGATGATTTCATACCGCTAATAAATGTTTAGAAAAATAATCCAGAGTTGCACATAACTCTGTCGTAACTTTTAATCAAGGTCAGTTTCGCTATGAATCGTAAAATGGAACTTTAAAAAATGTTCCATATTGTTACTGTAAACTTAAAGAAAAAAATGTAGGTGGGATCATCTTTCTGAAGATATCCTTTAATCTTACGTAAAGCCCCATATTAGTAGAAATCCCCTTTCCCCCTGTTGGCAGAGTCCTTATCTTGTACCGTGCTTCGTTCTCTGGAGCACCTGGTTATTATGACTCCACATGAAGTGTTCTGATGCATGTTCTTCTCCACATTTTCATCTCTACTTATCTGATTTCCAGTCTGCCCCAGATGGAACCAATTTCTGGCAACCTAGATCATGATTCTTGTACCTTGGTGACCACCACAAGATGAGAAAATCTACGTGTGCCTCGGTGATAAACAAAACAGTAGTGATATGGCATAATACAAAATAAAAATAGTTTCGCTTGTGTGAGATATATTTGTATCAACAGCCAAAAGAATTATGAATATGGTGGGCATTACAAATACAGTACGCAGGTCACATCTGATGGAATAAATGATTCACATGATCTTGGTTTTGAACGTTTGTTTTCCGCATAAAAAAGCACACTCGATATCTATTATACTGTTCATTGGATATCGGAAAAACATTAACTGAAATACCAAATTGCAGATTACATCCATTTCTGACATCAATACTATATTATTATTGCCAAGTAATTTGGTTAGGTGCCAGATTAATTTATTTTAATGTCACTTTTTAATATCTGATGAAATTTTCAAGTAAAGGAATTGGGTAAATCATATACTACATTGATATTTTCAGAGCTATTAGAATTTCTAAACTTCTGAAGTGTCAAGATTCATGAATGAGTTACTAAGTATCAGTTATCTGGCGCTATAACATTCTTTTTGACATGTCAGTGGAAGAGCTGTCATGAGGCAGCCTCTTTGGCATAGGGGTCTGTTATGCTGGTAACCAAATTCAGGGACATAAGAACATATTTGAAAAGCAGCAAAAATTTAAATGTCACTCTTTGATGTTTGTCATTACATACTAATTTTGGTAAGTCTACAGTAGAAAGATCAACAGGTATTTGCAGAAATGAAGATCTTGTATAGCAAACATGTATTCAATTCTATAAAATCTAACATTAAAATATCAGAAATATGAACAAGATTCCTATAAACATGTTTAACTTTTTATCCAAGTTGAAAGACAACAGATACAAAAATGCTACAAATTCAAATGCTGTAACAACATTATGTACAATTTCCATAAGGAATGGCATGGAAGCTAAGACCCAGAAGGTGGCTTAAATCAAACTGAGAGAATTAAGCAAAGTTTGGCATCAAATACATTAATGAAAAGTAGATATGAGTGGGATTCTTAAAGAAAATCTTACCAAATCATTGGAGGATATTATGCATTATAGTGACGACAGTCCTTTTTCATTGTTACAGCAAGTCAAGGAAAGCCCATCTCCAGCTGAAGGGCCATAGAAAGACAATGCAATGGCAATCCTTCGTAACGCAAGTTTGCTGCTCAGTTATCGGTCAATAGGGTGAAAGAACACAATGAAAAGATAGTCAAGGGATATATGCTAAGTTCAGTTTTCCAATCATTCTCTCGGCCAAGGTTGTTTCCCACTGTCTAGGCAGAAAACGGTTTAGCTCTGTTTTTTGGTGTTGAAAATTATTTTCAGCAATTTTCCTCTAGCAGTTTGAGTTGGGCTTGGGAGGCAATTTGCAGGGAAAAAAGTGAAGGGTCAAGCATACCCCCTCTGCCATTATGTTTAATAACAGCCTCTCCTGTCATTTTAAAAAAAACAAAAACTAAGCAGTTGAGAGACCTTTCTCTGTAACATCTGGTACACTTTGACCATTAAGCAGGTGAACAGATGCTTGAATGACCAAAATGTCTCTATGTATACTTTCATTGAAACTTGACTCCACAATTGTCAGAGGTTTGTTTTCATTTTTGAGAACAAATAAAGCTGAAATAGGTCCTTGAGGACTATTCAGACATATATGGCAAAACTTGGAAAATCTTTTATAGCTGAGGGTAGAGGAAACACAACTCTCATTTCAGGTTGCCATATGGATGGCAAGAGAAGTCCAGCTGCTTTATTATCAGCATTTCAGAAATATGAGAGATGCTGCAGGTCTTAATCTGATATCCTTTAACTACACAGCAGCTGACAAGATCTTAAATGAAGGAGTGCTATGCTACAGATGCATCAGGAGAAAAACTGATTGGTTTTTATAATCAACATTGATTAAACTGATAAAACTGATTGGTTTTATAATCAACATAAGGAAATGTTGGGCTTCTAATATATCCTAAAAGCCAGTTTGGGGTACAGATAGCCTTCAGTTAATGACTCCTCATTCAGCGACTGTTCAAACAACTGTGACAATGCTGAATGAGTGATACTTTTGACCGGTCCTCAAAGTTCTGACCATCACAGTGTCCTGTAGTCATGTGATTGTGATTTGTGACCTTCCCTGCTGGCTTCCCACAAGTGAAGTCAATGGGAAAGCTGACAGAAAATCGGAATTCGTTATCATGTTAGGTCCTCACTTAATGATGGCAACTGGGGACTGCCAGAACTGCCATCGCTAAGTAGTGCGGTCACATAACGTTGTGCTTTACAACTGTGTCATTTAGCAATGAAAATTCCTGTTCCAAATACTGTTGTTCAGTGAGGACTACCAGTAGTGGTTAAGGTATCAGGCTAGAAAGCAGGAGACTGTGAGTTCTACTCCCACCTTAGGCATGAAAGCCAACTGGGTGACTTTGGGTCAATCACTCACTCTCAGCTCTAGGAAGGAGGCAATAGCAAATTACTTCCAAAAATGTTGCCAAGACAACTGCAGGGACTTGTCCAGGCATTCACCAGGAGTCAACGCAGACTCAAAGGCACACACACACACACACACACACACACACACACAAATCCCATCCACCTAATGTTCCTTAAATTCACCTCATTTATCCTTTCTCAAAGAATTAGACTTCTGACTTTGATGCTTATAGCAACAGAGCAGAAAAAGTACTGGATTAGTGATTATCTAAACTTTTCATGGCCAGATATAGTTAAATACAAATTTGCTCTAAGCGCCAAATATGGTCCAATGTATGTATATTATGGTATAACTTTGTTCTCAGAGCAGTTTTGCTGTCACTATCCCCTTCAAATTCAGGGAAATAATAGGCCTATTTTCTTAGGCCTAACAAACTTTCCAGCATGCACGAACCATTAATTCACCACAATGGTAGCAACTGTTCTATCATTCTAACGTTTTTTGGAATTAAATTCTGCAATTGAGTTTTTAATATTAAAAAAAAAAAAATCCCCTCCCAACCTAGAATCCTTTTCTACACTTTATAAAACAAGTTGAACTATTTGTAATTTGCAAGTCATTTTTAAAGGTAGAGAGCCATTAATATAGATTGGTCTTCTTCATGATTCTTAAGAATTCTTCCTCATTTATTTCTCCATCTCCATCACGATCAGCTTCGTCTATCATTTCCTAAGGAAACAAGGGGAGGAGAGAACCACTGAAGATTAGGCACTGTTCTAGAAGCATCTGAAGCATTAAAAATAATAAAATTGTCTTAACAAAAAATTATGAATTGTATATTAGCTGCTTATTCAGAACCTAAGGTGAAATATACTGAAAAAAATAAGTAAAACAGATTCAGTAGCTTTAACAACACAGAAAAACAACATCCAGAAAGACCAATCAATAAAGTAAATCAAAGGTCAAAGCGAAATTATGCATTTATTAGAAACCTATAAAGAGGAGGAATTACGATTCTTAGGTGGAGTGATATAAAAACCCAGTATGCTATGCAAAACTGAACAGTTACCTGCAGTTCTTCATCTGTTAAATTTTCTCCAAGTTCCTTGGAAACTCGCTTTAGGTTTTTAAAGGAAATCTTGCCTGTGCCATCATCATCAAACAGTCGGAAGGCTTTCAGAATTTCTTCTTTACAATCTTTTTCATTCTTACAAAAACAAAAGTATGAAAGTAAAAGAAAACAAAAACACCCCCAAGCATCCTACAACTCTCTATATTAGAGCAAACTCATATGTTACCATTTTTGTGGTCATCATTGCTAAAAAGTCTTCAAATTCTATAGTGTTGCTTCCATCTTTTCCAATGTCTGCTATCATCTTTCTAATTTCTTCTTTCTTTGGCTCAAACCCAAGAGCACGCATTGCAACCTGCAATATAAAAGCTGGTAACTTGTATATCCAATACATACTTGAAACTACCTACGAATGTGTGTGCCTAAAAGGGATAGTCCTGATTAAAGAAATGTTAGTCACATGTATATGTTTCTGTTCATTAAACGATAGCTTAAAGATGCCTGCTGATAAAAGTAGTGGCTTGGAGCCTTGTGCAGGAGGGATTCCTTATTTTCTCATACATAAAGGATGCTTTTTCCAAACACATGCTTGCCACGTGCTGTTTTATAAAGAGTTCTATGCTCCAACATGTATCACCAGGCATTAATAGTAAAAACTATTCATCTCTGAACCACCATTACCTATTCCTCTAGACACTCCTGAACTTATTTGTATCTGGTGGAGCTCAAGGTTCAAACAAGAATCACGAGTTGAGTCAGCAAGCACAAAATGTACATTATCCTCTTGAAAATATACCAGCCCAGAAAAATGAGCCAGAAAAAAAGGATGATACTTGGATAACAAGACTAGTACAGTAATACTATTTAGCTATATAAGAAATTTTGCAGGGCCAAGCTAAAAGCCCCTAACCAAAATACATCTTCCCAGGAAAAACAAAGTACAGGCTTAGCTATATAGTATCATACTGCATAACTACCCCATTACAAAAATACTTTCTCAGGGAAATCCAAATTGTCAGCTCAGCCATAAAACATCTAGAAGGCCAAGGAATGCTGATGAGCTGGGGAAAGATGCTGGGAGGTGAACAGAGCTCTGGGAAAGCACAAGAAAATAACTTCCTAGAAAGAAATTATGTTCACAAAATACTGCCTCTTTGTTTTTTCAACCCCCCCTTATCTTTGTAGTCCTGCCTCATTACCTCATAATTACAATCTAATGGCCTCACTAGGCACATGATATATTATATCCAATTAAATATCTGGCTGTTATATCCCATCACACATATATTCTAATCTGCATACACCTATAAAGAGGGATTGCAACTCTATCCCTCTTTAGGCTTATCTTTGCCTCCAGTGCTGACGATAAACCAATTTGTGCTCCAATGTAATGTGTTCTGGTTTCCAGTTTAAATCAACCCCCTTGAGGGATATGTTTCCTACTACAGCTATCAAAGGATAGGAATCAAAGCTATGCAGAACCATTTTCTGCTTTTTGGGGAAACTACATAAAACAAGGCCAACAACTTTTAGTCTCATGGAGTAACCCTGCAATGAGGTGGTCAATAGATCTGAACAGCTTTTTCAACATATTTATGATACTAAATGGAATGTGTAGCTGAGTTCTACTTCTCAATTATTTGCATTCCAATTAAACCATCTTAGAAATAACATTGATATATTATGATTTTGTAAATAGCTATTTTGCAATGCTGCACATGTACTGAATTTACTTTTACTGGAATGGCCCTTTCTGCAAGAACAAGTAGCTCTAACATGAGACTGAAAACATTGCCATCAATTTTCTAAGGCCATAACGTATTGCATAAATCCACCAACTGTGATTGGCAAATCATGGCTAATTGTTTAGTGCATTGAATGAATCCAGATAACTGTAGCTTACTCAACAAACCATGTGTAATATATGTGTAATGTGTAATACTGAGCTGGTGATTCCCAAGGAAGTAGACAGGGTTCTCTGTGCTGTCAGCTCACCCACCTGTTTCCTGGATCTGGGCCTCTCCTGGATCATAAAAGCAGCCAGGGAGGTGCCCTGAGGTTGAGTTCAGGCCATGGTGTCAGCCTCTCTGAAGGTGGGGTAGTACCTCCTGCCTTCAAAGAGGTGATGGTGTGCCCCCTCCTCAAGAGGCCATCTTTGGACCCAATGGTTTCTGACAACTACTGATCAATCTCCAGACTTCCCTTTTGGGGGAAGGTTGTTGAGAAGGTAATTAGTCTGCTGCTCATTAGAACCCTGGAGGAAACAGATTATCTAGGCCAGTTTCAGGCTGGAATTTAGTACTGAGAGAGCCTTGGTCATGCTTATTGATGACCTTTAGCGGAGTCAGGATGGTAATAGTGCATCCATCCTTATGTTCCTTGATCTCTTAGCTTTCAGTTCTATCAACCATGGTATCCCTCTGAGCCGGCCTGTGTGTTGGGGTTTGGGGCACCATTTTTTGGCAGTTCTCTTCCTTTCTCCAGGGCCTGTTCCAGTCAATGTTGGTTGGTGGGGAGAGATCGTCCCCTAGGCCCCTCTTCTGTGGGGCGCCGCACAGTTCTACTCTTCCCCCCCCTCCTTTTCAGCATCTACATGAAACTGCTGGGTGAGGTCATCTACCGGTTTGGGGTTTGGTATCATCAGTATTTTACTGATGTATTTCCCATACTTTGCAGTATTTTCTTATTACAGTTAACACCAAGTTCACTTAAGCAGTGAAAAAGCAAAGTGAAATAAGGCCACCTATATGGTGGGCTTCAGTGGGCACTGAGAAACATACAGCAAAGTTGGATTTTGCAAGCGAGTTCTGATGTAGCCCATAATGGATCAATTTGGGTAATTTCTTAATAAGAAAACACTGGAGGATAAAAAACAACAAACCAGACTAAACTGCTAAAAAAAAAGACAAAGAAAATGAATACATACCTTTAGTTCTTTGATATCAATGCTGCCAGACCCCTCAGTATCGAACAAATCAAAAGCTTCTCTGATCTCCTGCTTCTGATCTTCAGAAAGCTCATGTTTCAACCCACTAGGTCTCCTTCGGTGGGAGCTACCCAAGCTTGGTCTTTTGTATCCAGATGCCTTCAGTAAATGCAAGTAAAAATAGTATTACACTGAATTTATATCCCACTTTGCTTTGAAGAACTTAATATGGTGTGTGTGTGTGTGTGTGTTTGTGTATAAGTATATGTGTGTGTATATATATATACATATATATATATTTCAGCACTATGTGGTATTTATATTGCTGTTCACTTGTACTGCACTTAGATATAAGCAGATGCCAAGGAAAAATGTTATTAGTAGATCAAAAACATAGAACTGATTTCCTTCCTTAAAGCCAGATTTCAGTTACACCTGCTTTACCTGTATTCAGGTAGGTATAATTTGGATGCCTCCCCTCTCAAGGGAAACAATTAGAAACACTTGATGGATGGGAACAAACTGCAAAAAACGTGCACATCTTTAGCAAAAGTGGGGAAGCTAGGTTCATACATGGTACTAAGCCATGCTTAGCTTTCATTCACTGAGTTGCAGAAATGCAGCCGCTGTTTTATACATCATGACTTTCAGCCTCTGTAGCTTCCTCAGCAAGCCATGGCTGAAAATCACGCATGCGGTGCCTTTTTGCTACAAGGACGCGCGTGTTTTCAGCAGCAAATTACAGCTGCAAACACGGAAACAAATACAGCGTATCACTACAAGAATAAAAGTTATTTAAATGGCTCCACAGTTTCGTCCAGAACCATTTCTCGATTTACGGTAGTCAGGACTCGGCTATTCACCGGCCCAAAAGGCACCATTCTCTGCGCCCTTTTTCTCACCCGAGCGGAAATTCAGAGGATGAGTTTCAAGATTTGCTTTTGTTTATCTGATCAGCTTCGATCTTGCACAGGTTCTAAAAATATCCGCGAGTAAAATGGGGAAAAGATTTACTACAGCCCATCATGCTGGATTTGGCGTGAAAAGTAATCCTAAAGCCACTGGTTCAGGATGAATTGCAATTGTAATCACTAGAGATCTATTGGACGCAGTAACTTGGTTCAGTTAACTAGATCCAGAGAAAGGCGGGTTCGTGAGAAAGGCTACAAGAAGATTAGCAGATACTATTTCCTTTACCAAAGAGCTGGGGAAAGAAATACTCACCATTATCTTAACGAACCTGGGTTTATTTGTTCAAGAAGCCACACAACCCAAACCACCTGCAATAATTGATAATGTTCCGCCCCTACGTGCCCAGGTTGTCCAATGACAGAGAGGATTCCCGCGAAAACTCGCGTCTGTTCGTTACCGCGGCCAATCAAGAAACGCGAGTGACGGCCGGGCTTTGTGACGTCATTTAGAACTCCATGTTGCCGTTTCTGCTGGATACACAACAAACGAGCGCCGGCGTCCTAGTAACCAGACGCGCTCTCGAGGGCGCTGGGGTGCTGAGCGTTGGCTTCTCTGGCTGAAAAATTATTCTGCAACAAACCAAAGAAATACATGGTGGCGGGGTGGGTTTAATCTGTGCTGAGAATATTGCGGCAGGAATAATGCGTGTGGCTTTGACCACGTCACGGGATGCTTTTCATTAGCGAAATAAGGTAGCCAGGTGGGTCCAGCAGGAAGATGAGCCAAAGCCGCAAATGTAACAAAGCAGTTTGTGACAGGGTTCTTAGTGTCTAACTCAGTGTTTCTCAACCGTGGCAACTTTAAGATGCGTGGACTTCAACTCCCAGAATTCCCCAAGGCTGGCTGGGGATTCTGGGAGTTGGTCTACACATATTAAAATTGCCAAGGTTGAGAAACACTGATCTATTTACTAGCCACAGAACTAGACAGTGAAAATAAAACTATCAGGATCAGAGCAATAGTATTAGCAACTATTGCGAATTCACGGGGCTTATTTCTAAAAGTCCTTAGGCTCAAGCCTCTCATAAAACCGCTCCAGAATCATTGTCTAGTTCTGTAACTTTTTTTTTTTAAAGCTTCTTGTTGCCCTTTGCACTTTCGTATAAGGATCGTACTAAATCCAAACACCATCGGAAGTAATGGAAAGCCCAAGGAAATATCTGAACGGACAGAAGAAATAGGTTTGGGACACAATTATTGACATGATTGAGCTCCTGGATGAAATAAGCGATAAATGAAGCAAAGAGCATATTTTAAGAGGGAGTCGAATGGTCACAGGATAGAAGTGATTCATGAGCTTCCTCCTGTCGATTATTGCTGTTTCACATCATTTATGATTTTCAATGAGCTTTAATAACTGACCTGAACATATCAATATTTTTCTCAAACAAATATTAAAACCACACAACAAAACATTAAAGCTAACATTTAAAATGTAGTAGAAAAAAACAATATAATCTTTTTCTGAGTTCGTGATCAAAATATGTTTAAATCATATTGCAGGAAACTTCAAAACTAATTTTCAGAACAACAGAAAAAATCCTTTCTGTTCCTCAAAATCCATTTCCCGCTTTTATTTTGTTCTTTGCAGCTTACTTAAACTGCAGTCGAACTGAATTAATATTTATTCTCCTGTTCGAAAAGCTTCCCATGGTCTCAGCGGACTTCTTTCTATTTCGTTGACTACTTCCTCTCACCTCTAAATCTTTTCGCTCAAGTAAGGGCAGAGTACGGGCAAAGGCTTCAGAGCTACTCGGGCATGCTCAGCAGAAGACAACTCCGTCCGGGGCAAGCAGTGCAGAGGCGGCGATTGCTCGGGCGGGACGGAAGTGACGGCGCGCCTCCTTCCCAAAGAGAGGCAAGGTTAGCGCCCGTATGGAAGGAGGGCTAGCGGTTTCTCAGGCTCAAGCCGCGGATCCTGCCTCTCAGAAGGGAACTAAAGCTGAGCAGGTAATTGCTTTAAGGCCGATTCAGCTCGTAGGAGATCTCCGGCGAACTCCTTTGGAGGACCCCCATCCTAATTCTGCCAACCCGCCCCACCTTCCTGGGCGAAGGGGGTCGGGGGGCTGCACGGGCGGAGCTGCTTATCCTCTCCCTCTGGGGGGCGCGGGGGGACCTGCCGGGATCCCTTTCTCTGCTCCCCGAGAGGCTGGGCTGGGGGATGAGAAAGTGAGCTCCCTGTTACCCTGAATCTGGGGCGACAGAGGACAAGGATTGGGAGCGGGCCTGGATGCGGTCCAGATCCTTCACTTGGCCGCCCCGAGGAAGATGGTCGGCAAGGCGGAGGAGACAGGACAGAATAGCCGCTGCCCGGGGATTTCTCGGCTGCCGTGCGGAGAAATGGGCCGCCAGCCTGAGAGTCTCGCTGAGCCTCTGGTTGGCAGGAAGGAGTTGGCGGCGGCGGCGGCGGCGGGACGGGGCAGAGTAAGCAGCCAGCAAGGGTGTTGCTGCGCTTCACCCCGACTTCGATCCGGTCTCCTCTTCTCATCGGGGCGAGCAAGAGGGCGAAGCGTTGAGAGCTCTTCCACGTAGCAGCCTGCAGCTCCTTGTCCCTCGTGCTGGAAGTGAAGCCAATTTTAGAAGCCTTTCTCCAGATTTCAGCCCCTTCCTCCAGCTGGGCTATGGTGATGGCCAGATGTGCCGTCCGAATAGCGGTTGACACAGCCCCTAATTGGTAGACTTCCCTGCTCCTATAGGCCTCTCAACTTTCCTTTTGAGGAGGGTGGGGGAAAGCACCAATTCGTTAGTTATTCCTGTAACTTGGGCTAAAAAGGGAACCAGGCAAAACTCTTGTCAATTTCACGGGGGGGGGGCGGGGGGGAGGTCCTTGCACTGCTGAACCTTTAAAAAAAAAAAGTTTGGCCTTTCATACCAGTAGATCACTAGACCAGTGAAAAACAAAAGGAATAAAAGGAATATCATTTTCTCATCCACTGATCAAACAAACAGAAGCAGAGATTCGCTAATCCAAGGTTTTGAAGCAGTCTTTTCAGATCAGTCCTGAAATGTTTCCTGCTGTGTCAGCAGAAAGAGTTTTAGCAAGTGAGAATTGTACCCTGCTGACCTCCCCGGGGACTTTTACACCGGAGCTTTGTACCACTTCAGGGTCTACTGCAGATCTGTTTGATCTCATGTTGCCTGTTTTGGGATGTTGAGTTTGTTGGTGACTCTGCTTGAATGTATTTGTAATCACAGCAAAGCTAGTTTCCCCTGAATCACTGGGGTTCTGTGGATCTTAATGATACCATTTCCCTTGGTGGAAAGTCTTGCCATATTCCTGTTCCTGATCTCAATCCAGGCATTATTCTGTTTCTCCCCCATTCTCCAGAGAGTGTAGCATCTGATCTCTTCCTGTATGGCTTATTTAGAACTTCCCCTCAACCAGTCACTGTAGCAGGGTGCAGCCATGGTCCCATCTAATTAGGGAAAGCACTTGGTTGCAAAACTGCCAACATGCTAGCATATCACCTTCAGAATTCACAGGTCTTTAAAATGCAACTGACGGAAGGCTTTGAAATATTTCAGCGTGGTTGTTGAGATACTAACCCTCACAAACTCCCCAACATAATGGTCGTCAGATTTTGTTTTGCTGGCATAAGACCTGAAATACAAATAAAATACATATACTGAAAATCATGAATGAGGTGTGTTATCAATTTGTTCTCTTTTGTGTGGAGTGGAGGTGAGGAGATTCTTGCTACTGTAGGACTAATGGTAGGGGAGAGAGAGACAGTGGGAAATGATCTTCTATTGATCGGCTGAGAAAAGGAAAGTAAGCACTGCTCATTTCACCGAGTTCTTTCCATTCATGACCTGCAGGGGTGAAGACAATTATGGGTAAGGTTTAAATTGTGTTCTAAAGCAGTGTTCCTCAACCTTGACCACTTGAAGATGTGTGGAGTTCAACTCCCAGAATTCCCCAGCCAGCCATGCTGGCTGGGGAATTCTGGGAGTTGAACTCCACACATCTTCAAGTGGTCAAGGTTGAGGAACACTGTTCTAAAGGATTGAGGGGGAAGGGGAGAAATTTTGGTGATGTGGACATTCCCTAATTTCCTTTCCTGACTTCCACAGTGAGTGAGTAGGTAAAGACGAGTAATTTTCTTCTGCTTGCTCACTCACAAGGGCTTTCTCTTACTCCTTCTATTTCAGCGGGCACGGTTCTCCCACTGTCTTAGTAGCAGCCACTCTGAGGCCTGCCCTCTGGGTCCAAGTGCTGATGGGGAGGTCTTATGTTCCTGTGTAATGCCCATGGAAGGACACCAACCCTTCCTATCTAGAAACATCTGCACCTTTGCAACAGCTGGCAGCCCACTTGCACAGCTGCTCCATTGTGTCAGTTGTGATTATTTTCCAGTTATTCGCCTCTCCCCAACACAGAGAAAGTTTATCTTATGCTATGCTAACATAAAATACTAAGCCATGCTTACTGAATTAATGTAATTATTTTGGTTTACCCAACACTCTGAACCATACAATAACCACACTGGATTTGTACAACACACTGAGCCACAAACTAGCCGATTGCATTTCAGCCTAGCGTGTTGTAGGAACCCAGCTTAAATGTTGTTTCTTGTATGTTCTCTTTGTTGGTTCTAAAAAAAGCAATGCAATTTCATTATTTTTATGTGAAATAAGGACAGGAGTGGTGCCACAAACAATTGTCTGGTGATTTTGTTTTTAAAAAGCTGTTCATGGAAAAGACTTATATAAATAAGTATTTCAACAAGGTGAGATTATGAGCAGAGAAAGTTGCCAAGAAAAATTGCCAAAAGAAGTAACCAGTTTTGTGCTGTGTACTTTTTTATTTTATTTCTTCTATATAAGAACCTTTCAAGCTAATAAAGAAGTTGATTACTTTAAAGATACTTCCAAAGCATTTATTGGAAAATGCAATAGATATTACCATGGCAGAATTCTAATTCTAATTCTTGGAAGGCTCTATAAAACTTACTCTGTTCATCTACCAGAAGAGTGGTAGAAAAAGAGACTCTGCAGATTCCAGGCTAAACTTTGGTTTTAGTATAAAGAGAAACTGCTTGCCTACCTAGTCAGAGCACATCTAGAAGTTAGAACAGCTTTTTTAATTTGCCTGAATTAATTGCAATGCCATGCACTGTATATTTTGTTAATAAATTGTTTGGTTAAAGTTTTTTTTTTTTTAATGGCAAAATTCTGGAGGTAGAGCTTCCTTTCTCTTTTTCTTAGAAAAAGAACTGTTTAACTGGTAATGAAATCCAATTATCCTGAAGCTGAGAACCATGAACAAATAGAAACATAATCATCCATATATTTCCCCTGTAAAGCTTATTATATTGCAGGGGTGAACAATTGGTGGCTCAAGACTACATAGAATCCCTTATGCAGTCCCAGAGCCTTTTAAAGTTAGAAAGGGACACTAAAAATTGTGACAGAAGAGGAGAATTAAATACATATGGAATAATCATGTTAGTCTTATTAAATTAAAACCAAATCAAATTTAGTTTTGTCCTGGTTCCACCTTGCTTTGAAATATGGTCCCCACCTGTTGCTCAAAGATCAAGTGTACAGCTAAGCTCCCAGGGGTTGTGCTTTTCAAGTGTAATGGATAATGTTTGAATTAATAGTGTCCATTTCTGGCAGTGGAATCTGGTCTTTGTTGTTTCCTATCATTCCACCAATAATCTTCTCAATTAAGTCCTCACTAATCCTAATAGATTTGATTAAGGTTCATTCCTTAATGCTAAAGCTTGCATTTAGTTTATCCAGTATACAACCACACCAACCACAGCATCTAATTTCTAAGGGATATCGAATTGAATTTCTGTCTAAACTAGGTGCAGCTGTATCTCTATGAGAGACATGAAACATTCATGTCAGCAGTGTACAAAGGATAACATAAAAGCCATAACAAATAAAAGGCAGAAGCAACAAATCTGTGTTTCATTTGCAGCTATCCTGGGAACATGGCTTTCAGAAACATGAACAGAAAGAGACATATTGGACTGCAAGAACTTTCAGCTTTGGCTTCTACTGGACGGACACTTTTAGGACCCATGAAATTGTCCAAATTTATAGTTGATGAAAGTATTCCTGGTGGTGTGTTGATTTACTCTCCATTGAGACTTCTTGAAAATTTGGATTTAAGCAGTGCTGTGGGGCAGCTTCTTAATGAAGCCATCCAAGCACAGAACAAAGATTATAAGACAGGGATGACCACTCTGCTGTTCCTTGTTAGCACATGGAGCAATGCTATACTTGAGTGCCTTCAACATGATGTCCCACTTTCAGTCATGGTAGCTGTAATGTCTGAAGGTCTGAACTCTTGCATTGAACAAGTGCAGTGTATTACATTATCATTACACAACATACAGCAAAAGCTAATGGAGATTCCTATAGAGTGTAGTGACAGGAGCCTTATCAACAACAGGTCTGACCCCTCTAGTATCTGGCAGTTTACAGACATTAAAAAAACAGTTAGCAAGTCTGACTCTGGTATTTTAAATCTGCTCAAAAATGAACTATCAGAAGAAAAATTAGAAGATCATACCATCCAGCAAGCAAATGATATGAATCCAGGGACACCCACCATCAACAGCACGACATGTTTACTATCTGAGTCAATGAACACCAATTTTGTTGTCAGTGTTTGCAAGAGAATGATTCAGAAAAACTCTGATTTGCATAATTATAATGTGGATGCATTGACCTATAACAGAAGATCAAAAGTAACCCATAGTAGATACTTTAGCAATGTAAATAACTGTCATTCAACACAACAAACAATTCAGCTAGATGGATGCCCAAAACATTTTGACAGGCTCAGTGATTTGGAACAACTAGCATTATCTCTTAGCCATGGAAATGAATCTGCCATGAAACTGGTTCAGGACATTCTCAGATGCCAGCTTGCAGGTGCCAGTCAACAAACTGATACCTGTCCTTTCCAATTTAATATTTCAGAAATTGTGACATGCTGTTTATCAGGTATATCTGAAAGTCATTCGTGTGTTCATCCTGGCTATATCACGTTAGTATGTCCAGCAAAAGCCGCTGCTGTGAAGCAACTTCAGGATATGCCTGTTCGTGTTATTCTTGCAGATGGTGACCTAACTGAAACCTATCACCATTTAGGGTTCAACAGGTTAGAGAATATGAGCATGTTTTCAGAAAGTCTGTCTCATTCAAAGGCCAGCTCAAATTTATGGGTTGATTTTATAATGGACATTCTAATTCAGTCTAATATTAATTTAATTTTGGTACAAGGTGACACCTGTAAAATTCTAGAAGAAAAATGCCTCCTGCATAAAATAGTGATAATTAATCATGTAGATCATAATGTATTGAAGGCTTTTAGTAATATTACCAGAGCTGAGAGAGTGACTTACATCAGTCAAGTGAATGAACATTGTATTGGCAAAGGCATATGCATGAGTCTCTGTGGAACTCTGGAATTAAATTTGGTGGAGGTTGATGGCCAAATCCCACTTGCTTTAACAGCAGAAGGACTTCGGTTGGTAACAGTTGTGCTCTGTTGCCCATTTATGTCAAAGATGCAGGCCATGGAAGATCAGTTTTGGACCTGTGTGTATCGTCTGCATCATGCACTTCTCGATCAAGCTGTTTTTCCAGGAGGTGGTGCAGTTGAGCTCCTATGTCTCAGTTTTCTTGAAAAACTGGAAAAAGCAATCCCAAACTCTACAGGTCAGTTTCATTCTGCCTCTTCCTGGTTTGCAAAATCTTCAGAACAATATAAATCATTGGTACTTAATGCTTTGGCACGTGGTTGGCGCCAGTACCTTTTTGCTGTCATGGGTAATGCAGCAAACTATAGATCAGAGTTTGAAACCAGCACTGTCATACAACGGCATCTCAGAAGAGCGGCCATGTATGGTTCACCATCAGCCTATATCCTGGAGGAATTTAAGAAGGGGAAGATAGGAGGAAGCCCTGAACATGCTCGCATAGATGGAAGGGCTTTAAAAGTGTGTGACAATGTGACTGCCAAGATAGAAGCTTGGCGCAGAGCTCTAGAATTGGTGCTCTTGGTCCTTCAGACGGATGCTGAAATCATCGTAGGCCCAAAGAGGGATGAACTGTTGAAATCACAGGACTCATGCGGCTTCTTGTTTTTATAGGACACTGTGTTGCTGGTAAGGTTATATTTTTTGAATGTTACCAGTATTTGTGGGCAAAGTCAGAAGCAAAAATGTCTCTGAGAATACAGTCCAGAATTACTGAACTTTTGTTTTATAAATCAGAGTTCACCCTCAGGGAATGAGTTCAGTCCCTGAAAGACTCATTTCCATTAACTGAAATTATAACTCTGCTTTCCTTAATTGGCAGTGAAGTAATCCTATGAAAATTGAATTGGAGCTGTTTCCACTCTTCAGAGTGGGACTTAAACCCATTTTAATTCTATGAAAATGTTGTCTTTCATCAAACAAATATTAAAAGGCTCAACACTACAGAAAAAGTAAGGTATTTTTAAAAACAGTGTTTGTATCGAGATGTTTATTAAATTTGTTTAAAGAAATGCCTCTTGGTATAATATATAGTTTAAAAAAAGTTTTTAAAAATGGTTGTATGTATATATGTAAGCAATAAATTAGTCCTGACATTTGATATTTTTAAACATCAGAAACTATACTTCATTTTTTCTGTTCTGCTGTGACTTAAAATATTTTAGATTGCCACTGTCCTTAAAAGAAAATCTGTATGTGTACATAATGTCTTAGGCAGGCCCGATTTCAAGTCCGGGAAGACATTCTACAAACCGGCAACGTGCCAAGGCAGGTTTATCTGGCCTGAGGCATTACAACAGCATTCACCTTTTGAGTCTAGCTGATCTTTTCTCATAACCCTCCTAGTGAGCTATCACTGCAGGGCATTGTGATATCTAAATGACACCAAGATCAACAAGAGATGTGAAGGCACGCCCCCTTCCCTAAAAAAATCCTGAGAAAAGGTTGGGGGAAGCATTAGAGAGATATCTTCCCCCTCTTCCATTTCCCCCCTGGATTTTATGTACATTTTTCTTTCTTTTCTGGACTTAGGTGCTGCTGGCCACAGCTGATTAGACAATGTGAGGTTCTAAAACAACTGGTAAGCTAAGAGGCTGGTCTGTATGACTCAGGAAGCCCCTGGTTCAAATCTGGATGATCCTAATGAATTGTCTTTAGATAAGATGTGGTCTCCTTCAATCCTAAAAGCTTACTCCTGCGATATAAATAGAATATTGGGATGGGATCATCGTAAGGATGATAAAATATGATGTTTGAAGTTTCTTGAATACCTATGTAATTTATTAAAACTCCATATAAATTCTAGATGTGACAATGCTCCTATGAATTTCAGTGGGATGCATAAGAGAATTATCCAGATATTTTGCCTGATGTTGATAATGGTCCTGGTGACCTGTGATTATGAGACTTCTAGGACAACATGGTCAGACATCCACTGAAACTTTCCCTTCCTTTATTCCCCCTGAAGCCCTCTTGCTTTCTACATCTGCTCTAAACCCCTAACAGATTAGAGGCCTTCAAGTGAAGAGAAAAACTATCTTCCATCTACTCATCAAGCACAGCATGCACAAGTGGGATTTTATTCTTTAAAAATTTACTGTTCTTTCTAGCCAGCAGATGGCAACCTGCACTGCTGTTTTGTACTCCTACCTTAAATATAGTGAGCCTTAAACATTTTAATTAAAAACAATGTGACTTTGTTGCACACATAACTGTATTAACACAGTCTATATTCACACAATATGAGAAAACAGGTCAGTTAGAGAATCAAATCAAGGCCATATTTGCATATCATCAGGGAAGAAGGGCCTATTCTATCAGCTCACCCCAGGTGCTTCATGTGGACCCAGTGGCTCTTCAGAGGGAATTTGGGATTATTCCTGAAGCTCTGGTGCATGGTTTGGTATTAGCATGTGACTAAGGCCTTGCATCAGATCATACCTGTGCAAGCACCCTGTGTTTGTGGATCCTGTAAAGTCCCCTGGTTTATGGAGGAGCTCTGGGAGGTGGAACTATGCAAGAGATTCCTGGAGCACTGCTGGAGAAAGAGTGAATCCAGTTGAACATAGGTGACAGCCTTCATTAGGACTTACCTTGTGGGAATAAGAGTGGTGAAGAGAGCGTACGTCTCCACTTTTATTGTGTCCACAGATATTTATTTATTTAATAAATGTATAGGCCGACCATCTCATATACATGACACTGGGCAGCTCACAACATAGCTAGCTGGCAGCCGTGTTTTTGGTGAGGTGACCAGCTCCATTCTTGGCAAGAAGGGTCCATGGAAACCCTTGGGGGGCCACTGTAAAGATTATTGCAGGCATCTGTCAGATAAAGTCACTTGGACTCACTTTGAGTTGGATTCCAGCTGGGCAGATCCTATGAAAGTGACTGGAGCACATCATTGTTCACTTATCTGAGCGGAGTTTCAGCTGCTTGCTCCTGAAGAAGTGGACAGGGTCCTTGTGGCTGTAAGCTCTGCCACCTGTGTTCTGGATCCATGCCCCTCCTGGATGGTCAGGGCCTCCTGGAAGATGGCATATGGTTGGATCCAAGTAGTGTTTAATGCCTCTTTGCAGGAGTGGGTGGTTCTCTCTGCCTTGAAGGAGGCAGTGGTTCACTTCTCAAGAGGACATTTTTGGACCCAACTAGCTTGGACAACTTTCGTCTAGTGTCCAACTTTTCCTTTTTAGGGAAAGTTGTTGAGATAGTGGTAGGTGCTTAGCTCCAAAGAGCCCTGGAAGACGCAGATAATTGGGATCCTTTTCATCAGGATTCAGGCCAAGTTATAGTACTGAGAAGGCATTGGTTGCACTTATGGATGACCTTTGCGGGGCTCAGAATGAGGGTGGGGCATCTATCCTAGACCTGGATCCCTTTGCAGCTTTCAGTATCATTGACTATGATACTATTGACTTCTGGACGGTTTGGGGGTTGGGAGTGGGAGGCACAATTCTTCAATGGTTTTCTTCCTTTCTGCATGGCTGGTTGCAATAGATGTTTGTGAGGGGGAGAAATCTAGTCCTCTTACATAGGGTACCTCTAGGCATGGCTCTCTCCTCCTTCCTATTCAACATCTACATGAAGCTACTGGGTGAGGTCATCTGGTGGCATGGGGTGCAGTACCATCAATATGCTGATGATACTCAGCTGTATATCTCTGCCCCAGGCTGGACAAATGATACCATTCAGGTACTTACTCAGTGCCGGGAAGGTGTGAGAGTCTGGATGGGGCAGAACTGGCTGTGACTTAACCTTAGCAAAATGGACTGTCTTTGGTTTTTTTGCTTTAACCTTTGACACTACCCCGGACAGAGTTGGTGCACAATTTGGGGTCCTCCCAGACTCTCAGCTCCTGTTGAAGTGTTAGGTGGCAGCTGTGACTAGGGGGCCCTTTGCACAGGTCCATCTTGTATGCCAGTACTGCCTATTCCTGGACTGGGAGGCCCTGTTCAGGGCCACTCATGCCATAAGCACTTTTTGTTTGGACTACAGCAACACACTCTACATGGGGCTGCCTTTGAAGAACACTCAGAAACTTCAACTGATCCAGAATGCAGTGGCACGTGCAGTTTTGGATGTCCTGTGATTTGCCCATGTTACACTGCTACTGCTTTGAGCTGCAGTAGTTCCCAGTGTCTTTCTGAGTGCAATGCAAGAAGCTGGTTATCACCTTTAAAGTCCTATATGGCATGGGACCAGATTATTTGAGGAACTGTCTGTCCCCAAGGACATCTACCTGTCCCATAAATTGGATATGGTGGACTTGCTCCAGGTCTTCTCTATTTAATGTTGCAATCTGGCAGGACCTAGGAAGTGAGACTTCCATAGCCACACCTACCTATGGAACAGCCTCCTCTGATGTATGGAGGGCCCCCTACCCTTCTTGCCTTCTAGAAGGCTGTTAAGTCCTGGTTCTTCCCTCAGGCATTGGCTCAGGCTGGGAGGTGAACCCAGCGTGTGTGTGTGTGTGTGTGTGGTTTTTGAGAGAGGACCATTATGGCATTGATGGTATGTTAGAGCTTTAATCTTGTGGTTTTTATTATGTGTGTGTTCGAAAGCCACCTAGTGTTTTCTAAAATATAGTTGACCATATACATTTTTCAAACAAAATCATGTTATGCATGGTTTATACTATTATTGTTGTTGTGCATTGTAATTCATTTGGTTAGTATATTGGTCAATGAATTGTGCCAGAAAATAGGTTAATTCAGTTTTCAGGTTAGACATGTTATATGAACCCAGTCATAATGTGATGAGCTCTGTATTGTACTTTGCTGAAATATTTGTTCCCTTTGAAAAATATTCTGCCTTGCAACCTTATTTTGGGTGCTTTAGATTTTGTTAGATGATGCTTATGAGCTTGTTTTATTTTTATAAGGTATTCAAGGCTGTTACTGCTATTCACACCTCCCACACTCTGGATCCTCCCTGACTGCCTTTGCTTCCCGATCTGTAAATGAGGAATTTAATTCCTTAGGATTTAATTGAAATGTGGAAAACTGCAGACCATGGAAGGGTTGATCACATAACAAAAGGCAAGGTACTCACATGTTCTTCACCCCATTCATAGCTCTATGAGAGGAAGAATTTCATATCAAGCTCATGAGATGAAGATGATCAGGTGCCATCAAGTCATTGTCAACTCTTAGTGACCACATAGACAGAGTTTCTCCTTGATGATCTGTCCCTAACCTGGTCCTTCAGCTCTTCCAAGGGTGCACTAATTGCTACAAGAACTATCCATCCACCTTGCTGCTGGTTGTCCTCTTCTTTGACCAAAATGTTATCCTACTTTGGACAAAGATTTTGTTTCTTCATTCAATCAGACCAAATGAAAATGACTAGAAAATAATGCAGAAGGGATGTTTGGAATAGCATTGATTCCACATGAGAGCTGTATGGCTGGAGAGCTCTGCTGTTTAAACCATGGCTGACAAATCACTGGCTGAGTTTGCAAAACATGGTAAACTGAAGCCAGAGAACATTATGGCTTAGTGTGATTTGTGAACATTGTCATAAGTGAAAAAATAGGGGCCTCCAGGTGAGATTCATGGCAGACTAAGGTGTCTCTGAAGAAGTAGGGATGGCACTGTGGCAGTGACTGGTGACCAGACAATTAATTCTGGCCGGCGGAGCCTCTCCAGATGAGGAAAGACCTGTACTATGGATGACTGCTCCTCATGAGTAGACTGCAGGAATTGAACGTTTTATTTTATTTATTTATATATCACATTTATATTGCCTCCCATCTTACACAAAATGACTCTGGTTCTTTCAGTTGACTCATGAGTTGAGTGGCCAGGAGTCAAGGTAGAGCCAACATGCTCACAACTGCAGTGAAGCCTTTTAAAGACACTAGGTTTACTCAAAGCCTCACTTTCATAATTACTTTCAGATAAAATCAATTTACAGTTAAAGAGAAATCTTTGAACCAGCAGGATAAAGAAAAAAAACTGAGTGTTTTTATTCTGGATTAAAGAAAGGAAAAAGGAAAATAATAATTTCAAGAATTTTAAATTAACAGCAAAACGCTTAGTAAGATTCTGACCCAAGAAAGTTACAAATGAATAAAGGGAATTTGCTGGAAATGGGGGGAAAAAATGAACTTATGATTTGTGGGTTTGATGATTGGAAAGGGTAGAATATGGAAAGAAGGGAGCCATGATGTAACCTTGAGAGAGGATAAAATATAAATGCATTTATAACTGTTGTAAAGAAAATTGGAAGCCACTTCTTTATATCTTTTTTCTTTGTATTTTCTTTCTTTTTCTTCTTTTCTTCATCTTTTTTCTTTCATTCTTTTCTATTTAATTATCACTTTCCTTTTCCTTTTCCTTACATTCTTTTTTCTTTAAATTTGTATTGTTTTTACTTTGTAAAAAACTTCTTTAATAAAAATTAATTTTAAAAGTAGGTCATAAGTAAAAAGTAATTCCTTTTTGAATCAGGTTTGATTTTGGTAACTGTGGGCACATCCATGTTGTTTTCTTGGCAGCAGTACAAATGTGGTTTGCCATTGCTTTCTTCTGGGATGATTTTTGACCTCCAGGTCTCATCTACAGACCTCAACTTCTCAGACGGTCCCTTTTTCATGTCCTGATCAGGGCCAACCACTGGTTAGCTTTCTAAATTGGCCAAGGACAGTTGGGTGCTACTACCTTTGGCCAAATCACGTTGCTGTGTTTGTAAAAATGTTTGCATTGTCTTTAGTGACCAGGAGTTAGAATAAAAAAGAACTATTTTGTTACTATCGAGGCATTAAATTGTCAATAGATACTAGAGAACTCTGAAATAATTCATAAATAATTACAGTATAGGTCTGTTTGCTCTCCCAGCAGACTAAAAATAATGGCCGAAGTTAACTATTTTATTAAGCTAGCACAAGAACTGTATCAACATCTTTCTAATTTCCTTGTTTATATAACTACGGAGTTATATAACTACAGTTATATAGGGGAAAATGAAGTGCTTTCCTGGCCTCCATTAGCCGCTATTTTATTTGTATATTTGAATATGCAATGTGAAAAAAGATTCTTCACTGAATGTGTTTTCAGTGGGGATAAAAAGCAAATAGGCAGTTCAGCAGCCTCCTGAAACTTTTTTCCTTGTGAAAAGGACGCCAGTTTCTCCTAGTGTACAACGGTATGAACAGGAGCTACACAAGGCTTCTGTGTGATGAGTTTTCTGAAGTAAACAAAGAGGAGAAAAAAAATTAAAGCTACAGTTTGATGTTTATGTTTACAAGCTAATACCGAACTTTACTTTTAATTTTTTGCACTATTTCTGCAGCACAGTGAATCACTTACTTTACACAAAAATAGAGCTGCGCAATTATTTTCACTCTAAGTTTCTTTTGGGAAACCACCTTCTGAATTCTCAGAAAATTGCTATCCACATTAAGTCATATAAAAAAATTGGACCATTGTGCCACATGATGCATTTAAACTTCTTATTTGGTTCATCATGGTTTCTTGAAAAAAACATAATTACTGGGTTTGTGCATTGCAATAAGCCAAAAATCCTTGTTCACAAACCACAATGGCTCGGTTGAAACAATACACTAAACTAACATCAAGAAATCATATTATGGTTTAGCACCATGCATAAACCCATCTCTCAAGCTTCCTTTTCACCTCCTTCTGTTTCCTATAAGTCATACACATCTCACCACTGATTTTTGTACTGTATACTTTCTTGTTTGAATTTTCAGATCTGTTTTAATTAACATTATATGTAACAAAGAGCATTGGCATATTATTTCCTAGTTTTTAGCAGTCTTCTGCTTAAAAAAGCATACCTCCATTCACTCAGTTCAGTGACCACCAGAAGATGACCATTTTTGGGATTCATCAGACATGGGTAGCCAGATGTTACTTTGTAGGGTTCAAACGCTCTGCTGGGATTTGAACTCACAGAGTTTTGCATTCTAGATGATTATACACATGGCATTAGCTTTAGGACCCAGGACTTGGCACTTAGCCAAGGCATGACAGATTTGTCTCTCCTCCTCTTTCAACCAGACAGTCAATACGCATATCCCAAAATAGAGCAGAAGGGCAGGAGAATACAGTACATATTGACTACAAAATCCAAGGCTCGGGGGATGGAGATGGGTGTGGGAGGCAGAAGAAACTTTCCTGGTCTTGCTCAAGCAGGTTCTTCTCAGCCCTGCTCTGGTCTTAAGGGAAAGGGGAAAGAGAGAGCTACAGATCTGAAAGGAAGCATATCACCTGGGAGAGGGACGAAGAAGGAAGAACTCATGGAAGAGAAAAGAGAGATTGCTGAAAAATATAAGCCAGGAGGAGACTGGAAACAGCTGTGTGGATTTGGTGAGCTAGATTTCATGAGAAGCAGAAAGGTCAGCAAGGGGAACTGTGGTAGGAGGGAAGCTGACCTCTGAGACTAGAGATTAGGAGGATGCAACTCAAAGCCAAGAAAATCTTCAGGGACCCCAGCAAAGATCTGCTTGGGCAGTGAAAAGACAGGAACTGGAGGAGAGAGAAGGCACTGAACATGAGTCAGAAATCTCGAGGAAATCAACAGGAGATAAATATTTCTACTAAGATTTGGATTGAGGGTTGCAATCTGAGAATCAGGGATTAGTCATGCCCATCTAAGTGGAGAAGTGAGCTAGGAGAAAATTCCCACTCTTGGAAATAACGTAAAAGTTCTAGGCCAGCATCTGCATTCAAATTACATTGTTTTTGGATATGCTAGTCAGCTTCATGGATTCTGATGTTTGAAGGTGATTGTTAACTATTTTGAGGAATGTGCTTCTGAATTTTGTAGCAGAAGTTGATTGTCTTTTGTGTTACCTCAGGTCTTATAACTTTGTACCATCTTAACTATTTGAGCCTAGATATCACCCATTAGCTCTGCTCCCCCAATCTGTTCATAGCATTCAACGGGAGACTGATGTTTCAGACATTGCTAATATTTGTATCAGAACTAAATGCTTTATCCCATCCCACTGTAATTATTTGGGTATTTGTTACCCAACCTAAAAGAAGATATTTCTTTTTTTTTTAATAATTTTTAAAAAATACAACTTATTTTTATTTTACAAGATTTATGTTTTTCATCTCCTCAAAAGGAGATTGGATTGATGTTCTCTGGCTAAACTATTAGGGTGAAGGATAATGTTAGCAGCAGCAGCGTCACCATCATTATCATTATAATAGTGATGATGATCACGATACTCCCAGATTAGGTGTGAATAGGTTTTTCAGGCTGAAAGAGGCAGGAGGGAGATGGGGCCAAGGGCCCTGGCTGAGAGGGTCAAAGCCCCTCCTATTGTTCACCAAAGTTGCACCCTTCCTTTGGCCATTTTCTGCACAAGTCATAAGGATAAAATCAAAGTTGGCATACTGTTATACCAGGGCTCTCTAGTAGCTCATATAAAAGGAGATCCCCCCCCTCCAAAAAAGAGAAATATTTTATGACATATATTTGGAAGTTAAAAACCTTCTGCAAATGACAGTTTCATTTTCTAAGAATCATCTGTGGTATAGATCATCTACTGCATACCAGAAGAATTGTTTGAAATTAAAAAAGAATTAGGCATAGAATATTTAGCATTTATAGTATGAGGAACTCATGACATAAGAAAAAGAAACTGGGTAAGACAGCTCTACTGCATCCCAAAGATCATTCCTCCACATGTAGACATTGCAGTTTTGTACGGGGAATATTTCATACCTCAGGATGTAGTGTTAGTTTATCATGACCTTCTCAAATGTAAGTCTCGCTCTGGCTATGTTACCGTAGCAGTTGTTATTATTTCTCCTCTTCCTTTCCATGCTTCCATTGGTAAGGCCATATATGTTCAGAGGCCAATGTTCTGAATCCCAGACATAAACCTAAAATTGCAACAATCTTATTATTTCTCCTATGCTGTCTGACACTGACACGTCATTTCAGCATAAGAGTTTTTGCTGAGAACTGCTATACAGTTATGTGAAAAAGAAAGTACATCTTCTTTGAGTTCTATGGTTTTACATATCAGGATACAATAAAAATCATCTGGTCCTTAGCAGTTCTCAAAAGTAGGTAAATTCAACCTCAGATGAGCAACAACACATGACATATTACACCATATCATCATTTATTTTACAAAAAGAAAGCCAAAATGGAGAAGCCATGTGTGAAAAACTAAGTACCCTTACTGCTTCCATAGGTATGAAGAGGCTAAGTAGCAGCCAGGTGCTGCTAATCAAATGCAATCAGCAAGTGTGACTACCTCTATAAAAGCTGATGTTTTAGGAGTTTGCTGGTCTTGAGCATTGAGGTGTGTGTTAACACAATGCCAAAGAGTAAAGATATCAGCAATGATCTTAGAGAAGCAATTGTTGCTGCCTATCAATCTGGGAAGGGTTATAAGGCCATTTCCAAACAATTTAAAGTCCATCATTCTACAGTGAGGAAGATGATTCACAAGTGGAAAACATTCAAGACAGTTGCCAATCTTCCCAGGAGTGGATGTCCCAGCAAATTCACCCCAGGATCAGACCAGGCGATACTCAGAGAAATTGCAAAAAATCCAAGAGTTACATCTCAGACTCTACAGGCCTCAGTTAGTGTGTTAAATGTTAAAGTTCATGACAGTACAATTAGAAAAAGACTGAACAAGTATGGTTTGTTTGGAAGGGTTGCCAGGAGAAAGCCTCTTCTCTCTAAAAAGAACATGGCAGCATGGCTTAGGTTGGCAAAGTTGCATCTGAACAAATCACAAGACTTCTGGAACACTGTCCTTTGGACAGAAGAGACCAAAGTGGAGATGTTTGGCCATAATGCTCAGTGCCACCTTTGGCAAAAACCAAACACAGCATATCAGCACAAACATACCAACCGTCAAGCATGGCGGTGGAGGGGTGATGATTTGGGCTTGTTTTGCAGCCACAGGACCTGGGCACTTTGCAGTCATTGAGTTGACCATGAACTCCTCTGTATACCAAAGTATTCTAGAGTCAAATGTGAGGCCATCTGTCTGACAGCAAAAGCTTGGCCGATATTGGGTCATGCAACAGGACAATGGTCTCAAGCACACCAGCAAATCTACAACAGAATGGCTGAAAAAGAAAAGAATCAGGGTGTTGCAGCGGCCCAGTCAAAGTCTAGACCTCAACCCAATTGAAATGCTGTGGCGGGACTTCAAGAGAGCTGTGCATAAACAAATGCCCGCAAACCTCCATGAACTGAAGCAATGTTGTAAAGAAGAGTAGGCCAAAATTCCTCCACAACGATGTGAGAGACTGATAAAGTCATACAGAAAATGATTACTTCATGTTGTTGCTGCTAAAGGTGGTTCTACAAGCTATTGAATCATAAGGTATACTTAGTTTTTCACACATGGCTTCTCCATTTTGGCTTTCTTTTTGTAAAATAAATGATGACATGGTGTAATATGTCATGTGTTGTTGTTCATCTGAGGCTGTATTCACCTACTTTTGAGAACTGCTAAGGACCAGATGATTTTTATTATGTCCTGATACGTAAAACCATAGAACTCAAAGAGGGTGTACTTTCTTTTTCACACGACTGTATGTTATCAACCATTCTTAAATAAGATCGTTCTCTAGAAGGTCACTATCATCTCTTAATGCAGACATTGCAGGAGGAGAATCAGGTTAATCTATGGTATCAAAAATCAAGAGGAGTCTAATACCATCTTTTTTACTACACATTTTATTAATCTATTAGAATAAAACTTTTTTTTATTAAAGGGCATTTTATTAAAAAGCTTATGCACTTTAATAAGCTTATGCATTTAAAAGCTTATGCAATTTAATAAAATGTGTTAGTCATAAAAGATGCTACCAGGCTCCTAGTTTTTTTTTTTAAATCTCAGAAGACCCTCTGATATTTAAATACCAGACGCAGCTCCCAACTTATTCTGTTTTCATAGAAGATCTCCATACAGAGTTTCAACCTGACACCATTTTATTTTAGAATGAGCATTCTCATTCCCTCATTACTTCAATAAACCAACTATTTATTTTAGCCCCAGATTCATACAGTCATCTAATAAGCTCAGTTCTGGATCCTGGAATTCTTTTAAGAAAGGAGTTCAAAAACTGCTGGTGTTTTCAATAAAGGAAGATATGCCTGTGGCTTTTGCTGGATGAAAATTTATCTCAGTTATGACTCAGATAGAGAGACTGTCAGGATATAAGAACCATGTTCATGCATTACCATCATATCTTCAATCCAAAATGGAAGGAGTAGTGAGCAGCCCTTCTTCTCAAGTTGCTCTGATGACATCGGTGATGAGATAGTTTGCACACTTACAGTGCAGTTAACTGTAGTGGACAGCTTACTCTGCATGCAGTTGTTTCTGTATGAGTTGGAACACTTCACATTCAAAATTTCGTTCTTTTTTTTTCTTGTTTATTTTCTGGAAGTTTTCCCTCATTTAGCAATTACTTGTTAAAGATCTTTTTCTTGCAAATATTGAATTTCAGCCAAACTAGTTGAAAGCTTTCTCTTGTGCATAGTATGTATATATGTATTTATTTATTTAAATTGCTATAGCTGCCTATCTCAAATATACGACTCTGGGCAGCTCACAAACAATTAAAAAACAATATAACCCCCCCTCCCAAAATTACAGAAACAATAAAACCATATAAAAATCATGCAACAAAATCCATAGCTGAGGTATAATAGTGTCCATCAAAAACAATCAATACAGCCACTGCATGGGCTCTACTACACTCCGATGTCCCTTGCCTGATGGTAAAACCATGTTCTCAGGACCTTATAGAAAGCCAGCAGGGTTGGGAGCAATCTGATCTCTGGGGGGATGATGTTCCAAAAACTTTCTTCCTGGACCCTGCCAGACAACACTCCCTAGCCTACAGGACCAAGAAGATGCTTCTCTTGCCAGACCTGATGGGATGGGTAGATGTGATTAGAGAGAGGTAGTCCCTCAAATAGTCCAGTCCCATGTCATGGAGGGCTTTATAGGTCATCACCAGCAACTCGAATTGAACCCGAAAGCAAACTGGCAACTAATGCAGCCTGGGGAGCAGAGGTGTAATGTGCACCAATCAAGGAAGGGGTGCACATAACAACTGTATTTTGCACCAGCTGAAACTTTTGAATACTCTTCAAGGGCACTCCCATGTAAAGCACATTGCAGTAATCTATACAGCAGGTGACCAATACATGAGTGGCCATGAGCAGGGCTTCCTGATCCAGGTATGGGAGCAACTGGAACACAACACGTAGTTGTGCAAAGGCCCTCCTGGCCACATCTGCCACCTGTTCCTTGAAAAGGAACTGTGAATCCAGTAGGACCCAAAAATTGCACACAAGTTCCGTTTGGGGTAGTGCAACCCCATCCAGAACAAAAGGTGGAATGTTCCCAGAACCAGTGGGCTCCCACATCCAAAGCTACTCAGTGTTACATGGGTTGAACTGAAACCTGTTGGTCCCCATGCAACCCCTCGCAGCCTCCAGGCACTGCGACAGGACTTCCACGGCATCACTTATTTGGCCCAGAGTGGAGATGTAAAGCTAGGTATCATCAGCATACTGATGGTACGTCACCCTGTTGGAAAATCTCACCCAATGGATTCATGGAGATGTTGAACAGGAGTGGAAAAAATACCTCAGCCTGTGGCACCCTGCAAAGCAGGGACCAAGAGTGGGATCTCAACCCCCTGATCAACACCAACTGGAACCAGCATAGCACAGTGCTGCCCAACACCCAGAGCCGATTCAGAAGGATACCATGGTAGATGACACTGTTTTGACTGTATGAATAAGGTTACTTAGTATAAATATATCTGTTTATATAAATTGTTAATATATCATCTGTCAATATTCAACTAATATTGAATGATAACATTTGATGCATGTTTTTGTTTTTATCATTGTATTATCAATGTTATTGATTGTTTAACATTATTTGTTTTATTTTTAATAATAAATCGCTCCCTGAAAGATCACTCACAGGGCTTGTTTGCACAAGAATCTAAGCCATAGAGTGGTTTGTCTTGGTGTGCTGTCTGAATCCAGATTCAAAGTAGATTGTAGTTAACCTAGAATGCTGCATTCAGTATTAACTAAACATGGTTTAAGTTACTAAATTTTAAAGTTCATCTGGAGAATCATTTAAATTAATCAATGGTTAACGTTCGTATCTGGTCTCCGTGGATAGAGTTGGGCAACTGTTTCTACAACTGCTGTGTCTGCGTTTTTACTTCCTAGGCAAGCAAAAATAAATAGACAGTAGAGAAGATGTAGCCATCCCTTGTCCCACATGTACTGACTCTGGCTCATTTAACCCATTGTGTAGCTTTTAGAAATTGTTTAGGGGAAAAAAAGGAAGTGTTCTGGGATACTTTGAAGAAGTATTAAACCTAGTGCACATTTGCCTTTCCAATAGTTGTTGCTAGGCCATACGTAACACATCATGTGAATGTGGTCACAGTATCAACACTGGGATTAGAAGGATGGGGACTTTCAACACAGATGTGAAAATTACACCATTAATATTTTTTTCAGGGAAATGGTATTCCCAGTCCCCTAGAAGGGAATGATGTGACTCTTCTTTGAATTCCTCTGAACTCTCTCTCATTCAGTTCTAAAATTGCATGAAAGGCCAGGAGTTGATCTTGCCCTCTATGCTGTTTAACATCTACATGAAACTCTTAGAGATTTTCAAATATTTATTTCTTTAGAACATGTATATGGCTGTCCAACTCAAACAACATGATTCTGGGCAGTGTACAAAATCATTAAACAAAAATACAAACCATACATGCCACTAAAACAAAATAAGATAATGAAATGGCAATCAGAACTAAAATTTGTTGTATTCTACCCAGTGGGAGCTCTGCTCATCCTGACCCAGGCACCCAGGTCTTAACTGCCTTGTCTAAAGGCCTGCAGGGTTGGGCCCAACCATCTTTTGGGTGGGAGATTGTTTCAAAGGGCAGGCATGATGACCATGTTTCAGAGAAGGGACCCAGAGTGTGTCCTCCCTGTTGGAGCATGTGGGATGGGCAGATATCCTCAGGAGAAGGTGGTCCTGCAAACAACCTGGTTCTATTTGCTTCCATTAGCAGCTGTTGTACTAGTTACATTTTAGTGCAACATAAATGTATAACTTTATACCAGCATCTTTCCTTTTTCCTTCTTTTCTGTCTGTTACAAAAAAAGTATTTTTCATTCATTCTGGAATTTCCTTTCTAAGTATGCTTGCCAGATGCAATTACTCCAGAGAGTTTATTTTAAAAAATCTTTTTAGTTTCGGAAGGCTTTGGATACTAAAAGCTGATTATAGCTGCTGTAGCTGCTGTTTAGCTATTGCAGTTGATCTGATGTTTCAATGTGGTTTTATTTAAGTTGTAGTTTTATTTTTGCTGTTTTATTGTGGTTTTATGCAGAATTATGTTTAATATTCTTGTGTTTTGTTGTAAGCTAGAATTTTGCTGTAGAGGCCACATAGCAAGATTAAAATAAATAAAAATGTTAAATGAATAACTTATAAGAAGAGACAAATGTTACTACCAGTTTTATATCACCCTTCTTCTAATTATTTCTACCACTTTTCCCTGAACCTTTTCATTTTATAAGAAAAGTTTTACTATCTCTGTTACAGTACTTTTAATGATATTTTTTTGGTTTACTGGATAAGCCACAATGGCTGATTACTTTACTTTCTGAAATCTATCTTAAAGATAATGACTTGGAAATAAAATATTGTAGATAGAAATATTTTCTTGGCATAATCTTACTGTAGATTGGGATTTTAATCTTAATACAAAAGGATTGTTTAGCTGCCTTAAAAAATAATCCCTACACAGCTGCATTTTAGGATAGCTTTAAATTAATGACATGGACAATCACTTTAAATATATGATCATCTTTAATACTTTTCCTTTACTCTAATACAGTCATTCAGGGTTTTCAACCTGCGGGATGGCATTTTACAACACAGATCAGCAGCTGGATACTAGATGCTGGCCAGTGAAATCTCTCTGGAGAAGGGAGGGAACCTTGAGATAACTCATGTGCACTACAGACAGCTGCTCCTTGTGAGTAGACACAGGAACCAAGGTTTTGTGGTTGGCTTATGAGTTGAGTGGATGGAAATCAAGAGATGCCATCTAAGCTTATAATCATAATGCAGCCTTTTACAGACAAAAAGCTCAACTGAGCCTCATTTCTTAATCACTTTTCAAATTATTTTTTTATTGCAGCAAGTCTTTATTGCATTCATTGGGTGAGTTTCCTTCTCCTTAATGAAAGAAGTTTTAAATACAATTTTAAGGACTTGGGAAAACATTATTTTTTTGGAACAAACCACAAAAAGGTGTTTAAAATCTTGATTTTGGAAAGTTAAAAACAGACTAAGCATTCAGAGGGATTTGGAATAATTGAAATTAATTATAAAAATCCTTCCCGTGGGAAACTCTGGTTGTTTGGGTTTATTGGAAGAAAAAATATATGAAAGGATGGGACTTTGAAGGTTGGACACTAGAGGGAACTAAAAGAAAATAAACATTACAATTAAAGGAGAAGAATACTTAAATTCAACTTGCTAACAAAAATGGAGCAAATTACTTTAACAGTGGATATTTTGTGGGATGTTTTTGAACAATGGACTCAGAAATCAACGTTAAGAATATCTGATACCATGGATAGATGGTGTGCTAACGATGTCACAGAAGAAAAACAACCTATACTGGATAAGACTGAATTTGATTTGAATGTGGATTTAAATATGATAAGCTATAAGAAAGATCTGGATAAAGATGAGATACTAGATATACAAATGAAACCGGCTGATGACTTAATATTAGAAGGAGACATACAAGTATCAAACCAGAAGATTTGGACAATCTTTCCTTACTGGATGTACAAATGAGTTCTGTTAAAATCTTGAAGGATTTTTTTTTGAGAAGGGACAAGAAAAAAATGAAAAGAAACCAAGTTCTAAGATATTATTTAAAAGGATTAAAAACCAAGATCATTAAAAGTACAGGGAAGGAATATAGAGTTGACTTATTTGATCAAGGTTAAAATAGATATGTAGTTATTTCTGGTAACCCTTAATGGGCTTTTGCTGATATGGAATGAATGATGAGGCTTTTGGATTCTGCTTATACTTAAGAGATGAGATATGGGATGAAGAGAGTTTTTGTTGTATTTTAAGAGTTGTTGCTAAGTTACTAAAATTGTTTATATGTTGTGATGAAGGGAGAAGTTACTTCTTTATATATTTTCTTTCTTTTTCTCCCCTTTTTCTTTTTCTTTTTATTCTTTTTTTCTTTTCTACACTTTGTATTCCCTTTCCCCCCCCTAATCTTACATTTTTTGTAGTTTGTATTAGTTTGTGTTTTTTCAACTGTAATCTTTAATAAAATTATTTTTTAAAAATAAAATCAAAATAGCTCAGTCTTGGCATTTCAGATTAAAATTTGTATACACAGATTGATAAATTAGATCTCCATTTAGAAATATTCTAATTCTACAAACAGATATCCTAGAAAAAAAAAATCTTTTATAAATCCTAGAATACAATGTCCATATGAGTTTTTACCTCATATCCAATGCTTATGCCTATGGATAAGTGTGCTTCTGTTTCTAAATGTTGTTCCAGAAGACAATTTGGCAAATGTACAGTGTCCCCCTTCCACACACACTCATGCACAAACATACCCCTCTAATGTTTCAAAAAAACTGGACCTTCCTTCCTTCCTTCCTTCCTTCCTTCCTCCCTCCCTCCCTCCCTCTCTCCTTCTCTCCCTCCCTCTCCTTCTTTGTCTCCCTCTCTTTGGCCGACAGCTGGGCAATCTATCAAAGGCTGAAAGGTCAGCCAGAATACAAATGTTAATTTCAAAGTAAGTGTGCTGCAAGTTTTCCAAGAGCAGTCATTTTAATTAAATGTGTTCAACATTCATCTGAAATAATTTAGTGTACTCCACAGACTTCACATATTCTTCATCTTCCAAATTATTTCTTAAAAAGGAAGCTTTAGCTGGAGAAGAGGCAAATATAATTTCAGTGTAAATTCAGCTATATGTTTGCTTGCCTTGATAGATGGAGAAAAACATTTAGTTTTTCCATTAATAATTATCTTAATAAAAATATTACTTTTTGATACTTTATAGATTTCAGTTCATCAGTTCTAAGGACTTTAGTGTTCCTAAATGAGACTCTGTTTTCCCCCACTCTAAGGTGGTGCTGAGACAACTTTCTTTGTTCTGAAATTGCAGCAGTTTATAACTTTGTTCCCCCTTGGCTACAATATCAGGCCCAACTGCTGACTTTTTCACAGAACATGGAAGATAATTTTTTCATTTTCCCTGACAATTCAGCTTTGTGACACCTCTGAAGGCTTTGGATAGACCTTTATTAAATATCACCTATTTTAGAATCTCTTTGGCCTCCTCCAGCTATTTTGTACACCCCAAAATAGAATGATGTACAGAATGCCACAGAAGTATGTGGAATTATGTGAATAGGAAGTTTGAAAAAGGATGCTTAGTGAGGAAGGGAAAGAGGCTGTGGATGACAAAAATGCATAAAAGAGAATCAGCGCTACAAAAAATGAAGGTGACAAAAATGGTATAATATCCATAGGAAAAAAAAGATAGCTGCAGAGTGTAGTCGGAGAAAGCAAGGAATGATTAAGAATAAACTGCAGAATAAATGAAGAGCAATTTTGAAGGAAATAAAAACAATGTTTTGAAAAGGGCTAAACAACAATCTCCAGCAACATGGATGGAAGTAAAAGTAAAAATTATTTTTTGTATTCAGGAAGAAACTGAAATGAAAGAATGCAGAAGTGATTATTTTAGAGATTTGCATAGCAATGAGACTATGTTGAATAGCAGAACTGAAATAAGTGCTATAAAGAAGAAGACATGGAAGAAAAAGAAGTTTTGAATGCTCAGATAATGCTGAAAAACTCTAGATGTTGTAGAAAAAAGTAAAATTATAGATATAATTTGCTAATGGAGTAACTATGAGACTCATGGTTGAATGGAGTTGATGAGATACTCAAAAAAGTGAGAAGTTTAAAGAACAAATGACAAAGTATGAAAAGGTGCATGATATGGTGGAAACAAGGATGGTTTGTAAGGATAGAAATACACTAAATGCAGAGGTATAGGAAATGGTATTGATGTAAAATGGCTTGCTATTTATATTTTCTATATTTGCTAAAATATAGATCTCTTTTACATTATATTTTACTTTCCTATTTTTAGCTTGGCTTGTATGAAGTTTCTGACCCCTCTGCAGAAGAGAAAGGATAGCCATATTTGCAAAAGGTTTTTTTTTTAAAAAAAACACACAAACACTCAAACAAAACTACTTACAATGGCTAGGTTTGTGCTGGCTGTCATAAAAGCACAGAAAACCTTGTAATGGAAGAACTGGATTTAATATTTAACACTGCACAATACGTGTCATGTTGGTAAGTGGTGTGCATCTTTTTAGTAGTTTGTGTACTATAAGACCAGTGTTTGTTTGTATGGGTGGATTTGTTCTCCTCCTCTTTCAAATTGGACCCAATTGCATCTCTGATTATGTTACCTAGAGGGTGAAAAAGTCTGCTAATTTCCTTTGCCTCACAATTTTCTTCTACCTTTTTCTTCAGAACATGTTCCAGCAAAAGCAATAAGATGAAGAAAGGAAGTTCTACCTCTTTATTCTTTCCCTCTGGAATGCTGCTACAAATATAAGGAATGTCCTGGGAAATGTAGTTTATCTATTAATAAAATGGGGATATTACATTTCTAAGCAAAGCACTTACCTTTAGCCAACTAGGTGGGATAGAGGACTCTTTCTCATTTCCATTCATGATGACAGTAGGATACAATAGAAGGGCTTCATCTTTGGCTCAAATTATTTGAAGTGAACATGACTTTTGGACTGTAAAGAAGACCATATATTTGAAGCAAGCATTATAAGCTGCTGAGAATTAAGGCTGTAAGCTGTATGAAACTCAGAAACAATGCTAGTTAGGCTTATTTCTACTGAATCAGGTAACCTCACATTTTTAAACTGCTCATGTGGCTTTTCTCTTTCCCCATCAATTTTCTTCAATTTGCTATTTTTAACGTATTTCTTGACTAACAAGTCTGCTTGTTTTTGGAAGGCTTGTCTGTCTGTTAAAATGAGTAATTCTATTTTCCAAATGGAAAGCCCAAATGCTACAAATACTAGTAAAAATATAATATTGTTTATGGTTCAAAGAATTTTGGAAGTTTCATTTTAAAAGTCATCTTGAAATGTAGTCTTCTGCTGATTGAAGACATACAAAAATGTAACCTTTCCCAGCACACCCTTGTAGCAAAAATGCACACACACACCACTAGTTTTGGTTGATTGCTGGGAGGAAGAATAACGAAGTGTGAGATATACAATATGCGTATTATAAAGACTTCATTTTACAGTACAAAACAAGCATTTCAGAAATAAGGCTGTGAAAATTGTCAGTAAAATATTGAAGAGCGAACTATCAACCATCTGATGCAATGTTCAGGCCTGCATTATAGAATTGCAAACTCTTTCATTACATGGAGGGCTACACAAAATGGAAAAGACTCAGAAATATTTCTTATGTGCGTTTGAATCCACCTCTTCATAAACAGAACCTTCCCTTTAGTTATCAGCCCTACTTCTTAGGATTGAATTGGCATTCTTCTAAACATCAGAGTTTTAGAAGTGGTTTCTTGGGTTTGCTGCAGAGCTGTAGTGGGAAAAGGAGTGAAGGACTACAAGAATCCTCCTATACATCTCAACCTCTCTAAGTGGACTTTTGGATTCAGTGACTAATATTTTCTCCTATTCAGCCAATTCACAATATTTAAGGTTGGAGAAACATCTGTTAAGGTAGTCATCCAGCTCTTAATTTTTTTTAAGTAAAAAAAATCCAAATGTTTCAGGCTTTATTTAGAAGGAAGATGATCCATATCTTGTTTTGAATCACAATTTTGGAAGACCTCCCAAAGCCATTATATCATCTAATGGAATAAAAGTCTGCAGGATAATGTTCCATTTCATTTATTACTGGCTTGTTCCTAAAGTTAACAGAAAGTTCAATCCATCTGTTCAGAAGCCTATTATGTTAAGCTGACACATTTTTTTTTTCATGCACCAGCATGGCTTTCATTGTGTTTTATGTATTTTGAGAAATAACAATTTTAGCTATCCAGTGCCAAATCCCCCAGAGGCAGATGATATTCTGCAACATCAGGAATGGTTTTACATTTTGGGGTTCAGTCCCCTGCAATGTGAAGTAATATTACCCAGTTTGGCTTAACTGACTTTGTCTAGTGCAGCTCTGGAAATTATTCTAAATTACTGTTCTGCTTTGCTGCTATAAAGACTATAATATTCTTTAATTCTGTTCTCTACCAGACCAGAAACCATGCACTTTGCCCAAGTCATGAAATATTTTAAAGTTCTTATGGTTATCATGTTTTTTTTTGTCCTTGACTACCAGGTGTAACTTGACACTAGCAACCATTGACTAATGTATTTAGGATATTTCCCTATGAAAATTCTGAATTGGTTCAAAAACAGCACAAGGCTTCTGCAATCCCATGACATTAACTGTGCTCAGCTGTGGTCTGTCTGATACAGCTTGGGCTGTTCAGCTTCCCCACACAAGAATTGCTCAGATGTTATTTTATTTTGGGGAGTATGACAAGGCAAAGGGATTCAATATGAAATAAGGATACATATGGAGTTAAGGGAGTGCAAGCAATTTATATTTTTGTCTTTTCTGTTTAATTAATAAAGGCCTTTTTTGTGTGAAGTGTGATTTTGTTATTCTAGCACCTCTAATAGCTCAAGGTGAGGCAATTAAATTTTTGCTTCTTGATTGCAGTGTTTTGAGGTATGCAGTAGTGAAGCTGATAACTGATTGCGTTCAAACTGCTTTTGAGGAGTAGAAAAAGAGAAACAATGGTAGTATGGAAGTGTTCTCAGCTTATAATCTCCAGCATGAGACTGACAGAAACATCTGGCTCAAGTTTTGGAACATCTTGTTTCTTTCCCATTCCCTGCTTTTTCATAATATGTTGCCTGCTGAAGAGATCTGGAGAACATGAAAGCCTGCCCTTCCATTTGTGCCATTTGCATTATTCCTAATCAGGTATCGCTCTTTTTCCCCCCCTCATTGAAATGTTCCCGCCCCCTTATATTCATAGCCATCTTTAATCTCTGAAAATGACATCTGGACATTTGGAACAGTGAAAAGTAGGACATGAAGAACTGCTGGATGAGGGAAGAATTACCTCAAACTGGATTTGGATTTTAATAAGGTTTTAAAAAGTTAATAGAAGGAAAGGTTTGGTTGTTTTTTTTGGTCTCCTCATCTTCACCAGCAGCTTCTTCTCATGTCTTATCCATTATTCTTGGGGAGCCGCCGCCACCACCTCCTCCTCCTCCTCTTCTTCTTCTATTGGAACATTACATCATAATTTATTCAAGTCACTGTGGTTGGAAAAAATATTTACACATTAGAAAGGTAATTATAAAGCAACCTCTTCATTAGCTCCCCACCCCCAGGTTTTCAGAAAAGTGAGTCTTCAAGCAACATTGCTATTCAGATCTTCATGTGGACATTTTCAATAGTTTGGTCCAGTTATTTTTCTCTTTTAAATTATTTTCAAAGCACATAAGTGTATATGTATGTAGGCACACTCATACACATTTCTGATCATCTAAAATTAAAAAAAAAAATTAGAAGACGGCCCCTGAAGGCAATTAATAGCTTAACTTTCTGTGTAGAGAACAGTTTGTTAGATAGGTTATCTAAAACTGTACTGTATTGTTGAGAAAGGGTTTCTTATTTCTTGTTTCATAGCTGAAGACAGTATCTGGCAGTTCTACAAGTGGAATTTTTCCTATTTAAATACTGATTTGAATAATATTATTTTTAAATTTCTAGTTGTACTACACAAAAATGATCAAAGCTGTTTGACAAAGCTGATTTTGTGCTAGGTGAATTCAATAACCCCATGCCTGTCATTTGGCTGTCTGGTTGCCACCTAATTATGTATTCAGCTGAACAGAAACATTCTGCCAGGGTGATATTTTGATGAAATAATCCTTAGCTGAGATGTGGACTGACTTGTATAATTTGCTCTTTTGCTCTAAATGGGCTTCCTAACTCTTTGCAAAGAAACAGCTACAGAACTGCCAAAGGCATTTCTGCTATTTGAGGCAGTAAAGCAAATGGTGCCACCCATTCATTCTAAAATCAGGAGAATGTTGTTCAAGTCATCAAGTAATTTTGGAATATATGGCAGAAAACCCCCAAACATCTCTCTTCATCGCTGGCAGTAAAAATATAATAACAGTTTGCTGCCTTACACAATACCCAACATTTACTGCATGAGGCAGCTGTTTCTCTCTGCATAATCATAGGGTCAACCTAACCTTAAACAGCTATTTAGACAGAGGATGACAGTGGATAAGGCAGTTCAGCATATCAGTCATTAACTAAGAAAGACTGAAGAGGGAAAATATCAAGAAAAAGATGCCTAACAGAATACAGAGTTCAGGGAGATTGGTTTGCTACGTAGCCGTAATGATAATTCTCTGTAAATTGCTTCTAGGGTCTTGGCAATATTTTCCAGATGTGCTTTGCCATTGCCTTCTTCCTAGGGCAGAGAGAAGGTGACGGGCATAAAGTCGCCAGCTGGCTTCATGACTAGAAGAGTTCAGGACTGGAACTCATAGTTTCCCAGTTTCCAGCTTGATGCCTTTAGCCACTACACCAAACTGGGTCTCTAGGGTCAATACTATGCACTCTAAAATATGTTAAATTATGTTCACTGCCATTTCATATCAATTGCAAGTAGGTTGATAGCTGGCAAGGACATTTGCCCAGTTTTCTTACCAATGTCTCCACTATAGTGGTTTGTAAACAATGGTTTATGGCTGAGCACTATGTAAGAACCCAGCCATTGTGTCTTATTCAATAAAAATATGGTTTTAAAAACCTGGTGATTAGTAGAATGTGGGAACTAGCCCTCTCTCATTAATTCTGTAGCTTGTGATTGTCATTGCAGAACAGCTGCAAAGCATCACTTTGGATGATGGATTTTTTTTTTTTAGATTTTTTATCCTGCCTTTATTATTTTTACAAATAACCCAAAGTGGCGAGCATACCTAATACTCCCTCCTCCTATTTTCCCCACAACAACCCTGTTAGATGAGTTGGGCTGAGAGAGAATGACTGGCTCAAAGTCACCCAGCTGACTTTCCTGCCTAAGGTGGGACTAGAATTCACTGTCTCCTGCTTTCTAGCCTGGTGCCTTAACCGCTAGACCACACTGGCTCTCAAGAGATTACAGATTTTCAAGAGATTACAGATTTTCTCAAGAGATTACAGATCAGAAAAACACAGATAAAGTTTCTGAAAGGGTGGAAAAAAGGAACAAACTAAACATTATGAAATAAATTTAATGATAGGAAATCCAGATTTAAAAATGCTAGAGATCCTGGAAAGAGGAAAATTCTAGGTTAAAATGACTAAGAAATTCTTGATCATGGAACCAAGACAAAGTCTAAAATAAGAAATTAGAGAAACATACACTAATTTAGGAAACAGGCATGTTTCTAAAATGAGTTTTTAATGTGGTTTGTTGATTTTTTTTTTTTTAAGTAAAAAATTGTAGAACCTCTTTAGAGCTAAATTGAGGACTAGGAGCAAGGAGACTCAAGTTCTAGCCCTGCCTTAGTTCTGGAAGCCAGCTGAGTGACTTTGGGCCAGTCACACTCTCTTAGTCCTAGACTGGGAAGTTGGCAATTATTCCAGGAGAAGGTCCTGGCAAACTACTTCTGAAAATGTTGCCATGAAAACTGCATGGACTTGTCCATGTACTCACCAGTAGTCATGAGTGACTTGAAGGACTATAATAGCAACAATGGCTAAATTATACTTTAGTATTAGTTGAAGTAGATTAAAAGGCTTGAACATCCTAAGAAATAATCTTCTGCTCTTTATTTGTTCAAATTTTAATGATGATATTCTAACTGTGTGTCTATACCTCTAAAAGGATCAGTCAGAACTTAATTTTTAGAGGAGATGAAGAAACCTTTACTGATGCACCACTTTGCAATTCAGTTTGTTCAATAATTGTCATATGGTTTGGTAAAACATTACTATTTTTTGCTATAATTATTTATATGCTCCCTTTTCACCAATCATTCAATGTACCATATATTACAAATAACATGAAAATATATTTGTTCCATTAAAATATATAATTATCAAAGTATTCTCCAGCAAATCATTAGGACCATTCCCACAGAGCAAAGAGCATAGAAGAAGCAAGTATGTTATATTATATTCAGCTCTGATTTTTTTGAGCTTTGATATTGAATTTTGTGCTTACCTATGTTTTGCTTGTGCAAATTTTCTTTTTACATGTCCTGTTCTTCTGATGTTTTCCTGTAGTAGCACCAAACAAACATGAACAAGTTTGAGCTACATAAAAGTAATTGGAAACAGAATAACTACAGTAGCTAAATAAAACATCAGTGGCAAAAAGATACCCTACAATGGTTCAAATAGTCATGTGACTTTGTTTTTCAAAAGTGCACTGTGAAGAAATGTGTTCTGGTAAGAGGCTGTGTTTTTATCAACCAGATAAAAATAGCTTTTCTTATTTTTATTTTTTTACTGATGGGTCAAGTGTATTTTAAGCTGCAGTCCTTCCCTGCTAATTTTATAGAAACAGCAATTACAGTCTCAGTGCTGCTATCTTGGCTGTGGACTTTTCCCAGTCATTTTAATGAAGCACGGGGAGGTCATAGCCTAAGCCTGCTTTACCATGGCCTGGAGAAGTTGCTAAAAGCTAATCTACAGAGACGTTTCTAAAACTGGTATTGTTATGCAAGGCACCCAACCAATTAATAAGGAGGGAAGAAGAGACAATAAGCTGGCAAACAAGTATTCTTCTAATTATATCTTTTAAGATAAACAAGGACTCTCTCATTCCAACAGAGAATGTCCTGGAAAGGAAGATCTTTATTCAAGCACAGACCTTTTACTGCTTTTCTGCTTCTGCTTTCTTTCTTTGCACTTCTCACATCTCTGCCTCAAGATTCAATAGGAAACTACAAGAGTTTGGGTTTGGTACCATCCCTTGAAGATACCAAAGAAAGAAATGTTTCCTGCAAGGACAATAACTGTAGTCTTTGCCAGCTAAAGATTATAGACTTCTCTCCTTGTGGCATGTCTCAAGTACCTGTTGTGGTGGAATAGAGAGCATTAGAGGACCATTTTGCCTTTATACACCAGCCTATAATAAAGCAAGAATAATTTGGCCAGTGAGACCAAACCCTTCCCTTCTTTAGGCCTGTCTGCTTCCAGCAGAGTCAGTAAACCAATTTGTGCTTCAGTGTGATGTGTCCTGGTCTATGGCTCAGATATACCCCTTAAAAACATATACTATGCTAACTACAAAAATCAAGATTCAGTGCAGTGACCCAAGACTGATTCAAGAGATAGAGACAGAGATATACAGTACATGGCCAAGTCACACCAGCTCAAGAGACCTGTCTTGGAATGATAAGACATAAGGACTCATTACAGAGCCTTGATGTGTCTCTGGCCAATTATTGTGCTTTTGGCCCAATAAAGAAGGTGAATAATTTTATTTGATATTTACAACTTGATATAAATACGCTAGTTTTTTCTGAACTATCCAAAGCCAGTCATCTAGCTCAATTGGATTCCAAAGCTAGTTTCTTCCATCTTATTTATTCTTTAACCTCATTGGCAATTTGGTGCAAGGGTATTGTAAAGGTTGAATATTGACCTTTAAACATAATTTAAACAGAGCAATAGTAGCATTTTTCTTTACACAAAGTTGCTAAGGAGTTCCTTAGATTATTCATCAAAATATCCTAATATCCTGGATTTTTCAAAACTTTAACTCATCTGTACTTCACTCCAAGCCTATGGTGCCACCTATAATCCAGCAGCTCATAAAATGAAAACAATGGTTTAATTGAGATATTGGCTTTTTAGTATTTACAAAAACTATAGAGGAGGCAATGAGAGATTCTCCCAGACATTTATTACCAAAGAAATGCCTAACACAGCAAGAAGTAAGATAAATGTGTTTGGAAAAGGCTTGGAAATGCCTGCAGAAGTAAATACAGCCAAACCTGCAGGAAAGGTACTCCAAAAATCCCATATGTAAAATCTCTGCCAGAATTTGGGAGAACTATTTTTCTGCAATTTATAATGAAAATCATTCCATGGAGTCTGCTTTGACTGTGACTTCCCATCTCCATAATGGAGGTTCTGATAGCACTTGAAAATGGGAAAGCCCCTAGACCAGTTCCTATACCTCTAGAATTAATTAAAATCAACTCAAATGATGGGCTCCAATCCTTGGTAGTCTTTTTCACCACATTACAAGGGAAATCCCAGAGCTATGGGAAAAATCTATTGCATACCCATACTTAAGAAAGGATCCCTCAAACTATCACTCCATTAGTTAGTTATTAGTGGTCAGCAAACTTTATGTTATGCATCTCATAAGTTAGAGATGTGGCTGACAGATTCTAAAAACTTGGGGATCAAGCAGGCTGGGTTCATAGCAGGTTGCTCTGTACTATGACCTTGCATCTCACTGAAAAATATTCCTAATAGGGAATAGGGAATAATAGGGACTAAAACATAATCTTTTTGTGGCTTTTATTGGCTTAAAAACAGTTTACAATTTGCTTTCTAGGACTATACAATGGGAAAAGCTGAGGAAACCCTCAGTTAGCATAAAGTTGCATTGTCTCATAGTGCAATTATACTCTTAAATCCTTCTACAGATTAGGTATAGTCCCAACTGTACTTCAAGTAATTCAGTCCCTTCTACACATGGAGTGAGACAGGGATGCCTTGGCTCCAACCCTGTTCAATCTTTAAATGAATGACTTGGCAGCCTCATTGGAATCTGAAGACTTCCATACCCCTAAGCTGGCTGACTACATGTGCCTCTTTTATGTCTCTTTATGCCATGACTCTCTTCTGCTATCCCAGGCCCAGCTAGGTTTCCAGTGATTGTTGGTGGCCTCCTCATAACAATAATTATAAACTATTCAAAAACTAAGACTCTAGGATTTTCTCATCTCTGCAAAATCATGGAACTGGACAGTGGATCAGTCATATATTTAGCAGATATATAAATACAAATATCTAGGTATTCATTTTTAGTGTAATTTGATACCTACACATCAGTACTGCTGTTAGCCAGAAATACTTTAAGTGCTCTCCTACAATTTCACTACTCTTAAGGGGGTGTGTTCCCATGGCACTTCAGGTTTTTCATTTGAAGATCTTATCTCTTCTTTACGGGGCTTCCCTATAGATGCAAGACATCAGAGATGAGCTGGAAATAATACAATATTTTTAAGCTGTTATGGGTGTTCCTTAATATGCATCATAGTCTGTTCTGTATTTAGAAATTGGTTATTTTCCAGCAGTATGTAAAGCCAGGGCACTCATTTTTTTTTTCTAGATCAGTTACACTGGGCTATATAATACAGGATCCTTCTTACCTCTCATTGTTACTGTGGACTCTTTCCATATTTCATGGTTGTCAACTGGAAATAATAAAATTATGGAAAGGGGCTCTTTCCATTTGAATTATTTAGCCTAGAGAAGAAAAGAGGGAAATAAACCCTTTTGCTATGCCTTTATGACATTAAATATCTAAATGTATTAGGCTCAGAAGAGCTGTTTTCAGCTCAATTTGGATATACATTCTTCTCTGGACAACATAGGGGCAAATTACCTATCTTTACATATTGTCCCTAACTTTAAGAATTTTTTTCTCCAAAAACCATTTAAATGCACATCCCTCATTGTTAGACAAGAGCTTTTCAAGGCACAAACCCTTTAGTGTTATCTGTCCCTAGGATAGTCTTCATGCATAATTATATTTCAAGCTAGGTTTATATAAGGGGTCTAATACATATATTGGATTATAGTTAGGTTTCTGCATCATTTGTGAAGAATTTTGGCATCAGATTTTGCTAGAAACCCACTTCATAAGCCTATCTGTGAATGTTTGACTTCGATGTGTTCTTTTGTTGTTTTTAAATCTTATATTGTGTTTGAGCCAATAAAAAAGCAAGTGGTAGATGCAGATCAGCTGTAACTAAACTGCCATGAAGAAAAAGCCAGCAAGAAAGAGACAAACTAGCCAAGATGAAATATTATGTAGGCATAATAGGAAACCTGTTATACTACTTCACACAAAAATCAAGCCCTATGCTGTTTGAGAGCCAGTTGGTGTAGTGCTTAAGATATCAGGCTAGAAACTGGAAATCCATGAGTTCTAGTCCTACCTTAGGCACAAAGCCAGCTCGGTGACCTTGGGCCAGTCCCTCTTTCTCAGCCCTAGGAAGCAGGCAATGGCACACCACTTCTGAAATCTTATCAAGAAAACCGCAGGATATAGTCCAGGCAACAGCCAGGAGTCAAGACTGACTCAGAGGCACAAAAAATAAAATTAAATTAAAAAAATAAAAATATATAGTTGGTTACTATTAAGGTTATGAATTTATAGATTATAATTTATTTTCCTCCTATCATTTGGCATAGAAAATGGATGTGTTAAGACTGATTAGGGACAGCCATGATATTTTATTGCCTGAGTCAGTTCAACAAAGGATCTTCCTGTCCCATTGATTATTTATGTACCATCAAGTTGGTGTCAACTTTTAGTGACTTCATAGGTTTTCTCCATAATGATTTGTCCATAAGCTGGTCTTTCATGTCTTCCAACAGTGCACTGATCACCACTGTAACTGAGTCTATCCAGCTTGCTGCTGGTCATCCTCTTCTTTTTCTTTTCACCTTTCCCAGCATTAGAGCCTTTTCCAGAGAGCTAGGTCTTCGCAAAATGTGTCCAAAGTAGGGTAATTTGAGCCTAATCATTTCTGCCTTGAGTGAGAACTCTGGGTTGATTTCTTTGAAAATACATTTGTTTGTTTTCTTGGCTGTCTATGGTATTCTCAGGAGTCTTCTCCAACACCAAAGTTCAAAAGTGTCAATAGTCCTATTCTGCTTCTTCAAAGTCCAACTTTCACTTCCATTGAGTGTCACAGGGAATACCATTGCTTGCACTATTTTGATCTTTGTAATTATAGACACATCACAACATTTGAATATCTTTTCCAAGGCCTTCATGGTTGCTCTACCAAGTGCTAGTCTGGGACATATTTCTTGACTGCTTGTTCCTTTACTGTTAATGATTGATCCTAAAAGACAGAAGCTACCTACCACTTTGATAACTTCATTGTAAATTCTAAGCTGGTTGGTGTGCCTGTTGTCATTAGTTTGCTCTTCTTTATATTTAATTTTAGTCCTATTTTTTCTCTATGCTCCTTGACTTTTAATAGTAGACCTAGCAGATCCTTTGCATGTTCGGCTACCAGAGTAGTGTCATCAGCATAGTGCAGATTGTTGATGTTTCTTCCTGCAGTTTTAAAATTACACTCCTCTTTTTCCAATCCAGCTTCCCTTAATATATACTCAGCATATAGGTTAAATAAATAAGGGGAGAGTACACAGCCTTGTTGCATTCCTTTGCCAACCTGAAGCCAGACTGTTTCACCATGTTCTGTCCTTACTGTTGCTTCCTTACCTGTATATAAGTTTCTCATGAGGAGAATGAGATGTTCTGGGATTCCCATTTTTCTAAGCACATTCCACAACTTGACATGATCAAAGGTTTTTCTATAATCAATGTAGCACATTTTTTTGGTATTCTTTGGGTTTCTCAATTATCCAGCAGGCATCAGCTATAATGTTTCATGTTCCTTGGACTTTTCTAACACCAGCTTGAACATCTGGCATCTCTTTTTCCATGTAGGGCTCTAATCTGCATTGGATGATCCTGTCCCATTATCTAAGTCATTTCTCAACAATGACCACGCTAACTCAAAAATATGCAATTGAAATCCTTATATTTAGATGTCATCCAAGCTGGGGAAGGCTGATGTGTATCCAAGGCCAGCCAGATAATTTTCCCATTTGACACGAAACAAGCCAAAACCAAAAATAATTCTTTCCCCACTTAGCAAACAAAAACAAAAAAACCCACTTCAATAACGGTTAATTAAAGAATTCTGCCTTTTCCAGACACTCATAATCTGCTCCCCAGGACAACTGTCTCACTCTGTTGATAGGGTTGAACAATATATTATGTATCAAGAGCTAAAGCAATAACGTAAACTGTATTAAGTTTAAAAGGCCATCCTCATATTGTACATGCATTAAAATCTTTTCTGTATTGCCCCAAGGTCCCTTTTTCCAAGGCTACCAACTTTCCCATAAATGGAATGTTGGTTATTTTGTAACCAAAGTAAATTCTGTAAAGGCATGATAACCTTGGGACCAATTACAAAATCTTTTTCTCTGTAAAACAAAAGAGCAGCCTATAATTCATGAAAGGGGGCTGAGTTCATGAAGGGTTTTTCCATTAATAGTTAAAAACGTTAGGATCCAAGCCAACAAGTAAGGAAAGTAGAATTATAAAAGTAGTTGAACAGGACACAAATGTGCAGAGGAATCTTCTCTGAGAGTTGGAAATGCAGTTAGTGCAGAATGCAGGAGCCAAATTATTCCCTAGTATATATTTTTAAGCTCCCATTTCAGTGGTCTTACATCAACATAACTTGCTTCTGATTCTTTTTCTTCCAGTTTAAGGTGCTGTCCTTACCATAAGTTCAGATCACCTTCAGAAGACCTGTTATATGTCTTTCCACAAAAGAAATTCAGGTGGTGGGAATGTGAGCTAAAGCCTTTTCTGGGATAGCACACTCCAAAGATTATGGGATAAGCTGCATCTCTGGTGCTATTTAGGCAGGTGGCGTACCTTCCTTATTTTTAAAAGTATGATTAAAGTACGATTTACATTTATTTTAAGGCTTTTTTTTTTGTTATATTGTGTTATGTCTGTGTCCTGTATTTTTTGGAGTCCTGTACGTCTGTGTCCTGTATGTTTTGGAGGCTTTATTGGAGCAAAATGGTATAAAATGTCCTATTAAAAAGACAAGAAGTATTACTTCAGACAATTTTGTTTGAACAGCAGGATAAAAATACAGTAAATAAATAAGTAAAATAAAATTGCCTGGCAGTGGTTTTTAGTTTGGGCACAAAAGTATTTTCATAGACCCTATTTAGGAGTCAAAAGGTGTAGTGGGTTAATTTCATCTGATGCTCTTCAGAATGTTAGCAGAAATAAAAATCCTTAAATAATATAATACATTTATAGCATTCCATTTTTTAAAAATCATAATAAAACACCTGCAAGTCACCGGGTGGGTGACTTTGGGTCAGTCACTTTCTCTCAGCCCAACCCACTTCACAGGTTTATCGTTGTGAGGAAAATAGGAGGCATCAACGTTATGTACGCCTACTTAACTTATGCAAATAAAGGTGGCACATAAATCTAATAATAATTTTTTAAATGTGTATACATATAGTAAAAAGTTGTAGCTTATTCTATCTCAAGCACATATTTATCACACATTTTCCTTTAGGATATCAATACAGTATTCTATTTTTTCTTTTTATTATTCTCACCAATATTTTCTCATTGAATGCCAATGTTAAAAAAAGACTTCATTTCCTATGTACATCCTTTAGAAAACAATTTTTGAAATATTATTAGTGCAGTAACAAAATGCACTGAGTGACTTTTAGGGAGGGCTACAGAAGGGCTCCCCAAAAGTCCAAGATTGACTGAATCTTGGATCTACCGCATACAAGGCCCTTCCATAGGATTGACAAGGATTGACAAATCCAGCAGGGCTGGAAAAATTTTTGTCCCAAGCCAGAAGAACCACTGCCAGAGTTAACAATGCTGTTCTCAAAATGGCCCAATTATCATAAGGCAGCTTCTTAACATTAGTCTGATGCAAAAATAGACCAAATATATTATTGTAGTTCTTTCCTAGATTTGTGGCCCTGCTGAACTAGCTGAAACTTATTTCATCCTTGGCATTTTCCAACCTGTATCCAATCCCAGCACAAACACATGCTAGCAATATCTTTCTCCTGCCACGTCACCATGACGCTGCCTTCACCCCATCCTAGATGATGAATGGGACAAGCTTAAATTGTGCTTAACCGTTTTCCTGACTCAAGGATAGTTGGATACTGCTCCAAGTTCAGCATTAGGAAGGGACTTCTGCTTGAAGTTTAGGTATAATAAGCTATCTGGCTATAGCTCATTTTTCTTCCAATCATTTAACTAGTTTTCGTGATAGAGTTACATGACCAACTTGTCCCACTGAATCTGCAGTTCGTGGACCTGGGCCAAGCCTGCCTTCCTCCATTCTTCCTCCCTTCTTTGTATACCACTGAATCACAAAGACTCACAATGGTTTACAACTATCCAGTAAGACATTCAGCCAAACATCCAAGGTAAACATCATTAAAATCAAAATCATAAACAATAAATAATAATAACAACCACCACCCTAACAATGGAAAAATAAATAACACAAGCAAAATGAAAAGCAAAATGGAACCCAACAATTAAACCAAAATGAAAATATAGTGTCAGTTAGTTCTATGGAAGAGTTTTGTTTCAAGCAGTTAAGAATGCAAGTCTTGTTTGGGGGTGGGGGTGGGCATAGTTCTCTAATGCTGTGGCAGCAATTGAGAAAAAGAGCCTCCTGGCCTTTGTTCTCTTCCCTTCCTTACCTCATGTGCTAAGGCAGTTCTCTGAATTCACTCAGCTAGTTTGTTCTTACGAGTCTGGGCGGTGCATCTGTGCCAATTTTGTATTGCTCTGGTTTTGTACATAACTAAAGGACCAGATAACAAAAGCATCATTTGCTGACATTCTGAGCATTCAAATGGAGGTAAAAGAAAAAGTGTCTGGACCTCTAAAATATGGATGAGCATGATGAAAAGAAGCAACTGTAATTCATGACAGAGTATAACAAACTGAATAGCCCATTTGATATGTTTATGAGCACAGAAGGATATTCTGCTTGTGTGCTTCACCTTGTGCCAAATTCTTTGCTTTCAGATCTCATCTTTTTTCCACCTGACTGCGCTGCCTCTATTTCTGACAGCTTTGTACTTTCAGCAAACAATAAACCAACAGACACTTCACTCAAGGGGCGATAGCATTTGAGGAATTATAAAAACACATGTTTCAGAAAAAAAATCTTGTGTTCCAATTATTGTTTCCATAAGACTGTCAAGTGTTAGTGGTATATATAGAGGTCAGAGATGAGTTATAATTATTAGCATACGTTCCTTTAATGTTCCTTTCTGAAAATCATAGAATGTCAAAAGTTACTGAAAATTCCAAACAAATTTTGAGAGCATCTGAAATCTCAGAAGAGATCTCAGAGAACGTTGCCAATCTCATGGGCAGGATTTGTTAATTGCTGCCCGCTGTAGTGAATCGCATGACTACAAGCTCTCGGGGATGGACTTTACACACCTGGGCTTCCTGGGGACAAGAACAGAGTTTCCTGTCTCTACTTAGACAATATGCTCTACCTGCCCTACAACCTAGCAGTAGTTTTTAGACACTTGACTCAGCAAGATTCTCAGACCTTCAAATAACACAGGTAGGTAAGAATCTTTATTGCAGACTAGGAAAAAGCCACTAAAAAGGCTGACTGTCTTCTGTCAACAAGAAATGCAATTTCTTTTTATAGACATTGTGGTTTAATTCTGGTGCTTCCTTTCCCATGGCTTAATGGACTTCTTGCTTGGGCTTTTTGGTTCTGCCCATAAGCCAGGATTAGGAGTAGCATGCATTTAAGCATCTGTTCCCCAACCCCACTCCCCAGCTTAAATCCCAAGCCAAGATATTGCATGAAGCTGAAGTGAGCCTACAAAGACAAGTTGGAATGACTGTGGTATATGTTACATTGCTGTGGCAAGAGTGAAAGGAAAATGGAGCCCTACTCAACCTCATTGTAGGGAACCAGGAGTTGCATTCTGAAGAATTGGGAGGGACTGTGGGAGAACAGGAGGAGGAATGCTCTGGTGTCTCATCTGCTGGAAGGCCTCTCTGGCTACACTCATCAAAGGAGTTCTGTTTTGGGTTAAATTTAATCCCACCAGGGTTAGTTGACTGGGTTAATCAGCCTCTTTGTGGTGGTCCCACAACACACTTAACCCCTGCCCCATTATCCAGTTAAGTATGTTGTAAGAACAGGAGCAATATTTATCTGAATGGGTCCTGCATTTAATTTCAGAGAGAGCTGTAGAACAAAAATATAAAACTAAACCACCCCACAAACCCATGATGATTTAAGTGCACCATTAAGGGCCTTATCCTGATAAGATATGACGGAAATCAGTTGGAGTGGAATCAAGAATACAAACCGAATGACAATTCAGACAGCTATTAAATGCAGTGGAATTAAATGGCTACAACATTTTGGACATGCTTCCTCCCTGAAGTAACTTAGAACTGTATTTTAGTCACTTCATGCCATCAGTGACGTTAATTGCAAACATTTTTGTTCCAGACTTTTCCACTCCTCAGGCTTTTGACATTATTTGCTATCCCTACATTAACCAGGCTGCAAAGAGCCATATGTTTCTGAGGTTGTAGAAGTGTGCTTTCAATTACCCCACATGTCTTTAATCCAAGCATAACACTAAGCATATAATAAAAGAGCAGTACTCGTGCAGCCATAGTATAAAAATAAGAAATGAAAACAAATGCATACTCAGAGTTCAGTTTGACTACTGAACAGTGTGCGTGTGTCTTTTAAAAGCAAGTTCTGTCCACTCTGATAGGTCATTCTTTTCCAGTTAATACTGTAAAACTAGTCTGTCATTATAGCACATTCCTCTGACGCACACTGTTTTATATTAAAGTGCTACGCATGCATGTGCATTTGGCAGCCACACAAAAAGATCATTCAATTTTCTATGTAAATTTAAGGGGCTGCCCAGACCCTTCTGAAAGAGTAATATGGGGGGATATTGAGGGAAAGGTGCAGTGTCCAGTTTGTCTGATGGCTACAACAGAGGAGTATCTTGGGCTACATGGGACCCCCAGGAGCCTGGTGTACAGATCCCCATATCCCCCCCCCAAGAGTTGCCACCAAATTCAAACTCTTAATATGACATGGGGAAAAGTATTATCCATATGGGAAATAATCATATTGATTCCATTTAATTAAGTTGTTATTAAATTTAAATGTACATTACGTCATATTACATTTTTGTTTTGGCCATACCCAGTTCATTGGGATGCATATCATTCAAGGCCAGTAAGGCACTCGGCCCCCCAAATTATAAGCTCCTGGATCAGTTTTGGGAATGAATTTGGAAGACTCTTATAAAAGTCAGATTGAAATCACTCTTATCACGAGATCCCTGGATGACCTTGGGCCAGGAATCTAAGCCTAATGTATTTTGCAGTAGGGAATTCTTCATTGCCTTGATCTTCGTATAGTTTTGAACTATACATTCATTTCCTTTCTTGCCTAATTACTGGTTTAGATTTATGTCTCTCCTCGAAACCCCAACACACACTGAAATTATGCTTTCATTGATATTGGTCATAAACTGATGCATATTCACTCTTTTTAGAAGTACTTGAGACCAAAGGGTGCAATCCTCTGTATACTTTCTTGGGAGTAAGCTGTATTGATTTTTCTTCTATACTTATTTATGGCTCAAGTGGCAACAACAACCACAAAAAGTATGGCACAGCAAGTGGACATCTCCCATTACTTCTATTGATTTGTCTTCTCATTGGGGTCAACTGATAAAATAAGCTATGTTTCTAAGTGTGTTATCTGTTTACCTGTTTTGGATTACAAAATGATATATAAATCTAAAGATCTCCAAAAAGCACATGAATTATATGTAACCCAGGTCATGTGTAAACCAAGACATTTTAGGTTATGCTTCTAATTTCTTGGAAATGTCTTAATCACAGGTAGCTTGGACAGTGTTATATTATGCTTCTTTGCATTTTACTGAACTCAAATATTTTAAATTCTGTATATCACCTGGAGATGTACCACATGCTAGATGGTACATATATTTGAACAAATGATAAATATGCTACTTCCTTAGTGGGAAGCTTGAAGATAGTTAATATTGGTTGACATTTGCTGCATTTTCAGAAATACAGATGCTTCCATGGTTGTGTTACTATAAATATTTAATGGCATAACTTAAATAGCTATAAATATTCCAACTGATTTAAATGTGTGTTTTAAAGGTTTGAGAAAACCTGTTGATTTGGAATGTCTTTTAGAGTGGACATTGTATTTCTTTGTCCAAGATGAATTTCTTTCTACTTCTCAGAAACTCTGCATACTTGAAAGTAATGGTGGGAAATTATACATTTAACCTTAACTACAGATGTAAAAACTTACACCATTTTCCTTTTCCTTTGTTTAAATTATCTTGTTAGTCATTAGCTGCTCTTTAGCCAAATTCTGTGCGTAGAAATTGGCTGCAAATATATGACACTAGCAAATACCAAGTTCATTTATCCTGTGGATAATAACTTAGGGAAAGTCCAGCAGCACCACCCACTAATGTCTTATCCAAAAAGGAAAATATTCTCCTGTTATTTGAATAAGACATGACCCCAGCAAGCCAGACTTGACCCAGCATTCGTAGAGACACATTGGTGTTTAAATGATTAAGGAATTAACTTCATGTGGCTGGAATGGAAGTGCACTACCACAAAGAATGAGACAAATTGCTGTTGGGGAGTGACTTTTCAACAAATATAGACCCACCCAAGAAGTATAATCTCCCTGGGTTCTTTCACAACCTACACATAGATGATAAAGTAGAGGATAAGGGATCAGTCTATTAAGTGGAACAAAAGAGTAAGAAAAATATGATGAGGTGAGAAAGTATTTTTTTTAGTCTGAAGACCAGCTTGACCCAATCACTACAGCATTAAGCTAAGATCAGGCTAATTATTATCATTAAATTATTATTAATGATTAAATAATTATTACTAACATTTTCATCATTTGAGGAAAGCCATCCTCAAGGGGATTCAGATCAGCCAGTTAGTTAACCTAATGAAACAAATACCAATTACTTTATGTACAAATTGCTAACTGTTCAATTCCACATCTGTTGATTGAGAATATTTTTCAGCTCAGACAGCTTTAGATCCCAAGGTAAATGCCATCGTCAAAACTGAGGGATAAACATGCAGATATATTCTAATTTTTAATTATTAACTGCATGGTGAACAAACCTATCAATGGTAATTGAATTGAATTGAATTAACTCCAATTTAAATTTAAATCAAAATTTGTTTTCATCTTGGCTCCATTCTCTTTCTGCAGTCCAGTCCTTGACATGAAAGTAAAATAAAATCCTTGGGTTCAAAGAGGTTGTATATCCTGATCTAGAACATAAGTGCTCTGGGGAGAAATATTGGTGCTTCAGGAGTGTATTAATAACAGCCTTATATGAAATTCAGGGATGAGAGAAAGAATGTGCACTCCAGTCCTTAAATGCACAAGGGAAATGTGTGCATGTCTATTTAAAAGGGTGTACAGTTTTTCTCCAGCAAGTAATCTGTTCTCAGCTGTTGTTTATGTTTGAATAACTAGAATGTTACTGACGTGGGACATCTTTCCCCACTACTGAGTTAAAGTCCTATAGACCCAATCTAGAATCAGCAGAAGACAATGCGTGCATGATTTTTTTGGTTCCCATTGTCAATCCCTGTCTTGTCTGTACTGTATTGCTTCTGAATCAATGTTGCAAACAATTGGTTTTCATATCTTCATCAGCAGGTAGGTAAAGCATCCACCAGTCAGGGCATTGCAGTCAGGAAGTGGAGGGTCTGGGTCGAAGACTCTGTCAGGTTGCTCTAGCTTACTTCAGGTACCCTTCCTCCTAAATCCCATTCTGTCATAACACAAGTGGAATAAAGTACCCCTCCCCCCAAAATTCAGAGAGGTATCACAAATGGAGTTGAGCCTCTAGAAGTGGTTCTTGGAGGAGAAGACTTTCGTTTAAAATGTTCTCCCCTGCTTTCTTATGTAATCAAGAAATGCTGATTACTACATAGTATTGTATTTAAGAGACAAGGAAAGGGGTAGGGGAAGTTAGTCACATTGTTTCATTGTTAGCACTATTTCACCTTTCACAAAACTGGTAAACCCTAGCTGCTAGAGTGGATTACCAATAGAAGCAAATATGTGTAGCTCAGGGTCGAACGGTGGAGTCCTTGGGGTTCTCTGAGCTTGGCTGTTTTCTTGCAAACGTTTTGTTACCCAGCTAGGTAACATCTTCAGTGTTAGAACTGTGGACTACTATGGGCTAGAAGAGTGGACTACCTCTGTTATGGTAATCTGAAGGACTGTCCAGACAGTGAGGACCTGAGTCGGTGCCACTGTAGAGAGGATATAGAGGCTATGATATCACAAAGGTGGTGGTTGTGCAGAGACAAGGCAGAAATGGATATCAAGAGTAGATATGGTGAGCCCCATTTGGCATTTAGCAGACTTTGGAAACAATAGACCACATTTCTGTCTGGATAGTTGCAAGCCTATTGCATTTAAGGAATCTGAATGATGCAATTAAATGTATGTTAATATTATCTTAATTCTATTACATTTGTTGTGATTTATATCATTTGCATAACAATGGCATTACAGAAATGACATATATCACCACAAAGATGTACTTTCACATTTAATGGACATTAAGGAGTTATGGATGTTCCCTCCTCTTACATGGTCCATTAAAACAAAATTTCATGATATAAACTATTCAAGGATTCGTAAAGTCTTTATGGTGCTGAGCTTTGAAATTTCTTTTCAATCTTCTTCAGCTAAAAACAAAACAAAAACAAAAACAAGAAGATGCTTTTATATCTTTCTTTTTTGGACAACTGTGGGGTGGAATCTCTCTTTTCTCCCCTCAGAAGCAAGACAGAAGAAAAACCTTAACATAATTAACCAACATGAAGGGACTCAAATCCTGACGACCACATAGATACAATATACTCTTTGTGACAACAGTATATGCCAAGTAATTTTCTTGACATTTCAGGCACTTTAGTGTCCAGTTCTTTATGGAGAGAATAGTGTTTCATTCATAGACTTAGAGGTGAGATGAGGGCAATGTCATGGGTCAGGGGGAAAATTGGTATTGCTAGATCATGTTGCTATCATGGATAAGTTCAAGTGCAGACTTGGCCTTAGAATGGTAGTGATCCTTAGAAAGTTTACATAATGGGACAATACTACGTCATACTTATTTGTATAGAAAGTGTTCTGTACTTATGAAATGGTCAAACACTGACTACCTAGAAATTTAAATGGGTTTTTGCACTCTTACAACTTAATTACTTTAGGCCAAGCTAAGTTGAAGATTGGCTGGAAAATTAGACATGCCATATTTGGCAAAATGCAGACCATATCTGGCACACAACTGACATGAAGAAAAAAGACTCAACATTCCCCTCCAAGAAATCAACACATTTTGTCCAGATACATCTATCTCAAAAAACACAATCAGCAATACTTATCTATCTGAGGGCTGCATGTACCTTCCCAGCAATAAGACCTAGAACTTCCCAACAATACTATGTGGTATGTAATAATTATACTCATTGAATGACCAAGTCAGAAAACTGACAGATGATACTTCCAAGTTGAATATGTAAAACATAGCACGATTATTTGGTGTCCATTACACAGATTACATAGGGGTGCGTGAAATAAAGTTGGGTAGTTCAGTGACAATATAACAGATCTGTCCTTGGACCACAATAGTTGGGGCAACATATATAGTCCCTGGGTTAAGAACACCCGGGTTACAGATGACCCATAGTTAAGAACAGAGCATATTGTAACAAAATTTGAATTAAATACACAATGATTCAAGTTAAATACACAATGGCCCGAGTTAATTACATACTACTACTTATACAGTATTATATAATAATACTGTTCCAGCTTACTTTCAAATTTGACTTAAGGACAGACCTCGGGAAGGGAACTCAAACTGGGGACTACCTATCTTGAATAGATAGGTAGGTAGGTAGGTAGGTAGGTAGGTAGGTAGATAGATAGATACACACACACACACGCACACACACACACACATATGCAAACTTACAGTCATATTGTTACTAATGCACACATGCATTCATACTTGCCTGGGCGCCCCTGCACTCTACAGCCTGTTCCCTATGGTAATAGGAAGGAAGAGGGGGGAAGAAAGGCAGACTGGAGCCTGGGTTATGGAGCAAGGAAGGGAGAGGATGGCTGGATCCTGGGCTGTAAGGAGCTGATTCCTCAATTGGGAGACAAGAAGAGAGGAAAAGTACTGGATCCTGGGGTGGGAAACTCTGGATCCTAGGTTGTGGGGGTAGGAGAGAACAGATGGCAGGCTGGATCCTGAGCTGGGGACATTTGGATCCTAAGTTGAGCACAAAGAGGAGAACAAAAACTGGGGACATGGGAGAAGGAAGTGGAGAGTTGGGACACTCACTCACACACATACAAACACATATACAAACACATATACAAATGCACATACTTCTTGACAGTTTAGCTGTTTTTGGATTCTTGTTCATAGAGGGATTCAAAATCTAAATTCAAAATCAAATTCCTTCAGGAAATACCAGATCTATGGGGTAACATAAGGTATTGTGGATTAACATAGGGAACACTGAAAATTAAACACACAAACATTCTAAAAGCATGTATTAACATCTGGAAACAAATGATAAAACAGCTTGTTTCTTTTCTTGAACTAGGACAATAAAAATTCATTGTATGCTTTGTTGGAAAGATTGCGGGGAAACAAATAGTACAATAAACTGTAATTATATACAGTTTTTTTGTTTGTTGAGATCTTGGTGTACTCAGTGGCACTTGCTTTGTAAGTCTCTTGGAACATGACTTAAACACTGTGTGCTAGGGATCCCTTGTTGGGCCTCATGCTGTGGATTTATGGCAACAGTTGTAAAGTGAAGTGAAAGCAAAGCAGAAAGCAGTGATTTTATTTCTCTGCTCTTTAATGAGAGCAAAACTAACTATCAGGAATGAAGAACTTTTTCTTTTCTTTCATGTGACTTGTGTGTTTTTTAAACATAGTACTGATTAATGTTTCACTTTAGGAAATGTTATGAATTTAGCCCATCTTTGTTAATTCAACGGTTAAAAAATTGTTGCTCATTAACTATGTGCTTTTCTTTTAAGATAAGAAAGTTATTTTAGCACTTAGGCATTATTTAAAAAGAGGAAATGTATGATCATTATAATGATCATCATTGTAAGATGATAAAAATGCCAGAGATTCTCATTAAATGTGTAAAAACAAATATATAAATAATTGCAATAATTTAAGTGGAAATACAGTTTACCTCACTGAGTTTCAACAGGTGGCAACATCTAAGGGCTTGGCTGATCTTGACAAAGCTAAGGAGGGTTGAACCTAATACAGTACTTGAATTAGAAACCACAAATGCCCAGTCTATGACTGATTAGGAAATTAAAAAATAAATCTAGAAAAAAGCAATGGCAAACCACTTATATTAATGTTGCCAAGATTCTATGTAGTCATGAGGAGCTGAGGTCAACGTAGGTGAGTCTTTATATTCACCATGAAGAAAATTGTAGCAGACAGTCTTTACACTTATTTAATTTGTGCTCAAGGTCCCTGTTCTCCTTATTTTTAAATTAGATTTGAGCATACAGCATACCTTCAGCATGTAGGATTACAATCTTTATCTCTTGGCTGTATGTACTTCTATTCTATTTGTTCTGCCATGGTTTATTGATCTTTTAGTCCTCTAATCATAACTTTTCTGAGTACAGATTTATATGTAGGTATAGCAAAGAAGATGTAATTGTACAAATGCTCAGCTTTGGCTGTTTACTGGCTGTAGCTTTTTGTGAACTGGGATAGCTTAACTTCAGTCATACATACCCAAATAACCTTACCATTAGATGATTCTCTCTTTTCTCCTACTAATACATACAGATCCATACACAGATTTTACAAAGAGACCCGTTTAACTTTATCTACCAGTCTGTGACCTTTCCAGCTGGATTGTTCTATATGATGGCTGGGTAGCTTACTTTACTTTCAGACTTCCTCAACCTGTTCTCCAGGTATAGTAAAATAAAGATTTCCTCATGCCATCCTCCATTTCTGATAACTTTATGGACACTGATAGGATTTTCTAACTTTCCAACTCTGGGATTTTGTGGCAATCTTCTGTCCAAGCACTAACCAGGACTGTCTCTGCTTAACCTTTTCAAGGTTAAGCCACAATAGGCTAGGTGCTGATCAGCCACAATTGGCTAGGTGCTGATAGTCATGATGCCCTCCAGTTGATGCCCTGCAATTCTTATCTTCTATCATCAGGGCCAAAAGTCATGCAGGTTGGGAATTCTGAGAGTTGAAATTCATAGCCATATAAAAGGCATGATTATGGGAGACTATTCAAGAACTATCCAAATCCCTTTTGTCCAAATCTAGTTACAGCTAAAAATTAATAACAAGAGTTCAATGCCTAACATCTGAATCACAGACTAAGCATTTATACAGGACACCTAGTCATGGGCTATCCTTTATTGTAAGAACTGTTTCTGTTGAAATGATCCTAATTGTTCCTTACTTTGCATCTAAACTTGACAACCCTTCAAATCATATGCAATTCTGTGTTCTTTTTGAGTTGGTATATAATTGGCTATGTTTGGACACTCTAGCTGGATAAAACTTTAGCTATAGATACTGTATGTATGTATGTATGTATGTATGTATGTATGTATGTATGTATAGACTTATACAGCTGCTTATCTCATACAATAATTCTAGGTGGCTCACCACAACCAGCAAAAACAAGAATAAAAACAAAACCACCCTTCCCACCAGGCACCAGACCAATTCTTCCTGGCGACCTATTCCTAACTTTCAGAAGAGGAGTCAAAAATAATTTTAGTTAGATAGGACTTTGTCTAGCTATAGCTGATTAGCATGACAGCCACTGAAGTCTGTAATGATCATATTTCATTGCTATATTTTCAGGATGTTCTTGTGATGCTGTGATTTTTAAAAAGCATTTCATGTAAATTTCTGATTAATTAGAAATGTGCAATATGTGAAATACAGAATTCTTTGAACTTATGATCCACTGGGAGCACTTGGCTAGGAAAGAACCAAACTTAAGAACAAAGTCATAAAAGAACTAGACATCTTGAGCCCATGAGGAACTGCAGTTACAGATGTGATATTTTATAATACAGTATGATGACACACTGGCAGCCCTTGGAAATCATATGCTGTAACATTCAGTCGATGTTGCAAGTCCATGTGTTTTCAGGGTTACACTGTATTGTTGCCAGATTTACATCATGATTTTTACAACACAGCATAGTCTTGTAGTCCCAAAAATGATGTAATGTTATTTTCAATCCAGTTTTGCCTATATCTTTTTTAATCGACCAAATCATAAATAATGTTTCTTGCTATTGCATTAGAAAGCTCTGTATTTTCCCAGATGAAATTATAATTAATGGTACTTGGCAGAATAGTAAGATCCTTATTGCAGCATTCTTACTGCATCCCTGAATACTCCAGGTCTTTGTTTTTAAAATTTGCAAATTTATTTTTCACAACATAAACAAATCCATAACATCTTAAAGGCTATATTGCAATGTCAGTTTGTGTTATCTGAAATAAAAATAAATGTTTCACTTTGTACATTTACAAAGAAATGCCACTTTCAGGAAGAACATTTTCTGCTTCAAATGGACACAAATACATAGTATATTTTCACAGTTAGTAGAATTCTTTAAGATGAAAAAATAATCTGGTTTCCATATGTATTTTATCTACATGGCAATCCATTTCCTTATTAAAATCTTTACATTCATGTCAGGCTACACTTCACAATAATTCTCCTAGTTTTAGACACATTAAGTTTTAATATAACCCTGGGTTATATTACCCAATCAACAGGAGACACCATTGTTACAGGATCATAACATTTCCTGGCCATTCTAGTTATTTTATGTTCCAGAAGAGACTTAATTTCTTGCAAATAAGCATGACTGCACATTTGGCTCCTGCCCGTTTCATAGGAATATATGCCAAATTCTTTATTTGTATAGCACTTTAGAAGTCAATTGAAACATTTCTGCTCAGCATGAAAGTTGGCACAGCACCTGTGATCGCCCGGCAGGCTCTCCATCTTTGAGAGGTGAGCTCTAAGTTGAATGACTGAGGCAAGGTGTGAATTTTAGCAGTATAACACTCAGGATGGGAAGATTAAGACAAAGGAGTCTATCACTGCACCATTATTTTAAAAGAAGCCTTTCTGGACTGCTGTTAGTGTTTCCATTTTCTTTAGAACTGTTTCAGAAAGTCACCAGTAATGGATTCCTATATATGTCTGATGATTGACTTTTGTACATATGACTGAAATATAAATAGCATCATAAGCAGATAGCTCTTAAGCCACTATTTAAAATATCAAATCAAGTTTAGCCTGCAAAAATTCCTTCATAGATTGTAAAACACAATGTATATTGATAGTGCATTTGAAAAGTTATTCTATCATCCAGCAAATGAATTCTGGCACATTTCAGTTGCCAAATTGTTTTGTAATATGGGTATAGCTATAAAAAAAGAGTGAAACTTTCATCTCACTGAAATGGTTGAATTACAAGAGGCTTACAAAAAATCCAAATATGTTTTCCTATGTGCAAGTTCATTGTATTCAGTGGGGCTTACTTTCAAATAGTTTCTAGAACACTGCAGCCATTAATCATTAATTTAAAAAGAGGACAAGATCCTATGGGATCCCAAGCACCAAACTGTATGACCGAAAAAATAACATTTTCGAGAGATATCTTTTTTTTTCTTTTTGTCATATGGTTATTCTTTTCTGTCATATGGTAGCCAAGTTGCTTATATTCTTAGCTAGAAACAGTCATCATATAATGCGCAGGTCAGGGCTGGATTAAGGCCAAGGGATGCCTAAGCTGAGCCCAGCAATGGTGTCCCTCGATGGAAGTGAAACTCTCACTCCATGAGAGGGAAACAAATGTGACATGTGCCAACATTTCAAACCACTATTTTAAACGTTAATCACTCACCATGCCAAAGAAAATGTTTTTTTTAACAGTGCAGATTAAAGTCGAACCCAGCAGATAAGGACAATATTTAAAACAAAAAGACTAGTGTCAAGTGTGGCAATGAAAGAGTTAAGGGCTTGATAGTTAGTGGGAAAACTCTGTGATGTCCCCTTCCCTTGGTGCCCTAAGCATATGCTTATTTTGTTTAATGGTTAATGCAGGCTGGCCCAAATAGAAATTCACTCTACACTGGGATCATAATGATTTTTTTAATGCCTTCTCTCTTCATGGGTCTCTGTGGGACTTCAACATTCCAACTAACCAGAGCATTTCTTCTGAAAGTTGCCTAACAAGTAAAATTCCATGCTCGTTCCTTCAGCATACATTCGCCAAACATTTATCTGGTTGCCAAACTTCACTCAAGGCATTCTAATTAGGAAATTTAAAGCTTCACAGTGTAGCCACAGTTAAAAAAACAGAGCAGTAAAGATTTTGTCATCTGGCAAGATAAAGTAGCAAGCAAAATTCTCCTTGAGTCCTGAGAAAAGATCTATACCTCTTTCTGCTCAGAAGGCTGTCTTAAAGGAGAACTGAATTTGTCATTGGTTATGGAGGAAACAGCTCAATTCAGAAAAGATATTTTTTCTAAACAGTTTTTATATTGGTTCATTTAGTGAAAGCAAAACATTCCTTTCCTTTTGTAATAAACCACAAAAGTCTCAGGTTGTTCTGGAAGATCACAGTCCATCCATCCATCCATTTACTGTAAATCTACAGTCTTCTCTTTTTTTATGATCTTGATATTTGCTATCCAGGACAGTGAAAACGTTCTGGCTCCACTTCGGGATTCACTGTCAAGGTAAAACTTTGTTTTATGACCCACTGAAGAAGGAGGAAGTAAAGGAGGTACACTGGGAATGGGAGTTCTGATTTTCAAATATTACCTAGAATGAAATGGAACTGGGAGTGATAAATCCTCTTCTGGCAATATATTCCAGTATAAAATTAAACACATAAGTGGTGGTGAGCAGCCTTTCTCCTCTCCAAACTGTGAAATCAATAAACAACTGGTGATACATGGGTACCATGCAATTATCCGCAACAGGGAACTTTTATGCATATGATGTAGAAAGTCAGAGATATACTGTAGTAGGCAATGTGTCAGACTAGGATAGATGAAGCTCAAGGTCATCCTCAGCCATATAATTGACTTTGGCCCAGTCTCTCTCTCAGCCCAACGTACCTTACATATTTATTGTTATAGAAGTATAATGAAGAGATATCCCTAAGCCACCTTGAGCTCTTTTCAAGAATAGCCCCATCTAATGCACACTGCAGTGGTCAAGACAGGATGTATCCAAGCCATGGATAACTGTTGCTAGATCTGAGCAGCTCAAGATGGGTCACAGTTAGCATACAGAGAATGATTGGGTAAAAGCATTCCTTGCCAAGGCTGCTACCCTAGGATCCCTTGACAGCTGAAGTTGAAGGAGCATCCCCAGACTGTGAACCTTCTTTTTAGGGGGAGAGTCCAGTTTCCCACTTACCAATAGAATCTCTGTCTTGTCTGCATTTAACTTCAGTTTCTTCTCCCTCATCCAGCCCATCATTAACCATAGTCAATCCTCCACAGTCCCATATTAGAGGTTCTAATATGAAAAAGTTAATCAGACCTAAATCCGCCTACCTAAATAGTGGGCAGAGGGCAACAAAGCCCAGGAAACTCAAACTCGAGCAATGAAGCAGGAGCAGGTTTTCCTTTCTCTCAGATAAGCTGGTAAAAGGCAGGGGACAGTCAGCATTTTGCCTTTGTTCTTTCGCCTTCCATCATGGGGACCCTGCATTTCTCCCCAGACTGGCTTGTGCCAGGTAAGAAATGCACCCAACCCAGAAGATGGTAGGAGAATGAAGCTAGGTAATAATTAGGATGTTTTTAAAGCAATTATAGTATGGGTTGATCTGAGTTGTTTCTTGGTATCCTAATTTTGTTGTGTTTATATTTTGTATGTGTCTGGACAAATATTCCTGCTGTCTTCAATTCCCAATTAGGTCCTTATTCTTAATCTACGTAATAAACCAGGTTATCCTCTTCTGAAATTGGTAGTTCCATTCTGAGAGAGAATTTAAGCCTACAAGGTATCCTAGTCACTTTGTTCGCTAATAGAAGGCAAGAAAGTCCACTCTCCTCTTCCTGAGTAAAAGTGCAGAGAGAAATTTTCTCTGTAAAGAGTATAGAATGGCAGGCCTGAATAAACTCTCTCAAGAACTGCAAAAGGGTGGAACAGTAGGGATTATGGGAAAAGTGTAGGCACCACCACTTAAAGCAGTCAGAAGGGCCAATCCACCACATCTTTGTGCATGTGAATGCAAGCAAGTACTCCTTTAGAAATGGTTTCTACTGTAGATGTTTTCTTACTTCCTTTTTCAAGCAAAAAAGAAGTACTACAAGCAATCATCGATCATCTCCCTTAATTATGAAGCCAGACTCATCCAGGATGATTTAATCAAGGTCATGGGCATTTATGGAGGGAGAGCAAGTACCAGGTGATGAAATACACATCACAGTGTCATGACACACATCCCACCTCTTACATACTTGCATGTGGGATTGTGACGCAAGTAAAAAAAGGGTGGAGCTTGTATTATGATGTCACAACCCACATTTCATATATATATTTTAAAGACATATATAGTTTTGAAGACAAAGGTAAAAACTAATACAAACTAATATAGAATAAGGAAGAAAAAAGAAAAAGAAAGAAATCAGAGAGAAAGCTAGAAGTGCAAGAAAGAAAGAAAAAGTAAAAGAAAAATAGAAAAGAAAGAAAAAAGATACAAAGAAGATGGACAAACAGTTGGAAAAAAGTCATGGAACTTTGTTTTTGTATACGTTAACTGCAGTGAGATTATCGTATTCACAAAGATGGAAAGATCTGGCAATACCTGCAATGAAGGAATGGTTGGTGAGGATGATAGAACTTGCTGAGATGGTCAAACTGATTTTTGATCAGAGAAAAGACAATATCTATGTTTATTGCTGATTGGAAATCAATTAAACAAATGAATCAAAAACTTCCTATTTATTTATTTATTGAGGAAAATGATTCCAAGCTACAAAATTGTCACATGGGGCAAAAGTATGTGAACCTTTGCTTTCAGTAACTGGTGTGCCCTCCTTGGACAGCAATAACTGCAACTCAACATTTCCAATAACCATTGATCAAGCCTGCACATTGGCTTGAAGGAATTTTAGCCCATTCCTCCTTACAGAACAGCTTCAAATCAGGGATACTGGTGGACTTCCTTGCATGAACTGCCTGCTTCAGGTCCTTCCACACCATTTCTATAGGATTAAGATCAAGACTGACTTGGCCATTCCAAAACATTAACTTTTTTCTGCTTTAACCATTTTTTGATCATATGACTTGTGTGCTTTCGGTGGTTGTCTTGCTGCATGACCTACCTTCTCTTGAGCTTCAGTTCATGGACAGATACCCTGACATTTTCCTGTAGAATTTGCTGGTCCAATTCAGAATTCATAGTTCCATCAATGATGGCAAGTCATCCTGGTCCAGAGGCAGCAAAACAGGCCCAAACTGTGATACTGCCATCACAGATAGGATAAGGTTCTTATGCTGGAATGCAGTGTTTGCCTTTTGCCAAACATTACGCTTTCCATTCAAACCAAAAAATTATATTTTGGTCTCATCCAGAGTAGTAGCTTTGTCTCTGCAACCCTGCCATGCACACCATTGTTCAATGTTCTCCTGATGGTGGCCTCATCAACAGTGACATTTGCCAATGCAAGACAGGCCTTTAGTTCCTTAGACACTTTGCTGGGGTTCTTTGAGACCTTCTGGAGTATTATACACCTTGCTCTTGGTTGGTTGACCACTCCTGGGTGAGCAACAATGGTGCTGAATTGCCTCCATTTGTATATGATCTGCCTGACAGTGGACTGATGGAATCCAAACCCTTTGGAAATAGTTTTGTAACCTTTTCCAGCCTGGTGAGCATCAACTACTGTTTCTCGGAGGCCCACAGAAATCTCCTTTGTTCGAGCCATGACACACTTCCACATACATGTGTTGTGAAGATCAGACTTTGATAGCGAATACCCAGAATTCTGCTCTTTAAATAAGGCAGGACCTCCCACGCTCACCCATGATTATTATCCCATTGATTGAAACACTTGACTCAAATTTCCCCTTTAAATGAACTGATAAATCCTAGAGGTTCATATACTTTTGCCACACACAGATATGTAGCTTTGGATCATCTTCCTCAAGAAATCAATGAACAAGTATGATGCTTTTGACTCATTTGTTTAACTGGGTTCTCTTTATCTAGTTTTAGGACATGTGTGGAGAACAGACTGCATTTTAGGTCACATTTATGCAGAAATATTGAACATTCAAAAGGGTTCACAATCTTTTAAGCCCCTGTAACACTTGGGAATGTATTTTAAATAAAGAGTTTTATTGCCTTGGATAAAAAGCATTGATCCAACTAGTTATTTCAAATACTGCACCATGCTCAGAACAAACCCTTTTCTACGTATAGGTCCAGAATAATCGCTTCCCTTGCCTCCACACCAAAAAAGAACCCTGAAACCTCCCTATGGGGAACGGGCACATCAGATCCACTCTGATCGGCCCTTAGTGCTACAAACCACTTTGATCTCTCAGCAGAGTTCTGGTTTTGGAATCGCCAAGTAGCGGACCAGCCGTATCATTAGGCAGAAGGAGGAGATGGCCACCTGGAACCATTCCCGTCGGCTGTCACGAAAGAACTGCGAATTACTCCTTCTGAGATGACCGGGCATCCCGGGGCCTCTAGATTAGCCTGAGGCCCGTCTGTCTCATGGTGGGGCAGCGGCAGGGTCTGATTGCGCAGGACCAGCTGCCGCACTCGGGACTTGTACAGACGCGGGCGAAAAGGGCCCCGGCGTAAAAAAGCGGAGCGAGTGCTGGGCAGGCTAGGGTTACGCGAAGGGATTTGAAGGAGGCGGGAAGGAACCGCTTCGCTTCTCCATCCTTGCCAGTTTCCAGCAGCAGAGCCAGGGCGAGCAATTCTCTTCCCTCTCCTACCGGACAGGCAGGAACCCAGCGCAGGGAAGCACCGGCGGGGAGGGTCGGGGGGCAGGAAGGAGGTGGGGCAGGGGGCGGCCGAGGAAACAAACAAGTAAATAATAGCGCGGACTGAGCGGGCCGCACAAGGCAGCCACAGGCGGTAGTGGCTCCCTCCCTTCCTGCACTGGGCGGCAGCAGGCGGCGAAGCTTTCAGCCGGCCGGGCTCCGCTGCGCGCCTGGCCGAAAGGACTGACCGAGGGTCCAGCTCGGAGCCGCGGAGCAACATTAAGAGGCTTGGAAGGGAGAACGGGAGCGGGACATCGACGTAGGCAGAGCGGCCCCCTGCCCCTTTCCCCGCCACCTTTCCTCCCTTTCAGACAGGCGCTCCGCGGGGGCAGCCGTCGAGAGGCGATACTGGGGGGGCGCGGCAGAGGTAGCCGTCGAGGCGCGGGGAGAGCTCGCGGAAGGGCGCCCAGAGGGGGGCCCTCGGCGGTGGCGGCGGGCCCGGCGGGGATGGCGGCGGCGGCTACTGGCATCACCACCCTTCCCGCCTTGCCCGACGACGGCGGCGGCGGCAGCGGTGGCCCCTTCCCGCCCGGACACTTTAAGGAGCCCAAGCGGCTGTACTGCAAAAACGGAGGCTTCTTCCTGAGGATCAACCCTGACGGCCGAGTGGACGGAGTCCGGGAGAAGAGTGACCCCCACAGTGAGTAGCCGCCTTCAGTCTTTGCCTCCGACCGACCGTGGCCTCTTGGCGGCTGCCTTTCTGGAAGGGGAGTGCGCGGACCCCTCGAGAGTTAATCAAGCGGTGGCAGGACGTGGAAGTCCCTCCCTTTACCCGTGCCTCAGATTATAGCTCGTCTGCTGGGATTGCTTTCATTTATTTATTCGGTTTTTACTCTGTTGCAGCACTTATGTCTCCGATTTTACCTAAAACGCCCCCACTCTCGTGGCCTTCGGGAAGAGTGAAATCTTGGCTATGCCAGACGCCCTGGGGGCCTGATGGGGGCTCCCATTGTTGGAACTGGCTGGTGGGGTAATTAATTCTGCCCCCCCCCGTCATCTTAAATTATATAGTCATTTTATGTATATAGTGTTTTTGTATAGTATTATTTTTTTAGGTAATTTAATATGGATATTTATTTTTATTGTTTTTAATGTTTGATTTTAATTGTGAGCTGCCCAGAGTCACTCTCTGGTGGAGATGGGTGGCATATATGTTTAATAAATAAATAAATATATAAAACTGGTCTAAGCCATAGTAACCGATCCAAAATCAACTAGTTTCATGGCTGGTTAAGTCTTCTTGATCGAAAATAAGGCATTGTAAAATATATATTTAATCAAAGCTTTAAATATATTTAGGCACAAAACATTCTGCCTTGTCAATTTGCCTCACTCCTTCCCTCATCTGCAGCACAATCCTCTGCAGGTCTACCTGGGAGTAAGTCTTAGAAATCAGCAGGATTGCAGCCCAAATCAGTTTGATTCTTTTCTTCTGCCAGGGAGAACTGGCTGTGGGAAATGTAGCTGTTGTGTATCTGTGTGTGTGGCTTCATCATTTATTTTCCAAATAACAACACTACTGCAGTTCCACACAGCCTCTGTAAATGCATAAAGATATGCCAGCTTGTGCCATTCACAAAGTATGCCACAGTGTCCAAACAGAAGGCAGTGGCTCCCAGTGCCTGCTAGCATTTTCCTCACCTTCCCATTTTCATCTGTGGCTCTTAAATGATAGTTGAGTTTGACCTAGTGCTCTAAACTGTAATTAATGTTCAGTTTCGGTTTAGTGCCATGTGTAGGGTTATCAGATATCTAAACAGGCAAAGGAGGACACAGACAATTGGAAAGGAGAACAAATGGGAAAAGGAGGACACACCGTTTACCTTTCTTGTCATCTGTGACAAAAATTACAGCAAAAAACTGTAAAAAATGTACTTAGGTCTATATGTATATGACATTACTTCTTCCAGCATCAAAAAGACTGGTTTAGCAACTGCAATATTTTTCCAACAAATCTTTATTCTCAAGAAGCTAGCGATAATATAGAATTGCTGACAACGCACTTTTCAAATTTCACCATCAAAATGTATGATGAGTCATGTGATCTACATACTACAGTGATCATAGATTTCAAGGGGCTGGATTGAAGCTGATTGCTGCAATCTGGAAATAACATCAATCTAGGCTATCAAGTCTGTTGACAGATGAAGGAAAGAAAGAAGCAGACAATTTACAAGGTCACAATACATGAAAGTTTGAATGACTACTATTGTAAAAACAATCCCCCACTCCAAAAACCCCAAGACACTCAAAAAACCAGTCAATATTTGATTTTAAGGCTATGCCTGACGGATGGAAGACATGAGGATAAGAAGGAGGACGTGCCCTCCTTTTGCCAGACATTTGGTAACCCTAGCCATATGAGGCACCATCATGATTTGTAAACCACGATTTATGATTTAGCATGAGATGTGAATATACCACTTTGATTTGAGAATCTGTAGTAAAAAATAAACCATGGTTTAGTATAATGCATGAATCCAGTTAGCTTTGGGGGGCTGACATGCAGCTTTCTTCTCTTTGGCATCCCCTCTCTCTAGCTTCTTATATGCAGGATTTTGTGGTCTAGAAGCCACTTCGTGCATTTGATGGTGAAGTGACAATTAGTTAACAGAAGTTTATGTTAAAATATATCTTTAAAATTTGTTTTTAAGGTGCCACAAGACCCTGTTTTGCTTTTTGCTCTAACAGTCCAGTCATGTAATTGTTTACTCTGAAGTAACTCCATGTATCTCATTGGGACTTAAGCCTTGATAAGTATGGCTGGCTCTCTGGAATTTGTTCCTAATATGTTTACCTGTTATTTTATTTTTATTTATTTTATTTATTTTTAGAATTTTTATCCCACCTGTATTATTTTTATAAATAACTCAAGGTGGCAAACATACCTAATACACCTTCCTCCTCCTATTTTCCTCACAACAACCCTGTGAGGTGAGTTGAGCTGAGGGAGAGTGACTGGCCCAAAGTCACCCAGCTGGCTTTTGTGCCTAAGACAGGACTAGAATTGCAGTCTCCTGGTTTCTAGCCTGGTGTCTTAACCACAGAAGTTCGGAGACATTCACACACTGCTTTCCTTTTGTGAACTGTATTTTTCAACTCTCCCCCCTTAACTTTTTAACTTATATTCCATGGATGCAAAAAATCCAAGTTAAGTAAGAAAGATAGCAAGATGGAATCATTGTTCCTAACTAATGGCACTAGGAATCCTGCAGATAGTTTGCATTCTGCACTACGCTATCAAGCGCTGTATGTTTTTACTGTTATTCTAAGATCATGAGAGGACTAAAGTACCAGATCCATGTTTGCAGTACATTCTACCTCCATAATGGATACCATTTCCTTATTCCTACTAAATCCTGACTTTGGAGTCCTTGGGGTTCTCTGAGCTTGGTTCTTTTCTTGCAAACGTTTCATTACCCAGCTAGGTAACATCTTCAGTGCTAAAATGGGATGGGGTTTGCTCTCTATTTATATGCTGTGGCCTGCCTTGCCAGTGCTGGTGGGGGTGGGGGTTTTGTTTTGCTCCTCTGAACCAAAGATTCAACATTTCAGTACTGCACTTTGTATTCTGCTGTAGCATCTGCAGCTATAATTGTGTCCTTTATTTCATGTAGTGTTTGCTGTGTACCCACTGTTGCACTGGTTCCAGCTATATTAGTTTTTCACTTAAATCTTTTCCACTTAGAAAAAAGCTTGTGTTTGTGTCGTGATAGTATCTAGCCATCTTGCCTTCTCAACCTGTTTTTTTCATTCCCTTCCATTTTTGCAAGCATCAGGGTTTTCTCCAGTGACTCTTGCTAGATTTATATGCCTCTCTTCTTCAAGAAGTTCAAGGTGGCATACATAATACAGTTTTTCTTCCAAGTAAGTTAGGCTGATTGTCCCAAAATTATCCATGATGGAGCATTGACTTGAGATTGTAGTCTAAACACCTTTACGTTAACAATGGGGCATACTGGCTCATAAAGGTAGATTATAGGTTGGATTCAGATATAGATGACCAAATCTAGATTTCTATTTCTGCGGTATCGTTTTCAGCTGATCCTCACTGTTAGTGAAGATACACTGTTCAAATTAATTACAAATCAAGCAAACTGAAAAAAGAACAGAAAAGTTACTCATTTAGAGGGGAGAAAACTGTACTTGAAAAATGAAAAGAAAAATGAATTCTAGGTTTTCTATTTTAATTTTATAGATTATTTTATAGATATTTTTGGTTGTTTTTTTTAATTACAAAATTTTAAAAAAATGTTATTTATAACCAAATGTTTTTGCTGAATTTTGAAATAAATTTGTTAGGTGTATTTAAATTTCAGAATGGATGAACTGGAAACTAAGTTTTTGTAGCATACCACTGTGGATCTCCATTTGCATTCCCAAATACACTACATTCCTCTAATAATCTTATTAAAGATTAGTAGAGGAATATAGTGTATTTTGGAATGCACTAACAGCAATATCTGTTTTAACACAAAATCCTGTAATTTGAGAGGTTTCAGCTGTATCAAAAGTACTACAGCCTTCTACAGTGTCAGCATTTGCTCTGGTTCCATGGTCTCATATTTAAGAAGAATTTAAAATATCTTTTATGTAGATCATATTGTTGATGGAATGAAGTCAACATAAAAAAAATACTAGATTTTATTATTCTTCCTATTACTGAAAGGGATTCCTCAGTCTTATTAAAAATGTTAGGTGATGGTCACAAATGGCTTGTAAGTGGAAATAGTCCTGTGGTTAATTCATAAGTTTTTTTTCTTTTAGGTATGCAAATATTCCTGGCCTTTGTATTTTCTCTATTAATTGTAGTCTGTTCTGAAGACTGAAAACTGAGTTTGAACTGATATTTTGTCTTCTTGAAAGTACATTCTTTGAAATGGTTGCATTTTCTCAGTACATTTATTATGTTTTCTATAAAGCTTTTGTTTTTGATCAACACAAAGTTGAATGATACTTTCAGTATCTCTATTAATATTTGGCTTTTTACAATCATCCTACACCAAATCCATGTTTATTTTTTTCCATTTCCTTTGCTTCATATTTCATCCATATTTGGTAAGACTAGGGAATTTCTTAGTGTCACTAAATCTTAAAAATTATATAGATTGTAATGAAAGTTAATATATTTTGCTTGCAAAGCTATATTAAAATAACAGTAGCCTCTGGTAAAGGCATTGGTATAGGCTCCCTATTAAATTTCTGTGGTAAGATGAGTTGCTCTGAAACAATAACTAGCCTTGAAGTGATAACTTCTCTCCTCCACCTTTTTAGTAGCTGTACCCAGAGTTCTAGGGACCCACGTATGCTTCTGGAATTATGTACATCTGCTGTAACATGTAATATGGTTTGCAAATAATTATTAATGTGAATCAAACCTCTAGTACATTTTCTAGAAACCAAGATAGAAGCAAACCATGTGAAATGTGAACCCAGCTGGAAAAATAAATTTGGGTTGGGCTAAGATTTTTGTGTGCTGGATATCTCTGTAGACATATGATATGTAAGTAGCAGATTAACTACTTGCTTCAGTGGTAGGGTTTTCCCACTTCAGTATCTGTGGCTAGAGGGTTTTATTAAGGCTTATCTGCTTCTCCCTCACCTATAATACAAGGGTGGGATTATAATCTTATGTGATGCTTTATTCTTAGTTTCCCCATGAGTAAGAAAATATTGAAAAGTAGCATCACTCTTGGTACTATCCCAGACAACACATTTGATGGTAGAGGATTGCCTTAAACTTAGAGCAGAAATTTAAAAGAGCAACAAAGTGAGCAAAAAAGCAAAGGGTTTAGAATAATTTCTCATCTTGAGCAGATCAAGGAAGGTCCCAAGGGAAGCATAAATGATTGTAATGTATCATGGTAAATAATCTTAAAATCTGATTACTGTATCATGTTTTATTTTGGGTTTACCAAACAGGGTTTCTGGGCTTGTAAGATCTCTTGCATTGAGGAAGTTATGTGACAAGAAAAATTTAATCTACCCAGCTATAAAAGCATACCTTTATGAAATAGAATCTGGTCACTGGGTGTATGTTATAAAATGATAGCCATTTAGGAAATAACTATTAATTAAGAATGCCGTAAGAGAATCAGTAGATGTTCTTAATTTCCAAAGAGACTCTTAAGTTTACTTTCTTCCTTGACACGGCCAAATGCACAGTCTCTAGATATTTGAGATCAAACTGTCCAGGATCTTGCTGAGTGAGCCTTAAACATTTTTCACTGCAATTTGTCTGGTAATATATGATTCACAATACAAAAGAAAGATATGGCTTATCTTCTTGTATTATTGATTATGAAGTTGATGTTGACTCTTAGCAATGACATAGATTTTCTCCAAGATGTCCTAACCCTAATCTGGTCCTTCAGGCCTTTTAACAGTGCATGGGTGAAGCATTTAATCCATCTAATTAAATTTAAACATAGGCTTTGAGTTAATTCTAAATATTGTTTGACTAATGAAAGAAATTAGAACATAGAGTAAAACATATTTCCCAAATCTATGTTTGTTTGATGATATATAAGAGGATTTTATGTATGCGTCTTTTTTTGTTGTAGATTGTGATATAGTACATGTATCCAACAAGGTTCTGTGTGAATAAATACCTTAACTCAGGTACTGGAATATATATACATATAAGATTAGTTTAAATGATTGGGACTGCTTACACAATGCTGAAGAGATGGTGCTGTCCGGTTTGACAGTGCTGATGACATGCTTAGGAAATTATTTCTATGGGAATACTGTAATATATAATATAGAATTATCAAGGTTAAAATGGATATATTGTTATCTCTAGTAACCCTTAATAGACTTTTGCTTACATCAGGACTGAAATGACGAGGTTTTAAGGATTTGTTTATAAATTAGAAATGGGATATGGGAAGAAGAGATAATTTGTTTTATTTTAAGAGGTGACGTTACTAAAATTGTTTATACTTGTGATGAAGGGGGAAGTCATTTCTTTATATATATATTTTCTTTTTCTTTACTATATTCTTTTTTTTTCTTTTCTATTTTTTCTATTTTTTCTTTCTTCACCTTTTTCTTATTTTTTCTTTTTTCTTTTTGGTTTGTATTAGTTTTTATTGTTGCAATTGTAATTTTTAATAAAATTACTATTAAAAAAGAATTCATAGTTCTGATTCTGGGTAACATTTGTGTTACTGTTAGCATGTCTCCTGCTTCCTAGTTTCTTTAATGTTGTTAACATCAAGATAATGAACATAATTTGAACTGTTTTTTTTTTAAACAAAAAACTTGCAACCTATTCTAGACTTCTCTACATTCTTAAGTGGTTTCTACTTCCATCTGCTCTGCTGAATATCTAGAGATAAATATTAAAATTACTCAATTTTTTGCTGTAATGGTACTTATCTTCAGTTTCATATTCTGCTTAACAAAGGACTAACAATTCCTTTTTGTCTTTCTATAACTTTATACTTTCTATTCCATTTTTTGCTATCTAAGATTCTCTCATATTTTACATTTATTTGCTGGCAAAAAGAAGAGGAGACAAATGAGTTGTTTCAGTATAAATTTCTGTTAACGTATATTCATCATACACTTTCAGTCAGGACACTCATCTGTGTATCTGTGCACACTGCCTTGTTTTCCTTCCAATTTCAGTACTGAAACAGATTTTCCTAAAGTTTTCCTGTTTTTTTCTACTAATTCTCTTGCTCTGTCCTTTTTCTTATACCTTTGCTTTGCCTTTGTTCATGCTTCCTCTTGCCTTCTTTCAATTATGTTCAGATATTAACATAACTAATTGTTTAATTACTCTTTACCACCTGTCTTCTGTCTCTGGGCTATACCTGCAAACGTCATATTTTTTCCAATTCTAATTAACATTTCTAAGATTTCCAGAAAAAATGTTATCCTTAGTGATGTATTTGATGTTTCACAGCAGATGTTTATAAAGGTCTTTTGATTCCCCCCTATCCCCCCAAAAAGCAACAGTGAGAGGATGCCTCTAGATGGGCTGTTTAACTTAGTTTCTACATACATACATACATACATACATACAATTCCATAATACATTTACAGAGGACCCTTGTTATTTGCAGTGCTCCATTCCAGCCAAATTGCCATGGATAACAATACTGCAGATAATGAAATAAAAAAAAAAATGCGTAGGCAAGAGTCCATCCACCATTTTGCATATCAGTAAAATATGGCCCAAATCACTCCAAAACTATGGATAAGTGAAACCCTTTATCACAAACCTGAATGTGCAGTTCATATTTTCCAGGTGTTGCTATGTGAAAATACAGATAATGAGAGTCATCATTATACCATCATCAGTATTCAGAATTAATGTTGTGTTTTTGTTCTAGTTTTCAGTGGACACAAATGCTTAATCTACATTTGGTTATACATAATTTCATACAAAGGTGTTTTCCACTTCTCTTGTTTAAAGGCTGTTGGGGACTGCAAAAGTTTCAATAATAGAGCTGTGAATGTACAAATGGACCAGTTTGGACATCTCCAAACCCGTAGTACTGTTGCCTTATAATATGAAATAATCAACTTAAATAGAATCATAAGGTACTTGGCTGTATGTCACATACTCCTTTGGTAGTCATAAGCCATGACATTAAAAATCCTCATCTGTTGAAATCTTTGTGTGTGTGTGTGTACACACACACACACACACACACACTAATTGAGATATTATCAATTTTATATATATTTATATATTTTAGTAGAATTGATAATATCTCAATTAGTTCCATTTGGTCTCCTAAGAAAGCCATCATCAATGAAGAACAGTCTTTTTCATGGAATAGCAGTACACATTGGTTTGCTGTAAGTTTATCCTCCTATCAATTGAAGAAAAAATACACAATCTTTTTCAACTCAAACAGAGATTTATGAGGGATAGCTGAAGCTATATTTTTATTGAGATGGTACGCAATAACAGTGTTCTACATTTTACAGAATGTAGTTTTGAATTTTCCAACAATTTATACCTTGACTGTCACAGGTATTATATAAGTTGCTTAATGTGGAACTGACTTTATTTTGCTGAATTCAGACTTGATATTACAAACCAGGCATTTCTAACCCAAGATTGGCCACTTAGTCTTTACAGTTGAACTATGTTTTGCCTCTAAGATAAAATCCAATAATTGCACAATTGCTAATCAAGCTATCCAGATTGGATTTAAGGCATGGGGTGAGGGGAAGGGGTTGCAAGGAGGGCCCAGGTGACACAACCAGAAAGGTAGTGACTTTCCAAGAGAAGATAGGCAAATTCCAGCTTTTTAAAAAGATTTTAAAGAAAGCAATGGGAGTGAAGTCTCTGGGAGACCAACTACTCTCATTTCCACTCTTAAAAACTCTCTAAGGCCACCAAAACCAAGCCCACAGTGGCACAGTGTTAAGGTGCTTGAAGCTATATATGTCCCATAGATCATGGGTTACTCACCCATGCTTTAAGGAAACTAAATTTATCTGTCTTTATTGGCCTAGTATTCATGTGACTTTATGTTGGCTTTAAAATAACCACCTGTATCAGTTTTTAGACTTTTCATTTCATGATTTTGATCCGTCATTTTTGAAATTTCATTTGCTAATGAAAAAGCCTTAGGTGATCTTCATATTCCTTTATTCTGTACAGGATACACAAGATTCTGCAATGCCTATATATCTTTTAAATTATTCATCTCACTTATTTTAGATTCAGTGTCTTGATAAAACTCATTTTAAATGTTATCCTTTTTTCTGTGAACTAATTTAGGAAATAGCCCTATCCAAAGTTTCCTAGGAGTAAGTTCTACTGAATACAGGGGAACTTACTACTAAGTAAGCATTGATAGCCTGTATCATCATGCCTTCTTCAAGCAGTGAGGTGTCTACGTCAGTTTTTCTTTCACATCTTTTTTGTAACAGATTTCTTGTAAATATCCTAATCTAGTTAAAGCCTGCTTACTTTTTGGTTTCCAGTGCCTTGAGGCCACAGCAAATCTGTGAATTAAAACTGGGTCATTGGTGACTTGCTATAAAGATGGGTGGTGCAGTGGAGGCAATGGGATGCAGTGTTCCCTACCTGGATCACCCTGAACAGAAAATAGGACACTGACTAAATAAATGATGCGCTATTTAAAAGTTGGCATATACTACAATAATTGTCTCTTTTTTTGAGAGAGAGAGATGAAAATTATGTCTTTTTCATGTCTTAGTTCAAAACTGAGTGAGATTGCACCATGGTGGCAAAGAAGAGAAGGCTGCTTCTTCTGTACCAAAATATTTATCAGGATTTTTATTTCAGTTTGTGGCTACCTATTCTTAGGGCTTATTGAAAGTTACCTATAAAATTGGACTGCATAGAGAATATAAGATGTAGGTACAGGTAGTCCTTGCTTAACAACTGTTTGTTTAGCGACTGTTCAAAGTTATAATGGCGCTTATAACCAGTGCCTGAAGTTACAACTGTTGCAGTGCCCTGTGGTCATGTGATCACGATCTGGGTGCTTGGCAACCAGCTTGCACTTGTGACAGTTGCGGCGTCCCGGGGTCATGTGATTGCCATTTGCAACCTTCCCAGCTGGCTTCTGGCAAGCAAAATCAATGGGGAATTGCGTGATTCACTTAATGACCATGTGATTTGCTTAATGACTGCCACAAAAAAGGTAATAAAATCAGGTCTGGTCATGTGATGATTCGCTTAATGACCTCATCACTTGGCAACCTAAGTTCCAGTCCCAACTGTGGTCTTTAAGTGAGGACTATACATATATTTTTAGAAGCTTTACCTGCCCACATGTGTTACAGTGCTTCCAGTAACTATTCAGGTTCAGCTTAAAGGATGGGAAGCCATCAAGCCATCTAAATGTTTATTCTTTGTATTTAGCATCCAGCCGAAGTAGCCAAGAAATCTTTCTCTTTTTATCAGAGACATAGGATAGATTGTCATCAAGGATGCATCCATACCAAGTATTCACTCTAGAATTGGTATTTGTTGTTTAGGTACACATAAGATACCTGTATTATCGGAGGAGAGCCGTGTTGGTCTATGGTAGCCAAAAATCAGGAGGCGTCTGGTAGCACCTTTTCAGACTAACAGATTTTATTAAAAGGCATAGGTTTTCATGACCTATAGCTCACTTCCTCAGATGCATATCGTGGTTAAAGGTTTCAGGCTATCTCAGGAAGTCTCAACACACAGAATGGGTTTTTTAACTCATTATAATTGTTAATTGATAAAGTAATACTTGTAATCTGTTCTACATGTAACCTGCATCTACATAACCACCCTGCCTTCTTTCTCCTATCACAATTTAAATCTTGTATCAATTTAATTACCCCATGCATCTGATGAAGTAAGCTGTAGCTCATGAAAGGGAGGTAAAATACAGGCAGTAGAGTTACTGGCAGTGTTTTACTTGCAGTAGAATGGGAAGCCGGAAACTTCTTTTAGCATTCTTATAAGTTAATTTGGCTGTTTTCTGATACCTAGCTAATAAAGTATCTATAGATTAATTGTTCCTGTGAGTTGCCCTGCAGTACTTGAATGTGCAGTAACAAGATTTAACTTATATGGATTTGGCCCAGTAACTTCACCACAGAATATGTCATACAGGGCCTCATGAAAGAATTTTCCTCAGAGGGCCTCTGCAAATATGTTGGAGATGGGCCTTGAACTCTTGGCTCGGAATTGGCTTTTCCGTAGCGGAGACGGTAGTAATGCTACTCATTGATCTAGAGACGTGCAGCCTGAGGTTTTTTCAGTGCGTACACAAGCTGCCTTCTTGTACACTGAAAATGAGAAGTGTTCTTCTGATAATTTTGCCAGTTGAAGTAAATCAGCTGCACTTGAGAGAGAGAGCAAAGGTTCAGATGCTGTGTGTGATTTCCCCCTCCCTTCTTCTCTTTGTAAGAGAAGAAGAGAAGGTTTGTTTACTTTATCTGGCTTATGCAATGTTCTAAGCAAAATGGATTTTTTTTTTATTTATTTAAAATATTTGGGACCTGGGATTATTAGGGAAATTATTCTAAAGGGGGGAAAAAAAAGACAAAAAGATTGTGAATGCTGGATAATAGCATTCTGTTGGATAACAGAAAATATTGGTTCCTGCATTTATATAGAAATAATCACAAAATTATTGGCTTAAAACCAACTCTTTTTTAGCTGCTCACGTAGAAATATTTTAATTGTGTGTGGGGTGAATGAGCAAGTAGTGTGTAGGCTTTGGAATTCTATTTGTATTCCTATGAACTTATTGCTCATGATTAACAGATATGATAAACCCAAATTAATACATAGCTATGACAGAGTATGTGTATACATGGGGAAAAAATCTCCCCATGTTTCCATACAGATTGGTTCCTAAAGGAGAGAATAAGCTGAAAAAAATCCACTGTATAAACTGTAATATTGACAAATCATTACCACTTCCTCTCTGGAAACAGAAAGAAAATATGAACTCACCTATTCAATATACGTGTTATTTCACTTTTGGATTCTTAGCTTAGCCACCACCTTAATCATTATTGATAAACCAATAACCAAAGCATATGCAGTTATGGCTTTGATCAGATTTAGAATGCAATCCTACATATTTACTTGAAATAAATCCTACTGATTTCAGCCCCACCATGCTCATAGAAATTTACTTTTGAAATGATTACTATTTAGGTTTTTTTTTAAAATCTGATAATATATTTGCAATGCAGTCTTAAACTTAACATCAACATAGTTTACACCCAGGTAGTAAGTCAGTCAGATGAGCTGAAGGGATTCCTGCCATGAGAATGGGAGAACAGTAGAAAAAGCAGAAAGGAAGAAGGGTTGGAGCCAAATATATTTTTCCCTGTTAAGTGTAAAACTATTAATACTTGACTCTTTGGAAAAAAGTTGGTCATCTCTACTTTCTGTAGGAGATTGTTTGCAGAATATAGTACATCGTTTTTAATTCTTAGCAAAGGTGGACATTACCTTGTTGTCTCCACTATTTAAATAGCCTGCATTTTCAGTGGGTCATTTTTGTTGGTCATTTTTTCAGTGGCTTTTTGTTGGAAAAATTTGGAGCTACAGAATACTATGTATACTTTTGGTAATACGTAACTGAGAGCCAGTTTGGTGTAGTGGTAAAAGGCACCAGGCTAGAAACTGGGAAACTCTGAGTTCTAGTCCTGGCTCAGGCACGAAGCCAACTGGGTGACTTTGGGATAGTCACTCTCTCTCAGCCTTAGGAAGGAGGCCAGGGCAAATTACTTCTAAAAATCTTGTCAGGAAAACTACATGGACTTGTCCAGACAATGACCACTAATGACTTGAAGGCACTAAATAAACAAAAAATGTGTATGGTTACAATTCTTCTGCGTTATTCAACACATTCTATGAAATGACAGTCTTTAAGTTTGCAGAAGCCAATGATTTTTTGGTTCTTTACATTATTTACAACACTAAAAAGAGGCATTTACTTCAAAGAGGTAGTCACATATTTTATTTGCAGTTTTTAGGGTTTAGAAGTTTCAAGGTTTGGTTATATATCAATAATGCTGTTGTATGACTGCCTATAGAACACACTTTATCAATCCCTTTTATCATTACCAAAATTATAATGCAATTAAATCCAAGCAATGCTTATAAAATGTTGCAAGTTTACTTAGATTTCCCACAGTTCTGAACAAAGAGCTATATTACGTTAATTGTGTGAGTTGGTAGATATTTCTTATATATTACAAATGGTGTGAGGGGAATATTCTAGCATCTACCTTTACCTAGTAAGGCATGGTAGAAACCAAATATGTCAATACATGTAAATATTAATTCATTGTATTCCCAATCAGTGGAACAGTTGCCTTGCTTTTTTCCCCTGTTAATTAGGCTCAGGTTTCCAGGCAGATGTTGAAAGAGGCTTTTACTCATTTATTATATCTTTACTATATATGTTTAGTGGGAGCAGAGAAACATGGTGTTTCTGATAATAATAGTAAAATATAGCTAGTAAGGCTAAGGTTTTAAACAAGTAAATAAGGGACCTAATAATACACCGACAGGTATCATGAAACAGATGCTTTATTTAATGATAAGTAGCCTTGGGATGCTAAGTCTTGAATAGAAAGTGTAAGGGAGATTCGTAATCCTCAGACTACTAAATCTCTGTCATACAGCAGCAACATTTCTATTTAGGATGGTTTTTTTTTTTTTTTTAATATAAGGTACTTTTACTTTCCCCAGGGAGGAAGCTGTATTTTGTATTTCTGGAGCAAATTTGGTTTAAGTCATTGGTATCAATGATGTTTTTATTCCAGTAAATCCTCAATTTAATGCTCCTTGGTTTAGGAGACTTTAGATTTAACTGACTAAATGTACTGTATCTACAGTATGTGTTGTCCAAATTTCAAACAAATCAGTTTAAACAATGTTCACTGCTTCTCCTTGGCTATTCATTGTTATTGGAAAATAAGGTTTTCTCACATATGTTTTGAGGTTTGAAGAATCCCATTTGACTTTAATAGCCTGTTAAACCAAGGGTTTACTATAACTTTTGAGATCAAAGCCATCATAATAGTCTATGGCCATTAAGCATTTTTGGTGAATCAGCTGAAGAGCCTGTTTATGACTTAATAGGCTTCTGTACTAAATGGAAAACATGGGTTATAAAACTATTTTAGACTAGTTTTGAACTCATATATGAATGTAAAAACTGTGATTTTTTCCCCGTCTTTAGTGTCTTCAGCCATTTAAGTCAATTCTCAATTTTGTTTTCTAAGTAATTTTTTAGACGTATATGTATATGCTCATTTTAAATACTTGTCTGCATCTTCAGTAGAAGGCATAACACTCATTTAAAAGGAAGGCAGGACTACTTACCTAACAAATATTCTAGTTTAGAGTATATAATGTCAAAGGGATAGAGATTTTTGTGACACTGTTGGATTCCAACCCTGTGCTCCTGGAAGCATGTTGCATAATCAGAAGTACAGTAATAGGAATTATAATCTACAAACTTTTGAAAGGCCACAGATTTCCCTGGTATAGAGGAAATTCACACCCATGCCATTTTGAGCCATTTAGCAAGGAAAAGGAACATTTGCAAGTAGGTAGTCTTAGACATTGAAAACATAATAGTCTTGGAATAATTGTGTCATATCCTGAATTATTATCAGTGTCAATTTGCATTTGCAGCAGGATAAGGTATGATGGATATTGCCCTATGAGGGAGATCTCTAAATCTCTACTGAGAATCCAATTGCTCCCTCCCTTACTCATGGGGACTGTTTATTTAGCAATGCTGCCAACCATTTCCTTTTCTTCCAAGAAATCCCTCTCTGCTCCGATTTACTCAGCAGAGTCCTTATCAGAATGAAAGTCACTGCTTCATTATGAATTCAAGTCTTTAATGAAAAAGAAAAGTAGGACTATCCTGAAGAGGTTGAATTCACTCAACCACTATCCTAATGGGCACACATGTGCACACACACACACACAATATAGAATAAAGTTACCATGGCTCAAATCAGATTTCATAAAATAAAAGTGAAATGCTAATCAGCTTGTCTGTAGACTACTATATAGGTTCTGGATCACCAACCCAGATTTCATGGATTGGGGTCTCTTTTCTTAAGTAGCACTTAGACAGCACTAGGAAACACTTTGATGGATACAAAGGACTGTAGGCAAAAGCAAAACAGGGCTGTTTCTCTCCTCTTAAAATCTCACCTGAGAGGGAAATCTTCTCACTCACATTCTATTGTTCAGAGTTTGATTTTCCCAAGTTTTGATTATCTCTGCCCATTACCTGGGTGGACAGATCAGATTCAGATCCCCCCCCCCCACTATTTTGTGCTTGAATGTCCTGTATTGGGATTTCTCCCATTCACTTCAGTCTGTTTGTAATATAACTGTGAAGGTAATAGTCATATATGTTTATGCAATATATTGATGATTTATTGGGATTATTCCAAAATATTGCCATAGATTTTTGGGTATGGATGCAAAATATTGTTCCAAGGAAGTGTGTTCTATTAGCCTTTCTATTTCAGTTCATATGGGACATTCAGTCAATTTAGTAATACCTATTATGTACACAGTGCATCTTATTTATAAAAAAGTTAAACGACATTTTTAGGTTTTTTCTTAAAAAATAAGCCTAATTAGCTTTATTTTTCCATGTAAGTATCCAGACCTTAATTTTAAGCAAACTGAAGAATAACTTGTAGGCTGATAAATTATTCAAACATCATGATTGTCTTTTTCCCCCTGTTTAGTCAAGTTAATACTTCAAGCTGAAGAGAGAGGCATAGTGTCGATCAAAGGTGTACGTGCAAACCGTTTCCTTGCTATGAATGAAGATGGGCGATTGTTAGCACTGGTAAGCAAATGTCACAACATTTTATTTTTTCCTTCTCATAATTAAATTAAGGTTTTAGGACAGAAGCTTTAATATAAAGCTTTATATATATATATATATATATATATATATATATATATATATATATATAGTCTGCGCTCAGTCATTGCTGACCGCTTTAATATAAAGCTTTTATATATATATATATATATATATATATATATATATATATATATAGTCTGCGCTCAGTCATTGCTGACCCTGCACTGACTGCTTGGACGAATCCTTGCAGTTTTCAAGGCAAGGTGTTTCGGAAGTGGTTTGCCAGAGCCTCCTTCCTAGGGCAGAGCCCAGCTGGCGAGCGCAGGAGGCGGGGTTTCCATTGCTTTTCTAGGGTATTGCAGAATGCTTTCTAAAAATACTCAATTTTTGAAGAAGCTATGGGTTAAAATAGCCTCCACTTTTAAAGTTCTTATCAATAACACCTCTTTTGGTCTTCATCATGTTAGTTTTCACTATAGTACATTCATGTTTGGCTTCCTTTTGATTTGCTGGGGTAAACTGATGAGGGAATTAGGGTTATCTAATGTATATTCTATACGGCTCTGTAGCAGTTCAGATTTGAAGGTGCGCGTAGCACCTGTCTGGAGCTCCTTAAACCAAAAGCATATTTTCCTGATCATGCAGCTGCCGTGCAATCCTGGGAAAAGGAGCTTTGGGTTTAGGGCATTACGAGCAGGCGTTACATGCATTCCTCCATGCACCCCAAAGCAGTCTTTTGCTTTTGAATCTGAAATGCTGCACAGTTCAAATATTTCACATGATTTATTTATACATACATACATCAGAAATGGGCAAAAGAAGTTCCTTTTTGTGGTTCTCATTGTCCCCAAAATCATACTGCTGATTTTCAGTGGCAAATTACTGAGAAACCGATGTTTCCTAACATTTTTGGTATAAAAACAAATGAAAACAGTGCATAAATCCTTTGTTTATATGTGAAACCCTCCACATGCTGACCCTACCCACTTCAGTTACATCACCATCTTGCTGACTGTTGTCCTTTAGTCACCCTATCTACCCCTGTTTTGTATAATCAATGAAATGGGTTAGTAATCCATGAATCAAAATGTGGAATAATTTCATTCAAATCCAGAAAATGTCAGTTGTTCTTAAATGTTAGGTCAGGTTAAATGCCAATCATTTATGTTCTAAAAGTTCAACAGGATTTTAATGTGACTGACAGCACAATGCAATACATCGGTATTCAGAAAAGGATTAAAGGATTATTCCAAAAGAAGTATTTGCAGCCATAACTTTTTCAGTTCATTACTGTATTCCTACTAAAACCTCATAATCATAAGGATGTTAATCTTTCACATGGAAATGAGAAAGCTAATTTGTAGAAAGCAGTTACTTTAGACCTAAGTAGTATTTATGATTATTTTTGTGTGTAAAGATGGATGAATGAAGAAATCTACATTTAAAATGTTATGATTTGATCTAAACACAATATGGATTTGATTATATCTTCTATATCATGTGATTTATATCATTTTGGTAAATGGCCGATCAGCCATATGTGAACATATCTGATATTCTCCTTCTGTTTTTTCACAAAGGCTATGAATAATCCCCTCTTTTTTTTTTAACAGAAATATGTAACAGATGAATGCTTCTTCTTTGAACGCTTGGAATCTAATAACTATAATACATATCGGTCTCGTAAATATTGTGATTGGTACATTGCACTGAAACGAACTGGTCAGTACAAACCTGGACCAAAAACTGGACGAGGACAGAAAGCTATTCTTTTCCTTCCAATGTCTGCCAAGAGTTGACTTGAGTGGCAGAGTTTATAAAATATTGTGCAACAGCAATAGATGTTCCCCTCTCCATAAGACAAATTTATGTGACCTAACATTTTCCAGTCAACTGCATTTGCTGATTGATTTCAGATTATTACTGTGTAGAACTGTGTATATTTTAACATTGAAAATTCCTGGAACCATTTTCATTCTCCAGACATATAAGTGTGTTTGTGTGTGCATGTTTATGTGAATGTGGCATTAAGACATAGTTCCATTTAAATATTTCAGTTTAAGTTAAGTATTTCTAGTTAGATTTTATAATACTTTAATTTGATGGTTTGGGGATAGAATTAGACATTACATTCTGATTTGGGCTATCCAATGTAAAAAGTTTTAAAATATGCATAGTCTGGAAAGTCTTTATCATTTAAGGGTCATAATGATCTTTTTAAAAGATATAAACATGAATACTGATTTTAATCTGGAACAAATGACACAAACACAGACTTTGATTTCAAGTAATCTTAGATTACAAAAAAGATTAATTTTATTGCAACTCTGTCACATTTCTATAATTTTCTGGCAGCTCTCTGTGGTACAGCTTATAGAAAAGGCCTGTATACATAGCTGGGAATTCTCTCATAGTTATATCAATTTTATCAAACCCTTCCCGATATCCATACAGAAGTAATCTAGCTATATTGCTAGTGATTGGAGTAGTTTCTTTTGTCTTGGAAAGCTCAGTTAGGTCCATCCATTCACATCTCAGGCACTCCTGCTGGCAGAAACTGATGTGGAAAGAAGAAGGTTCCAGACGGCAGATTATGTACATATCTGACTTCCCAAAGGCTCCAGGTTGCCCGTGTTGCTGTCGCATACTTAGAATGGACTTGAATTCTGATGTTATGCCTGTCTCTTCAAAAACTTCTCGAACTGCTGTGTTCCCTAAGAGGCAGAATGAACTTAAATGCTAGTTTTAGTCAGAAATTATATTCGGGAGCTTGTAACATGGTCCCCATTCTGTTCTCTAATCCTTCCTGATCTTGTATTCTACCCTGGGAGATACACATTCAGCTTCCCCCCCTCAAAATATTAAATTGGATTTTTAAAAACCCTCATGCTGATCATCATTATAAAGACTTCCATTGTTGTAGAGAGTAAGGAAGATGACCTTGACGAGATACGTAGGAACCGTTGCCTAGATTGTTGTTATAGCCAATCTCAATAAAAATAGTTTTAACCTTTCTGTAGAATTTCCTGGTCTGGTCCACCAAATGGAGTTGACATCAGTCTTGCAAGTCTAATTGTGATGTATCTCCTTCCCCCTAATTCAGTGAATTAGGGAAGTGTCTGACTGAGCCACTTCCAAATGTTATCTTGTTGTTCTGGGCTTAAAAAATGCTTCAGCCTCTTTTGCCTAAGCAATGCCTCCTGCATATCTCTGTCAGCAGTCTGTTTCTGCCAGCAGTCATCTTCCTTACCCTCTACAATTGTTTATATTCTAAAATAATTATTGAAGCTACTTTAAGAAGGATATATATCTGAAATTTGAGAGCTTCTAGCACAACACAGTTGGTCAAAGTTGTTTATGCATTTTAAAACCTATGTACCATAATATTGTTTAACCATTTGTAAACTTAATAATGTAGTGCTAACAAACATAACCTAATGATTTTCCTTTTTTTTTAAATTTTCAGTGGAATGTAGACTTGTGAGTATACTGCTCTAACTAAGAAATGAGACACTATCAGCCTTTTCCAATATCTTTGGCAATAAATCTATTACTTGGCAATCACTCATTTAATTGTCATCAGGCTGAACTTAGGAGAAAGCCCTGAGTTTTACTAATTTTGCCTAAATACTGATGAAACAGAAACTTTTAATTTACCATGTTAATTGTCTGCCTCCCCTCCATACCCAAGATTTGTTCTCAAGGACTGGGAGACCCTCTGGAGCAGATTTGGGAGGGTGCATGGAACAGGAGAGCAAGAGAAACTCAACTGTGCAATTTCTGGTTAGATTGAAGCCACTACATTTCAATTTAGGATACATTATTGAGGGGAGTGAGCAGTACTAGCTACAATACAGCACATATACAAATGTTCAGGGTCATAGCAAAAAAGGTTATCCAGGAATATATTACTTGGGAGTAACCAAACAGAGCCATTAAACTAGTATATTTGGGCTTGTGTAAATGCTGCTGTAAATTTGCAGTGGCTCTGAAATATTTACCAAAGTGATGATGTTATAAACATTTACAAAACAAAGAAGCAGAAAATTAATGATGATTCAGCTTCCTGAATACTGCCTCACCCCCTCCAAATTAGCTGGGGAAACAGGCTTGTTGATTTTATTTACTTTCCATAGTAGCTTTGCATTTCAAATTAGTCGATACATATTTCCCAGTATTCAATCTCTTAAAGTTCTTCAAATTAGTAAAGTTATAATTGTAAATCAGTCAGAGAATGTTATACCAGGGTAGCCTATGTACCCCTAGAGTACAAAACAATAGTGTGGTTCAAAAACTGCCATCCTCCCACCCCAGTATAGGTGGCTTTGAGTTACTCTGCTGGCAGAGGAATGTTGTTGGGGGGGAGAAAGAGTTTTGCCATAGCAAAAACCTCTGTTGTGTGTGGGCAGGTACAAAGCTACTATGTGGGGGGGGGGAACTCTCCCAATGGGATGAGATGGGATGGGGAGGTTCTAACATTGTTTCTACCAAACTGAAAACTACTACTTCCCCAAAATGCAGAGTTTGGACCAGCAAGCCATGTTACTCCTGGAAATGGAACACCTCAGCTATATAGTTTTTTCCTCTCCCAAGTTCAGTTGGTGGCTGTGTGGGATTGAGGACTACAAAGATGGCTGGTTTGAAAACGATGACAAAGGTTGCCTGCTTCCCATGTATTTTATCCTCTCTGGTGTGAACACCAGGGCTTGGGATGCCACAGATGTTTCACTCTACTCTTTTCCCTCCCTGGCCACTCTTTACTTTGCTTTGCCTCTGATCTGCTAAATGAAAGCCTAGAGCAGGGTTCCTCAACCTTGGTAACTTTAAGATGGGTGGACTTCAACTTCCAGAATTCCCCAGCCAACAAGGCTGGCTGGGGAATTCTGGGACTTGAAGTCCATCCGTCTTAAAGTTGCCAAGGTTGAGGAACCCTGGCCTAGAGGGACCACAGTCATAAACCCAAGTAGTGGACAAAGCTGTGTGTTCCATGACTTATACTGTGAACTTTCATTGAGAAGAGACTTAACTCCTTTGCTACATAATATTATGATATTAACATTAAGTATGGTCAAAGATTTATGATCTCCAATGCTTATATTCAGAGTGGGTGCTTTAAAGTCACTATTGAAAGGTAAAACCCATGTGTCTCAAGTACTTAGAGGTTCATTTGAGGACAACATTCAGCAGCTGTTAAATTTAAAACCTCAGATTAATTTCCCCAGTCTGCCTTCACATGTGGAATAAAGGAGACATATACAAACATAATGATCTTATTGGCAAACCACGGTTTCCCTTTTCCTCTGTGCCATTACTTCTCTTTCATTTTTGAGGTAGCTAAATTAGGAACTATACTAATGGGACAGTTGTTATTGATGGTATCACTAAGCCGCTACTAAAAAGGCTGAATAATAAGCCATTTTTCAAATTGCTGTTTTGCCTATACTTAACCAAAACATCTCTTTAGCCTTCATGTAATAACAGCTATCTCTATAATTTAACTGGACAACACCCACATCAAGAATGAGATGAAGGGACTGTAAAAATCCATGGTGTGCTTCCAATCCATACATGGTTTTGTGGTCATATAGCACAATGAATCATGGTAATAGGCACACTGATATTGCCTATCCATTCACAACTGGCAATAAATCTATGGTAGATATTTATACTGGAGAAAATAACTTTAGTGAATATTCCTTATTAACCAACCACCCATTCTGAAAACATATGAATGCAATTTATAGTTACCAGGAACCTTCCAAATCTACTGAAAACATAAATCACATTACACTGTAAAGTTCTGAATATCTATGTTTATAAATAAATGTGATACTGAGATTTCCCTAATAATGTGCGAGGAAGACAATGGCAGACATTAGTAGTGCTATTTCTAATTCAGTAATTAAAGAATGTCGTTCTATACACAGGTGCTACTTAGCTTGAGAAGAGATTTGAACAGTAAGAAGTACTACTGCACACAATACATCCTACATGAGAAAATACAACTAGTACAAAGTATGCTAATTACTGATCTATTGGCAAAACATATGTTGACTGCTCTGTGTGCTTCAAAATAGATGAAACATATTTTGTGAGATGACAGACAATCCTTTATATGTCTACTGAGAAGTAAAACCCACTGTGTTGAATGAGAAAGTATGTATAACATTGCTGACAAAAATGATAGCTTGCAAACAAATATTCACTAAAATAGAAATAAATATAAGAAATGTTGAATGAAACATGCTATTATAATGGCTCTGGTCTGCCCTGAGCTTCAGTTCTAGTAACAGAATTCATATGCCCATGTTGTTTTCTTCGCTACAACACAGAGCCAGGTTGCCACTGTCTTTTTTTCAAGATGTTTTTCAATTTCTGGGTCTAGCTTATACCCTGGGATCTCCTGGTGGTCTTCCATCCATGTACTAACCAAATTTAGCCCTGATTAGCTTTTCTGAGATCACTTAGGTGCTGCCACATGGGGCGTACAAAATTTTGAGCTCAAAATGCACAGAACAAGCCAATTCGAGCTTAGAATGAACTTCCAATTTTAAGAAGGCTCATTCTGCTCATTTTAGCCAGAAAATTTTGCATTCCACTAGTTGTGAATATACTTGTAGAGATGTACATTCCTGCCACCTTTTATGTATAAATTAACATGTTTGTATGAAATAATAATAACACAAGCTGTTTTGATGCAGTATAGATTAATCCATTTACTCACAGTTAGAAGCTCCCAATCTTCATAAGGAAATTTCAACTAAATTCTGAGTATGACCACTTTGAAGGACTTGCACAGCCTGTTTGAAGTTTGCTACTGAAATGTCCAAATCACAACTAAGTTCTCGAGTCTGCAGATACTGGCACCAACTCACAACTGATGTAATTATTCCAACAGCCACATACTTACCAATGTCTTCACCTGGTTCAGATAGGCCTCCTGGAAATTTCCATGCATTTGTTGTCTTAAAAGAAATAAAATGAACTCATCAGCTCACGCCTTACTTTTTCCTTCTGTGTGGAAGAAGAACTAGAGTTGACTAGTCTTTATTTATAAACTTGTTTTTGCAGATGTGATAATAAAAGACAAATGTCTATATAATATATTGCAAGAAAGCATCTACTGATTCATCTAGTGATTGTTAGTTTTGCTGCTAGTCCAAATAATAAATATGACATCAAAGAAGCTGCTTAGTACTTTTATTCTGTGGCCAATGTTCAGAACAGAGCGATGCATCTATAAACACAAATAGCTCTGTGTTAGATGGGAGCCCATGTAATCTAATCTTTAATCATGTACATTCTACTTCAGTGTTTCCTTTTTGACAGAAACATCCATGCCTTTTCTAAATAGAGATGTATGGCTCTAATACTGTTCTATTCTGCACTGGATATAAAGTTTTCTTTTGTGTCTGTTATAATCAGTGAGTGCAGTGTATTACTTTTTTGTTATGCGGTTGAAAAATAAAACAGGTTCTTGTGTATCATGATTTCTTATTCTGTAATTCAGATTTTTTAAAAATGGAAATATCGGTCTGCTGTAATTGTCCCTGAAAAGTATTTTTCAAACAATGTATTAGAGCATGTCATGGATCTGGAGGTGGGAGACAGCTGTACCCTTTCTTCTAAGAGTTCTGTAAAAAAAATAATGATGGTAAGCTAACACCAATCAGGATGAATCTTAGTTTGTTCACCTAAGATACACTTAGCCCTTTTTTCAGATCTTTCTCTTCAGCCCAACTGTAACGAAAAAGGAAACAGATCACCCTGCCCAAAGCACAGAATTACAAACCTTGTTTTAAAAAATCCTGAAAACACAGATGTTGTAAAACTGTGCAGCTTAATGTTTATTTTAGAAAAAGGAAAAACAAAAAGCAATCATTACACAACATTCTGAGTAAAATATCTAATTAGTCGATACATTCTACCTGGTTAATCAGGATCCTGCGTTTTAGAACATATGGAAGGTTCATTTCAAAGAGGGTATCTTGAGAGAATGTTCTGCTCCTTTATACAGATGCTTCTGGATAGACTCTTCTGTTTCTTTAGTTTTAGAGTAACAGTTTCACAGTTTTATAGAAAATACAGCCAATTAAGGCCAACCCCTTGGGGGAGATTGACTGTTGTTTTAATCCAGTCAAGTGATACGCTCCATCTCTGATATCAGAAATCTAGCTGGCAAATCAGAAAGTATCTAGCAATCAAACCTCTTTCTACACGTACTATAATTGAATAGGAAAAGCCTGTCCAGTTCTAACTGGTTAAAATACTGTGTAAAAAAGAGATGTCTGAGACATTGATGGGGAAAATGATGACTTCAGGAATATTCCCTTTCTAGAATGCAGTGGACTTATCAAGTACTTTCTAGCAGCGGTTTTCAAACTGTTCTGAGCAACCTTAGGATTTTGTAAAAACTTAATAGGGTTCCATTAAGTTAATGGGGGAAACTAAGGGCAAAAACAAAAAACAAAAACAACCCCCCCCCCTCACTTAAATATAGCAAGTTTTGTATCACTACAATTCTGCCTCTTGATCAGGGCTTCTGGGATTCCTTTTTTTTTTTTTTTAACAAGTTCCACTGCCTGAAAAAGTTTGAAAACCATGCTTTACAAAACATATAGAGATATTTCAGAATGGAGTTAACCAGGAAAAAAATTCTGATACAACTTAGACATTTTTTCAGCTTCAGAGGGGGAAAAATCACCAGGCTGTTTTATTTTTTAAGGCCACCTGATTCCAAGAAGACCCTAGCCAGCTTACAAAATATCAAATATATAATTAAAACACAGTTAAAATGATAACAAAACTTAACCGCCCAGAGAAGAAAATATTAACCAAACACGACAGCACCTCCATCAGCACCCTAACCCCAGCCTGGGAGCAGAGCCAGGTCTTAAGGGACTTCCGGAACAGTTGAGAGTGGGAGCCCTATGTACCTCCGGGGGGGATGCTATTCCAGGAATAATAGGCGGAAAGAATTCATTAAGCTTCCAACTCACTGTGCAGGTGGATGGTCCTTACTCTAACCTCTGTTCAACTTGCCCTTCTATAAATGGTAGTTATTCATGTCTTTAGGACAGTATCACTGGTTTGACATTGTTGATATTTGTAGGCCAACCTTCCTGTACCTGGTACTGTCCAGATATATTGGACTATATCTCAGAATTCCCAGATACGACAGCTTCCATTCTGCAAGGTTAATTCACTATAACTGGAAAACTCTACATTAAGGAAGGTTATTCTTGGCAAGGCACCTAGGTCAGTATTGCAGTCATCCCTACTATGAAATAAGCAAGTATGTGTCTGCATATGGAAAAGGGCACAGTCTAGATTGCGGAAAACAATGAGGACTTCCCACAGGAGATATACTGTTCTACCAACGGGTATAAAGAAAATTGTACTCAGGTGACAGCACTCGGTAAACACTGGTCTGGCTCCTCATTCACAAAACATTAATGGGTTCTTGACTAATGTACGTTTAAAACCATCTGACAGAAAAAGTATCCTGTTTCATAAGATTTTAAGGCTTTATTTTCAGACACTGGAAACTGTTCTGTATTTTAACTGGCTTTAGCCATGATGACATCACATAAGCAGTTCTCGAAATAAACTGACAAAGTACAGGTCACTATTATGCAAATACAAGCTAACTGAATTTTCAATACATTTGGCCACATCCCTGGAAGGCTGTAAAGTTTCAAAACACACACATACACACTCACATACTCACAAATACATTTCTAAAACTAAAAAGCTTCAGCAAGTTTCAAGTGATTTTTTAAGAAAAGAAGCCCAATTCTTAGCAAGTACAATATGGTTTTCAATGAACTCTTGTTTTTTCATTCAGAAATGTGTTTTAGAGCATTTTTAAGGAATAGTCATTAATTTTATCTGTATTCAATTATCTCTCATAAGCATAAAATCAGAAGCTGAAAAATCCAGGGATTAGGGGAAAATATTTAGCAAATGAACACTGCTAAAGATTTCTAAAGCACTGAAAAAAATTCTCTATACGGGGCCTTCTGTTTGGTTCTTAGGCTATAGAATATACTCCTCATATAGCTTTTGACCAGCTGTTAACCAACTTTAATGGAACTGAATTTATATTTTTAAATTTGTGTAAGCTGTGTTTGAGTGTTTATACAAACAGAAGGGTGGATATAAATCTAACAATAACTTACAAAATAAACATAACCACAATAAAAGTATGAGAATGAATTAAATGAGCAAAACACAGATGCCATTATGCTTTACTGAAAGTAGCAGAAAGCATAACTGTTGTTGCAGATTACTACTAACAAATTATTCCAATTATTTGCTTAACTGGACTTGTAATGATTTTTTTTCTTTCAGGGTCACAGAATAAGATATGGAACAATGTGAACAATGACTGCAGAGAGTTATGCTAAGTCATGATTTACTGTGAACTCAGCAAGAGCACTACTGTATCTCCCTACCAGGTGTGGTCTTATCCATTCCTATTACTGTTCCTCAATGTAGCCCCCCCAGAGCACCAAGGGGTCATAACTATCTGATACTGAGAACCCTTTTCTCGCATGTCTAGACCATTACATTATCTGGTCAAAAGCTTTCTTCTTCTGAAGCCACAGCTGTGGAATCACTTGCATTTGAGCTGTTCTACTGGACTACATGAGTCCCTGAGTTCTAGTTTATAGAACTGGGTGGTTAGGAAATTCCTGAAATAAGAAGCTTGGGTTCTAACCTGCTTCTTCTTCTCCCATCCTATCTCTTGTAATACAACTAAAATTACTGTTGATAGCAGAACATAATTTACAGAAGTCTTTTCAGCAACTCATATATGGTTCAAGGTCAAATCCTTTTGCCAGCCTGCTCCAACTTGACACCAGTTATATTATGCTGCAACACCCCAAATTCCCATCAAAGGTTACTAGGCATGCTAGCTAGAATTATGGGACCTGTGGCCCTATCACACCTGGAGAATGTCAGTTTGGTAAGGCTGCACTATATCTTGTTTCCAAAAGAATGCTTTTTTCTAAAAATTTCCGAGTGTTGACTCCTGTAACTTTTGTATTTCATTATGTGTGAACCTTTGATTACTTTTAATGTTGGTTCCCTTCATGTATGCAGTGATAGGAATAGACTGCAACTCTGTTTTGTGTAAGAGTATTGTCCCTACTGCATAATGGATCTTGAATGGCATACTTTTTTCTCACAGTGGCTCTGTTTTCTTGGCAAAAGAGAGCTATGCAAAGATATGCAAGTGATTTGGGTGGGGGGGCAGTTGGTGGTTGAATTATTAGTAATGCTGTGGGTATAGACTTCAGTGTTGCTATGTAGGGTTTTCTTCCTATGATTATTCTGTTATATCTATTGATGGTTGAGCACAAGTTACCACTACTTTATACTGGCTTTAGCCTTGTAATAGTTATTCCCCAAAGCAGTTGATTTCTGCACTGTGTCCTTAAATCACGTGTAATTCACTATGGGTTACTGTGTACACAGTGATGTGTACAGAATAGAGTTCTGAATCTGCTACATTTGTCTGCCTTGCTGTCTGCTAGAACTTTTAATGAATTCTCTTCAAGTAAATTAGAACAGACGCCCAGTAGCTTATTTTTAAAGTCTCAAATGTTGCCTGTTTTTTCCAAACTCCTGAAAGTAGTGAAGTTGCTCTATTTACCTTAATACTGTAAGAATTTTCATTTTGGTTTCCAGGGCAGATTATTAAAAATCCATCTAATTTTACCCTGATTCTAAGAACCAGATATAATGGTTCTACTCCTTTTAGTGAAATATTAAAAGGCACTTAGAAGAATGTTCACATTGATTCAATGCATGTTTACTCAGAAGTGTTTCACTATGTTCAGGCATGCATCATGTTTCTAATGTATACTTTACAGGATATATATTAACAAATGGTTGAATATCAACTGCCCCCCCAAATAAACAAACAATACCCCCACATAAATTGAGAAACAAAACCAAATAAACCAACAAAAGCTATAATTAACTCAAGCAAAACACAATTATGGAGAATACTTTGATCAAAAAGGATGCCAATATCAACTTTCAGTTTAAAAAAACCCTCTCAGTGAAATTTAACATTCAGAAACTTCCAGAACTTAGCTTCACTTTCTAAAAATTGAGCTGGCAAGGAAATCTTACTTCAGCTCATTGCTATTCCAACTGATCTTGGATTTAAACAGAAAATAATGACCACATAGATAAAGTATTCACTTTATCTGTCATTTTAACTGCAGATGGAAATGGAATGAAGTTTACTTTTAACCATTATGAACTTATGCAGAAAGAAAATTAATAGGCTTGTTTAACTAATGTAATATGCATTCATATTAGACAAATGGAATTAGAGATATACCTCTTAGAGTTAGTCAAAGACTTTGCATACCCCTACCTTGGCATAAATGCATAACTGGAGAATGTGTGCAACAATCTATGCAGGAGATTATATCACAACCTGAGCTAAAAAGAAAAGCACACTGCTGGATTTCAAGTCTTTTTTTCTTTTTTCTTCACATAAAAGTTCTTGGTCTAAAAGGGTAAAAGCCTTTTCTCAAGGAAAGGACCTCTTAATCCAAATCAAATTTACTAAATAAATTCCAAATAATGTGACATACTTACTTTATTTTTGTCTTGAACAACTAATACTTTCCCAGTGTGGGCATCTAATACAGCACCTGTTGGGGGACAGAATATCTTCTCTTTTATCAGATACAACTGGCAATGCCATGATTCACTTCAAAACTAGTATGGGAACTTCCTCTCTTTCAAAACCACTGGAACAAAGTTTTAGTTTCTTAATTACATGGCCTACATAACAAATTCCTGGCAGACTATAATTTATTTTCACTGATATATATCTGTGTCACTGACTTTTTACCTCACTTCAATTTTAGAAGCATTTCTAGCCAAGTGGTTGCTTCTGTATGTACATTAGCAAGTAAACTTCAGTAAGTTACCTGCAGATTAATTTTCCTGTGTTCAATCTTTTGAAGACTATGCTATTTCAGCTACAAAAGTATACAAAAAAACCCCCATAATAATAATACCAAGCAAAAGTATTTCCAAACAAAGGAAAAACTGAAGAATGAGTTTGGAGACTGAAAATAACCACCCCCTTTAACAGAATAATCACACTTCTGTGTGTGGGAGAGAATATTTTGTAAATGCAACAGCAACCCTGAATAAAATTTCTGAAAGGACATTCCTTAGGAAAGTAGTCACCGATTTTCTATGTTCTATAATATGTATGATTTCATCCTTCTGATATAAGACTGTTTTGTGCTAGCTGGTGTGGAATTCTGTTTACTAGTCAAACTGGAAGTTTGGACTAACTTTGAAGTTGTCTGTAGTTATGCTAAGACTATATTTAGTCTCTTTATAAGAACATATATCTCAGCTGCTAAAACCTATCAAGCCCACTGAGAAATACCCTTCCGGCTTGTCCATGTGGGGACAAGTAATACCACCAAGAAGAATAAAATTGTATCATCTCAGATTTTGAAGCTCTAGGAAGGAATTTCAAGGACTTGAGGCACAGGAAGTGCTCTTATCCATCCTTCCTGTCCATGAGTATTGCAAGTAAGCAATTAAGTGCAGAAATTATGAAGCTTACTTGCAGGCTGGCTGAACTTTCATTCATTATTTTTAATAAATACAGGAGAATGGGTAAGGTACCAGATGACTGGAAAAGACAATGTTTCCTTATGTCCAAAAAGAGGGAAAAGGGGGAACTGGAGAACTACAGATGTCTATTCAACATCAATATCTGGAGAGATTCTACAGCAGATCATTGAAAACAATGTGTAACTTCCAGATGTCAGAATGGATTTGTCAAGAACAAAACTTACCAGACTACTCTTATTCCATTTTTCAATTAGATAATTTCCTTAATATATTGTGGGAATGTTACGGACATACTGTATCTTGATTTCAACAACATATTTGGCATACTACTCTATTAAGATTTAATTAGCAAGTAATAGGTTATAGGGCATGTCAGCACTATTCCTCATTACCAGACTATAAGCAATGAGCAAGTACTTAGTTGTGAAAGACCTGAAATAGGGCTGTTTGTGTTACACTTGCAAAAAATAATCATTCACACTATATAATGACTATATAATGTATAAATCACACAGTAATGACTTTCCCATGTTCATTTGAACAATAGCTTTCCCCAACTTGTTAAAATATGTTGACTCTTTGTGCTTTAGCCATCCTGGCTATAAAGACCTCCAGGACTGTCTACTCCATATATAATCTACTTGCCCAATACATGCTGGAAGAAAAATCATGCTCTGGATTTTGCCCCTTTGAAATATGAAGGGGTAGGAACCTAGAAACAGGCTTTCCTGGTTCTAGCCTTCTTGCTCTGGAATAGTTTTTCCCTTAAGTCAGGACAGCCCCTTTCCTGTTGTCACTGCAAAAGAACATTCATGACATTGCTGTTCCAAACAGCCTTCAGGTCAAAGGTACCACACAAGTGAACGCAACATCAGAATTGGGGTAGGTTATCTCAGGCTGAGATGTTTTATGTTTGCGAGTATGTTTTAATTTATACTTTATTGTGCATTGGGTGCTAGCTAATCTAAGATGAATTGGCAGCATAGAATCTGCAAAAAAAAATAAATGAGAATTAAAATCCATCACATTTGGAAGCCTGGGGAAGAAAGCTGTTGCATGTTTAAAAGAAAATGTCTTGATTCAGTCTGAGGAAGGAAGAAGTGTTACTAGAAATTGACTCAAGAAAGTAAGTGTTAAACAAGACATTTGTTCAGGCCTAAACATGAAAGTGGAAAGAAGGGTAATTATATCACTGCACTAATATATTTCTGAAAAAGACATTGAAAATAAATTGGGAACCAGAAAGTTTGAGAAATTCATTAGAACAGAAGGATGGTACGTTCATTTTACAAGATAAGGACATGATTGACAGCATGAAGAGAACAAGCTTATAGTTTTTGTTTTTTTGTGAAAATATACTTTCTTGTTTGGGATTTATATTTTGTATCCATTTACTATTCTTCACTGTAATACATGATTGCATAGGCATTAGTACTATTAACCAAAGATTGTTTATATTTATATTGGGGACATGCTCTTTGTTATTGTTTAAAAAGATTTGCAAGAAGATTGACCTTTTGCAAAAAAATTCCATAGAGCTTTTAATGGATGAGGAAGTCACTATTTCATATTAAGTGTCATTTAGAGTGGGAATGATTTTTCGCATGTTATTTTAAAGTTTTATGCAATTCTGTAAACTGCTGGGAGCCTTTGGAAGTTGGCAGTGTGGAAATGACGTTAATCATTCATAAATAAATAAACTGAATGATGGAGGCTCTTCAATTCTTTTTAATCTCAAGCACACCAGGCCATCCAAACTTTTCAATTTAGATTCTTTTAAACAAGTCACCATGCCAACAGAAAACCATCAGAAAGAGGAGTAAGCAGTGTAATGCCTTTACGTATTTTGGACTTCAAATTCCATTATCTCCAATTAGCAAAGACACGTAGAGGGCACAAGTTGCTCATCTTTGAACTAAAGCTTTTATTATAACCAGACCATATTAGCACAGCAGATACAGATACAGAATTTCTCAGCTCCCATAAAGTGTCATAATATTTAAGTTTTTGTTTCAATCCCTCCCATTTTGTTTGGCAGACCTTAAAAGTGCTGAACTTTAGCTAATTCATGCCTAACCAGAAACTAACATTTACGTTGATAATTCATGTTGAATGTATCTCTCAAGCTTTAGGAAAACATGCTCAAACATGCCCTTAGAAAGAAATCCAAAGCCTGTTTTGTTTTGCTGCCCTCTACTGTCTTAGCTGTACTAAAATCGAAATCAGTATTTTTGTGCTTAGGAATTCAACTATAGCATCTAGTGAGTTTCAAATTCTGATCACAACAGTAATTTTTGTTAACCATAACTTTTTGTCACGCACATTTAACTTCATACTCCTTGCTGAAAGTGAACTATGGAAGAAGGCAGAGAAATTTCAACAATGGATGGGGGAGGTAGGATAAAAGATTATGCAAAGTCACAGCAGGTTCCTGATGTCCAAATAAAGTAAGATGTTGGAATAGCAAGCTTGCATCATGATATGCTCATTTTACTTACGTTTTATATCCCTGACCCCCCGCCCCCAAAAATGCTTGGGATAATAAGATGTGGATATCTTGTATTCTGTAATCCCAAACTTTTGTAAAAGTTTATTCTTCGTGTGTGTGTGTATATGTGTGTGTGATGTTTTCCAGTGCTTACCTGCAACACCTAATTGGTGAGTGGCATAAACTGGTAGTCTGCTGCGTCCTTCTGCTAGCCAGAGAGTCAGAGTAGCTGAGTCTGATTCTGCATGGTGAAAAGTGAAGCCATGCTCTGCAGCAGCAGCTATAAATCTGCTTTGCAGGATAGGAACATGCAGCCAAACTGCTAAGTGGCCTTCTGCTCTCCATTGCTTGATAGCACCTAAAGGGGGAAAACACAGCAAAATGTACTGATGACCTCTGTGCTAAAAATTTTAAACAGTAGTTGACTGTCTGCCTTTTATTTCTCTCATATTGTTTGTCAGAAAGAAACTAGTCCAGATTTCCTCAGCCTGAGATATAATGAGGGTGCAAAGTCCTATTACAGTATTTGAAAATTCTGAGTACTTGAATTCTAACCTAGATACCAGACTGAAGACAACTGAATTATGTAGACGCAGTTCTATGTTTCTGTAATCTACTTTTAAATTATCTGTATTTCATGTATTCAGTTATAAAATGTCTTAATATTTTTCAAATACATTTTAGGATTTAGTTATATTGCTTTTGTGTTTTATAGTTATTTTTACTTGTAATTGTTTTTTATGTAATTATTCTTTTTAATTGTTGTACATTGCCCAGAGTCACTTTTATGTGAGAAGAGTGGCTATATAAGTATGATTGATAGATAGATAGATAGATAGATAGATAGATAGATAGATAGATAGATAGATAGATAGATAGATAAAGGTATCCTCAGTGGGAGGTTTTGGAAAGAGGGCATACCTGAGGGACACAGGATGTGACAGAGGCACCCCAGAGCTCTCTGGAGATCATATCCAGGGCACACGGTTGCACCCAGAAAAACTCAGCAGGCATAAAATCAGGTGATCGGAGGGTGGGATGGAGACAGCTTAAGATCACACTTTCCTGCATGAACATATGTGCTGTGCACTGAGTAAAAAGCTGAGGATCTCCCAGTCTGGGCAAATCCAGAATAGGCTTGATGAATACAACAGCATATTCTGGAAGCAACCAGCCCAAAGACCCCAGTACTCTAGAGCCTGGTGCAGCCAGTCTGGGTAAAGCTGGGGGTAATGCCATGCTATTTAGATTTGGTCTTATAAGCAACAGGATCTCAAATGCTTTACAAAGTTGCTCTGGAGGGCTGCTTCTCTCATGGAGCCTTAATTGCTAAATTTCAGTATTATAAAATACTATTATAGCAAATGAAATAAGGAAGAGGAATTGGGATTTGATGACTCAGTTGGGAATTTTTAATCAAGGTTCCTCTGAAATCTATTTTGGAAAGATATCAAAATCATTATTTTTATAATTATCAATTATCAGAAATTGGCCATAGAGGGCACTGAATTTAAAATTGCATTACATCAATCAGCAGCAATTTTCTAGACCATGTCGGAAGGGTTGTAATCAGATTGGAACATATTATCATCTGTGATGGCAATAGCCCTTTAGTTGTTCATTTTGGTTGAAGGTTCTTGAGGAAAGCATTTGCTAACAGGGTTGCAAGATCCAGGCTGGCCCAACCACATCATCACCAGCCCACCCTGATCCATTCTCTTGCTGTGCTGCACCACCGGCCGTCAGACAGTTGACTGGCAGCACCCCGACCCCAGGCTCACTGCTGACCCTCTGGTAACATCCTTGTGACAATGCACCCCCTTATTGCCTGAACCTGGGGCAGACTGCTTCCACCCTCCCACTCTTGTTATGCCATTGTAGGGCTGTGCAGCATTTAGATGCAAAAGCAGTATGGGGGTGCTCTTGTAGCACTTGATTAAGGTGCTTAGAGCAGCTGTTTCCTATCCTGGGGGTTGCAAAGTGTCCTCTGCAGCTGCATTTTGATACTAGGAAAAGATGTTCTGGTTGAAAGCATTGCAGATACCTGCTACATACACACCCTTTGGACTTCAAAGTATCTTTTGGTTTTCAGTCTGAAGTGCAGCACAGCCCTAACATTATTTCAGTGCAGTTTTATTGTTAATTTCCTCCAACACTTATAAAACAGTCCAACATAAGCAATTATTTTTTGTTGTTAGCAATCACTGGAAAACTAATTTATGTTTTTCCTTTGATGAACAGCATTTAAAAATATGAGAATAGCACTGGCTAAAAAATTAACAGAACACCAATACGTTAATTGAGGATTGTTTCACCAGTATTTGGTCTCCTTTTTTAGTTATATTAACAAAGTAATTATTAATGATTATCACAGTCTGTAATATGGGAATCCCTGGGATTGCAGTGGGGTGCAAATCTGCTAAATGAAATAAATGCATATCTTAATAGAAATATTGAATATGGATGTTTAAAATTGGATATTTCTCAATATTATGAATACTCTTAGGTGTGCTTCCAAACTAGGCCTTTAAAAAATTGCTACTCTGCAGTTTTTGTTTGTAAAAAAAAATAAGGCTAGTTCAAAAAAACTATTTCAAGAATAAGACGAATAGTCTGGAACTAGAGGAATGATTTGTGATTTCATCCCTTTAACACCCATTAGAACTGCTCTCAGCCTACAATGCTATATACACCTATCTATGGCTAAGATCCACTGAAATCAAGATAATGTACTGAATAAGAGTGCTTATGAATGAGAAAGAACCTGTTATGAAGTTCTGCTTATTCATAACTACCTGATTATTTTGGTATTCAATAGCAACAGCAATTTTAGTTTAATTGCAGATTAAAGCCTCTGTTCTCTACATCACAGCCTTTCACTGACTTAATACAACCATTCTCCTGTTTTGCTACTAACGATTGCATCAGCGCTTCAGTTCATTTCTAATTCATCACACTCCTGCCTCCATGATCAATCCCAGTTGGGGACAGGTAGGTGTAGTCATGGCTAACTGATCAGGAAAACACTTTCTGCTTATAAGGACCACGCATCATTTAGTAGACTAAATAGAAGTATTAAACCTGGTCGATTTAATACAGCGTATCTGCTGGCTTGTGCTGACAAAAAGCATTGCTCCCTTTTACCGGGAAGAGCGACGCTTGGCCGCTCAAGGTCATCCTTTCCATTCACACGTTTTGTTCCGAAAATGGAGCACGCCCGGGCAGTTTTATCAGGCGAATTGGGGGAAAGAAACTCTATACATATTCAGATGCGCTAGTTTTTTTATCTAGCCGGGGAAGCTGCTGAGCCCTGGGAAGAGATGCGAGCAGAGGCCGGACGGCTCGACTGCGCGTCTGGGGCTCCCGTCTCCCGTCTTCCCACAGGCTTCCAGCAAAAGGCACTTGCCCTGTAGCCAGCGCCCGAAGGCGGCTTCGTCCAGGCTCTCAGGAGAACGCAGCTGAGCCAGGTGCAAGCTCAGCCCGCCGAACTTATCCCGCCGCGGCCGCAGCCCTCCTTCGGCCACGCAGAGGCGGCGGCGGCCGCTCACGGCGCCCCGGAGTTCGGGCTGTTGCAGGAACCGCCAGCGCAGGTGCAGAGGACGGCGGCTGCACGCCGACCCAACAGCCCAGCCGGCCATGGCGGCGGCGTTGCTGCAAAGACACGCGGAGGGAAAGGACGTAGAATTAGTGGCAGACCGAACTTCCGTGCAGCTGCTGCAGCTGGAAATCTTGGCTCAGCCTGGGGCTCTTCTGACGGCTCCAGGCGTCTCCCACCGGTACGTTCTCTCCAGTGGAAGGAGGCACTATGGACTTGAGGTGGGCGGCCACATAAATGTAATAAATGCATTTCATAATCAAATACATTATAATTTCAGAGTTCAGTGCTGAGCTCTTGATCTCTGAAACGTCAGATTTAGGTCCCATCATTTTCCAGTCTTTAGGAATTCTGGGAATTGAAGTCCAACGCTTCTAGACGGTGCCAGCCTGAAAAAGCTGCTCGGTGTGGTGGCACCAGATTTGGTCTTATATCCTACACTGATTTTTTATTTTTTTTAACTTCCTTCTATATACTGGTATTGCCAGATTCTGTATCTGAGGTTATGAACAGGATAATCAGCTGGACTTTTAAACTGGTGCGCTCTCCCTCTAACACACAGATAAGGAAGAGAATATCTGTAGCTCAGGGTTGAACTGTGGAGCGCTTGGTAACATCATCAGCCGAGTTGGGTAATGAAACGAAACGTCTGCAGGCAAACCACCAAGCGCAGAGAGCACCAAAGACTCCACGCACGACGGAAGTTTTGCACTACGACGCCTGTTTTATATACTGCAATTCTAATAAGCAACGTAACAGCAACGGGCAGACCAAAAAAGAGAACCGAATCTAAAACAAACGCCGCAAAACACGAATGCAATTCTTTATCCATTTATCAGAACCGAGCTCTGGGGAAATAGTTAGGTTAAATTAATTCTGAGTCAATATTTAAGATCGGGGCTGCAATTTTATTTTCTTTCTCTCTCTCTCTCTCTCATATTTATGTAGCCGCCATCTCACACAAGGTGACTCTGAGCGGCGTGCAACAATTAAAAAATACATAAAAACAATTACATTAAAAACGCACACAAAACAGGAGGGGATAAAATTAATAATATCCACTTATTTGAGAATAAGCGTCGCAGAACTCGAGATTCACTTCAGATTAGAGCGTACAGTATACGGTTATACTCTTAAAACTTAGGAATGTAATACTATTTGGGTTTACTCAGAAACACATTCCACAAAGAACAGTGAATCTAATCAGATGATTTAATATGCTGGTCTTGGGATTTTAGCACCTGCAATTAGTCTCATTTAAAGCCATATATTCTGCTTGGGACAAACGAATGGCAAGTTTAGACAGGAAGTGACGAAAGAGAGAGCATTGCAATCGTACTCCTATTGGGGGAAGTGAAGCGAAGGCTGTGTGCCCAGAGATGCGGCGTATCGGGAAGACTTCCGACGTTGAACGCAGCCGCTTGCTAACCGGCAACTGTGGGTATCCATAGAGATATATTATTAGAGCGACATCCGCTCCCGGCCAATGAACATCCCTAGACTTGGAAAATTAAGAGAGATGCCCCAGCGTAACTTCCTAAAAATAAAGATATTTAATCTCATTAAAATCCGAATGCCCTCTAAGATTATGATCAGGGGCATTTGCCTCTTTAAAACGCCGCGGGGAGACGCAGCGGCTTTTGTTGGCGCTCTAAAGTTGAAGGTCTTCAACTTTTTCATATCTCTTTGAGCTGCCTTTGCCTTCCGGGGAAGAAGCCGCGCTCGTGGTCCAAATGCGCTGGAAGTGGCGCTAGCTCAGCCTCGCAGCTTCGCTGACTTGCTGCAATGTCCTCTTCCAAGAGGAAAAGCAAGAAGCGGCCTCCTTCAGAAAAGGACTCCGCTCTTGCCGAACCGGACGCAGCCCAAGATAAGCTCGCGTGGCTGAGTTTGTCAGCTGCAGACTTTCTGGATAAGGGTAGGATGCTGGTAGCGTGCGGCGGTTCGCGGGGTCGTTCGTGCTTTCAACAAGCCTATGAGGTAGGCTAGGTTGGGAAAGCATCAAGGAGTCCATGCTCCATAGGGCAGCCATTCTAGTTGTTGCAACAGAGGCCTGTGGCTCTTGCAGCCGTTATAGCAGGGTTCCTCAAGCTCAGCCACTTTAAGATGGGTGGACTTCAACTCCCAGAATTCCCCCCATGCTGGCTGGGGAATTCTGGGAGTTGAAGTCCACCCATCTTAAAGTGGCTGAGCTTGAGGAACCCTGAGTTATAGCATCACTCCATCACATAATAGCGATTATCTTGAGAGATATGTGTGATATGCCGAGTAGCTCATTCAGTGTGCCCGGGGGCTGGGTTGGGGCTTAAAACTCTGGGGATCCCCGTCAAAATCAAATACCTAACCATTAAGCCTCAGGGGCTCCCAAATGCTGCTTTGCATGTTTGTTTGTGATCATCCTTTTTCTTTTGCATTGCTTAGTATCAAACCGTAACATCATTGCTTCCTCTTTAATTTCTGTGCTGAATGTTGCAGGTAGTAGGAAATGCATGAGACGGAAGGCAATTTAATGTTTTCTTCTTCAGAGCACAAATTTAGGGCACTCATTCAGTACAAATGTAGGTCTCATCCTCACTTCCTGTTGGCACAGCCAAAATTGCCTCGCTAGCCATTTTTAAAGAAGATATCCTCACAATGTTGCATTCAGCTCATCACCAGTCCAGTTCAGGAGTACAGTGGCTTAAAGTTGTAATTAGCTGCTCCAGTTTTAAATAGTATTGTCCTTCTTCCAACACAAGTCATGCCATGTGAATTATCTGTGATTTCTCAATTATGGTGATATAACGGTCAGGGGCTGGGATATGCTAAAATCCTTTTTGCCTCTTTAGGTTGCTTCGGGCATCTCCCCTGCCTTGTCCTCCAGTTCTTGGGCACTGTTCTCTATGGCCATTTTGACTTGGGCTGCTTTGAGAGATGAGGCCCCTGCCTCCAGCATAATGCATCTGCCTGCATAATGCCCTAACATATAGTGATCTTTTGAAAGACACCAAATCTGTCTTTAAAAGGGGGGGAAAAAGAGTTGGATTCTATCAGTAGCATGCTCTTGTTTCCCAATGAGTACCTTATAGGCTGTCCACTGCTCCTGGCTCAAGTAGATTCATGAAGCTGTACTTTTTATAGTTATTATTACTTTGGGGTGATGATGGAGTTCTTTTGCCTACCACAGTGTCATCTAGCATACTTCCATGGACTACTCTGGATGCTGCCAGCTTGCAGCACTTACCAGTTTGGGATATATTGAAGTTGGAGTGAAATTAACAAGAATTCTGCCACTTTTTGTTGATTAGTGTGATCACAAGTGCAGTGGAGGGGGGCAGTGCATAGTAACTAAGTATGTTGACTTGTTTACAATAAATTGTGTTACAGTGAATGAGCATACATTACATTTTTCATTCATTCTATTAAAAGTTAACTGTGTTATTCATCATGGCCCAGTATTTTTATGAGAGCCATGGTTTGGAAGTTGTTCCTCTGTGATTCCATATCAGATCCCTCAGTAATGTAAAATGCAGAAGTATAATGAATGGACAGAGTTGATTCCATTTTCTCCTTGCACTTTAGTATCTTCAGGACAGCATAGAATAGAACTTTGGTAGAACAACATTGGTAGTGTTTGCTAAACATAATGTTGCATTTCTTGCAATAGTTAATTGAATGGTCCAAGCATGATTTATGTTCTAAATCAGAGACATCATAGTGCATATCATAGTTTGTTCTTATATTGACTTTTGGGGGATAATTTACACTTTATCCATAAAGGTTCTAGATGAACCAAATGACAACTACATGTTTAATTGTATTTTTTCCTTTAATTTTAGAAGATGACAAAGTCCCCAAAATGTACAGAGGATCTCTTGTGCAACTGGCACTCAACAACATGAAACTGGCAAATATTTGCATAGGGCGTCCTGTGCTGCTTACCAGTAAAAATGGCAAACAAGAGGTGGTGATTGTTTTCTTATCATTTGTGTCTGTATCTGTGTATACAAATGGGATGTTTATATACTTGCTGAATCAGTTAGAGGTAGTTCACATTTTGGTTTCTGATGTGGCATAATCTTTTCAGGAAAATTCTACGGAGAAGAATAGGGTGCCTAAGATGTATATCTTAGTCCTTTTAAGTATTACTGTTATGTGTTCAACATGTGATACAAAGTGTGTGGGGGAGCTGTTTTCTCTCCTCATCATGCTACTCTGTGTTTACATTATGATTGTATTCAGTAGGGACATCTGCATATATGTGACTGTAGATGAGATCCTATACTCTCAAGGTTCCAGTTCATATGGAAATGATTACACTTAGTGCTAGGTCTCTTTCTTAAACTATCACGCCATAAGCATGGAGACATTGCCTATGCAGCTAAGAGAGGGGTGAACTCTGACTGCTCCTTGAATATGATTTTTATTAAAATTAATAAAAATAAACAATATAACGTGGGAACACTATTAATGAGAAAGAATTCCGACACAGGAAACTTTTAACCAAATAATAAGTTTTGCAGAACTCAGGTAGATTTCACTTTTTAAATGTGTTCGTATCATTCCCACTCTGCATATATACACATGGATATACATTTTGTGTCACAGGGAAGGAACTGTATCAGAGAGCATTTGAGAATGCTTTTAAAAAACTTAAAATATTTACATTATTTCCTTTTGTAGGAGTGCTTTGTGTTTTGCTCTTTTATTGGACTATATGGATATATATTTTTTCTTTCTTTACTTATTTTAAAACCATACTTGAAATCTATTTGAACAACAACAAAAATAGAACCTTGATATGCTGTATCATGATGCATATCAAGGTTCAAAATAGAACCTTGATATGCTGTATGTTTTGTAGTGCAATAGATCTCATCCTGTTATATCCCTCTTTTCTCTTCGTATCTTGCTCCTTCATCTCTTACTCTCTGAATGTTGCTTCCTTTTGCCCAGCTAGGGAAGCAGCACTGAGGCTAAGCAGTAAGTGGACAAATGTTGTTCTCACTAGAGTAATTCTGTCTCCTTTATGAGAGAGTTGTACTAGATCCAATAAAAGGCTTTGCTTTCCTGGAATTTCATAGAAAATAGTGGTTGTGATGCAGGAAGAGATAGAAGGAATAAGGAAACATGTGACATAAGATCCATAATCTTACCAAGCTAATGTCTTAATCTTGTTATTGCTGCAACTTTCCATTAAGTTGACAATAGAATCGCGATATATTTTTACCTCCATCACCCAAACAGTGAAATAGATAAGACACTTTTTCTGGATCCTTTCTCCTTCCCAGAACTAAGTGACCACGAATACAGGTGTTATTTTACTTTTCTAAGCCATTAAAATCCAAATACTGACTTGTGTTTTATTTTCTAAAAACAACAAAAATCCTACACACACCTTAAGTCAGCCTTAGAGGTGAGCAAAGTAATTGTGTGTGTGTGTGTGTGTGTGTGTGTTTTGTCTATGCCTGATCAGGTTTCCCTTTTTTTTAACTACTCTTCCTTTATAGCTATTAAATAAGGTAGAGGCTTGGACAGGGTACAAAACAAACCAAGAATAAGCTAGGAATCCACAAACAGACCACTACATTCCCATTCTTACATTATGCTAAGTCCCAGTTATCATCAGAAAGCCAGTACCAACTATTGCTTCAAAGTGTAACTTACTGCCCAAAGCAAGATATATTGTATATTGACTGCATGCAATATACAGACCAGTGTGCTGTTTTTCTTAAAAGTAGCTAATGGTTTTTATTTTTCTTGAAAGGGGTAACACTAGATGGATTATCTGTTGGTTATATTTGCTACTGTTTTGGCTAGGTTTGCACGGCATGGCCTGTTGGAGGCTTCCCTGGTAGAAAAATTGGCTTAAGTGCAATTACACAGAAGAATCTGAAAGTGATACCTGGTGATGTGGTCTTTGTCCAGCCTGTGACTGGTGCTGTAATTCAGGCAGAGGAAGTGGAAGTAAAGCTGGGGTATGTTGATATCCATGCATTTTACATTATTGCCCATATTCAGATTTCCAATTTATTGTGACCTGGAGTGAATTTTGTGATGAAGGAGTTTCGTGTGGTCATAATGAAAGTTTATTTTAAAGACCTAAGTTTTCCTCATTTTAAACTGTGGTACTGCATGCCAGGCGATTTGCACTGCTTCAGATTTGAGTTCTGAAAGGGATATTTGGAGCATGTGGGGGCACAGTTGTAGCACTTTAAAGCAGCTTTGTCTTTTCTTGAGATCCCTTGGCAGATATGAAGAGCAGGTATATTTGTGCTATGTTCCTTCTCTCTTATGCTCGAGAATACCTTTGTGAATCAAATCTGAATTGCTGAATAGATAGATCAGCATTCATTGTTCACTTGAAACTGGATCTTCTGATTGATATTTCATTGCATTATATGTAGTGTAATTCTGTAAAGTATAATTCCCTTTGGAAAGCACAGAGCACTTTGCTCTTAGAACTGCTGTAAGGAACTGGAATGCTTCTCATTTGGAGGCATGGCTTAGATTAACTGTAATTCACTTTCTGCACCAACACAGTTATCTGCATCAGCGAGGTGAGGTTAGATGTCACTGAGTTGGTATACAAGCAGTCTTGCTGTGTAGAGAACCATGGAATGTGAGTTCAAGCACTGGTGGCATGAAAGGGTTCTTGTGCCTTAAAATATCAAGTAAAAAATAATCAGTGGCTATACTATAAACCATATGAAACAAGGACCAAGATTTATTTAACAGGAAGGCAGCAATCTGTAAAATAGTTCAGATAATTCTAGGGTTTAAGATAAATTTGTAAGTAACAAGATAGAAGGAGAGGAATCTAATGAACAAGATATGCAGTGTCCATCTCTTGAGCTTTGCCTCTGCATTTTGGATATGAAGGTGACAGGTTTCAGAGTCTCATATCTTGTAGTCTTCTGCTAGATTAACATTGCTATTTGACTATTGAAGAATGCTATCCTTTTCTCCATTTGCTTCCTGGATGGCTTTTTAAATTCTCTCATTGTGTAAATTCCCTAGATTGTTCTCTTCTTGTATCTCCTCTTTAGAACCTCCCCAGATAATGCTTCCAAAATTATCTTGAGGAGAAATTCCAGACCATTATGGTGCCTGCCTTGTGGAATCTTCTCCCCCCAGAAGTGAGATTAGCTCCATCCTTCTTAACATTCTGCAAGTCCCTCAAGACCTGGCTATGTGATCAGGCCTGGGAGTCCCAGGGGACCGGGGACATTTTACGATGGCTCCCTTATTAATTTTATCTCCTCCTATTTTGTATGTTTTTACAGTTTTTTATGTGTAATTGTTTTTATGTATTTATTTTTTTAACTGTTGCACGCCGCCCAGAGTCACCTCGTGTGAGATGGGCGGCTATATAAATATGATAGATAGACAGACAGACAGACAGATACCCAAGACGGGAAGATTATATCAAAGTAATCTGGCTGCAACAGAGGCTGTCTTGGAAAGAAAATAATCAGAAGTATATAAGTGAAACATCTATTGGTCTTATTGGGATGTCAAGGAAAGAAGAATCATCAGTATAGGAATATTGGCAAAGTTTGCATCCTTGATTTCAGATTGGCTTGACATTTACCCAGAATTGCCATTCATGTAGGTAGGTAGGTAGATAAATTTCAAGTTTAGAGCACCCCCTACTGATGTTAGTTTTGTAATTTCCGTTATACAGAGGAAGATTTTTTAGGGCTTGGATTTACAGACTCTATGCATTGGATTTGCAGAGACTGCATGCTAGCTAGTCCCTGTGAGTCCATGTGTGATGCTAGGGACCATGTAACAAATTTATGCATGGGGATTGCTGTATGACATTTCTATAACCTTTGCAGGAGGCTGATTTAGTTCTTACATTGGGGTACATTTGGTGTTCTTGAAATAAAAATAAAATTACACTTAACAGATTTTAACAAGGATTAATTAATTTATTTTTTCTTAGGGTTAAAGATGGCTGTATCAGTACTGAAGATTTGTCCATTAGCCTCTTAAGAAACTTAGGTATGGGTTTAGTTTGTTTCCTGGTTTGTATTATTGTTTTAGATCTTAAACATTTATAAACTTCTGTCTGCCCTGTAGCCAAATGTTTTGGGTTTCTGAGTTTTACAGAGATCCAGTACATTAACTCTGGATTAAGAGTATCAAGAATAGGGGAAAATACTGCATTTGGAACTTTGTAACTATCCAGTTTGAACAGGCTGGCTTTTAAAAGTATGTAGAATATTCTCTTAAGAAGAGTGCTATTCTAAAATAGGTTGTTCTGACCTCAAAGCAGACTCATGTGAATATTTTGTTAAAACTGACCTTTCTGAACATTTCTGTTGGGTTTCTTTGCTATATAGTCTAATTTTCTTAACATTCATTTATCACAGTAAATGAATTCTGGATGCTAAAAGCAAGTATAAGGGGAGGATATGATATTCCCATTTTGATTTCATTTCTTGCTTCAGGGGGCTCTTGAAGGACTGACAATTATTTTATTGTTAAAAGTTGTCAAGCCTACAGAAAGTGCATCCATTTTTTAATTTGTTTATGTATTTGAGAACTGGTAGTTAGATCGCCAGGATCATTGCTTGTGTTTTGAAAGCTATTATGTTTGTTGATATATTGCTATTATTAACAGATAATTTTATGGTGTAAGATATATGATGTATTTTAAGCAGGGACTACTTGAGAAATCTAATTAGTTTTCTTAATCTCTTTTTTTGCAGATGAAAAGATAGTATTACCAGGCAACTTCCTGCAAATTACTTTTTATGGCCGATCTTGTGACCTAAAGGTTACAAGGGTGAAAGGAATGGATGGTGTGGTGCTGAAAATGCAAGGTGTTTTAAAGACACCACAGGAATTGTCACTGGAGAATTCAGATAGCAGTCATTTCAATTTATCTATTGAACTTGGAAAACTAGTAATAACAGACAATAAAGTATCTACCAGTACTCCATGTAAGCAGGAGGATCATAGCATATCTGTGAACGATTCTTTAAATATTGTGGGGCATGAAGAATTGAGTCCGGATCCACCAGAGATTCTTGATTGTGTTGTGGCTGTCGTCTCTAATCTTCATTCTGAATCAACTATATCACAAGGTGGTGAGAAAGGTTTTGCAGGTGAAGAACTACCTTTGGCTGATAAAACAGGACTATCACAGAATTGGGAAACATTTTACTTCATATCTTCAAGGACTAGGATCAGTTTCATTCAACCACAAGCCAAAGTGACAGAAGAATACGATCTTGAACCAAAAGTTACTTATGATTCAATAGGTGGACTCAATAACCAGCTAAAAACTGTAAGAGAAATGATTGAACTTCCCTTGAAGCAGCCCGACCTATTTAGGAAATATGGTAGGATACCTATGAGATATAAATCTGGTACAATTTACTATTTTTCACTTGGTAATTTTGTCAAATAATGCAAGACACAGCTTAACTGTATTTGGTTTTTTAAAACGGCAGATCATATGCTGCTTTTGATATTTTGTTTTACCTGCCCAAATGCTGTACAATGACTTAATCTTTTTTCTGTCATGTTTTGCTTAACCATAGTTTGTTGAATAAGTTGGATTGAGATAGTGCCTAAATCAGTCTTTTCCAATAGTTTTCCTGCTTTCACCTCCAAAAAGCTTCTCTTAGAGTTTGGCAGCATCTCTTCGGAGACAGTCTCCTAAATGTTTGCCAATTTGTTTGTTGTGTATAGTTGCCTGTTCAGGCTTTCTTTAAAGGTTCAGGTAGAGGGAAGGATAGCAAAATCTTTCTATGTAAACTATCTTGTGCCCATGAAAAATCTCAGTGCTTTGTGTGAGACACTCAACCATGTTTAACTCCTGTTTCAAGGGTCCTCATTCAGAACAGAAGTGTGGCTGGTGAAATGGTGATACTTCCAAATGGAGCACACCTGAATACTTGTATCAGTTGGACAAAATGGGATAAGAGTTTTTAAAATGTAAAATAGGAGCATTGCTCCTTTTTGTCATCCTAACATACAGAAAATCATACCACCAAACTTTGTTGACTTGCTATTCTGAGGGCTACAAAAATGGGGTCTGTGGAGGTTCTGGAGTACCCACCTTTAAGCAGTTTTAAGCTTCCTTCATTTCATTCAGTTTCAGTAAACACATCGTAGCCATGCTGTCATACAGATCAGCGGGACTTAGTAATCAGTGCTGAAATACTTTGAAGTATTCCTACAAAAGTGTGTTACACAAAATTCAAGATGAACTATGTTCAAGTTAGTGTGCATATAATTATAGTTATGCAGTTCTATTTTCCAGAAAGATTTATCACTATTTTACATGGGGTTCACTCCATAATATTTGCATTTCTGATTGCAGGGCTGTTAGAATACTCTGTTATCAGCATTATTTTATTACGTTATTTATTTATTAAATTTATACAGTATGCTGCCCAACTCCCAATGATTCTCATGCAGTTTTTAAAAACTAATGAAATTTTTAAAAGTTTACAGAGAGCATCTTCTGAATTATTTTACATTAAAAGGCACAAATGTAAAGTGTGTTTAAAATGGCTATTAGTAACAAAAATTGTGCTGTTGACACACAATTCCTTAGAATACTGCCATTTTGGATGCTTCTAAAAATAATCATGACATACTCCATATATAATACAGTATTTTATCAGTAATTTGGTGTCAATATAGGGATAATTTTATTATTATCATGATTATGAACTTTTAAAAGCATACAACATTGAAGAATTAAATGCAATTTTTTTGCTGTTTACTCTATGTGTGACTGAAGGAATCCCACCTCCAAGAGGAGTGCTATTATATGGTCCTCCAGGTACAGGAAAGACATTGCTAGCCAAAGCAATTGCAAATGAGGTTGAAGCTCACTTCTCTACAATTAATGGTCCAGAAATAATAAGCAAGTAAGTCCCCTTCATTGATTAATTTCAGCCTTGCTTTATTTACTTTTCAATTTGAGGTGCACTTGTTGCTATTTTTAAAATACAGGGCCTCTTTGCTACCCAAGAGCCGCAAATAGGATACAGCTATATCTGTAAATGGAAATGAAGGATTGATTATGTATTTATAGCAAGATGTTGATACAATAATGTACCCATGTAGGGAACTGTAAGAGCAGTCAGACTTTTGTCACTGAATCGTGTTTGATTTTCTTGTAGATTTTATGGAGAAAGTGAAGCCAAGCTGCGACAGATATTTTCTGAGGCAACTTTACGGTATGGTTGTATTCTTTCAGTGAAGTTATGGTTTAACCTAGGAGTAGGTAACTTTTTAGCTCTAGGGGCACATTTGGAATCTTGTGAGCTCTCTCGTAAAATAGCTGCCAAAAGAGGCATCTTGCCTATTTAAAAACGGCTGGCATGTTCAGTCACAAAATGTTTATTCCCTGGAAGTCAGACTGCTGAGATTTCTCCCTGCCAACTCTTCTATCTCCAGAGCATGCTTTCTAGTATTTCAACATAGCTTTGTCTTTCTTCCTGGGCAGATGGAGCTTCTTCCAAAGAAAGCACTGACCTACATCCACCAACATTTCTAAAAAATGAACATGGGGCTTAGTCCAGAGGCATTATTCTAAATAAAAATGAGGCCAAAGACTGAAATTTGTTTTGCTGAATGCCAGATTCTCATTTACTACTTTTGGTTAAAATAGTATTTTTGAAAATATTAAGTCATGTGGGTCAGCATGGCTGGTGGACATCAGTGAGATATCTACAGGCCGATTGGTGCTGATAGGGATCATACTGCTTACCCTTTTTAAATATATGTAAGCCAAGATAATTGGTAGAAATTTACAAATGTCAGTCTGTCAGACTTTTCTCATAGTCACTGTATCTTGGCTTGTATTTTCACTGGGGTTACATTTTGGCTTTCATGTTTTGAAGAAGTACTGTATAAGTGATCTCGTCTCACTTCCTTTATTACTGTGATGTTTGAACAGCATGTATTCCAAATTTTAGTTTTTTATTTAGTGTTGGAATTTACATTGTTTTAAGATACCATCTAATTATCTTACTCTGTGTCATGAAATACTATTATCAGTTGAATATTTGAATTATTCAGTGAGATTATTGAGTGTCATAGCAGGTGGCAGCACCTAGCTGACTTTGGCTGATCTTGAAAAAGTTAAGCAGAGCTTGACCAGGTTAGTAATTTGATGAGAGACTACCAGGAAATCACAGGATTGTAGATGGGGAGGTTGAAAAAAACATCCTGGAAGAAGGCAGTAATGGTTTGAAAACTAGGACATGCCCATATAGTCTCTAGAGGTTGAGCTTAATTTGAGGGTGTCTTTACCTTTTTGTCTTATGTGCATATTAATTCTAATGTGCATACCATAAGAAACATGCCATTATTTCCCTTTTATTTTAATTTGTATATTGCTGGAAACATGTCATTTCCCATTATTTTTTAAGGCGACCATCCATTATATTTATTGATGAAATTGATGCACTCTGTCCAAAGAGAGAAGAAGCCCAGAATGAAGTTGAAAAAAGAATTGTAGCATCATTGTTAACACTAATGGATGGCATTGGATCAGTAAGTAGACTGAGCTGAATACTCTGAAGTTGAATTATTGATTTAGTGGTATATATGAAAAATAATGTTTGCGTACAAATTGTCTCTCTCTGAATACTATTTTGCAATTATATAGGAGGAAAGATATTTAAAATATATCCAGTTCTTTGTATTCTCATCTCTAGCTAATAAGATGATATTCTGTAAATAGTTATAAATTGCTGCAATGTTTTCAGTGTCATTTATGCTGCCGGTAATGTATACTGGAAGTTCTGCCCCAGAATGCTTTGGGGTAAAATGAAAACTAACCCAGATATTGTGAGTCATTTATATTTTATTTTTGAATGGTGATCCCAGATTATGAAATGGAAGATTACAGGGCATATTTGTATGGATGTGCCTAATACATTGTTCCTACTATGGAAGATGTCATGATTGAGCCACATTGCTGAGTCCAGAACTAGCTGGTTATGTGAAGACACTGCAGTGCTTTATGGTTGGAAACTGTGCCATAGTGAATAGTATATCTTATTAAAATCTTTAATTTACTTAGATCCCCAGTTAAACCCAGCAGGTAGCTTTCCCTTTAATGGAGGAGAGGCCATCCTTGGTTGTTTTAAGTATCTGCAGTGCTTTGGAGCTGAAGCCAGCAGGTACTTTGGAATGGGCATGAGTGCACATGCCTTTTTAAAAAAGATGAGTCTTTTCCTATGATCTCCTGGTAGCCATGAGATCCCAGGAAAATTTACGTATGAGTTAAGGAGGCCATGACACCATACCCATACGAAAAGGCCTTGTCACACCATGTTGTCAGGTCTTTAACTCAAAGACATATTTTCCTGGGATGATGTGGCTACTGTGGGATCTTAGGAAAAGATGCAGCTTTTTTAAAGGAGGAACTGACAGCTGCAGTGTGTGCATCTTCACTTTCTTGGAGCACCTTTTTGATCTCTGATCCAAAATGCTGCATTTCCATGGTTGTCTTAATCTGTGGCAATAAGGGCAAGCTAGTAGAGAGGTTTTCTGAAAGAGACTTCAAGAATTGTGTAAAATCTGTGTTGGTAAGTTCCCTGAGGCTTTAATTGTTTAACGAATCTTTTTATAACTCTTTAGAAGGTAAGGTCATTACTTTCTATAACTTTAGCATTACCTTGTAAAGTAAACCAAATTCCTTTACATATATTCTCGATTGTGGACTTAGTGGGAAGTCCTTTCTGATGTTTTGTGAAATATCATGGCTACATTAAAAAGGAAACATGTGTCTTACTTTATCCAGATGTTCATTCCACATGGCTATTCATTTCTTCAACTAACAGTAAGCCTGTTTTACAGTAAACCTGTTTTGTCATTTAGGAAGGTAATGAAGGGCAACTTTTAGTTCTTGGAGCCACCAACCGCCCTCATGCACTAGATTCAGCCCTGCGCAGACCAGGACGTTTTGATAAAGAGATAGAAATTGGAGTTCCCAATTCTCAAGATCGACTAGACATCTTGAGGAAGATTCTCAGTAAGACTCCTCATTCATTGACGCTAACAGATTTGACTCAACTGGCAGACAGTGCCCATGGATATGTAGGAGCAGACCTAGCAGCACTGTGCAAGGAAGCAGGTAAGCTAAATACACTTCACATTGAGTATTGGTGTTCTTGAGGTGACTTCATTTACTCTGTTAGTGTTTAGATATCATAGCAAGAATGTGATTATATTATATTATATTGCTTACATTAAAGGCTTTCTGTTTATCATAGTTTTAAACAGCTCTAGTGGAAAAAGTTAGAAAATCATTATCTACTTACAATAATAAATCATTAATATCTGTGTATATATACTAAGGCATGGGTATCTATTTTTGATATCCTGGGTGGAAGAGTATTTAAATATAATCAGTTAAAAAGTGTATAAGCCACTGGAATCCTGTTTTAACACTTGAATGAAATTTGATCTGTGCTGAAGCAGAATGAATGTATCCTGTTTACACAACTTGTGTTTCTTGTTCAGCATTTTACCAACAGCATGGCTCAATATATCCAGGCTATAGGTGAAAAATATATGTGGAAAACTTTATTTTGGGCACAGTTTGTTCACTAAAGAGTCTGTAAGCTATCAGGTTAGCATAGATTTTGTAACAGAATAGAAAGTTATGTCAAGCCACAATTCTGTGTTCCTACTTTCTTCGGTGTGAATATACACAAGACTCTGCTTGTTTTCTATGTGTATAAAGTGAGCAAAATTTTGTTTAAAATGAAAATGTATTTAATAATGTCAGATAGTGGCATATTTGTCAAATTACCTTTTTTGAGTATACATCAAGATCAGATAAAATTTGGATATAAATTCAGTAAATAGCTCAGTAAATACTATTTCTTCAACTATAATGAGCTGACATCTAGTGGTAGTAGATGAGATTTCATGTACATTTGTTTAAAACTTGTAAATGTGTTTTTCATGGAAAAGGAATCTCTGAAAACCCTGTCAGAGTTAAGAGCATTTTTAAAAAATAGGAAAAAGAGTATGTTTATAAGATCTGAAAACACCGGGATAAGTTATGCAGTGTGCTTTGACACTGCAAAATAGTAAACCTGATGTTAGCATTAGTAAAACTGACACAAGGTGAAACCTTTAAGGATAGTTTTACTAATGTTTTTTTGGTATGTATCATACTCTAAGAAATAAAATTATCTGCACAATTATGCAGATGATTATGCCTCTTACCAATACAGTGGTACCTCGGATTACGAACTTAATTCGTTCCGTGACTCTGGTCGCAGCCCGAATTGGTCGCAACCCGAAGCAAATTTCCCCATAAGGTTCAATGTAATTACCGTTAATCCGTTCTGGCGTGGAGGACAGGGAGGCGGCTATTGCTTGGAGGGAGAGTCCCCCTCCCTACGACCACGTGTCGGGGGTGGAAAATGGCCACAGACCACATGTCAGGGGCGGAAAAATGGCCGCGGACCACGTGTCAGGGGCGGAAAATGGCTGTGGACCATGTGTCGGGTGGGAAAATGGCCGCAGACCACATGTCGGGCGGAAAAATGGCCGTGGACCACGTGTCAGGGGCGGAAAAATGGCCGCAGACCACGTGTCAGGGGCGGAAAATGGCCGCGGACCACGTGTCAGGGGTGGAAAAATGGCCGCAGACCACATGTCAGGGGCGGAAAAATGGCCGCGGACTGTGTCACAGGAGGGAAAATGGCCGTGTATCCTGTTCGTACCCCGAGGCGGAGTTCGCAAACCGAGGCAAAATTTTGCAGCCGGAGCTGGTCGTAACCCAAAAAGTTTGTTAACAGAAGCGCTTGTAACCCGAGGTTCCACTGTATATGGAAAAGTTGGACTATGTTAAATACTATTCCTGGCTTTTTTAAACCCCTGTATAAAATGTTAATCCTTCCTATTTCCTATCTGTAACTTTTAGGTAAGAAATAATATGTGCCTGATATCACTATGTTATATAAATCTACATATGTTGCACAGAATTGATGCTTCCAAGATGCTGTCTGTTGATTTTTCATTAATTGAAATTGTCCATATTTCTGCAGGTAATGCTGTATTTTGCAATGAATTAGGTTTTGAGGTGTTGAACAGTAATTGTGCAACATAATAGTCTAAAGCACATTGCACTGAAATTTGATTAAAAAGAGAACTTGTAAATTTCGCTAAACATATACTTAAATATCTGTGTCTTTTCCCACGTCTTACTGTACTTCACTCATTGTCCAAGTTTACTTGTGTGATTTTGTTTAGAAGATTTGCTTTAGGGTAGTGCTTCCCATGAGTGGAAACTTGTCTATCAAACACTGTTTTTGAGGGCCCTGAGCAGAGTCTTTTATGAATAAAGAGTGTTATGCTATCTTCTGAAGCTCTTTAAATGGAGAGGGAAAATAGGAAACAGTACTAGGTTTTTAACTACTATGCAGTATGAGAACATCTACTTTAAATCAACCATTTGTTTGCTAGCTTGCTAGCTGTAGTTGAACTTCCGAAGTAGAACACAATGTTTTCTGAGTTCAGCACAGAACTGCTTGATCTACCAATCATTTAATAAAACCAGTCTATATTTTTCTAGGATTAAATGGCTATTTTTATTACTTACCCAGAAAATATTTATTTTACAAAGTGTTTATAACGATAGACCACCAATTGATTAAAAAAATACAACATAGCATGACGAGTTAATTAGGAGGCAGTGAGGATGTGAATGAAATAAACAGTGTCAAATGTTACAAAATGCTTAGCAATGTAGGCTTCCAAATATAGTATCTCATTATAAACTTAGCCTTCTAAGGCTGCTTATAGTTCTTGAGCAGGGTGGATTATAAATACGACCTTATTTTTTAAAACTGAGAAGGCCCGTTTCCTTTACGGAAGGAAGCAGTGAGTTTAAAAATGTTAAGACTTATCTTTAAGATTTTACTGACTACATTTTACAGACTTGAAAACACAGAAAAACGCTGCAAGGCAGAATGAAATGAAAAAAAAAAGAAATAGTACATACTTGAGACAGAAAGAGGTGAATTCATTATTTTTTCTGGAAGGCTTTAGCAGTTGCCTGTTAGCAGTGCTGATAAAGTGAATAAATGAACATACAAAGAGAAGAGTGCACATTTTCCAACTATGTAGTATTATGGTGTAAGCTTTTGGGGTCTTCAGTTCTCTATGAATTGTAGAGTCTACACTTTTTCTTTAAATTCTCTGAGTGTAAAAAGGTGGTTTAGAAAAGGTATGGAAATAGCTGGAATAAGCCAAGGAAATAGCAGCACAAAGTGCTTTTTATCCTTTTGAAAAAGATGAACCACTTTAAAGGGTGATCAGCCTTGAGCCATGTTATAATTGTTATAGATTATAGCAATCAAATTGAGCTCAGAATTTTGACCTCAATATGTAGATGCGGAGTGGTAGTTGTGGTGCTAGGTTTCCTCGTTAAACAAGGAACAAAATGACTATTTTTCCCTGCCTATTCAGATGTTACTGCTATTATGGGTAGGATTCTCAGTTAGTGGTACTACTGTTGGTGTGGAATATATCAGAGGACAAGATAGCATGCAGGTGTCTCCATTGCCTTTTCACCATTACAACTGCCTCTTGTAATCCTTATAAGGTTGGGTCACATCTACAGAGAAACTTCTATAAGATGTTTGGCTAAAGAAGATGAGCTTTTCTAGCTTTGAATAATAAACTGCCCATACTGCCTGCTGTTGCTTAAAAATGGAAACTTGCTTACGGTAAAATAGATTTAAGGTGGCATCCATTCTTTTGTTGTTTCCAAAAGCATTCTTATAAACATCTCATTATCCTTCTTGACATGAACTAGTGTAACAGGATGGCTCTGTTTCTGTTAAATGTGTGAGTGGTTTCAAAGAAATCATGCTGGCTAGCACCAAGTCAATATACTTAGTCTATTTCCGTTTTTTTCCCCCCTGAGTTTGACAAAAGGAAATCACAAAGGGGACCCAGTGTGGTATATTGTTTAAGGGACTGGACTAAGACTGGGGAGATCCAGATTGAAGTTCATCCTTAAGGATGGAAGCTCATGAGAGTCTTTGGGCCAGTCAATCTCTCCCAGCCCAACCTATCTCATAGGAATGTTGTGGAGAAATATTGGAGGAAAGAGGCTGTTTACACCACATTAAGCTCCCTGAGGAAAATCAAGTGTGCAGCTTTTATGCAAACTTATTATTTTGTGGGTTTAAGGTCCATGTAAATAAGAAAAAGAATCCTGATCTTTGTAGCAATAAAAGTAAGAATTGGAATCCACAGTAATACTTCCTAGGGATTACTTGGGAAGATTTTGAACGATTACTGTTGTTTGCTTGCTGTGAGCTTAGCTTTTCCATTTAGCCTATACAGTGGTACCTCGAGTTACGAACGCCTCTGCTTACGAATTTTTCGTGTTACGACCAGCTCCAGCCCCAAAAATTTACCTCGTGTTGCAAACCACCTCGAGTTACGAACCGGATCTGCGGCCATTTTCCCTCCCATGACACGTGGTCCGCGGCCATTTTCCGCCCCTGACATGTGGTCCGTGGCCATTTTTTCCACCCCTGACACATGGTCCGTGGCCATTTTTCCGCCCCTGACACGTGGTCCGCGGCCATTTTTCTGCCCCTGACTCTCCCTCCAAGCAATAGCCGCCTCCCTGTCCTCCACGCCAGAACAGATTAACGGTAATTACATTGAACCTTATGGGAAAATTTGCCTTGTGTTGCGACCAATTCGAGTTGCAACCAGAGTCACGGAACGGATTAAATTCGTAACTCGAGGTACCAGTGTATATCCTGTTTTATGATTTCTTGCTGGCTATTTAGAATATTTGTAGGTAAACCTAGAAGCACTAGCAGATAATCATTTCTACAATTCATTGACTGCCCATTCACTAGTGAACATGTTCTATAAAATCTTGTCAGTGCACTTCATTTTTGAAAAGTGTGTATCATCTTTTGTTTTCCTGTCTAGGAAATGGTATACTGCCATTTGCCTGTTCAAGTGGAAAAGATATTTTTGTTGATCAAAGTTGCAACTTGTGCTTGTGGGTGGCATTTTAATTACTTTTATGTACGATTAGTTACATTTGGATGTTGAAGCTTGAGGGAATATGTGTAAGGCAAGTTAGGTTCAGAAATATTTCCTCATCCTTTGTTTCCAATTGTTAAATGGATAACATGCAGGAAATGGGCACTCTTTCCTATGTCCAAATATGACCTTTGGTAGAGATGTACATGCTGCGCCTGTATCATGAGAAGATACTTCTTTGTGATGGAATGATGGGCCCACTGTATTTGAAGTAATACAAAAAGCAATGTCAGAAATGAATATATTATCATAGAAGTTATTGTGTTCAGAGCTGCTCCTAAAATTGCCATTCAGTTACAAAAATTAATTCAGTAAGCTTATGAGAGCAGAATGGACTGTTTCACCCTCATAATTACAATGCTCTGGATAATCTGTGAAATTCAGACAGTCTTGCAGTTGTTATTATGCATGTTTATCCAGTAAAATGTTGATATCATATACAGTTGTCAAATATTTTGGATTCAAAACCACACAGGAGTATACACATAGCACCTGTATGTAATTCCTTAATCAAATATATCCTTTCCCAAGATTGTGCATGTTTGGTTAAGGCTTGCACACAGGCACTGCATGTACACATTCTGAAGCACCTTTTTGTCTTCTGCAACTCTTTAAAACAACTATCTCCTTTGCAAGGATTGTGTGGTTGCTCTCTGCAGCTGCAGTATAGTCCTGAGAAATGACATATTTTGCCTTAGGAGTTGCAGGCTGTGTCACTTTCAAAACTCTGAAAGGCTTGTTTGCTTCTGAATCTAAAGCAGTGTTCAGTTTTAATATGGCATTTAGCTATTTATCAGTCACAGAAAGAAGAACATGTAGTACGGCATGTAATGAACATGGAAGAAGCACTAGTCTTCATTTCTGCCTCCCTCATTTTTTTGGGGATTCACACATTACACAATTAATGTCATAAAATTATTTAAACATAAATGCTTGTGTGGGATTAAAATATCTTCAATAGCTGGTACTTCAAAACTATTTAATGTTTAAATAGATGTTTAAATCTATGAACCAGACTAATATCAGAAATATAGTTAACAGTACCTATCTTATTAAGAGGAAAATCAGAAAAAACAATCCATGTTAAATGGTAAACATTTTAATAAACGTTTTATTCATTATTTAGTGAATTTCTATCTCACCTTTCTGTTTTTTCAACAGTCATTGCCAGTTAGAGTGATAGAAAATACAAAATGTGAGTTAAAACATTAATACAATTGAAATGGAATTAGAATTAAACATTAAAATAATTTAATAATAAAGAGTTTGGTGGAATAGATGTATTTTTACCATCTTCTTAAATATTGGGAGAGTGGGAATACGTTAAATCCTGGCAGCTATGCGGGAGAAGGCCTTTTCTCCTCCATAGGAAGTACCAGATACCAGATATTTGAGCTTCTGGCAACATCTTGCAAAAGGCTTTTACTGATCTAAGTAGCTGGGCAGTTCATAGTGAGAGAGGTGGCTCCACAGATATTTCTGGCCACAAACAATTAAAGACTTGAAAGGTTAATACCAATACCTTGAATTGTGCATGGAACACATGTGGTAGCCAGTGCAGATCATATGATCCCTGTGGTTTGTATCAGTCGGCAGCTATCTGTTGTAATTTCTCAATGCTTTTCAAGTGTAATGCTTCAGTTCCTTTAGTCAGTATGGGTGATAACCAAGGCATGAGTAACCATTACTAAGTCTGGCCATCTCTGGAAGGGTCACTGTTGCTGCACTAGTGGTATTCCTTGTCACTTGCCAGCTGAGTGCTCAAGGAGCACCCCCAAACTGCAAATTAACTCCTAAGGAACTCAACTGTATCCAGAGCAAACTCTACTTCAGTTTCAAAATCCAACTTAGGGATCTCTCCTTTTTCTGGAGAGACTGCACTGACCAGAATTCACTATCTGGGAGCTGATCTCCACCGCAGTGCTGGCTTTGTTCCTTCAAGAACATCTAATTTGCCATTAATCCTGACCAGAAGCAAGAACTAACAAATTCCTAAGTTCACTTCCTCTCTTTTCACAACTCGTCCTTTTTTCCTCTTACCTCTCTTACTATTTTATTTTCTTATAATTTAAACAAAGTTTTGTCCTTGCAGCTTTAATTTAAAATGAACTTTGACTTGATTCTTGTATTGTTACTGTTTTGTTTTAGAATTGTCAGGTTTATTTAATTGTTTTTAATTGAAGATTGTTTTTATTCTTCTTGTACCCTGCTCTAGGGTTCTTTGGCAGGAAGAAAGGTACGGAAATACAAAATAATTATTACTATCATCATCGTCATTATTTAGTAGGGGCAATTACAACACTCCATATCCTGCTCAATCATCCCTGTTAAAATATTTACCTCTTATTTAAACAGCATATTGTAATACTTTAATAAAACAAATTATAGCAAAACCACAACTGTTGAAGAAGAGATACCTCAAAGGGACAGAATTTAGGGCTATTGTAAGAGAATTGTGGGAATATGTTTCTAAAAAGGGCTTTAGAAATGGAGGCTTTGTTTAATGGTGGCATAGTACTTGCATATTTTACCTCAACCTGAACCTAATTCTTATTGCATACCTTTTAACAAAAGAATTATACTCTAATTATTAGAATTTGCTAATGGACTGTTTATCTCCATTGTTTCCATTTTATTTCGTATGATTTACAGCTGTGAATAGTTTTTAAATCAAGAATAATAATCCTACTGACACACTGCCTTGGCAATAAAGCAAAAGTATACAATAACTCTTGTTGGAGGAAACAACTTTGTATGTAGAGGAGTTCTTAGAAATGAAATTAATTTTTTTCCTGCTTTCTGTGCCTTGCCACACAACATTATTAAGGCCAATAGGCATGTTTCAGCAAATGCTAAACATTCACAATGACTGAAAATTACACATTCCTCCATGCAATAGTTTACCCAGTTGAACTTGCAATGTACAGATTGTGAAGGACCAAATTCTTATACTTGTACAAACAGGAATAATTTTATATTACTTTTGTAGCTAGTGTATCAACTTAAATAATACCACACAAATCCCTTCTCATTATAAGTTATAAACACATCTTAAACTAGATTTCTCTAATGAACCTGGCATATGTAGAGAAAGAATACATGTACCACATTTCCAGACATACCTCCAGGGAGTCAAACATGTCATGTATCTCCTAATTGGTGGGACCTGGGCAACAGTACGTTAGTTTTGCAAGGTTGTCTTCAGATAGAGATTCTCTAACTTGCAGAGAACAGTGTAAGCATGCATGGTGTAAAACTCGGCTTTGGTTGAGCATCTGGCATATTGGCCCAATTGTGCCCAAATTGTCCAGTATTGTGTCTTCATGGTTAGTAGAGAATGCTGCATATATCATGGGTACAATTAAGACTGGTAACCTAGTCTACTCTTTATTTACAGTCCTAGAAAGCGTTATGTAAAAGCCATATATTGGCAGTGGAGGACCCTTTATGTTGAAGATTGAGACTTGGAATGAAAGAGGAGAATATGGTAAAAAGCATAAATTAGTAAATGAATTGAAAGAAAATTGTATGTTTGTGAAACTAGGAGAAATGGGGAAGATGTGAATGAAGATAAGTCTGATCTTGTGAAGTTTATATATACATGCAGAGAAATAAAAGTGTAGATTTAATTATGAAGGAAAGGGTTGAAATGTATGTCAGAAACTATGAATTGGTATTATAGAAAATGTGCAATATTCAGAATTAATGTGATCTCCATGTTATTTTGTTATAAAGTTATTTTGTTATATGGCATGAATTGATGCATTGGAATGAGATGAAAGTGCAGAAAAAGTAAATGGGCAATTCAGAGATCCAAGAATGAATCAGAATGGTAATTGCTTGGCATGTATCTATTTAGAAAAAGATCTGCTTGTTTCAAGAAAGTGGTTTAAGCATATGCCTGTTCATGCACACATATGACAAAGAAATGAATCAAAAAGTATAATTGATTTGATTGTTTATGGTAAAGATGAGATAATTAGTGAAAGATGTAAAGGTGATGAGAGGTTCTACCTAGTGGGGCAGACTCTTATTTGATATTATCAAGAGTGGATCTTCAGAAAAAAATGGATGTGAAAGAAAAAGAAATAAGTGAAAGAAACAGGAGTGAAAGTAGACTGACTGCATAAAGAGAAGGACTAGCGCTATTTGAAAAAAATACTAGAAGATTAGTTAATCTTCAAACAGAATGAATGCAATAAAGTGAAAATAATTATATTACAGAATGCCACAAAAGTATGTGGAGTTACACTGATGAAAAATAAGAAAAAGTGCTTGGTTAAATGTTGATATGAAGGAAGCTGAGAATGAGAAAAATCATATAGGGGAATGATACAAAAAATGAGGAAAAAGCATGTTGTACAGTGCACATACTGTATAGAGACAAAACGTTGAAACCTATCTTAATCAAAGAGAGCCAGGAATGGTTAAAAGAAGCAGAGAAATGTAGAGAAATTACGATGAAAATATTTATTGTACTGGATAGGATTAGAGTCTGCTGCACGGAATGAATGATTGTTAAAAGTATCAAAAATTACTGTATGTAAGAGTCTGCTTCTTTCCATTTTGTTATATGGAAGCAAGAACTGGGTATGTCAGAAAAAATTAATTTAAGGGAAAGAAGTATCTCTGATATAACAAGAAGAGATGAGGTCCAGATAATTGGATGATGAATGAAATAATGGAATACAGAAATAGGTGAGCAGTACAAAAGGCAGTTATACTGCCTTAAATTTTATTTATTACTACTTACTTTTTCTGTACTTTGCATATGTATATGTGGTGGGGGAGGGAGGCAACAACAAAGCCCTGTTTAAGGGACAAACTTTTCATGTTTACTTAGTATGATGGGCATGTATGTATATTTACATTTCTGTGCACTTCAGAACAGTATGCAGACCTTTAATAAAATACAATTAATTCATAAGATTATGAGGGATAAAGGAACTCATTAACCTGGTGAAAAACCTCAAAATTCTAAACCAGCTTTCCCTTACTTGGTGCATTCCAGATGTTTGGGTAGAAGGCTGATAGAGAATGTAACCATTAACGAATTCTTTATGGATTTGCCTTGCATAACCACTCAAATTCAGTTTTAACTAGCTTTGGTTGATTGTAACAGCCACCAATTGTACAGAAAAAATAAATTAAGACAAGTTAAAGATAATGAATGCAAATCAATGGGTTGGGAGTGTAGTGTAATTTAAATGTACCTTTTCCTCTTTGGCAAGCTAAACAGGAAATTAGCATTAAGGACACATTTACAGTGGATTTAGACTTCTATTGCTCCCATGATCCAGAACCACCAGTTAAAAATAGACAAAAATAAATTAAAAAGAGGTTAAAAAAAAATTGGAAACTGCTATTTGCTGGTTGATGTGCTGCAAAGAAAGCTTCTTTCTTTTAAGCAAGTTCTTTGCAGTTCTACCAATACAGTTGTTAAATCCAGATTATGTGATTGCAAGAAAGGAAAGAACAAGATAGTTGAATAACAATCAGTTTAAAAATGGCGACATAATGATAATATCCTCTCAGCTTTATCACTGGGTCCCTCTGAGAGAAGAACAGGCAAACTAGTGGTCCAAAGCCCCTGAATTTTTACCTCCTGCTCCATCCATAACTGAGAGGGAAGAGGAGTATGTGCAGAGCCAGTCCTGCATGCGCAAGAAAAGAATAGGGTAAGTGCTTACAACATACAAATGCATTCTGCACAGTAGTATGTTGTAAGCACTTACCCTATTACCCTATGCATTCTAACACAGGAGCGTTAGATTATGGGTGGATATGAGACCAGTAAATAGAATAGCTCTCTTTGATAGTTACCCTGCCACACAGTTGAATTGGGATAGACCTGTCGGGGTCAGTGGGTCTGAAAATGGTCTCTTTTTTCTTCTGAAGTGGTGGGCAGTCCCTGCAGAGGACCATGTTCCAATTACAGGGTTTCTTTTTGATACCCACAAGCCCAGATTTTGATCCCACCTCTATATTAGCCAAATCATGGTACACATCTAAAACAATATTACAAATATAATAGTATTCAGACTAATTCCTGTAGCTTGAATACTGTCTAAAAATAGTGGTGGTACGTAATTATTCTATGCTACATCCTTTCTAAATATTGAGTAGATTTACTTATGTACTCTTCATTTAACACTAAGTTGTTCTATATGTGTACATCCTTTAAACTACCCATTCTGATTAAGTCAACTGCTGAGTCAAATTCAAAATAATATATAGAGACAATAATGTACAGCAACTGACATTGATTAACTCTTAAAAGCTGTATGGACTTTTTATGTGAATCTTTTTTCATTTAGGCTCTTGATTCATAAATATTTTACAATCATTTGTTTTGAATAGGAGTTTGGAGAAGTCAGTTACACAGTAGGTAAGGGAACATGATTGTCTACTAAGCTGGTGGAAAAAGGTGCTGTCTGATGCATAAGCATGTGTTTCAAGCTATCTTTCAGTACAGGAGTAAAAGCTGTGTCTCATCCAAAATGTACTCAGTCAACCTGTGTTTTTTAACTTCCTTTGGGTTGGACAGATGCCTGCTATTTTTGGAATGCAGTTTTAATCAAAGGGTGAGGTCGTTCTATCTTACAGTTAGAACACAGTTTTCACACATACGCATAACATAAAGTTCTTCCTCTTTTAAAGAAAAAGAAGTTATATTTATTTTCTTAGTAGAGTACTGACCAGATCCATTCTTGGAAATAACACAGCCAGTGATTAAGGTCAAGGTCAGTTGGGACAGCAGGAATAAATGATGCTAACAAGAGGAAACAGGAAGGATTAAGGTTTTGCCTTCAATCTGTCTTTTATTACTGGTTTTTTTTTTTTTTTTTTGGTAAAATACTGTTTCAATTAAGTGCTGAACTGCATAATGGTTTGGGCACATGTGTACTTTAAATTTTTCAGATTTCATTTCGAACAATTCTAATCATCCCTGTTTTTCAATTGCTTTATTGCCCACATGGAGAATAGTAGGGCTGAACCTTAACTATGAGGAAAGAAGCAGATTTTTCTACCCTTCTCAAATATTGCACAGAGTGTAAGAGTAGGCTAATTGAGGAATCTCCAAGCCAAGTGGAGGAGAGCTCTGTTACAGCACATGCTATTGCCTGATTTTGGAGGAACCTCTTTTTCTCGTCCCATAATAGCCTATCTGAGATAGCAGAGTGCTCCAGATCTTAAAGGAGAAGTAACTGCAGCGGGGGGGGGGGAGGAGATGGATGGAAAGGTCTAGTTCAGTGATGGCGAACTTATGACACACGTGTCAAAGGTGACACACCATGACGTTTTGGGTGACACTCCAGCATTCACCAACAGCCAACAAGTATTCTCCCTGTTGAGTTACCAAAGAAACTGAGTTTGTTGTACTCATATGTCATTTTTGTAATTATTTGACGTTTTTTTATATAATACATAGCACCACACATGATTGGACTGTATTTTTTTTTAAATAAACAAATGTGTAAAGAATTGTCTCTCTTTTGTTTGGGTAGGGGGTGACACATCAGCAGAGTCAAGTTAGGCATTTTCCAAATTTTTGATGCGCCAAGCCCAAAAGGTTTGCCATCGCTGCTCTAGTTAGATATGCTAAGTTTGGATCCATCCCGGAAACAAGTGGGGAAGGTGTGTCCTATTTTGCTCTAGCAATTAGTTAATGGTGCTGTTCCTTTATCTTTTTTAATTGGGTGACTGCAGACAGTATAGACATTGTATAATAGCAAATAAGCCATGATAAATAAGACATTATGTGAAATGTTCCCTATTATATACCAGATTTCATCAAGAACATCTTTTTGGATTAGAAATGTTTAAAGATATATTTTCTTTGGACAGTGCACAAAGTAAGTGTTTTCTTCAATCGAGTAGGTAACAATAACAACTTCGTTTTAAATTGGTAATTTTGGCATATTTAATTCTTTAATTCATTTTAAAATGTTATTTTTATTAGGCCATGAAATCACAAAATATTGTGCAACCCCTAGCCATCTCCAGATCTCCAGCACTTGCAGATTGTAGTATAATAACTCAGTGTGAAGATGACACATTATTTTATCTGAAGGTTGTACAACCTTTTTCTTCTTTTGTCCAAAGCTGTGTTTCCTCAAGAATAATTTGATGGGTGAGATCATGGGCAAGGCTAAAGCAGACAGTGAATTGGGTACTCTTTTTTCTCTTTTGGATGCCCTTTTTTCTCCCAAGCAGTAGGCTTATGGAAGAGAGTAGATAACTGATCAGAAGTCTAAATCATTTTCATATGGAGGGAGCTAGAAAATAGTCTCAGGGATGTGTATTTGGCCTGAAGGTAGACTTTTTGTAAGCAATAACTAGTTTAAGCAACAAGCAAACTAGCCGTTGTTTACAAGTGCACTTTCAATGTACCAACTAGCATCAACATATTCTGTCTTTTGTATTTCACCCCTTCCAATAAATGCTTCACGTTGTAAGATAAAGTTAGGGATTGTGTGGCGTTTCTGATGTAATTCTAATGTATTACAGCTTCAGCTACACTAGAAAGGGTAGCTAGTGGTGGAAGATGCTGTTCAACAGCATCTGGAGTGTCATAGGTTGGCTATCACTACTGTAATATAAATGCTAAAACACTCATTTCTTTATGCTTGATAAAATCAAATTAAGAGAAATCTCGTACTTTCTCATATTTTTCATTTACTGTATGTGTATTGTTAAATATCTCTGAAAAGTAATAAATCTTTGTATTATTTTGTATTCTATGTCCTTTGTACAGGAATGCATGCTTTGCGGAGAATACTTCATAAGAAAGAGAATCTCCTAGATGATGATGTGTCTGTATCTGTAATTATTAATCGCAGTGATTTCCTGCAGGCAATGAATGATGTCAGGCCCAGTGCCATGAGAGAAGTGACAATTGATGTACCCAAAGTAAGATTTCTCTGTACAATATTCTGTTATTCAGAGATTGAAGAATAAGAAAAGGTCCATGCTTAAAGGCAGTCACCTGATCACAGTAGTTACTAAAGAGGTCTTTAAACCCTTCCCTTTGCATATCTTGGGAATGTGTTAGAACTGTAACTCTTATAATTCCTAGTTATGCTAGCTGGAAATTATTGGAGTTGAAGTTCCAGCTTAGCTGGAGGTTAAGAAGGCTTACCTAGGAAAACATCAATCATTATGAAAAATAGAGTGGGGCCCAAGTGAATAGTCAGTATTAACCTTGCATATTTTCCAACATCATAAGTCTCTCATAAGGGTGGAAATATAACACATTGCTGTACATTGATATTCTTTATTTTTGCGGAATGTGCAGGGATAGACTATCTTGAGATAGGCATATGGGTGGGACAGAAATACGAACACACACACACTGTTGTTTCTGCAAAGTCTTTCAATCCAAGATGAACAAATTTAATGAACACAGCTTAGTTAAAGAAAAATCTTTATTGTAGACAATAATGTAGCTGTGCAAATCAATTGATTGACCATTGCCAGAGAAAGGATGCAAATGACGCTTATGCTTGTGGTGGTTTATATTTGTTTTTTTCTTGTGCCTTTCCGATGAATTAGCAGCTTCTTGTTGCAGCATTTGGTGACCTTGAACTGAGCAGTTGTATTTACGTAACTGCCTTCTTTAGCCTGAAAGTGGTTTACACATTTGTAGAACAATAAGCTTGAGAAAGGTATTCTGGACAGATACTACATCAGTATTACCAGAAATAAAGACTGATTACTGCACTTATTTGGCACTGATTGTGGTGTGTGTGTGTGTATGTGTGTCCAAAAAAAAGTGACCTGGAGACAATGTTAGAGTAGATCTAATTAGGTACTGAACTCACAGTAGCTGCTTGAAAATGCTGTAGTCATACTGCTGAACTTAGAAGCTACCAAAAATGAATAAAAGTAATGTTGCAGGGTGGTGACCATTTGGTCCTTCTGTTGTGCTTCTCTATTTCAGTAGAAGTAAAGATCTGGCTTACATATAAGGAAGAGAAAGGTAGGGAACATAAGGAAGTGAAAATAAACAAGAGTGGGGGTAAGACAAAGGAGCTATTGCTCCTCCACTTCTATGCCATTCAGCAAAATTTATATTCCATTAGCTTCTGTAATCAGTAATAAAGGTATTTGAAAAACTTGCCTTGTTCTTTTTAAAACTACCAAGTCTATTGATACCAATCCTACTTCTGTTTTCCACCCATGCTTCCTCAACGCTGCTTGGCAGATTGGAATTTCCACTGATTATGGATGAACCCATCTTTCCCTACCATTCTTTAAGAATAATGGAATCCTTAAAATCCATATTTGGAGAAATGTAGCAAAAATGGTCTAAAGGTTATTTGTATGTTAGGGTAGATTAAAATGGTAGGATTTGTTTTGAAGAAGGAACATTTTATTTAAATTGGATTGTTAAAATGTAATGTTTTCCTTTCTTTTTAAGAATAAAGGGTTTTCTATGTAAATGGAGAATCAGTTTGGAATCGAGATGTCAGGTCACCTGGCTATAAAGACAAAAGCCCAGTCTGTCTCTGCTTAGTTGCCTGTGATCTGCATAGCAGATCACCTTGCCTCTGAAGATGCCAGCCACAGTTGCTGGCAAAATGTCAGGAAGTCTGTTGTCTAGACCATAGTCATTGTATTATGGAGACCCAGTTTGGTGCGGTGCTTAAGGCACCAGGCTAGAAACTGGGAGACTGAGTTCTAATTCTGCCTTATGCACAAAGCCAGCTGGGTGACTTTGCACCAGTTTCTCTCAGCCCTAGGAAGCAGGCAGTGACAAGCCACTTCTGAAGAGCCTTGCAGGGACTTGTCCAGGCAGTCACCAAGAATCAAAAACTGACTCGAAGGCATGTGCACGCGTGTACACACACACACACAAAAATAATCACACTAAACTCTGAAGCTTAACACTGCCCAATTTGGCTGTTTTTCAATGCAGATATTTGCAGAATCTAGACATTTAGTTTTCATCTAGAAGCAGGTACTAGGAGTAACCTCAAACAGCAACATAAGCTGTCATACATTCCTTGCTAGGAGATGCGAAGCCAGATTGTAGGGGTGAAACAATTCTGTAACTCTATTTATCTGCAAATTAATGTACTTTATCTGTCAGGTTAGTAGTATTGTTTAGAGAATTCATGAAGTTACAGTGGAGAACATGATTTAAAGAAGTTAATTTTTTTTATGTGTCATTTAAATGATGTTGGCTAGGTATTGCTAAATATTTTAAAGTAAACTTTTGTTCTTGGAATCTGTTGTTTTCTGCTAATTAATGAAAGTGATTTGTTCTATAGATATCCTGGTCAGACATAGGAGGGCTGGAAGATGTCAAACTGAAATTAAAACAAGCTGTTGAATGGCCACTGAAGCATCCTGAATCTTTCATTCGAATGGGCATTCAGCCACCAAAAGGAGTACTTCTGTATGGACCTCCAGGATGCTCTAAAACTATGATTGCTAAGGCCTTGGCTCACGAAAGTGGTCTAAACTTTTTGGCAGTGAAGGTTAGTAATCACTATGTTCTTAAGCATGATGTTATCAAGTACCATAAAAACACTTCCATAGCATTCTTCAACCATCAGCCTTCCAGATATATTGGGTCTACTGGATGGGCATTGCAGTCATTGCTTTACTTCCCTGTTTTATATGTTTGTTCATAGTGTTTTATTTTTTTCTTCTCAGGACCTATGAACTAAGTATGCACTGCAAGTCTAGGGGAGAATAGTACATTTAGAAGAAGAAAAGGAAATCACAGTACTCGCTTAGCTAAATTTCTGGTTTATTCAGAGCTATTTAGTAAGAACAAGGGCAGCCTGTGTGACAGTGACAGCACCTCAAGGTAATGCCACTGAAGTTTGGTGGCAAAATGATTGGATTCGGTGATATAATTTGTATTACAAAATAAAAAGTTGGAATAAGAGTGAAAAGACTCTGGGGGGCAAACTGATCCCATTTCCACCCCTAAATTCTCCATGTTCCATAAAAATGGCCTGAGATAACATCTTTCAGGGTTCACTTTGTTTTTTTAATTAAAGCATTGGGACTTGGAAGCCTCTACGAATCAAACTGATTTCAGCCTTGTCCCATCTGGTTACATCACCAAATCACCAGATGCCCTCCTGCACCTTAATACGTTATTGTTATTCATATTTTTAAAATTTTGTATGAAAAAGAAATGCTTTCCAATAAGGTTTCCCAAATTAGATTCAAAACATAATCTCAAATCAAAAGCTGAATTGCCAATGTTTTAAGAAAAAGGTGTCAGTATGTTTATTGCTTTTATAAATGTTTATTATAAGAAAAAGTAGCTTAGCTCAGAATGTGTAGTCCTTAAAAAAACACTGAGGTTAAATGAGATAAGATTGTTTTTCTCCTGGAGGACATACTGTTTTGTGCAAACTCCAGCCCTTAGTTTTTTGTAAACAAAAACAGTTTTGGTTATTTATTAATTTATTTCAATACTTTGTATGCCACTTACACCCTGGGCTCTTGGGAGTAAGGGATGCATCTGCACCAAAAAAAAAAAAGTTGGAAGAAAGAGTACTTAATATCATTCATTGCCTACTATTTTTCTACTGTGTTTCTTTCTCTTCTTCCTCTAAGGGCTTCCAGTTGTATAGTTACCTTCAAAGTTTGCAGAGTGAGAAACAGTTTGGTATGTTGTGAGCAGCAACTAGTAGAGGAAGAAGCACACAGAAAATACTCACATTAGTATTCTTTTGCCATTTCTTACAAGAATGCTCCTCCCAAAGTAGCTTGCTTGTATCATGTATATTTTTAAAAACTTTTTGTAATGTATGGCTTAATGCAGGGGTCCTCAAACTTTTTAAGCAGGGGGCCAGTTCACGGTCCCTCAGAATGTTGGGGGGCCGGACTATAGTTTGAAAAAAACATGAGGAGAAGAGGAGAGCCACCGGACCCGGCATACCTGTCATGTAGAATAGTCCGGCTCTGCGATCTCCCTCCTCGTGCATTGCCTGCAGCTCCCGACACAGCCCCGACACTTCTGCTTCTGACAGACAGCAGCGGTGGCCAATCAGGCGGGCGGGCTGGATAAATGACCCTGGCGGGCTGTATCCGGCCCACGGGCCGTACTTCGAGAACCCCTGGCTTAATGTGTCAAGCTTGTGGTTCTCAAAAGAAAGAGGTAAGATAATTAGTATTTCTAAAACAGGGTTCCTCAACCTTGGCAGCTTTAAGATGGGTGTACTTCAACTCCCAGAATTCCCCAGCCAGAAGGCTGGCTGGGGATTCTGGGAGTTGAAGTCCACCCGTCTTGAAGTTGCCAAGGTTGAGGAACTCTGTCCTAAAGGACTGTCAAGCAGTCTTGAACTTTGTAGTTTTAAGATTACTCTTAAAACTTGATTAATCTCAAAGGAGCAAGCACACATTTATGCAGATGAGAGAGAGAGGCAGCAGCTTGAAACATATTTGCATTTTTCAGGCATGTCCAATTGTGGTAAAGGCTTTTGGTAGAAAATGTTCCTAGTGTCTTTCTTTTCTTCTTAAATATGAGCCGTTTCAGTTAGCTTTTCTTTTTCCAATTAGCAATACTTTCAAAAATATATTCTTTTGGCAGATTATTGACTTCACTTTGGCTTTGCTAACTTCCTGTATCCTTCTTCAGATATTTCTTTGTGGTTTACTGCACTTGACATGGGCTTAAGTTCTGGTTGTCATCTGGATCAATTGCAACAAAATACTTTCCAGTTTAAATTTGCCATTTTTTTTCTTTGCTTTTTGGCTACAGCGGTTAAAATAGATTAATGCATTGGGAAGGCCTGCATCTTGACTTTATGAGTAATTATCATTATGTTTCTGGAAGAGGATTGGTTAATGTTCTCAAAGGATTTTTGGAGTATTCCTCATGAGTTGTTCTTTATTGAATAGTAGTATGAAATTCATGGGATAAAATCTTAAAAAAAAAAAAAGATTTCACAATCTTCATATAATCATAGAGTTGCAAGGGACATTTAGGTCAATAAATGTAATCCTTTGCTGAGTACAGAAACCCAAATTAAAATACAGGTAGTCTTTGGTTAATGACAGTAATTGGGACTGGAATTTCTGTCACTAAGCAATGTGGTCATAACATGCGACATCATGTGACTGCATTGCTAAATGACAGCAATCCCGGCAGTCCCTGTTGCCGTTGTTTGTTTTGGAAGCTGTATTTTTATTGATACAGCCTAAAATTTAATTTCCCTTTTTTGGAGCCATGTCTTACTGCTGATTCATTTTCAGTTTGTGGTCAACATAATTCCAAGATTTTTTTCACATATACTGTTAACAAGGCAGGTAGCTTTCATCCTATACGTATGCATTTTTCTTTTTTCTAAGTGGAAAAAATCAGGATGTTTTTCTTTTATATATTATTCTGCTGTTTTCAGCCACCTCTATCAAGATCCTTTTACATTTTGATTACCTTCTGCAGTATTACCTAGATTAGTCTGACCAATTCATGCTTGTCATCTTGTAATCAGTGCATTGCTTTCAAGATGCTTACAGTTTAATTACTTGCTGTCTGCTCTAGAATCCTCCTAAGTATTGATATTTACATATATACTACCCAGATTGCAAAAGTATAGTAATGTAGGGTATCACTTTAGCTAACTGGTAGGCTATATCAAAAATGAAATATGTGCAAGTAATTGCTTTCTCTTTTTTTCAGAATCACAAAGCCTAATAGTACTAATTTATATTTATATGATAGAACCTTATATTACTTACTGTGTTGTTTGCAGAAATGGTGCAATTCTTTTCCCTGAATTAGGGTATAAAAATAGACCTAATAGACAGGGATAGAAGAAAAAGACCTCAAGTGATGTTCAGTAGATGGCAGGTTCTTCAAATATTTCAGTTCAAGGTATTATTGATCATAAGCACTGCTTGGGCTGAGTCCAGAAAATTAAGATTATTTGGGAGTCAGTGGAGATTCAGCAAATCCAGTGTAATAGACTGATTGATCATCAAGGGCATAGCATGCTGTGGCGAGCATTTTTATAATAAATAAAATACTTTCAAGTATTTTTTTCAAGATAGTTTTATATGAACTTTATTATTATTTTTAAGTTCAAAAGAAAGTATGATGTAAAGTAAACACCCTTGAAAGTTGTTCGATTTTTTTTTTCCATGCAGGGACCTGAATTGATGAACAAATATGTTGGGGAATCTGAACGTGCAGTCAGAGAGGTTAAGTATAATAAACTTAACAGTACAACAGATCATATTTACTTATAGGAGGGGTAGGCAAACCATGGGGTTGCAGGATGGGAGAGAAGAGTGTGCCTACTTATATATAGATGAGTATCCAGCATCATCAAACAGCTATAAGGCCATATCACCTGTCAGAACCATTGCTGATCCTGGTCTGGAAACTATCACCCTTGACAGCTGAATCACTAGGCATTTTAGTTATCCAAAGTGGTTCAGGATGTTAAGGATTTTATAGATAAAATATTGATGCTTTGCAACCAAGTGCTTTTACTAACTGCAAGTCTGACAGATTTATCTACTGATATGGGAGGGCCACCAGAGCAGACTTTGTTGGATGGCTGAGTGGGAGATTTGTTAAGCCTCTGTAAGATCACAGTATACCTTTCAACAATTTGATTTTTTTGTCATCTTGGTGCATGTTTTTTCCCCTAGATATTTAGGAAAGCCAGAGCTGTTTCACCGTCCATATTGTTCTTTGATGAAATAGATGCCTTGGCTGTAGAACGGGGAAGGTAAGAGAAATTATTTACAAAAAGTATATTTTATGCTTATGTGAGACTTGCAGTTCCATGGTTCTAAAGCTTTCTCTGCTTTGTATTTCTGCATGAAAGCAGTATTATTTATGAATAAGAAGATGGCTTTTTTATTTATCTGTCCTGAAAATTAATAAGAAATTGATTGGACTGGCACTAACTTGGAAAAGATCTTTATCCTCTCCATTAAACACTTTAAAGCTTTTTTCTTTTAAAAACAGCCATG